>NC_141915.1:40522500-41122500 GCF_057802395.1 Ceratotherium simum simum | reverse complement strand
GCATTTACTGCTTGTAATGATGTGCCTGGATAACCTTTGCTAATCCCAGGGGCTTTGTAAGCCTCAGGAGGAAACTATGGACCAGTGATTCTTAACTGTTTTGGGTAGTGGGATAATCTGATAAAATGCTGTGGACAGTCTCCCACGAAAATGCACACGTGTACATTACACACAAAATCTCACAAAGTCTCAGGGGTTGGTTTCTCAAGTTCTGACCGTCGGCCACCCCCTTTTCAAAACATCTTAAACATAATACTCCTGCTTACTTTCCCTGAAGTTTAGCTCGATGATGCTTCTCTCCTGCTCAAGTTTTCTCAATAGCTCCCCATTAGCCGCAGCAGTGTTTCCACAAGTGTGGTTTGTGGCTTTCTGATAGGAATTGGCTGAGGCTGGTTAAAAAGGCCAGTTACTGGGCCCTACATCAGGGTTTCTAGATCAGAATCTCTGGCTCCAAAGACAGGGCCATTTCCTGGAGTTCGTAGGCCAGGTATTCTAACCTCGAAGGCTCCATTATGTCTCATGCCAAATGAATAAAATGCGCCCACAGGCCAAATAACAATATATTTTCCGTAACATTTTTGAAAAGATGTTTATAAATTTTACAAATCTAAGTTTTGTTAAAAATAGTTAATATTGTTCTTTCTCTAAAATGTTTATTACGTTTACATATAGTTACATAAGAATTATATTGCAGTTACTGCCAGTGTTACCTTTTGTAGGGTTATTCATTCTGATTTTGCAGCTTTTTGGTCCAATTTTGGAGATGGTACATTTCTTTTCAGTTATTAGACATTTTTGCAGGCCCTTGAGAAGCAGACGGGACTGGGGCACTGTTTAGCTGATACTCAGGAGAGCCAGACTGTCCTGGGTGGGGCCTAGAATCTGAATTTTTAACAAGCTCCCCCCAAAACAGTGCATTTTATGAATATTTGAATTAGGAGGATTTAAGAGAGTGCAAGAGAAGAAATTACCAAAGCCTCAGATTTTGTGTTAATTTTGAAATAATGTATATCTCCCAAAAACTTAAAAACTAGTCAAAGAGCTCTTCATTTCAGTCTTGTGAATAGTGAACTGTATTTTGACACTGATGCCACAAGAGGGCACCACTCCAGCTGGTAAACAAGGGGGTCAAGTCTAGAGCTAAGGGGTAGAATGTGTGGTTCCTGAATATACTGTTTCTTTGACCTCTTTATAGGCAAAATTTGAATAGGCTTTAAAGTAGTTTTTGTAGATTCCTGTGCAGTTTTAGCTGACCAGTTTTCATTTTGTCTTCATAACACCATTTTAAGGAACGTTCGGTTTGTCCTTGCTTGTCTCTGTTGCAGAGGGTGGGCACAGGTGCAGGAGGGCTGCTGAGGCCTGGGGTGGGGTGGGGAGACTGAGGGGAGAGAGCAGGGGCAATGGGAGACGAGAGAAGGAGTGACTAACGGACAGAGAGGGGAATGAAGAGGTAGGAGGGAGACTGGAGGTTGGGGAGAGGAAGGAGGGAGCAGAGAGCTGGGAGACATTCCTCACTAGGATGCTTTTGCATACTGACATCTCAATGTTTTAGCTGTGCCTCAGCCCACTCCCATCTCACACCAACCTTCCAGCTCTCCTTTTCCTCTACTCCCTTCTCTCCACCTACTTGCTGGCTAAGTTATGTTACCTCTCTGAACCTCAGCTTCACCGTGGGACTGAGTCCCTTACTGTTAAATGAAAAGAGTCAATGTATACTTTAAGTGCTTGGCACAGGCCTGGCACATAGTGAGAGACGGAACTGTATTTTTTCTGCTCTATGCGGGGCCTTTGTTCCAGCCAAATGGTCCTACCTTAGGTTCTTCATACACACTGGGTGCTTCCACCTCTAGGTCTTGACCCCTGCTCAGTGTTAATCTGGAATGCCCTGCCGCAGATGGCACCTCTTTTATGAAGCCTTCCCTGGCCCTGTTGGGCACGAGGAAGATTTCCCAATCCTCAGAGATCCTGTGGCTCTTTGGCCACACCACTGGTAGCATGCCCTTTTCTGCTTCCTTTCTAGGCTGCGTGCTGGTCTTTACACCTGTTATCAGGCCGTCAGCTTCCTGCGCACAGGGTGTCTGCTTGACTCACCTTTGTGTGCCCCGATTCCCCATACGCTGCATGGCATGTAGCAGTCAATCTCTGTAAAATGAACTATTTAAATTGTGAAGATACAGGTCATCTGATGGGAAGAGCAGAAGACAGAGGCCTGGATTCTAGATGAGGCTCTACCACTCATTAGCCTTGGGAATTTCCACCTCACAGTTTTCTCATTCATTGAGTGGAGACAATTATGCTTTATTTCAGCCCTGACACACCCAAGTCACATCAATTGGATTAGCATGTCCATGAACCTCCTCTGTTCACAGATAATTGTTTTGGTTGGTTCCACAGACAGCTGATTTAATACTGATGTTGCTAGCTTAACTTGGAATAATCATCCTTTCAGAGAATTAGTGGTCCTTAAAAGGAACAAGAAATCTTAGTAGCCTAGCACAGGACCTGCACATTAACCTGCAGCATATGTATTTCTCTCATTTCATTCCCCCCTTCTGATTGTGGTCTTCTGTGGGAGTTGCCTCCAGGATTGCTTCTACTAGTTCACCAAGAAAAGCGCTTTTGTCTACAGTCAAAAAATTGTACTGATTTCAAAGTCTCACCCAAATGTTTTGAGCAATGCCATTGTTTGGAGCCAAGTGGTCCAACTGTTTATTAAACAGATCAGTTTTGTAGGACCTTGTGTTAGAAGCCTCCACCTGTGGTTAGAATCATCTTCTACTTCCAGAGCAATTGCCACTGGCTCAGCCTTTCAGAAAGCAGCCCTCCCCCACACATCACTGGTTCCAGGCTGACCTTTATCTACACAACAGGGGCTGGCAACAAACAGGAAAAGGCATGATCCCTCCTGACCACTCCCAGCAGCTTGAAGCCTTCATTTTCGTACCTGAAATTAGTACCAGTGCTGGTGATCCACATGCTGGAAGACTTCTATTTTGTGTGTTTAACAGCATGTATAGCCCCAAGAATAGATCTCCATATACTTAGTATCCTTCGTAAAGGGATGGCCTCCCAACATTGCTTCTCAAAACACTTTAGTCAATTAACTTTTTAATACTACAAACCTATTCCCTAGAAAAAGTACACACTCTTGTATCTCTTTTCCAAAGCTTTGTGGATTAGAGCAAGTCCCACATCACGTTTGTCCTTTTGTTACAACCTTTAAACCAAAGTCCCGTTACTGAGAGGACTCAAGAATTTTCATCTACCTGCTCTGTCATCTCAACAAGGCAAGTTCCTCCACAACCACTGAGACCAGTGACACTCTAATGACCAATGAGTCACTCATATTGTTGGCGGTGTCCATCAGCCATGCAGCCCCTCCTTTCAGGACACTGAAGCTCTGGCTAAATGCTTGAACAACAGCTGACCTGTGGGAACCTGGAGGGACAAGCTCAGAAGTTTTCTTGGTCAAGAGGTTCGGGCCCCAGGTGAAAGGCTGTGGGTGTAGATGAAACCTCCATTGCCCATTTCTGTGGTTTTGTCACATACAAGATTGACTATATAAAAAATAGAATCTGCAAATCAGGTGTTTCTGAAAACAAGTTTTATTTAAATAAGGGTTTAAATACATTACATAACATTAAAACTGAAGGGAAAAAAAAAACCAAAAACCAGTTTGTTACTTCACATGGCATTGGGCAGCTGTTGCTACTAAGTTGCAAGTTCTACAGCTGGCTATGTGACTGATACATCAGTTTGAAATTTGTTCCCTTGTCAGAAGTTTAACTCTGGTAGACGCTGGCCTCACACTCTGGTGTTTGGACATCAATTAACTAGAATATGTCTGGTCAAAAAGACCTTCGCGGCAGGCCAGATGGCCTATCACCTCACTAGAGGGAAGGCGGCCACTCTAAGCTCTGCCCACCTGGTCAGGCTGGAGACACCAGGGGACCACTCTTTGACCACCAAAGGCTCCGGCCTAGTGGTACAGCTGCCGTTGCTGCCTTACCCCATCCTCTCCTCTCAGCTTCACCGAGGGCTGTCCAGGTGGTGACATTCTCTTAGGGCAGGGAACTCTGTAGAGGGAGAGCCGAGGAGCTTCTGGCCAGACATAGCCATCTGTGATCTTGGGGCTCTGGGCTTGGCCGAAACATCACATTATTGCTTTGTTTCAGGCTGGACACTGCCAGGCACCTACTGCTTGACCTCTGTTTAAATGAGGGACTTCACGACTAGACAGCATGGCTCTTTTCAGTTTATTGCATGAAGGAGTTACACTAGTCCAAGTTAAAAGCAGACCCCAAATGGTTACATTATACAAGCTGTGAGGTTTTTAAACTTGTGACAAGGGACAGAAAGGAAATTCTACTCATTGCAAGGAAATCCTCACTTAAGCTTCAATGAGCCAAAAGCACTTAAAACCCATGAACCTTCAGCTGGTCGTCCTTAGCCAGTCCAATCTGCAAACAAAAAAGGGCAAAGTTTTAAAGAGGAGACAGAGAGAGTTAAAGGCTCCATTTCTGATGCCAACAATCCTGTCTTCCTGCTTCTACACTGGGCGAGTCCAAGAACCAAGGTGCACACCTCAATCGCCATGAGCACACAATGGTTTTCAACTCAGGGTACTCATTTAAGAATCAATGATGTAGTAGGATCTTAGCACAAAGGAACAGCAAACGAGACACCTTGTTTTTAGTATCTGTGTGCAATTTATATTTGCATCTTTAAAGTAGATCCATACAAACAGTAAACTTAAGGCAACCAAGTACCTTCCGTTTTTGGAAATACACTTGTCTACATACCTTAAAACAACTGTTTTGATTAGTCTTAAAAGTGAACTTCTGTGTCCCCAGCAGAAGTTGAATAGACTAGGCAGGATCTGAGATTCGCCGGGGCAGAGGCACAAATGGATTATCAAGAAGCACCGGAACTTACCTCTACCAGGAACTGGCATATGTTCTTGCGCTGGTCACCCTGTAGTTGAATTACTTCTCCATATTCTGGATGCTCAATTACAGTACCATTGCAGGCAAATTTCTGCAAGCACAAGGGAATCAAATTAGGTCAAGCAACAGCACCAATAATCCTTTCTGGGAAATAATAGAACACCACACCTCCACGTGGTCAAGTTAAATCTCATTTTCCTACTATCTCACTGAAGACCTACCTTCTTAAACGCCTTCACTAGTTTCTTTTTATCGTAATCATCAGCGATCCCTTGGACAGTAGTAAGAGTCTTCCTGCCGTTTCTCTGTTGAATTCTTATATGGATATAATCCTCAGTGCCAGCAGGAAGCAGATCATCACCCTTACTTGCATCAGCAAAGGGGTCTGGGAAGAAAGGTGAAGCTCGTTTGGAACTGTTGTGGCTCAGCTACCACTGCCACCCTCCCACTCATGTTTTCCATGTGCAGAGACTAATACTGAAATCGCCAGGGCCTGGTTCAGATCAGATGTCTTTTGTTGGCCCACCCCGAACAGGTCAGTCCGGGACGGCCGGCTTCCCTAGCGCCGGAGGAAGATTGGGCCGCCCGCCCTCGGAGACCGATCACGTGCCGGGGGAGCCAGGGCTGGCAGACAGCGCCCCACCCGGCTGATGCAACCGGCCGGAACCCGAGCCCCGAGGCGGGGCCAAGCTTCCCGCCTCATTGGCGCGCGCGTTTGTCACTTAGGGCTGGCGCCGCCTCGCCCTCCCGGCGCCGTGACGACGGTGACGTAACGGACGTGACGCAGAGTGGCAGGAGAGGGCAGGTGTGGCCCAAAGCGGCCCGGGAGCCATTAGTAAATGCGCCACCCGAAACGCCAGGCCCGCCCAAGGGCTGACCTCCCGCCCGCTCCTTCCGGTCGCGCTCTGGGGCCGACCCCTGGGCCCAGGCCTCGGCCCCGCTGCCCGCGCGCTCGGACAGTTTCCCCCCGGACAGCTTCCCTCCGCCCAACTTCACGAAGGCCCGGATTGGCAGCTTTCCGGGCCCCGTCTCCGGGCCCTCCCCCCACGGGACCTTCCCGCGGCTTACCGAAAGAGTTGAGGTTCTGGATAGCGGACATACGATACGATTCCTTTTCCTCGGTGGAAACGGCCTGCGGAAGGCGGCGGCGGGAGAAGGCGGGCGGGGGGGACGGAGCGTCGGGAAGCGAGGGGGCTCAAGGGGGAGGCTGCTGAGTCCTCGGCGGCGGCTCAGTCACTGGGGCGGAGGGGCGGTGCCTGTATTCACTTATATAGCCGCCCCTGTGACGCCAGCGCGCTGCACTCACGTCCCGGCCCCACCCATGGCGTCGTGCCCTCAGCACCCAGGCGCCGCCACTTCCAATTGGTCCGGGGGCGGGGACGCGGTACTGCGCTTGCGCAGGAACTCAGCGCTGCGGGAGGGCGTCCTCTCGACTTGGGGAGAGGTGGAAGGGGGAGGGAAAGCTTGGTCCGTCTAGGCGCCTGCGCAGTGCGGGAGGAAGGTGTCGGCTGCGCAGAAAACTGGCAGAGGTTTCGGGCGCGCCTGCGCACTATGTTCTCTGGCACGTTCCATCTTCTTGACTCTGTTGCAGTCCTGCTTGCTCTAGGAAGGATTTCTCTTGGGGGAGATTGGCACTACTTAGAGGAGGTTTTGAAGCCGAGCCTCCCACACATGACAGGTTCCCACTATCTCATACCCACCCACCTACCCACCTAGTTACACACTTACTCCCACTTTCTTTATAGATTTAGGGCGGCGCTTTCATTTAACCAATTTGAAATAGTAAAACTAAAACCTTAACTTTATCGTTTAGATTAATTTATCATTTAGATTAATCTAATCTAAAAATAGATTAGTCTCTAAATTTATCATTTAGATAATCTAAGGAAAGGCCGCCCAGCTCGTTAGCACGAGGTCAAGGGAGAGTAACGCTGGTTCTGGGGGGCCGAGAGGAATTCAGGCACCTGAAGGGTGTCCTTTGTGTCTACAAATTGTGTTGAGGTAGAGCTTTCCCTGAGCGTAGATGAATATTTCCTTCAAAACAGTCAACCTTTCTTGTTTCTTTTAATTCTTAATCGAAATGCCCTGCATTGCAGGGGTAAAAAGAGTGGTTTAGGCTCCAAAGGCCTCCAGGGGCCAGGCAGGTAAGATAAAGGAGTGCAGACAGCCAAGTGTGATGTAATGGGGTGTGGTGGGGGTTGGGGTGGAACTAGAGGCTGCAGCCGCTACTCACCTCCAGCCCATTGTGCTAGATCTTTTTCAAGAGAACCTGGAAATCCAGCTGTTTATATAATCTCTCTTGATTTTTAGATATTGCCAATAATTTGAATTTTTGGAAAAACACTGTGTAAGCCAAACCAAAAAAAAAGTGTGTGTTGGCCCCATGCACTACTGGTTTATGCTGCTTGACAGTCAGGGTCATTGGCCTCATGGAGTCTACTGGGAGAGAGAGACAATAAACAAATAAAATGACAGATTGTGAGACAGGCCAAGAAAGAAGTAAACAGAGTGATGTGAGAGAGTGACAGGGGCCTCAGAAGGCCTCTGAGGAAGTGACATCCCAGCTGACACTTACAGATAGGAAAGAACCCACTGTGGGGGAAGGTGAGAGCCTGCCAGATGGGAAACCCTGAGGGAGAAGTTCAGTGTACTTGGTAGTTTGTCTTGATTCTGTATTTACTAAGTAATCTTTTTTTTTTTTTTTTAAAGATTTTATTTATTTATTTTTCCCCCAAAGCCCCAGTAGATAGTTGTGTGTCATAGCTGCACATCCTTCTAGTTGCTGTATGTGGGACGCGGCCTCAGCATGGCCGGACAAGCAGCGCGTCGGTGCGAGCCCGGGATCCGAACCCGGGCCGCCAGCAGCGGAGCGCGCACACTTAACCACCAAGCCACGGGGCCGGCCCCTAGTAATCTTTTGATTAATAATTTGGCTTCCTTGATTCCAGGAAGCGGGGAACCATGGGGTTTGGGGAGAGAGAGTGGATGAGTCAGAGCTATGCTTCCCAGTGTGCACATGTATTTTGTTATATGGAGTGTTAAAATAACAATGTGGTCCAGCTTATCCATCTTTCTTTTTCGGAAAAGATCCTTTCTGTGTCATATTAAAGAAAGCCTGTCTCTGCCCCAAGTTTATAAAGATATTCTGTATTTTCTTTTGAAAGTTTTAAAGCTTTGGTTTTTACACTTAGGTCTTTAAGCCACCTGGAATTTATGTTTGTCTAATTTTTTTAGCAGGGGTCTAATTTTTTTTTCCTATATGGGTAGCCAACTGTGCCAGCACCATTTATTGAATAATATGTCCTTTCCCCACTGACTTGTCGTGCCTTCTCTGTCATGATTCTGTTTCCATTTATGTGGGGGTTCCGTTTTGGAGTCTCTGTTCTGTTCCACTGGTCTATTGATTTATCCCTAAGCCACACACTCTTAATTATGGGAGCTTTACACAAAGTCTCGATGTCCAATAGAATGAGCCATTTTGTTCTTCAGAATTTTCTTGGCTAATCTTGGTCCTAGTTCCCCTTTCAGCATCATCACAAATCACCACTCCCCACATTCCATGCCATAGCGGTTCTGTGAAGCACTCGAACTTTCTCATCTCAGGGTGTTTGCACGTGCTCTCCCTTTGCTTGGTACGTTCTTCCCTCCTCTTCTTCACTGGGCATCTCCACTCATCCTCAGGACTCAGCTGGGATTGTCTGCTCTTCTGAGAACACTGTGTTTGAGCCTTTCTCTGTGCCCTTGCTTCCACTATTTTGGCATTTATCACACTGCATTTTGCTTGTTTGTTCCTTGGACTGGCTACATAATTTGCTGGGCCCAGTACAAAATGAAAACGTGAGGCCCTTTGTTCAAAAATGGTTAAGAATTTCAAGACAGCCACAGCGGAGCATTCAACCAACCACAGGGCCCTTCCAAGCGCAGGATGATGTATGATCGGCACAGGTTTTGTGTCCGTGAATCTGGCTCTGCCCTTCCCTTGTTGGTCTCTCTGCCAGGCTGTGAGCTCAAAGAGCAGGGTGTGTGCCTGTCTCCTCTCCTGAGTATGTGCCATAGGGGCCTGGCACACAGTGGGTGTTCAGTGCTTGTTAAATGAACACCTGGACGTACATTGTAGGTGCTCAGTTCCTAGGAAGGGCCGACCCTTGACTCCAGGCTGTAACCTGTGCCACCCTCTCCGAGAGTCCTGGGGTGGAGGACTGAGAAAAAATCCTTTTCTGAGGTCTGACTCTGGGCTCCAAAGGTTGCTGCTGGACCTGGCCTCCTGGCGCAGGGCAGGGAGGGCAGCCCTACAGAAGCCACATTCCCCAGCTTCTCTTGCAGGGAGCTGGTGCCAGTGCCAGAGCTGACCTCAGTGCACTATAAACAGTTATTGCCACAAACACACACAGGCTTTGCCCTGGGGGAAATGTAGCTCAGAGGGCAGGCTTGGGGTAGGTGGCCAGGGAAATGGGAGACCCAGTTCTTGATTGCCACCAGCTTCCTGGGTGATCCTGTTCACTTCTCGAGTCTTCTGTTTTATCCCCCATAAAAGAAGGACTGGGTAATTTCTAAGGCCTTTGCTGGGTCTAAAGTCCGAAGCTCTGTGTCCCAGGTTGGGAGCATTTCCGAGGAGGGTCTACAGGAGTCCACTGTCCAGTGTGGGAGGTTGTCTCAGCCCTGGGAGCTTATGGAGTAATGATGGAACCAGGACGAATTTGTTTGAGAGTGACATCTGTGCCTGCTGTTGATACTGGCTTATTCATGACCGTGCTCCTGGCTCTGAGGTCCTGGCCCCGGTAGCCAGGGGCAGGGTACAGAGCAGGCTCTGGAGTACTTGAACCTGAGTGTCACCTCCATCTCTTCCTGCCTGGGGAACTCAGCTTCTCCCAGCCTTCATTTTCTCATCTGTACAACAGGGATAATAATATCTTTCTCTTAGGCTTTTGAGGGGATTTAAAGAGGAGACTATGTATGACAGCATACAAATTTAAAGTAATTAAATCACTAAATAGATTATGCCAGGTTCCCAGAGCCTCTTCGAGTAGCAGGGGACAAGAGCGAGCTCCCCAGAATGGGGATGGGACAGAGGTAGGCGCTTCTCCATGGTGATCTCCTTGGGACGCTGCAAGGGCGTGGCTGTGTGGGACACCTGGGGACCCTTGGCCTCGATAAGATTCCCCAGGGCCCCAGATTTGGCATGGAAGCAGGAAGATTCCTCTGGGGAAATAGGCGTCTCCATGGTAACCAGGGCAGATGGATGATGTGGTCCAAGGGGCCTCCCCGGAGCTCTGGTGCTATAGAAAACTGGTGACCTAGAGAGAATCCTGGGGAACACTGGAGCCCCTATCACATCCAAGATCAGATTTCTGGGCGGCCTTGTAGGCTGTTAACTGGCACAAGATTTAACTTGATTTAAAGAAAGTCAAATAAATGCAGTATTTCTTGCATCCCTTCTTTGGGAGCTACCACCCACCTATGTAAATGACTGGAATGGTCCCCCTGCCCCGCCCCCTGTGAATGAAGGCTGCTATGCTTACCACTTGGAAAAGGAGGCAGACCTGGGTTTGCTGGGGCTCTGACCCAGATCACGTGGGGTTATTGTGAAATGTACGTGTTAGGCACCAGCTGATGTTCCACTGGCAACACATCAGCCCTTCGCTTTCCCCCCGCAAGGGTGTAAACCGGGAAGAGACACGAGGGAACCTTACGGGGTGCTGGAAATGATCTCAGTCTTGATCCAGGTGATAAAAATTCATGGAGATGGACCCTTGAGGCTAATGTGCTTTGCGCATGTCTGTCAGTTATACTCTACCCCCCTGCAGCCCCCTCCCTGCACCGCCAACCCAGCCAGGCTTGCTTCTTGTTTACTCCCAGGGCCGGGAACTCACTTCTGCGGACCCCAGGCGGGAACTCTCGCTCGGTTCCTCTTTGCCTCTTTGCTGGCAGAGCGTCTGCCCTCTCCATCCTGCGTTCTGCTCCTTCCCCTCTTCTCCTTCTTCCTCCTCTGGGGAGTCCTGTAGGAGCCCCTGTAGATGGGCTGAGGGCGAGGAGGCCTTGCTTAGGAAGAGGGATAAAGGTCAGAGCTCCTGGCTCCCCTCCCCCGGGCAGGACCACCTGGGTGGACAAGCTGCTGCCTCAGTTGCCGAGGGTGGGACGATCAAGTGCAGCCTGGGCCCGTGGAGGAAGCAGAGAAGGGCCAGGCCTGGCCTCGGCCCTCAGGGAGCTCAAAGACGCTGCCACAACGAACCAGGAGCCCAGATGGAATGGAGGAAGTGCCAGGCACCAGTGCACAGAGGGCCCTGCATTCTCACGGAGCACTGGAGTAGGAGTCCCCTGGGCGGGGGGGGGCAGGTGGACATTCCAGCTGGAGGGAAGAGCATTAGACGTGTTGTATGGAAATCAGTTCAGACCTGGCCCCTCCCCCGGGAGGGGGAGGTGTGTTTGGGTAGGGTGGTCAGCCTTGGACTGAGACCACAGCTTCTCCAACCTCTTTCACTTTATTTTTATTTTTCAACAAACTAATGTAAACTCACATAAGGGCTGTCTGCAGGGAGGCCTTTGTGTTCACCGGCAGCAAGTCTGCAGCAAGGCTCGAGTTCTTCCTATGGATTCGAAGAACTCTCCTACCAACTGGGAGAGAGCGGGGTGGTTTGTACTGAGGGTCCCGGGGAGGAAATGCAGAGGGGTTTCACAGGGCACAGTCGGGTGCCCTCCCTCCATCACTTCTGGCCCCCCTTCAGCCACACCTCCGCACCCCGCCCCCAGCACTCAGTTCTCATTAATGTGCAGCTCTGGCCCCAAGCCCATGTCACCTGGAAATGCCCAGGCCTCCCCTGGCGGCCTCGGCTCTCCCCTGCACCTATCCACCTTCACCAAATTAAATCCACCTCCCAAAGGGCCATGGCAGCCACGGGCCACACGTGGCTCACAAGCCCTGGAAGTCGGGCTAGTCAGAATGCCCATGGGCTGTACGTGTAAAGTACACACGGAGGTTTGAAGACCTGGCATGGAAAAGATTGTGAAATATCTCAATAATTTTTATAGGGGTTACTTATCAAAATAATATTTTGGATGTATTGGGTTAAATAAAATATATCGTTAAAGTTAATTTCGCATGTTTCATTTTAGTTTTTTAAAAATGTGGCTACTAGGAAATTTGAAGTTACATAGGTGGCATGTACTATGTTTCTACTGGACAGCACTGCTCTAGATGATTCTGGACTGAAGAATATGGCCAACCTCATCCTTTGCCCCAAACAGCTTAGCAGCTGTCCCCTCTACCCGTAGATAGGACTCTTTGTGAGAGGAATTCAGGGCAGTAACTTTTTTCATTTTGTTGAGCACCCACTATGTGCTCGGTGCTGTGCAGAGTATCTCCCACTCCCATCCCGTGGGATCCTGACAAAGCAGGGTCCTCACCCCTTCTGTAGGTAAGGCGCCGGGGCTTGGACAAGGACTTGGGCTGGGGCGGCGGTGGCTCTCTTCCTGCTGGGCAGCGTGGCCACCGGGAGGGACCAGATTCCCCCGAGGCACCTCTGGGGTGGTTCTGCCCTTGTAAGGGGGTTAGCCATTTCCTTGATGGGGCCAGCTCCTGGAGTGCACCCCAATTCTCTGCAGTGCTGGGGGTGTTACTATATCTTTGAAGAGTGAGTCTGGGCGGCCAGTGCTGCTGTGAACAGGGCAGCCACTGCAGCACGCAGACTAGGTTTAAAAAAAAAAATTAATCCTCAATTCCTTTCTTTAAACGAACACTGGCTGAGCCCCGACTCTGACCGGTGCGGTGATGGGCACACGCCTGCCCCTGAGGAGCTCAAAGATGGGTCAGGGAGGTTGACAGGTCAGTTGTGGTTCAGAGATGAGCGAGTGGGAACACAGAGACACATGTGAGAGTGTGTGTGTGAGTGTATGTGAATATGTTTATGTTGAATATACGGGGGTGAGAGTGTATGTGCACACGTACATATGTGTGAGTGTGTGTGCACCTGTGTAGCATATCTGAGTGAGTGTGAGCGTGTATACATGTGTGTATTCCTTTCTTGCTTCCCAGATGCTCTCGAGGATCGGAGAGCTTCCTGCATAGCTGCCCAGGCCCAGCGGAACCGTCTCAGTCCCTACAGGAGCCTATAGGGCACCAGTCTTACTGGTGCGACTGGGGTTTTGAGTCAAGGGACCCTTTGAGATGCTGTCTTGCTAGTTGTCCACTCTGTGTCCTCAGGAGACTTGAATAATCTCTCTGAGCCTCAGTTTCCTTTCCTGTATGGATCAGGAGAAAACCCACTGGATTTATTATCCATAAACCCCAGCCTACCTTCTTTTTTTTTTTTTTTTTTAAAGATTTTATTTATTTTATTTTTTCCCCCCAAAGCCCCAGCAGATAGTTGCATGTCATAGCTGCACATCCTTCTAGTTGCTGTATGTGGGACTCGGCCTCAGGATGGACAGAGAAGTGGTGCCTCGATGCGCACCCGGGATCCGAACCCGGGCTGCCAGCATTGCAGCGCGCGCACTTAACCACCAAGCCACCGGGCCGGCCCCCCAGCCTACCTTCTAAGGAGAGCTGCTCCAGGTGCCCGGAGGGGCCGTAGCTGGCTTGTGGGGGAGCCTGGGTGGAGCTAAGGTGCTGGAGAAGGGTGGATACCCTGGGGGAGACCTGAGCGGAGAGGGAGGTGCAGCCAGCGGGGCTGGGGGCAATGAAGCCAACCATAGTCGGTGGGGACAGATGCAGACAGAGGGGCTGGGAGAAACGGTAGATCTCCAGAGCCTGGGGGAGGGAAGCCTTGTGCGCCGCGTTCTGTCTGCCCCGCCCTCATCGCTCCTGCCCATCTTTAGTAAAATACTGATCGCTCGCTGGTGCTTTTGGGGAGAGGATTTTCTTTCGAGGACAGAGTGAGGTTTGGGGTTCTGCGTCGAGACTGGCCTGGGCTGCTTGTGGGGGCCCTGTGACACCTGGGTTGGTTTATAAGGAGTCCATGGCTTGTTGCAGACCTACTATTTATTATCTGCTTCCAAGTGCCAGGCTCAGCGTTAAGCACTTTATGTTTGTCTCCTTGAATCCTCTCAACACCCCACCAAGTAGGAATAGCTGTTCTCTTTTACAGATGAGGATTTTACAGATGAGGATACAGAAGCTTACAGTGGGGGAATTATTTTTGCAAGATCATAGCTTGTAAGTTGCAGGGCTGGATTCAAGCCCAGAGCCTGTTCCCGTAACCATGAAGGTGCGCCTGCCCTGGAGGGCTTCTGTGCCTGGCCCGTGTCCCCCACAGCACCCCGCAGTCACTGCTGGCTTCTCTTTCCAGAGCTGGGGGAGGTACTGAGGGAAGAGCTGCCTGGTGTGGCCCTTGAGTGAACCCACTTCCTTCAGTTCTTTCAGAATCTCTATGTTTTGTTTTATTTAATTAATTAATTTATTTATTTTTGTGAGGAAGACCGGCCATGAGCTAACATCTATTGCCAATCCTCCTCCTTTTTTTCCCTTTTTCTCCCCAAAGCCCCAGTAGATAGTTGTATGTCATAGTTGCACATCCTTATAGTTGCTGTATGTGGGATGCGACCTCAGCATAGCTGGAGAAGCGATGTGTCGGTGCGCGCCTGGGATCCGAACCCAGGCCGCCAGCAGCGGAGCGCGCGCACTTAACTGCCAAGCCACGGGGCCGGCCCCTATTTTATTTTAAAATGATGATACTTCCCCCAATTGTAAAACAATATAGTCTTATTGCATAAAAATTTAAAAAGTATAAAAATGACCAAAAAATCACCTGTTAAATCAGTTACCACTTAGGGATGACCAAGACCCATTTTGCCATGCTTCCATCTGTTTATGTGGATATTTATGAAGCTGCCAACTGCTTTGTGCCATGTTAGCCTGTATGCAGCACTGGCCACTGCTTCAGACTCTCCCCAAAGAATCCATTCTCACTTAAAATACGAGTGAACAATGTAAGCTTTACCCAGTGCCCCTGGAGGAGGTGGGGGAGGGCATTCACCCCCCCTCGCCCAACATAGCTCAAAAGTCTTAGCTGGCCAGACCCCTCCTGACCTTTCTGATGGGTCTCCTTCTCCTCTGGGACCTGGCTTCCTGGCTCCTTCATCTCCCCCTTTGGTCCCCTCCCAGTTTCAGACCTTAGTCTCTTCTCTTCTTGGTTTTGCAATTCAGCTCTGCCCCATGCCTCCCCCAAATGTGTGCAGCCAAGATCTGTCTCCACTTGGCCGACAAAGGGTGTGCCGGCCTGTAGGACCCCTAGAGCGGAGATGTGGTTAGAGACATTAAATGTGTTTTCTATTATTACAGACTTCAACACAGTGTATTTTTGTTTGGGATCAAACGCTACAAACTGTTTCATGACTTTCTTTTAGTCGTGTAATAGAGAATGAGTTATGCTACTGTCATATAAGAAAAGGGAGATACGTGTGTGTGTGTGTGTGTGTGTGTGTGTGTGTGTGTTTGGTCTAAAACAACAAGGTACCTGTAAAGGGAAGGAGAGGCTAGGGTAGAGAGGACAGGGATAAAAGCTGAATTTCCTTGACGTTGCCTTGTTTTGGAGATTCGATTTTGGAACCATGTGCAGGAGACCCGCCTTATCCACGGGGGATACATCCCAAGACCCCCAGTGGATGCCTGAACCACGATAGTACTGAGCTCTATGTATACTATGTTTTGTCCTATACATCCATACCTATGATAAAGTTTGGTTTACAAATTAGGCACAGTGAGAGATTAACAACAATTAACTAATAATAAAATAGAATGATTATAACAATATACTGTAATAAAAGTTACTGTAGATCTTAGCAACCTCAGCATAGATTTTTTTTCTTTCTTTATTAAGTCAAGAACTTTCACTTTTTCACTTAAAGGAAGCATTTTCTCTTTGGCATATCCAAATCTTCAGCATCACGGCTCTTGTGCTTTGGGGCCGTTATTAGGTAAAATAAGGGTTAGCTGAACACAAACACTGCAGTACTCCGACAGTCGATCTGATAACCCGAGATGGGCGGGTAGCAATTACAGCATGGATACATGGGACAAAGGGATGATTCACGTCCCAGGCGGGATGGAACGAGATTTTATCACACTACTTAGAATGAGGCGCAATTTAAAACTTCTGAATTGCTCATTTCTGGAATTTTCTATTTAATATTTTCAGACCATGGTTGACCAGGGGTAACTGAAACCATGAAAAGTGAAACTGCAGATAAGGGAGGACTACTGTAAATATTTTACATAATCATAAGGATAATAACTGCAATAGATTGAAACATATCAAAGATGCTTATGTCAAATGTAGTTGAATTCGTAAGTTTATAACAATTAAAGAAAATCTTTACTAGTCATCTTTGAAGTATGCTAGAGGATCGTCTTATTACAGTGAAAACTGGTAAATGGAAGGAAATTATCTTCCTTGCCTTTCCTGTAAGAACTTGCTTTAGTGGAACCAAATTGTAGATGTGTGTGTATGGGGGAGGGGCATGGTTCTCTTTATAGAAGTATTCCAGATAATAAATGAAGAAGGAACCATACAATTAGAATATCACCATTTTGCAACTCCTAATGAATGAATGCATCTGGGCATTGATCATCAATGGCTGCTAAAGTCACCAAAAGAGAAACAACACGTCTCTCCAGCACCACCTATGAATTGCCCCAGCTGAGAAAGAGGAGGAAACCTTCAATCTGATCACGACTTTACGTCGAACTAGCAAGTTTCAGACAGTACAGAGGACAGAGGAATATGTTAAATTACACCATGGGAATGCAGTCAGCCAAGTCCAGCTGGGAACTCTACAGGACCAATGATCTTTTCTACAACAAATAAATTGGGAGGAGGAAAGAAAAGAGAGGAAGGAGGTAACTGTAGTTTTGTAAGTGAACGTAAGTGAGGCCATCTTGTTACGCTAAATGGCCCCAGCCCCTCCTCTGTGTGACTACTCGCTGCTCTGAAAGTATTCTAAAAAAATTCACCTGCTCTCCTGATTTATGGCCTCTGCATACGTATGTACTCCCCTATAGTTTGATAAATTAAAACTTTGTTCCATGAGTTTCTCTCCAGGAACAGGCTGACCACAGGTGGGAAACACACCTACAAGATATTCATCATCACTGACAGAAAAAAAGAACAATGAAAGACCCTGGAGTCTGTCACGCCTGAAGGCTGACATTTCTAAACCCCTTCCTTACTGCCCATTTTCCCTGTATAACTACGTCAAGATTCTGTAATTCTGGAAGATGGTTTTTTTGAGACATTAGTCTGCCATCTTCCCCATTATGCTGGCTAATCGAATTAAAGCTTCCTTTCTGGATCCCTAACTCGTTATGATCGATTGGCTCAGACCATGGTGAGCAGAGTGAGTCCATTGCTCAGTAACAATTTGAAAGACTTAAGATACGTACAACCAATTACTTTGTGTGGACTTTATGTGAATCCTGAATTAAAAAAATAACAATTGTCATTTATAAGATTTTGAAATTTAAACACTGACCAGATATTTGATTATATTAAATGTGGTATTGTGATATGATAAGAACTATATTTGGTCGCAGCCCCCAGTTCCTGGCACAGAGCTCCTAAAATCCGTGTAATTTCCTGAGTGACAGAGGTGCTAGGAGCATCTTTTATTATAATATTTGGTCTCAGTCCCTGGTTCCTGACACAAAAGCTTCTAAGAGTCTTAGAATCTCTGGAGTGATGGGTGTCTTGTACGCTAACGAGATGACTGGTGGCTGGGAGCCCCTGGATGGCTTCAGGATGGGGGCTGGTTGCTAAAGGAACCAACCATGTGATTAGAGGGTTGGAACCTGCAGTCCTACTCCCTGACCTCCTCTGGGGAGAGGTGAGGGGCTGGAGGTTGAGTTAGTCACCAGTGGCCAATGATTTAATCAATCATGCCTACATAATGGAACCTCCATAAAAACTTTAAACAGTGGGGTTCAGGAGAGCTTGCAAGTGGGTGAACACATCCACGTGTCGGGAGGGTGGTGTGTTCCAACTCCATGGGCACAGAAGCCCCTGAGCTTGGGGCCCTTCCAGAACTTGCACTATGTACTTCATCTCACTGTTCACCTGTATCCTCTACTATATCCTTTAGAGTAAACCGGTAATACCAAGCAAGGTGTTTCTCTGAGTTCTCTGAGCCATGATAACAAATTACCAAACCCAAGAGGGGTTGTGGGAACCCTTGATTTGTAGCCAAGTTGGGAAGATCTGTGGGTAACCTGGGGACCCACTACTTGTGATTGACAACTGAAGTGGGGGCTAGTCTTGCAGGACTGAGACCTTACCCTGTGGGGTTTGTGCTAACTTTGGGGTAGTCAGTGTCAGAATGGTTGGTGTGGAAAACCCACACATTTGGGGTCAGAGTATTGTGAGTAGAGAAGTAATTTTCCTTGGGAATTATTATTAATTATTTTAGGTATGATAATTAGATGTGGTTATGCTAAAGAAAAAAGTTCCTATCTGCTAGCTACATAGTGAAATACTTATGGATAAATGCTATGATGCTTGGGATTTGTTGGAAAATAATACATAAGAGGAGGGAGGAGATGGGTGAGGGTAATAGATTAAGACTGTTCATGAGTTGTTAATTGTTGACTTTGGGGTGATGGGTGCATGGGGATCTATTCTATCACTTTTTTCTACTTTGGCGCATGTTTTAAAATTTCCGTAATAAAAGAGTGACGAACATATGTCTTGAACCTCTTTCCATGCTCCGATAAACAGAATTCTACAACGACATTTTTAATGCCTAACTTGCCTTTGTCTCAGTGTAGCATAAACAATATAGCTAGTTTCCTTTTGTTGGGCCTCTAAGTGGTCTCCAATCTTCTGTTCTCATCAACAGCACTGAATGAACATCCTTGTGGATAATTCAACACGCACGTGTTACTGAACGAGGTTCGTTTTGCCTGATGCACGATTATGCCAATTACCAAGATGACGAGTTTTCAGCAGAGAAAGGGTTTATTCACAAGGCAGCCAAGCAAGGGGACAAGAGAACCAATCTCAAATCCACCTCCCCGAAAAACGAGGATAAGGGATATTTAGGGGACACAGGGGCAGGGTGGTCTGAAGTGTGGGAATAGATGATTGGAGGTGAGGAGAAGTGAGGTAATTGATGATCTGCGCAAGGGTAGTCAGGCTTCATGGCTCTTCATAGGCTCTTCCTAGTCTCTTCCATGTTCACAAAATGGCAATGTTACCATGATCTGAGGTTGGAGATTTCGGCTCCTTGACGTCAAAGGGTCACCTATCGGTCACCCACACAGACACAGTTGATGAGTCAGTGGTTTTAACCAGCCTGAACTGGATGAGAGTCAACTCTCAGTTCCTGAAAAACATAAGCACCCGTTACCATGGTGACCCAGGCATCAGAGATGTTATCGATAGGGTGGGCTTTAGTAATGCACTATTAACTACTTTTGCAAACAGACAACTAACTGAGTACAGTTAAAGCAGGTTGGTCCCCAGTTTCAGTGCCTTTCAGTATTTCTTAGGATAAATTCCTCTAAGTGGATATTCTGAGTCAACAGACAAACATATCTTTAAGGTGTTTGCCAAACTGCCCTCCAGAGACAAATTGGTTCACATTCCCTCCAGCAGTCCGTGAGAGGGAGGTCCTTACCCATCTCTCCCGGTGACTTCTCGTACTCTTTTCTCCCTGGGCTTCTGTGACCTTCTCTTGGCCTCATAAATCCTAGTTCATCACATTTAATTGTCACTTTAACCCAATGAGGCAGGTACTTTTATTATCATCATTTTACAGTTGGGGAGATGGAGGCTCAGAAAGGGCAAGTAGCCCTTTCTAGCCCAAGGTCACACAGCTTCTAGTAAGCTGTGACTGGCTCACAGAGCTGCCTGTCGGAGGGCCTGGCCTGGTAACTACTGGCTGTATTACGGGCAGCTCTCCCTTTGCCTTCTCTGCTGGCCCCTCTTCTTTCTCTGGACTCCTCCATGGTCCCACACGTCTGCTTCCTGCTCTCTTGGTTCTCTCATTCTTTTCTTCTGTGGCAAACTCATTCCCCACCAGCTCTGTGAAGATGGTTCCTAAATTTGCACACGGTTCAATTCAGTTCTCATGGGTTTCTATTTCCAGGTCTGTCTCTGGAGGGAGTATCAGAATCATGGTGGCCTAGTGAACCAGAAACATCTCTGGGGCAAAGTTCTGGACATGGATGGTGGTGATGGTTGCACAATGACGTGAATATACTCCATGCCTCTGAACTATACACTTAAAAATGGTGAAAATGGTAGATTTTATGTTATGTATATTTTCTACAATAAAATACACACACACACAGATACCAAGTGGATTGAATGAAGCTAACAAACATGTTTAAGAAACATCCCAAATTTAGCATGCCCTAGGCTGGGCCCCTAATCTCCCCTCCCCACCCAAACTGTCCCATCCCCAGCCTTCTCAACACAGCCCATGGCAGCTCCATCCCCGTGGAGACAGAACATTTGACCCTTCTCTTCTGTCCCACCCCACATCCAATTGGTTAGAAACCTGGGGGTCTCTCTGCACAATATATCCAGAGTCTGACCACTGCTCAGCACTCTGGCTCCCACCCAGGTCCAAGCCACCAGCATCTCTGGCCTGGATTATTGCAATAGCCCCCAGTGAGTCTCCCAGCTTTGGCTCCAGCTCCCTGGCGTCTGGTCCCTACACGGCGGCAGCCGTGGGAGCTCATTAAAGTGTAAGTCACCTCAGGACACTCCTCTGCTCAAAAGGATAAGCCAGTTTCCACCATGTTCTGAGGCCTCTGTGATCAATCCCTTACCTCTCTCAGCTCATCTCAACTCCTCTATCCTCCACCCTCATCCAGCCACACCAGCTCCCTTGCTGGGCTTAGAACATGCCAGAAATGCTCCCACTTTGGGGTCTGGACACTTCTTCCCAGATATTCACATGGCTTTATTTCCCAAAGTCCTGTAGGCAAGGAAAACATAATTTTCCCTCTATGTTTCCAAGTTCTTAGCTGAGACCCCTGTAATAAAAGACAGATTAACAAGAGAAAAACAAATGGAAGTTTATTAACATGTATACCTCATGCATACATGGGAGAAACTCAGGAGAAATGAGTAATTCCTCGAGGTGGCTTAGAATTCAGGCTTAAATCCACCTTAATAGGGAAGGGGAGGGGGAATAAAGGCCTCTTAGGGGACAGTAAATGATTTTCAGGAAAGAAGAATGCGCCCTTAGAAGCGTAGCTGGGAGGTGTGGCAGTTGTGACAAAATTTAGGTGTGGTGTCACTTCTAGTTTCCTCTCCCCTGATGAGTCAGTCTTCCCTGGTTGATAAGACTCTCTCCTGGGGAGGGGAGTTACGACAACTGAGTTCCTTTTGGAGAATCTGTGTTCAGGCAGATAAAGGGAGTTTAGAGAAAGCCTCTCCCTGCATTTGCTGTTTTTCAAGTGCTTACAACTCAAAATAGTCACTACAACAAAGTAGCGGATTTGGGGTGGCACGTCCTGCTAGCGGTCCATCTCAAGGTTTTGCTTAAATGTCTCCTCTGTCCAGAGGCCTTTCGCTATCTTAACTAGCAGGCAGCCCCCATCTAGTCCTCTCACGCCCCTTTCCCTGTGTTACTGCTCCTTTTTTCCCATAGTACCTTCTAGTGCACCATGTAATTGACTTATTTATTAGGGCTGTTAGGGAATGTCTCTCTCCCCCACTGGACTCTAACGCCATTTACTGATGTATCCCAAACCAGTTAGCACAGGGGCTGGCACAGAGTCGGGGCTCAGTAAGTACTAGTCAAAGGCATGGGTGAGTTAGTGCTTTATTTACTACGAAGTCTGTGCACACGTGAGCGATTGCTCTTGCTTCCACTGTAATAGCTTTTATTTCTAGGTGGCTGAAGGATGTCTTCACCAGGGTGTCCTGACAGCAACTCAAACCGAGGTCCTGGTCTCCTGCTGGCCCTGGCTTGTCTAGCTCTGCAGGTAACACCACCATCAGCACCGCCCGTCCTCCCTCCTCTCTCCTTCCCCAGCACCTTCTCAGTCGCCCTGAAACTTCTCCCACGTGCCCTGTCCACTCCCCTCCAGCTATAATGCTGTTTCCTGAAGAGACCCTTGGTCAAGCTGCACTCGTGCTCAAAGACCTTTGCTGGCTCTCCGTTGCCTAAGATTTAAGTACAAACTCCCTATCCTGGGCTCAAAGACTTGCCCACGAGGCTCCCAAATGACCTTTCCCTCTCCCCTTTACATCCGACCGAGGCTAGGGACAAACCGGATTCCTTAGAACCAATGTTTTCCCGCCTCCGTGCCTTTGCTGAGGCTGGTCCCGCCACCTGGAGTGCCTTCCTTCATTTTGGGTTGCCCGGAATCCTCCCGCCCTTTCAGGCCCCGCGTCAGCATCACTCGCGGCCTGAAGCCTTTCCTGAGCCTCCTCTACTGCGTGTCCCCTCCGTCTTTTGGGACCTTTTGCATGATCTTCTATTCTGGTGGGTATCTGGCGCTGAGTTGAGTTTTAGACCATGTCATTTGGAGGCCACCTTGCGGGACACCGGCTGAGCTGTGCCTTGTTCTTTTCTGTAGGCCCGGTAGTCCCAGCACAGCGCCCACTTTTTGCCCAACCCAAGTGTTACTTCGAATTTCAGGACAAATGCGGAGCGACAGAACAGGCGCACTTCCTGCAGTAGCCACAAGATGGCAGCATAGACCGGGCTTCGGGACAGAGGCGAGGCCTCTTGTCCTCCCACCTTCCCAGAGGCCAACAGGTAACCCAGTTCCCTGGACGTGTGTGGACGAGGGTCCTCTCTCTAGGGCGGGGGGCGTTAGGTCTGGGATCGGAGTACCAGCTGGCGGCCTGTAGTGAGTGTGTCTGCGTGTGTTTCCTTTCCCTTCTCCCCCCAAGGTCTGCTCTTGGGTCCCTTCTCCACGAGAGACCCCGGTGGGGTGGAAGGAGCACTGGGCAGCGAGTCGGCAGTTTTGGGCCCCGGTTGTGCACGGCGGCCTTGGGCAAGTGTCGTCTGTGTACCAGGAAAGGGCCGGTCACAGAGTCCCGCTCCTGGCGAAGCCCATGAATATTCTGCTCCCCTCCTCCTCCGCCAGCCCCCTTGCAGGTTTCCCTAAGGCACCATGACGGTTGCCCTAAGATCTGACGTTCACCACTTTCTGGGATCCTGTGTTGCCGCGAAGAGGGGCAAGGTGGGGTTCCTGGGGCCCCGGAGTGTCCTGCCTCCATCTCAAGGCCCACTTATCCATCCTTATTGAGGCAGGACAAGCCCCCTCCAGGCAGGTGAAAAACATCAGGTTTCCTAAAAGTCTAGCCCTGCGACCTTGAGTAAGTCCGTCACACCTCTGGCTGCAGCTGCTCACCTGGAGAGGGAGGGGCTGCACTTCCTAGGTGGTGCGAGGTTGTCGGGTAACAGAGCCTGGCAAATACAAGTGTGCAGCCTGTGGTAGCTGCAATAATAATAATGATAATAATTATTAAAGTCCCTTCCTGCTGCAACATCCGACGATTCTAACTGTACCGTGAGACCCACTGAGAGAACAGGGATGGTGGGGATGTAGGATGCCTGAAATGTATTCTATGAGGGAGCAGGAGAGAGGAGAGAGGGACAAAGACGCCCCTGGATGGTCAGGGACGGCCTGGGTCTCCCCTGGGTGCGGGGTGTGCGGGGAAGGGGCGGGACTGCCCGCGGCAGAGCCTTCCTCCCTGGTGGAGCTCGTCGGGGTCGCCGGGGGCGCGGGCGGGGTGGGGTAGGCGCCTGCGGGCTGCGCGTCCCCGCGGCGGCGGGAGGCGGCGGCGGCAGGAGGCGGGCCTGCCCAGCAGAGGGCGCCACGAGCACGCGGGCCGGTCCTGGGTCTTCTCCAGGGGCTTTTCCGAGCGGATTTGTCTTCCCGGGCTGCGGGCCTCTGCGCGTCCTCCCGGGATGCGATGGGGCGAGGGTGCTGCTGGTTGAGTTGGGGGGGTGTAGGTATTGTCACCGCGTGTAACTGTTGGCCTGTGTCCCAAGTGGCAACTTTGGGTTTGCCTGTAACCGTCACAGTATCATTCATTCAGTTAACACTGCTGAGCGCCCACCGTCAGGCGCTGCACTGAGAGTAAAAGGGCAAACCAGGAGCTCGCCCTGATAACCCACACCCAGGTGACGCGATCGGGGTGGCAGGGGTCAGCCCAGGGCCCTGGGGGAGCCCGGAGGAAGGGTCGAGAACTTCTCACCACCATCCCTCTCACCTGCACCAGTGCTGAGGAGAGCAGCATTATGCCTCTTGAACAGAGGAGAGAATTGAGGTTCAGAGAGGTTAAGTACCGGCCCAAGGCCACACAGCCAGTCAGAGGATGAGCTGGGATTCAAATCCAGAGCCTGGTTCCAGAGTGCCCTCCCACCTGCCCTACGAGACCGCCTCTGCCAGGGAGCAGCCAGTGAGGCTGTGACGGGGCAAGGGGCTGTCCTGGGGGCAGGCAGGCGACTCCACCAGTGCATGCCCCTAGGAGGACAAGAGCCTGTGGAAGGGGGGGGTTACAGGGAGGCTAATTTCATCTCAGAATGAGGAAGAACTTTCCAGCAATCAGAGCTGCCCAGTCATAGAATGGGGGAGCCGAAGGACCACAAGGGCCCTTCCTCTCCTCAGACCTGGCAGCGGCTCCCTGCTGAACCTGGTGCATTCACCCAGCGTTGGAGGCTCTGCCTGGCATAGTCCCCTCTCTCTCCGGCCTCGCATTGCCCCCTCTGTGTTCCTGCCTCTCAGTCCTTCTTTCAGCAACTTGCTGGGCATACTCCTCACCCCAGGGCCTTTGCATGTGCATGCTCCCTCTTTGTCTGGCTAAGTCACCCAGTCTTTAGGCTGCTTGAAGCCTTCCCTGACTCCCAAGGAGGCCAGGTCGCCTGTGTGCTGCTCGTTCAGGCTTCTCTGATCCCCTAAATGTGACTTGTCACAGCTTACTGACATTATTAGGTAACAATCTCTCCCACTAGACTGTCAGTTCTGTGGGGCAGGGTCCATACTGCCTTGTTCTCTGTGTTTCTCCAGCGACCGACAGGCGGGGGCTGTGCCTGGTGCACAAGAAGTTTGTTGAAAAAAATGAGTGAGTTGGGGCTGGCCCCGTGGCGTAGCGGTTAAGTGCATGTGCTCTGCTGCTGGCGGCCCGGGGTTGGGATCCTGGGCGTGCACCGAGGCACCGCTTTTCAAGCCATGCTGTGGCGGCGTCCCATATAAAGTGGAGGAAGATGGGCAGAGATGTTAGCCCAGGGCCAATCTTCCTCAGCAAAAAGAGGAGGATTGGGGAGGACTGGCACGGATGTTAGCTCAGAGCTGATCTTCCTGACACACACACACACACGCACACAAAAAGAGTGAATGATGAATGAAGGCAAAAAAGAATGAAGGAAGCACAGATTGCCAAATGCATGGGCGGGGGACCTGGGTCAGCAGACCTTCAAGTCCCCTCCCATCACCCTCTGGCTGCAGCCCATGTTCTTTGCTCAACTCCTGGGAATTAGAGATTCAGAGCCACAGTCAACAAACATTCCTTCAGCATCTAACATGTGCCAGGCACGGGGCTGGACACCGTCACGTGTATTCTCACTATCAAATTACAAGCAGGGACGAGGTGAAACGTTTGCAGTGGACACTGGCTTGCAGGCTTCCATCCCTGCCTGGAATCATTTGCACGTTGGTCTCGGCCGTCGCCACGCCTGGCTGCACCGGCCCCGCCCTCTCTTGGACTGCACCCCGCCTGGGCTGCGTTTCCAGAGACGGCCACCAGGTGGCGGCAGAAGCTAAGACTCGGGGCTCAGCGCGCGCCTGCCAGTCCCCGACCGCCGGCAGGGGGCGCGGCTGCTCGGCCGGGTGCGCGGGTGAGGTCGGTCTGGTCTACCAGCCGGACTAGGAGGCGGGTCAGCCCCACCAAGAGTGGGGGCACGTCCGAACCGCCGCAGGGCAGGAAGGTCGTGTGGCACCCTCGTTCCTTCTTATTTGTACAGTGCGGTCTTAACCTCTGCTTTATAGGCAAACTCTTTTTTTTTTTTTTTTTTATAATTTTATTTATTTATTTATTTTTTCCCCCAAAGCCCCAGTAGATAGTCGTATGCCACAGTTGCACATCCTTCTAGTTGCTGTATGTGGGATGCAGTCTCAGCACGGCTGGAGAAGCAGTGCCTCGGTGTGCGCCCGGGATCCGAACCCGGGTCGCCAGCAGCGGAGCGCACTCACTTAACCGCTAAGCCACGGGGCTGGCCCCAGGCAAACTCTTTTGTATTGGGCCAGATGGTAAATATTTTAGGTTTTGCTGGCCATATGGTCTCCGTCGCAAATACTCAAGTCTGTCCTTGAAATGTGAAACAACCCATGGACAAATGGGCGTGGCCGTGTTCCAATAGCTCTTTTTTTGTGGGCGCTGAAATTTGAATTTTACACAATTTTCTAGTGTCATGAAATATTGTTCTTTTTTTACTTTTTAAAAAACTACTTAAAAATGTGAAAACCATTCCTAGCTCTTGGGCAGGGCAACCCGTGATCTAGGTAAAGCCCCGAACCAGCGCCTGGCGTGTTAGGTGCTCACCTAGTGATAGCTGCGGTTAGCCACCCAGGAGCACAAGGCAGGGCTCCGTGGCCCCCGTCTCCAGCATCCCTCGGATGGGGCAGGACACTCTCCCTCCAGTGTTGGCCGCTGACACTGCCTGACCCCTTACAGAAGCCCTCAGTGAGGAGTACCTGTCCTCTCTCCTCCCCACAGTGCGTCCGGCTGCGTTTTCACACCTCCATGCCTGTGCTTTGGGAGCCCCCTCCGCCTAACGAAACCCCGTCCTTGTCCTCTTCCAAGGACCAATGTCACTGGTCTCTTTGTCAAAATACAACTTTATTGAGGTATTGAGGTATTCACCTATTTTATTTTATTTTTTTTTAAAGATTTTATTTATTTATTTTTTCCCCCCAAAGCCCCAGTAGATAGTTGTGTGTCATAGCTGCACATCCTTCTAGTGGCTGTATGTGGGACGCGGCCTCAGCATGGCCAGAGAAGCAGCGCGTTGGTGCGAGCCCGGGATCCGAACCCGGGTCGCCAGCAATGGAGCGCGCTCACTTAACCACCAAGCCACGGGGCCGGCCCTATTCACCTATTTTAAGTGCAGAGTTCACAAGTTTTGACAAATGTGTGTACCCAAGGAACCACCTCCACAATCAAGATACAGAACATAGAACATTTCCTTCTCCCCAAAAGCTTCCCTCATGCCCTTTCCTAGTCAACCTTGGCTTAAAAAAAAAGTCTCCCAATTATTAAGAGCTTGCAATGTGCCAGTCTCCATGGAGGTGCTTGACAAGTTCTGTGTCACTGAAGCCTTGAGAACCTGGTGAGGTGGGGGCAATTGTTATTGGCGGGCACCTTTCAGCTCAGGACCCTGAGTCAGGGGCAGAGCTGGGATCGGATCCTGGCCTGCTGGTTCCCCAGGGCATCCCTCACGACTCTCCTGCCTGCCTCCCTGCACCCCCCCACCCCGCTTCTTCCTGTTCCCAGGGACCTGTGCACACACCTCCTCTACTCCTGGCTACTCACAGTGTGGCCTGGGACCAGCAGCATCGGCATCCCCTGGGAGCTGGCCAGAAACGCAGAGTCTCAGGCCACGCTCAGAACTACCGAGTCCCCAGTTCCCCCGGTAATTTCAAGGCTGAGAAGCGCTGTGCTGAGGCTGTCTGTAGTGGCTGTGTCTGTGTCCCCTTTCCTCCCAGACTGTGAGCTCCTGGAGGGCAAGGGCTGAGCCACCTCAGGGCCTCCGCCCCACAGTCCCCAGTGAATCTAAGGTGAGTTAGTAGATGAGGGGAAGAGCAGGAGGCCGGAGCTTCCAAGTGAGGGTTTGGCAGTGGGGCTATGTATCTCAAGAGCTGGTGGGAGGTGTGAGGTCAGCGGGCAGGGGGGTGGTCCATCCACTTGGAGTCTGGCCACTGTCCAACTTGACTCAGGGAGTCTGGGTTCATCTGCATGTCATTTGCATGTGATTAGCATATCTCTGTGGTTCCTTTCCTCCCCTCCCTTACACGTGGAGGGGCAGGCTGGATTTGGGGAGCAGGCTGGATTTGGGGAGTGGGTGGACAGAAACAGAGGGCCGGGAGTGCTGGGGACGCCTTGGGCTGCAGACCCAGGTCTGGCTCCTCGCTGATGCCCAGCCTGGGAGCAGATCTGGGGTTGGGCGCTGACTCTCTTGGGTGAGGACGGCACCTGCTAGGTCCTCCAAGCTCTGGACACTTGCTGTGGGAGCAAGGCTGGGGGCCGGGCTCCCCAAGTTCCCCTACCTGGAACGTGCCATTCACGCAGCAGGATTCTCTACAGCAGTGAGAGAACCTTGCAGGCATAATGCTGAGCGAGAAGACATAAAAGAAGCCATATTATATGAGTCCAGTGACATAAAGCACAAAAGCAGGTCGTGTGACTCTGCGCTGCAGAAGTAATGGCCACCCCTGGGGGGTTAGTACCTGGAAGGGGGCACGGGGGGCTCTGGGAGGCTGCTCGAATTGTTTTGTGATCTGGGTGTGGGTTACAGGGTGAGTTCACTGAAAATTCATTGAGTTGTACAGAGATTATATGTGCATTTTTCTGTATATGGATAAAAAGTTGAAGAAAAGACCAGATTTAAATTTCGAGAAGAATCCTACGCATGTTCCACTGTTAGGAGACCTTCCCAGGATGCTTCTCTCCCTCCTGCCTGTCCTTTGCAGCTGCTAAGGCCCTGGCAGCTCTGACTCATGTAATTTTTAGTTTTTCCTTGCCCTCCTGTCTATGGGGTCATGAGGTCAGACTCGTGTCCTGTTCGTCCTCTGTCCCCTGACATGGGACTGGGCACAGAGCAGGTGCTGAAAACATGGGTGACTCCTCAGCACCTCTGGGGTGGCCTGAGAGGCCCTGGGCACCGAACAACCTGGAGGGAGTGTTTCTCCTTACTACCAGCCCCCGCCCCCCGGGAAGGCCAGCATTGAAACACCCGGCTGCAGTCCAGGGCTAGAAGTGGGCTAAGGGATGGGAGAGCAGAAGGTGCCAGAGGAGAGCGAGATGGGACTCGGGGGTCCCTGGACAGGTGTGGGTGTGGGGGACTGCCAACATCCTGGGACCTCAGCACCCCAGCCTCTCGCTGCTGCTCCCTCTAGCCTGGGGCGGGGGGCACTTCCTCTTGCCTGTGAGTTTGCCCCTGACCCTGAGGCCGCCTGGGCCCCTGCGGAGCACCCCCCTTCAGAGGCGGGTTGGGGAGGCGGAGGCCTGGCTGCTCTGGACTCGGCCCTGTGCTGGGGCTGCTCTGGACCTGCCCCTTCCTGTGCCCGACTCACCCCATCCTCCCCGCCCTGCAAGTTGGGGCCTCCCCACCTCCCGAGTTACAGGGCCTGCAAGCAGGCACAAAGCCCCTCCCCACCATCTGGAACTTGTCGTAGAAGGACTTTGGGCAATGGCCTGGCCTCTCTGGCCTCGGTTTCCTTTTTCTGTAGAGTGGGAGAACAATTCTGGCAGCTGCGAGGTCAGACAAGTCAGAGGGTGGGGGACACCTTGGGACCCAGAAGTGTGGGGAGCAAAGGCCTGCTGGGGAGGGGATGGGGAGTGAGGGGCCACGCAGCTCTACCCTTCAGCTGGGCAGGGGTCTGCCCGGCAGGGGCAGGTGACGTGGTGGGACTGGTCTGTGCTGCTGTTCCAGGGGGTCCCTTGAGAGGTGGGGTGCTGGGGAGAGCACGGGACAGTCAGGGGCTTGGGTTTTGGCCTGACTTGATCCTAACTGTCTGCAGGCCAGTTCCCTCTCTGGGCCTCGGTTTACCCTTTTGTCAAGGGGACCGCTGGGTTCGATTGTCCCTCAGGGCCCCTGAGCTCTGAGGCTCTCTCACGTCCGTGCTGTATGTGGCCTGCACAGGCTGTTATTTGGACTCAGTTTCTACATTTTGGACATTAGGAGGTTTCCAATCAAATCCAGAGTGCCAGCTTCCTGAGTGCACACAGGGAGGTCGGCCACGTTGAGATTCCTGCATTTGCGGTCAGTGACCTGGTGCGGCTGCTCAGGAAGGGGCTTTCATTCCCTGGGGGCCCAGCCCTCCCTACCATCCACTCCCCGGAGGCTTAGCCCTGCAGGCATTTGAGTGTGTGGCCTGCTGGCCTCCCTCCAGCCAGGGGGCTGTTTCTGCCCAGGACCCTCTGCTCCCCGCCAGGTCAGCCCCGTGCACACCCCCCTCCCCGTGCACGCTCCCCTCCTCCGTGCACACCCCTGTGGCCCAGCGGCTGGCGCACCTGCACGGACAGGCCTCTTCCCCTTGGTTTTGCCAACCTAAGGCTTCGGAGGGCAGGGCTGGATTGGATCGGCATGAGCTCATGTGTTTATCCAAAGCAGAGGCGTAGGTCTTGGGGCTCTGGGGAGTGTCCAGACCCTGGGTCAGGGCCCAGAGACAGTGCCTGCTTGTGGTGGGATGGGTCCCTCCCCCACCAGGGCCAGGTCCTTCCCTTCCCCCTGCAATGACCCCCATTCCGTGTCTCAGCCTGGCCACAAGGCCCTTTAAAGACCGGCACCTGGCCCATCTGCCGGTCTCTTGGCCTTACCTCCACGCCTCCATACCCAAATGCCCATACTCATGTGTCTTGTGGCATGGCTGTCCACATCCTTAAGTCCCCTCCCTTTCTTCCTCTGCCAACCCCCTCCCTCAAGACCCAGCTTCTCCATCCCCCAGGAAGCCTTCCCTGCCCTGTCTTTGTGGGGCCCACTCGATGCTCCCCATGGCCTCCTGCACCAGGCTGTGTGTCCCTGACACTGGGATGGGGCCTCGGTCCTGCCTCCCCAGCCTCCAGCACAGAGCCAGGCACACAGTCAGTGCTTAATAAATGATCTAATGAATGAAGGCTGGCTTTTGTCTGAGAGGCAAGGTCTGACAGGGACCTGGTGAGAAATAACCGGGGGTCAGGCTGGAATTCTTTGGGCTATTGCTCCGCCATTGCTGGGAAGGGGAGAAAGGGCAGCGCCCCTCAGGGCCAGCAGGGAGGGAGGCCCCTCCCCTCCAACACCATTCCTGGCTGCAGCCCTGGGCTCCCGCACTCAGCCACCCACTGGATCTCATGGGTGCCAGCCCCGGGCTGGGCAGTGGGCCTGCGGAGAAGTGTAAGGAGCCCTTACAGTCAGGGGCTCCCAGCCAGCCACAATTCCCTGCCACAGCCCGGCTCCTCCACCTCTCAGCTCATGAAGGGGAGAACAGAAAGTGTCTCAGAGGCCCCTCAGGGACACTTTACAGACGGGGAAACTGAGGCCCAGGGTGGGGCGGTGACTTGACCTGGTGTCCTGGGACCCTCTCCCGGGTGGCCTGAGGCAGGCTGTGGTGTGGTCAGTCCTGGGGGTCAGGACATAGCAGTATCTGCCTTGTTGGGGTCCCAGCCCCCAGCCCTGCATCTGAGCTGCAGGGGAGCATGCCCTGCCCCCAGCACACTCCACCTGGTGTGTCCCAGAGCCAAAGGGAGGGCGGGAGCAAGTCTGAATCGGCCCAGGGAGCTGCGAGTCCCAGCCAGCCCTCCCTGCCCGCAGGTCCTGGGAGTGGGAAGCCGGTGCTCCACACCCCAAATCCTCTGCCTTCCCTCCCCACCCACTCGTTCAGCCTGGGGCCCAAACATGGCAGGGAGCCAGGCCCCAGCCTCCCTCCTTGGTAACCGAGGCACAACACCCAACACTGGAGACTGTTTGTCCTGCCAACGCCGCACCCCAACCTGGGCCTGCACGCCCGGCGGCCGGGGAGAAGCCTGGCTGTGAGTGGGGGGAGCTGGGCAGGGGGCAGCAGGGCCCCATAGGTCTGGAGACCTGTCCCCTCTTTTCCCAAGCTCAGGCCATCCAGGGCCGTTGTCCCAGAAACCTTTGACTGTGTGGCCCCCAACCACAGACTCTGCTCCCAGCCGCACAGGATGCCCTAGGGCCTGGAAGGAGGAGAAGGCTGGGGAAAGGGACTGTGCCTCAATCACAGGAGAGAAGCGTGGGTCCGAGGAAGACAGCCATCCTGGGCCAGATAGGCTGTGGGAAGCGTTCCGGGAGGGAGGGCATGAGGGGCCTCTGTCCTGGCTGGGGACAGCAGGCCTCCGACCCGGCAGGGGATGGAGGGGAGGTTCGCCAGCCCCCAGGGTTGAGCGGGGGCCCAGGAGGCAGCTCCGGCATCCCGGCATCCCGTCTGGGGCCTGGTTGGGCCAGTGAGCAGGGGGATGTCAGGGCCTGGGGAGTGGGGGTGGCACTGTGGAGGGAAGGACAGGTTTTCTGGCCTTTGCTGGCCTTTGGTTTCCAGGGTCCAGGGCTCGGGACTGTGGGGAGATAGAGAAAGACAGACGGGGGGGGGGGGGGGTCTCCGTCCCTGGGGAGCCCCTGTCTGAGGGAGAAACCTGGCCCCAGCCTTTGGGGAGCTCCTAGTCTGAGGGGAGACACAGCCCCTGCCTTGGGGAGTCTGGGGTATCCATGCTGGGTGACAGACAGAGGACCGACGGGCTCACTCAGCTCCACTGGGAGCGCCGGGCAGCCCAGGCCTGGGGGGGGAGGGGGCAGATGCTCTTGCGACTTGGGGAGGTGGAAACTGGGGGTCTTTCTGCTTCTCCTCCCCGACTGGGAGCACCTTCCCAGTCGCCAGGCCTGGTCAAAGCTGTGATTAATTCCCCACTGCTTGTCACGTGCTTCCAGGTTGAGCAGTACCTCGCTCACCAGCACAGCCCTGCACTGTGGGGAGGAGCCATCACGGACCCCTCTGACAGACGAGGAAACTGAGCCTCAGAAAAGGGACAAGGCCCGTGCTAGAGGGCTCAGGTCCTCCGGGGCAGACCACTGCGTTAGAGCACCCACTGGCCTGACATTCGGGGAAATCTGCTGTGGGCCGACCCCAGGCCGTGCGGGAGAAGGGCAAGTCCAAGAGCATCCCTGCCGTGCCCCCCAGTCCTGAGGCCCGGTGGGTGCTGTCCCGGCCCTCGGCCCCTCTCTCAGGCCCTGTCCTGGTTTCAGTCCCTGGGAGCCATTTGGGAGGGTGGGGTGGGAGAGACTTGGTCCTGCTGAGGCTGCAGCTTCCCGGCCCACCCAGGCTGAGTCAGGGCCGGCGGGAGCCAGGGGGTTGGCCGCTTTCCCAGGGCCAGCCCAGGCGGGTCCACATTCCTCACAAGCGGGTGCGCCCGGGCTTGGCCAAGCCAGGTGTACTGTGCCCCGCCCCGGCCCCCATCTGCCCCCAGCCAGCTCAGCGCCACGGCCTTGTAAGGAAAGAGCCTGGCAGCCGCAGGAATGGGGCGTGGGAAATGCTTGCCTTGCACATCCTTGCTTGGCGGGGGGTGGGGTTCAGCCTCCTGGAGCCCCAGCCCCACCATGGCCTGGGCAGTTGGGGCATCCCTGCTCCCCCCCTACTCATGCCCCGTCTTGGTCCCTGCACTCAGGGATCTGGAGGCTGAGGCTTAACAGTCTGTGGTTTGGGACTCGGTCTTGCTCATTCTCAGCAAATGCTGGTGGAAGAGGAAAGGGTGTTCTGAGAGCTGGGGGTGGCGAGGGCCCCTCAAAGGCTGGGAAGCATCAGGGGGCACATCCTGCTAGTTGCCCCCAGTCTCTCAGGGAGGGCTTTGTCCTAACTAGCTGGAGCTCTGGGTGCCGGGTGGGGTCCTGGGGCAGAGGCTCTGAGCAGGGCCCTGGGCCCACGGGGGCTGCAGCTTTGGGGCTGCAGCCCACAGCTGGCCACCCTAGTCTGCTTCCCCCACAAGTCCCGGGCTGTGTGCACTGACACGGGGGCTGGGAGGGATCCACGCGGGGGCCAGCCCAGGTCAGTCCCCACGGCTCACCTGTGTGCAGTTCTGCCCACAATCCACTTCCCCTCCCTGGGCCCCAGCTTCCTCTCCTGGAAAAGGAGGAAGGAGCCCCTGCCCTGCCAAGGCCCCTGGGCTCTTGATGGAGGGAAAGTGACTTTGAGACTTGAGGAAGTGTCTGGGGACTGGGATGGGCTGTGCTGGGACCCCACCGCTTCCCCACTGGGAGACCCTCAGCCCAGCCCATCGCAGCTCTGCGGCTTCCCCATCAGCCTCTGCGGGTCAGGCCCGGCTCCTGGCTGTGGGGAGGAGGTAACCTCAAGTCTGGGGTTTGGGGACCCTGTCCACTGTTCACCCGCTTCCTCCGAGGTCTGCTGGCAGAGCTAGCATTTCAGCCACTCCAAGGAACGGCTGCAGGGCGCCCCTTGCCCTCCTGCCACCCGGTTCTGTGGCCTCAGCAGTTCTGAGCTCAGCCCGTGGGCCTGGGCCGGGCCTCCATCGTGCCCTGCAGCAGTCAGGGCTGGGCTGTTTCTCGGGCGGGCCCAGGGCAGCTGGGGCTGCAGAAACCACTTCCCAGGATTGGTGGGAACAAACGGGCGCTGGCCCCGGGCCCAGGGTGGGCGTGGGAATTCTGTCCGCACGGAAGGTCGGGAAGGGTGACACCAGGGCCGTGGGAGCACAGGCTGAGGGATGAGCCGAGATGTCGGCCCTGCACCTGTGAGGGGCAGCAGCTGAGTGCCAGGCAGCTGGGGGCCTGGGTCGTGGGAGAAGGGAGCAGAGTAGGCACAGCCCCCAGCCCCAGCTCGCCTATCACTGAGCCGTGGGGCAGGACTGGCCTGGGGTGTGTCAGGCTGGGGGCAGGGACCCCTCAGCATCCTCCTCCCCAGCCTTCCTTTGGCTGAGCCCTAGGGCTGGCATTCTGGGGTGACTGTGTTCCCAGGGACCCTCCAGGGACCTTGGCTGCCATCCCTCCTCCCCTGTCTGGGGCCTTGTGTCAGGAGGGCAGCACTTTGTCCCGGGGGGTCGTGGTATTTGCAGTGGAAGGAAGCCCCTCAGCCCTCTGAAGGCCCTGCTGTGTGTCCTGACGTCCTGGGGCTTAGGCTGGTTCAGTGTGTGTGTGTGTGCACCTGCGTGTGTAAACCTCTGTGCTTGCATGTGTGCGTGTGTGCAGGCGTGTGTGCATGCTGGGGCGAGGCAGTTGTCCCAGTGGAAGTGGGCTTCTGGATGTTCAGACTGGGGTCTCTGTAGTTAGACTCTGAATCCTGAAGGATTCTGGGAGTTGGCAGTCAGAGCCGGGCCCAGGGCAGCCTGGGAAGTCATGGGAACAGGCGAGAACGAGAACAAGCCCAGGACAGCCTGGGAAGTCATGGGAACAGGAGAGAACAGGCTGGGAGGGTGTGGCCACAGCTGGAATGTGTGGGTTGGTGCAGCCCCATACTCCCTCATCCAGGAATGGGCCCTACCTGGGGAGCCAGGACCCCGGGCCCTCCCCCTGCTGTCCCCAGCTCTGCCCTGCCAGGCCTCCCAGCCCCTGCTCCTCCTATGGTGGACCGCCATACCCCCTCACTCCTTGCAGGGCTAGAGCCAGCAGCCCAGCTGGGGCAGGCTGTTTGGGAGGAGCCGGCAACTTTTCCTGAAGATCCCCAGGTTCTTGGTGCCGCGTGTTTGTTTCTGACCCTTGCGCAGACAGACCCTCTGTCACTCATGGGGGGCTGGCTCTGACAAGTGAGGGAAGCACTCGGCCACACCTGTGGGGGTCCCTGGACCAGCGGATGGGGTTTCTGGGCCAGCTCTGCTCTTGGGAGGGGGGCTGAGGGCACCTGCCAGTTCTGGAGCTTCTGGACACACACCGGCAGCCTGTGCAGAGTGGCTTTGTCTTCACCTGCCCTGCACAGTTGATCCGGTGCCCTATGACCTTCAAGAGAAAGCCCGTGTTCCTTAGTATGGCATACAGGGCCGTCCACAGGTGGGCCCCTGCCAGCCTCTCCAGTTCCAGCTCCCATCTTGGCCTCCCCAGCCAACTCCCCTGTCCCGCGTGTCTCACTCACCCCCATGGCGCCAGGCCCCTGTGCCTCCCGGTCTTTGTATGTGTCAGTCACCTACCTGGAAGGCCAGCGTCTACCTGTGACCCCTGTGTGTATGGTTCCTGCTCAGACTCCTTCCCCAGCTGTCCTGCACCCCTCTTAGGTGCCCCCACAGCCCCACCTGCTCCGGCCTCCATGATGCCCTCAGCTTGTGAGGTCCAGGTGTCTCCCCTGGAGACAAAGCTCCCCAAGCTCAGGGTCCACTGTGTGTCCCCTGTCATGTCCTCAGGCCCTCCCTCACATAGGTCAGGGAGTGAGAGAATGAACTCATGAATGGGTGCGGGAAGTTGGCGGAATTCTTCTGAGGCCTGTGGACTTGACTGTCATATGATCTTGGCTCTGCTTCTGCCTCCTCCAGTCTGAGGAGACATAGCCCTCCACCTTGGGATTGGGGGCTCCTGGGAAGATTCTAGAAATGTCTTTTGGGATCAAGCTTGTACAAGCTCCTTCTCCCACCCTGTGAAGACTCAAGGTTAATGGGCCAGTGTGTGAGTAGTAATGGCTACTTCGTGTGAGTGTGTGAATGAGTGTGTAAAGTATGAGCAGCGAGAGGCAGTGTGTGTGAATGTGCACAACTGTGAGAGTGTGCAAGAGTGTGTAAAAGTGTGAGTCTGTGAATGTGTACTAGTGTGTGAGGCTGTGCAAGTCTTATGAATGTGTGAGAGTGTGGGTATGAGTGAGTGTGTATGGGTTTGTGAGTATGTGTAAGTATGTAAGTCTATGAGTGTGAATGTGTGTGAGTCTGTGAATGTGCACGTAAGCTGATTGTGTTGGTGTGGGGGTCTGTGAATGTGTATATGTATGTGAGTGTGTATGAATCTATAAGTGGGTGTGAGTATGTGTGTATCTGTGGTTGTGGCTGCATGAGTCTATGAGTGTATATGAGTGTGACTGTGAGGGCTGTAGGTGTGTGAATGTGGGAGTCTGGGAGCGCATGTGAATGAGTGTGAGTGTGTAGGAGTCTATGAATGAGCATGTGTGTGTGCGTCTGTGAGTGTGAATTTGCGTGAGTATGAGAGTGTGAATGTGTGTGGCTGATCCTGGAGGGGTTGATGGGGATCCGGGGCGGCAGGAGCAGCTGGATTGTCCCCCTCCCCAAGGCCACGGTTAACCCCAGGGAAACTCAGAGCGCTCCCAGGACTTCCAGGGAGACGCGGGGAGCTGGAGGCTCAATCTTGTCCCGGGAGAGTTTACTCAGAGGGGTGAGTGGTCTTTCCCATCCTAGAGAGAGCTCAGAGGCCATTCTTTACGAGAGAAAAAAAAGTAATACTGAATAGATTCAAAATAATATCTATAAAATACGTGTAGGATTTGAGAATCAAGACACAACAAACACCGGTGAACCCGCCACCTAATTTTAGAAACTTTGAGGAGTGCCCCTTCCCCTGCCACAGTGTAAGCACTACCTGGATTTTGGGTTGTTATTCTGAAGTCATTCTCCCAGGCCTTAATGGGCGTCTGTCCCTCTTCTTCAAGTCGAGCCGCCCGGCGGGCGAGTCAAGAGCGGCTCAGTGCTGCCCTCTGGTGGCGGGGGACACCCCCTGCCTCCTGCTCTGCGCCGCCGGCAGCCTGGGCGAGGAGCCCCACTCAGGTCACCCTGCAGAGACACCACAGAGGTGGACGCACTCTCTGTGCACACACGCACAGGACACGCCCAGGGCATGCCAGGACACAGATGCACACACTGGCCACTCACAAAGGTTTGCACATAGACGCGTTCCATCTATCGGGAACGAGCCGGTGCCATACTGTGTGTGGGGAGCTCCAACAGAACGAGCCAGCAGCAGCTGCTGACCTTAGGGAGTTCGCAGCAGGAAGGGGGTGGCCCCATGGAGTGGACAGTGCCCTGCCTCAGGGACCCTCACACTCAGGGCTGGGGGAAGCTGGGTAGGAAGGTTGACTTGGGGGTGAGCAGTTTACTAGAACGACCTAAGGTGGGGCGGGGAGGAGAGCTTTGTGCCAGAGGCAGGGGAGCGTTTTTTGAGATGGAGAATGGGGGGAGAGTGATGCACAGGCCAGCTTCAGAAAGGATTTTCGTGTCCATTGGCTTGGAGGCAGGGGAATGGACACAATGGCGCAGCCTAGGTCCCTGATGCTATGGGGGTCATGGGACTAGAGGGCGAGGAGCTGAAGATGGTAAGGAGAAGCCAGGCCCCTGGAGAAGGGGCGGTGTGAAGCGCAGGTGGAGGACGTCTTGAGTCCCCTCGTCCCTCCCCCAGCCCCAGGCAGCACCTCCCGGGACTGCAAAGCACAGGCGCGCGATCCAAGGTGGCCAGCAGAGGGCGCTCCTGGTACAGATTTGAGGCTCCAGCCGGTGCGCTGGAGAGTCCGGGTTGACTCGGAGATCATTCTTGGAAAGCGCTCGGCCTGCAGTCCTGATGGGAAGCTAGGGATGAGAAGAGACGACCTCATGAGGTGGGAGCCTCGCAGTGTCCTCTTTCTCCCCTTCCCCTGCTCCCTGGTCAAGCACTGTCTGGCCGGTGTTTCCATCCCATCTCCAGGTGGTGACCTCGAAACCACCCCCAGAAATGTGATTAGCCTGCCTGCGCTGCCCTGGAGGTGTTCCTCTGAGCCTCTGTGGTCTGTCAGGGCCAGCCCGCCTTCTAGAATGTTCCCCAGGGTTCTAGCCCTAGGGCTCTGCCTCTGTAGTCTCCCTCCTGACCTCACTGGCTCCCTGCTTCCCTCGCTCTTGCCTCTAGGTGGCGACTTCCTCGCCTGGTGTTCAGCGGGATCCCTCAGCCTGCTACATCCTGGGAGTGGGTGGATTCTAGAGTTCTCAGGGCCAGACATAGACCTTGGTCTTGTGCCACAGGTTGGTGGACACAGCCAGGGCTGGCTGGCTCAGACAAGGTGTGCTAACCTCCTCGACTCCTTGAGGGTACAGTTATGGAGGAGAAAGTCCCTTCACTGTGAATGCCTCCTTCCACCTCCTGACATCTCCACCCAGGGAGAGCCACCTTGAACTCAGATCATTCATTTATTCATTCATTTCTACAGTTAACAAGCACTATTTCTGGGGACAGAAAGAAGAAGGAGGCAGGGTTCCTGCTCATGTCTAGAGGAGGGGACAGGTAAACAGGTGTGACCACACAGGGCAGGAGGTGCTTTGAGAGCCGTGGATTGTTTTCTTCCTCTGAATCCTGCTTTTCCCTCTGGCTTCTCTGTCCTAGTCAGTGGCATCATTACCCGTCCACCTGCTCAACCCCGAAAATGCAGAGTCATCCTGGTGCCTCCCCCTCACAGTCTCGTCTCCGTGTGGGCCACCATGTCTGTCCTACCATCTCTCTCCCCCGGGCCATTGCTTCAGCCCTGGGCCCGGCCCTGGCCGCCATGGAGCTTTCACATCACCACCAAAGTGAGCCTTTCTTCAGACTACCTGCTGCCCAGATGCATAAAAGAAAGAATTAGTGAATGTGACCTGTGGGGAGTCATCAGTGTGGAAAAAGACACTATAAACACAGTTGGAAGACCACTGGCCAACTGGGAAAAGGGGTTTGCAACCCATGTGCCAAAGGCCTCCTTCCCACGTTTACCAAAAGCTCACACAAGTCAGGAAGGAAAAGATCCCACAGAAAAAAGAGATGAAGATTAGGAACAGCTGGTTCATAAAAAACAAGAAGGAAAACAGGAAGTGACCAAAAAAATATAGGGAAGAATGTTCAGTCTCACTCATGATTAAAGAACTGCAATTGAAGCGAGAGAGAGGCCTTTTGCGACTGTAAAAAAGACCGAAATCGGAAAACAACCACCACAGACAGCCTTCAAACCTTGACAAGACCCAGTGCTGGTGGACGTGCCAGGAAGGTTATTCTCGTTCACGATTGGTGGGAGCAAAAATTTGTAGAACTTTTCAAGAAGACTTTTTTTTTTTTTTAAACTGTGGAAAATTTCAGATATACACAAAAGTAGAGAGAATAGTAAAACGAACTTCCATAGGCCCATCACCCGGTTTCAATAATTGTCGACATACTGCCATTCTTCCTTCTCTCTCCCCCTACTTTTGTGGGGGAGATTAGAGTAATTTTTTTTTTTTTTGTGAGGAAGATCGGCCCTGAGCTAACATCTGCCAATCCTCCTCTTTTTGCTGAGGAAGACTGGCCCTGGGCTAACATCCGTGCCCATCTTCCTCTACTTTATATGGGACGCTGCCACAGCATGGCTTGACAAGCAGTGTGTTGGTGCGCGCCCGGGATCCGAACTGGCGAACCCCAGGCAGCCACAGCGGAGCACGCGAACTTAACCGCTTGCGCCACTGGGCTGGACCCCGAGATTAGAGTATTTTAATGCAAAGATATAATTTCATTTCACTCTGGAAGAAAATTAGGTAATAGCTATCCAAGTGAAAAATGGATTTACCCTATAACCCAGTAATCCCACTGCTGAAATTTTCCCTAAGGATGTTTGCAAAAGTTCACCAGGCTGTCTGTTCAGGGAGATTTATTACACCATTGTTTGTAAGAGCCAAAAAACCTGGAGACCAGAGCTGGTTGGTAGGGACAGGAGTAAATAAATTACAGCTCATGGTCATGATGGATTAAAAAGAATGAGGTGGCTCAGCAAGAGATATGATTAACTGGGAAATGGAGGCATTGACGGGATCAATAATATTCCTTTTGTATAATTAAAATCTCTATAAATAGACATATTAAAAACAAAACAACACAGTGACGCTTGGATGACTCTCTTGCTACAGGACAAAGTCCAAACTCTTCAGCGCGACTTTCATGGTGGTCTCCCTTTCCAACCTTCATTCTAGCCATTTGTTCCACTTATATGAATTGGCCCAGAGATTCCCAAAATGGGTTCCAAGGAACCCTAGCTCCACATGCTCCTGCTGGAAGTGGCTCCATGGGTGGATAAGTTTGGGAAACGCTTAGCACTTCCTCCTCTCCTTGAAGAGTCACAGTGCACATTAGCTTGCTGAGGGCTCAGGGAAGTCTGCAGTAAAACAAGCAAAGACTGTTTGACACAGGGGCTGCCCGGTGGCACAGCAGTTAGGTGCGTGTGCTCCGCTTCAGCAGCCCGGGGTTCGCAGGTTCAGATCCCGGGCGTGCACCGACGCACCACTTGTCAAGCCGTGCTGTGGTGGCGTGCCACATAAAGTAGAGGAAGATGGGCACAGGTGTCAGCCCAGGGCCAATCTTGCCAATCTTCCTCAGCAAAAAAGAGGAGGATTGGCAACAGATGTTAGCTCAGGGCTGATTTTCCTCACAAAAAAAAAAAAAAAAAGAATGTTTGACACGGATGTACCTTGCCCCATCCTAGGAGGCTCTGGAGCACTGTTCTCAGCCCTGGCTCTCATTAGCACCCCCGGGGCCCAGCTCTAGTGCAGCAGGGGTGAGAACTACCGCTCTGCCCCTTTCTCCCTTTGTGTAGCTACACTCTCTCCCTTGCTCACCCCACCCCAGCCTCACTGGCCCTTGTTCTGTTCCCGGCAAAGGAGTACTTGGTTTAGCCTCAGGGCCTTTGCACTAGCTCTTACCTTGGCTTGGAATGTCTTTCCCTGTGCATGGCTGGCTCCTTCCTTAATTTGGTTTCCCCTGTAAATGTGGCCTAGGAGAGGTCTTCCTTCCCTGGCCCCCCTGAAGCACCTATGTTCCCTTGTGTGTGTCCATGGAGAACGTATTGTTCTCTGTGATTATGGCCCATCTCTCCCGCTAGAATGTCTGCTCCGTAAGAGCAAAGATGTTGTCTGTTGTGTTCATCACCGTATCCCCAGATAGTGCCTGGCACAGAGTAGGTGCTCAAGGAATAGTAGCCGAATGAATGCGTTTTCTTCCGAGATCCATTTTCCTTAGCAGGTCTATTGCCTCCCCTGGGAACACGGATCCCGCTGCAAGTCTCCTGGTGTTCCCCAACCCTCTAGGCGTGTCCCTGCCTGTGCCTGGGTGATTTCTCACCTCATCTTCTGGGCCTGGCAGAGCCCTACCCTCGCTTCGAAACCCAGCTTTGTTGTCCCTCCCTGTGAAACTGTCCTCCGTAGCCTGGTTTGAATGAGTCGCTCCCTCCCGCTCCTCCCAGGAGCTTGTACACACATTCCTTCATCACTGCACAAATAACACTGCTGTGACGGACTGTTTGTGCGTCTCTGGCTCATGGCCCGCGCTCGGTAAGGCGGGGCTTGGCTGACTCAGGGCTGAATTTTCAGCACCCAGCCCCAGGAATGCTGCACAGTGATGCAATGAACGGGTGCTGAATGCAGTGCAGCTCCGGGCCCTGACTGTCTGCTTCCATCCAGCAAGCATCAATGAGGCACTTACTGTGCACAGAGTGCTGAGTTAGACCTTATAGTTAGTCCAGAGATAAACAGAATGCTGTCTTTTGGCTAAAGGATTATGATTCTAAAAGGGAAACAGATCCACCTCCAAATAATTCTAACACCAGTGAGAGTGGCTAGCACTCATTGCAGCTAGAATGGGCTCGGGGAGTGTATTAGTTCCCTCTCGCTGCTGTAACAAATTACAACTTTAGAGGCTTAAAGCCACTCACATTTATTATCTTACAGTTCTGGAATTCAGAGGTCTGAAATGCGCCTTACGAGGCTAAAATCAAGGTGTCAGGGGCTGGCCTGGTGGTGCAGCGGTTAAGTGCACACGCTCTGCTGCGGCGGCCTGGGGTTCACAGGTTTGGATCCCGGGCGCGCACCGACGCACTGCTTGTCAAGCCATGCTGTGGTGGCATCCCATATAAAGTAGAGGAAGATGGGCACAGATGTTAGCCCAGGGCCAATCTTCCTCAGCAAAAAGAGGAGGATTGGCGGCGGATGTTATCTCAGGGCTAATGTTCCTCACAAACAAACAAACAAAAAACCAATAAAAACAAAAACAAACAAAAAATGTGTCAGTAGGGCTGCGCTCCTTCCGGAGGTTCTAGGAGTGAATCTGTTCCTTGCTTCTCCCAGCTTCTAGAGTTCGCCCACATTCCATGCTCAGGGCTACATCACTCCGACCTCTGCTTCGGTTGTCACATCTCCTTCTCTGACTCTGACCCTCCTGCCTCCCTCTTAGAAGGACCCTTATGATTGAATTGGGCTCAGCCAGATAATCCAGAATGATCTCCCCATTGCAAGTTCCTTAACTTGATCACGCCTGCAAGGTCGCTTTGCTACGCGAGGTGCATAGTCTCAGGTTCTGGGCATTAGGACGTGGACCTGGTTGGGCATTACTCTGCCCAGCGCAGGGAGGGAAGGATCACACCTCACCTCCGGGGGCCTTCGCCCAGCCAGCTCTGGTCACTGGCCCTTGACTGAATCCCTCGTGTGTACAAGGTGCGGTGCCAGCTGCTGTGACACACTCTCTCGTTTAAGCCTCACGAAGGGTTGTCGTGGACATCTAGTAGCCTCATTTTGCAGAGGAGGGAGCTGAGGCTGAGAGAAGGGAGGTGACGTGCCCAAGGCTACACAGGGTCCACGTTGGCCCACGCTCCTGGACTTGGGCTCTTCTCATGAGGTGCGGGGTCGTGGTCACAGATGACATGCCTGACCCAGGGCGTGTGGAGATTAGGAGCTGTGGTTCCTCCTGACAGCCTTGCTGAGGAGAGTGTACCTCACCTGAAATGTTGGATTACAGGCCCCCAGGCCCGGGTTCTGAGGCAGGGGCAGGACAAAGGGGCAGGACAAAGGGGCAGGGAAGTTTAGCAGACGAGGTTGCTCCTGGAGGCCAGTAAGAGAGCTTCAGCAGGAGGCAGGCCTCGACAGAGGAAGCCGGTGGGGGCCCTGGGGTGGGGCAGGCATTCCATGGAGCCCAGGCCTCTGCTCGGTATGCTTCTGCCCTGTCCTCCTGTTTTGCCCTCAGAAGGACAAGTCACCTCCCTTTCCAGCGGGGACTTCCTGAGGCGGGAACACTGGGATCGAAGGCCCTGCTGCCTCCTCTTTCCTCTCACAATCCTCCTCCCTTGATCCTCCCTCTTCTAGTCCTCCCTCCTCTGGTCCTCCTCCTCTGGTCCTCCCTCCCCTGATCCTCCTCACTGGTCCTCCCTCCCCTAGTCCTCCTCCCCTGGTCTTCCCTCCCCTCGTCCTCCCTCTCATGATCCTCCTCCCCTGGTCCTCCCTCCCCTGGTCCTCCTCCCCTGGTCCTCCCTCCCCTGATCCTCCCTCCCCTGGTCCTCCTCCCCTGGTCCTCCCTCCCCTGGTCCTCCCTCCCCTAGTCCTCCTCTGACTCTCTTCCCTGGTCCTCCCTCCCCTGGTCCTTCCTCCCCTGATCCTCCTCCCTGGTCCTCCCTCCCCTAGTCCTCCCTCCCCTAATCCTCCTCCCCTGATCCTCCTCCCCAGATCCTTCCTCCCCTGGCCCTCCTTCTATGATTCTTCCTCCCAGGTCATCCTCTGGCCCTCGCCTCCCCCACTCCTTGTTGGTCATATTGTGGTGGGCTGGGTGGTCAGCATCAAGACAAAGAGCCAAGAGCCCCCGTCCTGCCGGTTGTGCAGGGTGAAGGACGAAGGAGACAGGCCATGATCAGAGCATCCCCGAGCTCACACGGGGAGACACAGCCCCCACCCTGAGTGAGCTCCCAGTCTGAGGGGGGAGGCATGGCTGCTCCTTTGAGGAAGGGTCCACTCTGAGGGGAGAGACCAAGCCGCTCTGTCAGGAGCCTGGGCCATACCTGTCCCTGGAGGTACCACTCCAGGGCATTGACGAGCAGGTCTCAACGAGTGCGAATTAGTGGGAGAATTAGTGGGAGCCACCGGCCTCACAGGGCGTGGAGGGTGAGGAGCAGAGCCTGCAGGTGGGGCAGGGTGAGGGCCCTGGGAGGCCGGGGTCTGGAAGGCAGGGCCTGGGTCCTGGGGCTCCTTCAGGGTCTCTGACCTGGCTCCTCAGGCCCTCAGGCCCCCTCAGCCAGTCTGCAGGGCAAAGGGGGAGGGGGTGTGAGCCTGAAAGGGGAGCCCACCTGCAGTGCTGCCCTCTCACTCTCCCCAATACTCCCCTCAGGCCAAGGAAGGGGGGAGTGGAGAGAGGGAGGGGAGGGCTGAGGGAGGAAGCCATCCTGTCAGCTGGAGTATTCCAGCCTGTGGGCAGCAGCAAGAGTTCCCACGCGTGCCTGGCTGGGGCCTGGCGTCCCCTTCCTGGACTTCCTCCCTACCCGTTCCTGCCGGTTCCCGCCCTCCCTCTCTTCTCCTCTCCCCCTGCCCTGGGTTCCGTCCGGTCCTTTTTGGGGAGGAGCCCTGGGCAGCTAATGGCTTGCCTGGAAAGGTGAGGTGTCCCTGGGTGTCTGTATCTTATGTCTTGGGTCCACTCCAGGCTAATGGTTCCTGGAAACCTGTCAGAGGGAGGTGGCTGAGTTTGCTTGTCCCTGGGGAGGGAGCACCTGGCAACCCCTGTGTGTGCAGGGGACAATGGGGGACCCTGCCTCTGATTTCTCAACTGGGAGGAGGCTCCCAGGAGCCCCAGGAATGATGGCATCTCCCACAGCCTGGGGAGGTGGGGGGCGGGGCCCTTTGGAGCCAGACACAAACCATTAGTGGGTGGATCTGGGTGGCGTGGCCCTGGGACCTCCGCGATGAGGCTGCGGAAAGAGCAGAGAGGAAGAAGAGGATTCCCCCTGAGGGCAGGCGTGGCTGGGCGAGGGTGCACTGCTGGCCAGGGGTGGGGAGTGCTCTGGGGATGAGGTAAGGGGCAGGGACCTGTGAGCTCCCTGGTGGCGCTGCCTTTCCCATCCCGGGCCAGGTGCCCCAGCTGAGATGAGAGAGTGGGCTCAGTGTCTGTGGGGTGAATGGAAAGGAGCTGATAGGTGCCCTAGTGGCAGGGGTCTGGGGGGGGGCAGTGAGGGTCTTTGGGACCCCTGAAGGATTTGGGGTCCTCTTCTCATCAGCCAAGCCAAGGCCCCAGCTAGGAGCCACCCCTGGGCTCTTGGGCTTCTCACTTCCCCTGACCTCACCGAATATGGATCCTTTTCCTTGAGGGGAGGGTAGGTGGCCATGTATTCCCTTCCTGGGTCCCTATGTCTATCCCAGTCACGGCCCAGGTTCTGTCCCTAACAATTCAATGAGCACTTACAGAGCACCTGCTTCGTACAAACCGTGCCCTGGGTTCTGGGAGGGGATGGTGGTAGACACTGTCCTGGGGGGTGGCAGTTAATGCTTGGGGGGCCTGTAGGAGCCATGACCTACCATGACCTTTGTCAATATCAGCATGCATCTATTGAACATCAGCTGTGTACCCCAGCTCACTCTATACCCTGCGCCTTCCGTCAGCATTATGGGGGTGGGTGTAGTCCCAGGGACCCTCCCCCACACCCTGGTCCTGCTCACATCCGAGGCAGGATCTGTCCAGACTCCACTCCAGAGAGGAGACCAGGGCCTGTGGGGGCGGTACCCCAGGGGATGATGGGAGCTGTCCTAGCCGTCTCCCTGGTGGCCTCCTCCTCTTGTCTCCTCCCCGACAGTGCTTGACTCCCAGCAACCTCTGGGGCTGATCTCTTCCTCCTTTTTCCCTCATCCCCCATGTGAGCCAAGCTGCTGACAGCTGCGGGGGCTGTGGGCCTGGCACTGCCCCTCTGGCTGCCAGGTGCCTCTCCCTGCTGGGGGTGGAGGGCAGGCCCGGGCAGGAGGAGTCACGGCCGAGAGGACCTCTGTGCAGCCCTCCAGCTGCTCTTGCCAGGCCTTCCTCCCCGGCAGGGAGTCTGGCTCCAGGCCCCGCTCTGACCCCTTGCCCGCCCGCCAATGGCACTGGGCCTTGGTTTCCTCACAGCGTTTTGGAAAGATCGGGCAAGGGCTGTCCCCGAGCCATGTAGGAGGAATGTCCAGGTCTTCTTAGCCCGGCCAGCGATGGCCACACACTCCAGAGAGCCGGGGAGGCCTCCTGGGGTCTAGCTCTGCCCTTTCACTTGGGGAGGGCTGAGCTGAGCCTGTCCTCCAGCAAGGGAGGCCCTTCTGGGTTGAGGTGCAGAGGGGGGCTCCACAGAGGCAGAGTCTCCAAAGAGCAAAGGCAAAGGGCCTGGGAGTCCCTGGTGTGGAGAAACTGAGGCCCAGACGGCGGCACACAGCTGACGCCAGGGGTGAGGGGGCAAATGGTGGTGAAGGGGTGATGCCTTGGTGATTTTAGAGGGAGGAAGGAAGGCTTCCTTCAACTCTCTGCCCCTTCCAACGGGGCCTCAGGACTAAAGTCTGGGAGTGTTGGTGGGGGTGAGGGCTAGGCTGCTCTGAGGAGGGGCATGAGGGCGGTGGCCCCTTCCACAGGCCCCTGGCTCTGCGGCAAATTCAGCGCTGGAAGGTGGGCAGTCGCTTCCCTGAGCCGGGTGAGGCCGGCCTGGAGGGAGGCCAGTAAGCTTCTGGGGGAGAGGGGTTCCAGGAGTGTGGCTCCAGCGGGGATGGGGAGGGTCTTTGCTGTATGTCATTCCGTGCGAGGTAACCTGCTGGGACGGGGCCTGCCTCTGGCCCACTCACGTGACTCCAGGTTCTACTGGTTCCCTTTCCTCCTCCAAGACCGTCCTGGAGAGCTAGGAAGTCCTCCCTGATGTCTAACCTCATGGAAGAGCCTTGGTGGTCTGACCTTGCTCCCTATCCTGGGCTTCGAGCTCCCTCCCCACTCCCCAGCAAACCTGGAACCCCCAGACTTCACAGGTGGGGCAGGAGCAGGATAAAGTTGGGGTTCGTCCCCTCTCTCCTGGATAGCTCATGCTGTCCCCACTCTCCAAGCAAGGAGACACCTTCTTGTGAGAGGCCACCCACTTTCTAGGCAGGAAGTCCCTCCGGCAGTCTAGCCTCAGCATGGGAGCTCCAGCCCACATGGAAAACCTGACTCCCTCCCTGTCCCCGTGTGTGGGCCTCTTAGAGCCCAGGCCACCCACGCGCCTCCCTCCCGGGCCAGACTCGCCCTCCATGCCTGTCCCGCGGGCCCGGCCGCCCCTGGAAGCTCCCCATCGAGACAGGCCCGGCAGACGCCGCTGTCCTGGCAGCGCCTAAATCATTAGCGCCGCCGAGATTAGGCTGGTAATCTCCAGGTTGGGAGGCGGGTGCCAGCCGCCAGGATGTGGGCTCGTGCTCTTGCTCCCGGGGCGGCCCGTCCCCAGGGTGCGGCGCTGACGAGGGGCACCCCGCTACACAGATCCCACGCTTCCCTCGCACCTCCTCTGGGGGCCCCCCGGGGGTGGCTTCCTCAGGTCCTGGGAAATGAGCAAGAGCCGTCACCCTACCCTCTGCTGCTTCCTCCCCCTCAGCCCCAGCTTGACCCCTGTCACCATCTCCCTACATCCCCTCAAAGGACCTGGGAAGCGGGAATCACCCTCATTTTAGGAATGAGCAAACAGCCTTGTGAACTGACTTCCTGAAAGGCTTGGAAACAATCGCTCAGGTCAGCGGCTGTGTCTGTTCTGCTCAGATACGGGGACCCCCCAGCCTGGGGCTGTGTCTCCTCCCACTGACTTGGACTCATCTCAAGAGAGCTGAGGGATCCCTCAGGTCAGAGTCTGATTTCCCCCCTCCCCGGGGCGGGGGGGCTCCCTCAGGGCCACGTTGTACCTGGGGGAGGGTGTTGGCTGGACACTCTCCACCTTTTCCCTGGGGCCCAAGAGTGCTGGGTCGGGGGCAGACAAGCGCCTGGGCTCCAGGCCTGTGGAGCCTTGTTCCAGGTCCTTCCTGACTCCTAGGGCTGGGTTCTCCGGACCCCCCCAAGAATGAGCTCAGCTGCCTAATTGCGTCCAGGATGGAGGATCACCCTGCCCCGGGGCTGCGGCTCCAACACCACTTTTGTTTCTGAACAGACAATGGGCAGCTAAGAGGCCACTGGGTCCAGGCAAGGCTGGGGTGTGGGGGGCTGGGGGTGCACTCAGTGTGTCCAGCCTGAGCCCCAGGCCCTGGGCGGCTGGTACAGAAGCAAATTACATGGCTGGGGTTTTGGCTCTGACTTCAAGGGCCAGGGGCCCAGCCCCCCTTTAGCCTGGCTATAAAGGGCTGCCTGCCCGGGGTCTCTGTCCAGACTGGACCCTGCTCCTGACTTGTGGACACCATGGCTGCCACCACCACCAGCATCCGCCAGTTCTCCACCTCCGGCTCCCTCAAGGGCCTGTGCGCACCCGGCGGGGGTTTCTCTCGGGTGTCCTCCGTCCACGTCGGGGGTGCCTGCCGGGCCCCCAGCTTCCTGGGAGCCGGCAGCCTTGGCAACATGTCAGTCACCTCGTCCCGCTTCTCGGCGGGCTTGGGGGGCAGCTACGGTGGGGGCTACACCTGCAACCTGGGCGGGGGCTTTGGCTCCAGCTTTGGCGTGGCAGACGCCCTGCTGGGGGGCGGTGAGAAGGAGACCATGCAGAACCTCAACGACCGCCTGGCCTCCTACCTGGAGAAGGTGCGCGCCCTGGAGGAGGCCAACGCCGACCTGGAGGTGAAGATCCGCGATTGGTACAAGAAGCAGGGGCCCGGGCCCGCCCGCGACTACAGCCACTACTTCAAGACCATCGAGGAGCTGCGGAGCAAGGTGGGAGCTCCCTGCCTGCTGCCCCCTATCCTTAGGACCTGCTTCCGACGCCCTCCCTCCCAACTTTGGACCTTTGTGAGCATTTCTCCCCTGTCCTAGGTCTCCCTCCTTCCTTCCTTCATTCATCCATTCACGCTCTTACTTGCTCTGGAGCCCAGCCCTGTGCCAGTCCCTGGTCCAGGCCTGGAGGACATCCCAGGCAGGGAGGTTATTGGAGTTCTCCCTTCCCGGGGGAGCGTGGGTGGGGTGGGTGATGGGGGGGGTGGGCAGGGGAGGCTGCAGAACCTTGAAGGCAACAGATGGCATTCCAGGTCTGGGGAACAGCCTGGGCAACGGCAAAGAGCTGGGAAAGAGTTTGGTGTGGCTGCTGGGAGGTGAGGCTGGAGATCTCCTTCTCACTATTCCGTTCCCCTCTGGGTCTGCCCTCCTGCCTGCCTTACCTCCTCCTGGCAGTCCTCCTGGATGGGTGGTACTTGCCTTTATCCCCAGATCTTGGGGGTCCCTTCAACACCTTGAGGTTCAGTCTCTGCCCGGTTCATTGTGCTGGTTTCACTGAGTCTGGCATTTTCTCATGGCTGCTTTTGTTGTGGGTCCTCCTCCTCTCTCCATGATGGTCACTCTGAGAGTCCTTGAGAGGAAGGGCTGTGTCTCTGCTTGCAGACTGAGGTGTCCCTGTGGGAAGGAGCTGTGTCTTCCCATTCAGATTGGAAGCTCGCAAGGAAAGGGATCTCTCTAACTTAATTTGATGGAGAAGACAGTACACACACACACACGCACACACACACACACATGACCTCTAAGAACATGGCCTTGGCATTCTGTACATGTGGCACCTGGGTCTTCTGCACAAACCCTGCCCCTGGTGAGGCTCCTACAGTGCTGCAGCCCCCAAGGCAGGTGAGAAGTTCAAGACCTGAGGGAGCCAGGCCTGGGGGAGGTTGGGGAGGCCCTGGGAGGTTGGGCCTGCTGTTTCCTCGTGTGGAACCAGGCCCGGCTGCACTGAAAGGGGCCTTGCCTGCTCCTGCCTGGGACCTCCACCAGGCGGGGAATCCCCGTGTTTCCCTCAGGAAGCAGAGCTACAGGGAGTGCCAGATCAGACACTGGGCTTGGTCTGGGCAGTGGGGAACCCAGGGGCACCCTGGTGAGTCAACGTGAGCTTCGGGGTCAGCCAGCTCCTCACCACCAGCCCCAGACACCTCACACTAGACCTCCGCCCCTCTGAGTCACGCCCCTTGGGGGTTTTCACAACTGCCCCTCGCTGGGCCCAGTCAGCCGCCTGAGCAGGGAGGTGGGTGGGGGGCTGGTCTGCAGGCCACAGACAGGCCCACTGAGGCCCAGGGATGGTAACAAACTGGCCCTCGGGTTCAGTCTGGATACAGGGCCCGACCCAGGGTCCCTTCACAGAACTTCGGGCCTTGAGTGGGCACTGAGGCCCAGGACGAGCCGTGTGGGGCTGCTTCTGCCTCTTCTGTCTCCTCTTCGGCCTCTACATTTCAGCTCTCAGCCTTAAAGAATTCCAAATTCTCCCCAGCTCATCTGCCCCTCCACCCAGACCTCCATCTGCTTCTCTGGGCAGTGCAGAGGGGCCTCGCTTTCCTCTAGCCCCCGTGGCCCTAGATTGGAGCCTCTCTTGGATGCTTCTCACAATAATAACGACAGCAGCAGTAATAATAACCCATCCTCTGCTCCCTCCAGAGCCCTCCTCCCATGTTCTCATTTTTTTTTTTTTAAAGATTTTATTTTATTTATTTTTTCCCCCCCAAAGCCCCAGTAGATAGTTGTATGTCACAGCTGCACATCCTTCTAGTTGCTGTATGTGGGATGCGGCCTCAGCATGGCCGGAGAAACAGTGCGTCGGTGCACGCCCGGGATCCGAACCCGGGCCGCCAGCAGCGGAGCGCGCGCACTTAACCTCCAAGCCACGGGGCCGGCCCCCCATGTTCTCATTTAAACCTCCCAAATGACCCTGTGGGAAAAGAAAACTTTGCCCTAGGTTTGAGGTGGGGCCAATCACAACCTCATTAATTAATTAATTAAGCACTTAATTAAACAAATGTTTCCTGAGGGCCGACTCTGGGCCAGGCACTGTGTCCAAGGCTGGGGATTCCAAAGAGAATGAGACAGACATGGCCTTATCCCCCTGGAGCTCAGAGTGCAGTGGAGGAGGAAATGACCAAAAAAGTCACAGAAAAGTTGCACTGGGAGAGGTGCTGTGAAAGAGAGGTAGGCAGGGAGGAGGTAAGACAGGGAGCAGGGACCCGACAGAGAATCGAGGAGGGCTTCCTGGAGGAGGTGGCAACTGAGCCTACAGGTGAATTTAGTTGGGGAGGAGGGAGTGAGGTCTAGGCAGCTTGGGCGGTGACCCCATGGTGGGAGAGGTGTGCATATAGGTCCCTCTCCTGGCATTGTGGTTTCCTGTGCCTGGGCATCATGCCCTCACCACTCTGTGAGCTTCCCAGGACCTCAGCTGGGCCCCTGAAATTCCCAGCAAGGTGCTCAGAGGAGGAGACCACTGGTACTCTCATCTCCCTCACTCTGGCCCACTCTCCAAAGGCCCGCAAGAGGGGTGTTCCAGGGCCTTCCTGGGGCTGCCAAGGGGGTTGCTCACCGAGCCCACCGTGTCCCTCAGATCCTGGCGGCTACCATCGACAATGCCAGCTTCGTGCTGCAGATTGACAACGCCCGCCTGGCAGCTGATGACTTCCGCACCAAGTGAGTCCGCTCTGGGGCTGCCCCAGGGGTGGTTGGGCTGGCTCTGCACACCGCAGAGCCCTCTGTGCGTACCAGGGGGTGTCCTTGTGGCACCCCACGGCTCACGCCTCCATCCTTCTCAGGTACGAGACGGAGCTGAACCTGCGTTTGAGCGTGGAGGCCGACATCAACGGCCTGCGCAGAGTGCTGGACGAGCTGACCCTGGCCAGAGCCGACCTGGAGATGCAGATCGAGAACCTCAAGGAGGAGCTTGCCTACCTCCGGAAGAACCACGAGGAGGTAGAGCCAGCTTCCCGCAGGGCCATGCTCTCAATCCAGTTTCCATCTCTGGTGTGCTCTTGGCCTGACCGTGGGAGACCCCCAGGAGACCCTGGGTGAGGCCTGGAGGGCCCTCTCACCGCAAAGATACTTGTTCCTCGAGGCACTGTCCACCACGTGGTGACAGTTAACTGTCTAATAAGCAAATCAATCTAAGAGCACACATGCCAATTATCATAATTAATTATAATAGTGATAGTCATAAGAACAAGGAACATCTGCCCAGCACATTACAAGTGATTTACAGAAATTATCTCAGCTGATACAGCAGCATTGGGAGAAGGGCGCTCTTTCCTACTTTTACTAGGGAAGAAACTGAGGCTCAGAGAGGTTAAGGATTTATCCAGCGCTGCACAGTGGTCTTCCCTCCTGTCTGTCTGACCCATATCCACACCCAGGTCTGACTCCACCACTCTGCCACCTCTCCTGCCTGGTTCCCAGGGACCCCAAGGCTCAACCCAAGGATGGGAATACCAGGCCCTGTAGGGAGACTAATGAGCCTTGCAGCTTCCTTCTCAGCAGACCTCTGGGCTGGCCTGAGCTGGGGGAGCCCACTGAGGGGGCTCCAGTCCCTGAGTAGCAGGAGCCCAGGAAGTCTCCCCCTGGCTTTGAGGCTGGTTATATGAATTACACGCCCCCAGCAATTTAACATTTCCTGAAGCGATCTGGCTCTGCTGATACTGACATGGGGCTGCTCCCCCCTGCTCATGCTATGTGGTTGTCGGTGGGGGAGAAGATGGGGGGTCAGGGCGGTGAGTGAGCTTGTGCTGGCTCATGCCCCACCGTGGTGGGTATTTGCCATCTCTCCTGCCCCAGTACACATTGGGGGTGGACCCCAAGTGTGTGTTGGGGAGATTGTTGATACCCACAGCCCTGCACGTCTGGGACACGATGACATCTGCCTCACCTTCAGGGTGAGGAGCTGTTGGCCTGTCTTTGTCTGTCTGTCATCTGCACCCATCTCCCCAAGGTCGAGAAGGCAGGCCCCAGGGTCTCTCCCCAGGATGGCTCTGGGTGAGCTCCTGCTCTCCTCTCTGCCCAGGAAATGATCGCCCTTCGAAGCCAGGTGGGTGGGGACGTCAATGTGGAGATGGACGCCGCCCCTGGCGTGGACCTGAGCCGCATCCTGAACGAGATGCGCGACCAGTACGAGAAGATAGCGGAGAAGAATCGCAAGGACGCTGAGGACTGGTTCTTCAGCAAGGTGGGTGGCCAGGCGTGAGCAGGTGTGCACAGGTGTGCATACGTGTGCTGCGTGCTGAGTACGGCTGGAAAACTTGTAGACTGACAGACTGTCCCAGCTGGAAGGACCTTTGGAAATGAGTTGGACCAACCCCTCATGTTTGCCCGCAGATTGTGGGGCTCAGAGAGGCCTCAAGTCACACACCCTCACTGTGACTGGGGAACAGATCCAGGTCTCCTCAGCCCCGGCGAGGGCTGTGTGTGTGTGTAGGGATGTGTGTGTTGGATGTATGACTCCCACCCTGAGTAAACACCCCCCGAGCATCTACAGTGCCTGGACAGCGATGGGCACATGAAGGTTACAGCCTGGTGCCTGGCTCTGAGCGGCGCCTGCAGTTCATAAGGGATGCAAATGACCACGAAGCAAGGTGATTCCGCTAAGTTCCAGTGTGGGCACAGAGGCCTCTGTGTGTGGGTGTGTTTGGGGCCCCATAGAGGTCAGGGAGGGGCTGGGGCAGCAGTTCTGGGGGGTCAGGGCTCGGGGCGGCCCTGTCCTCTGCCTCACCCCTGCAAGCCTCCTGCAGCCCCTGCAGCTCACCCTGCCTTGCAGACGGAGGAGCTGAACCGGGAAGTGGCTACCAACACCGAGGCCCTGCAGAGCAGCAGGACGGAGATCACGGAGCTCCGCCGCTCCGTGCAGAACCTGGAGATCGAGCTGCAGTCCCAGCTCAGCATGGTAGGGCCTCCCTCCCCTCCCTGCCCTCTGCCTGTCAGCCCAGCATGGGCCCAGCCTCGTAGACCCCCACTCAGAGAACCAGAGACTCCCCACCCAGCCTGTCACTTCACACTCAGCCACAGGGGCCCCTCTGTGCCACAGTCATCACTCCACCACGCTGCAGAACCCACAACCCCACACAGGTGGTGCCCCTCTCTGGGTGCTCTGCTGTGGGGAAGGGTCCCAGCTCGGTCTCACTCAGCCACCTGCACCTTGGCCCACAGAAAGCATCGCTGGAGGGCAGCCTGGCTGAGACCGAGGCGCGCTACGGGGCCCAGCTGGCCCAGCTGCAGGGGCTCATCAGCAGCATCGAGCAGCAGCTGTGTGAGCTGCGCTGCGATATGGAGCGCCAGAACCACGAGTACCGGATCCTGCTGGACGTGAAGACGCGGCTGGAGCAGGAGATCACCACCTACCGCCGCCTGCTGGAGGGCGAGGACGCCCAGTGAGTGGGGGCCCGGGCACCCGCTCGGGGGGGCTGGGGGCCGCTTCACCCAGGGCGGCACACTTGAGCTGCGGGGACAGCACCCACCAAGGCCAGGAGGAGGCAGAGGTTTGCAGGAGGTGAAACTGAGAACCCTGGCTGGGGTCTGACTGTGAGGAGCGTCGAAGGCCAAATGCATCTGGACTAGAGTGTGTAGGGAATGCGGAGCCGCGGAGGGTTAAGATCCTCAAGATGGCTTAGAACGTTCACTCTCGCTGCAGAGGGAGAAATGGATCCGCGGGTCCAGGGTGGGGTCTGGGAGACCTGTGAAGAGGCTGGAGCAGGGTCAGGCCAGAGAAGTCCTGCTGTAAGTGGCGGGTGGAGGGCAGGGAAAGGGAGGTGGTGCCTGCAGAAGCTATGTTATAGCTAAGAACAGCAGGACTGGAAGCTCGAACGTGGGGGTGAGCGTGGCTCGTGGGCGGGACTCAGTAAATGTTGAGTGAGCACCTGGAGGAGTGGGTAATGATGAGCCTGGGTTTCTGGTTCCAATGACTGTGTGGTCGGTGATGCCATTACCCAGGATGGGATAAGGACCAGGGTGGGTGGTGATCTGGTTTGCAGCTGGGAAGGTTGATGGGGCCCCTGATATAAAGGGGCTGAGAATGTCCTGAAGTCTCCATGCTTAGTCACGCATTCTAGCTTTCTGGTCCCTGACGATGGCGAAGTCCATCTAGAGTCTAACCACAGTATCTCCTGCTTTAATTGAGTTTATTTGTTGAGCCCTTCAGGATATGGAAAACCACTTGCTCAGCTTCTCCTTGTAAATCCCTGGTTAACCACAGTGCCTCCGGGTCTTCCGTTGGCATGTCTTCTCCTTACTCCTGTGCCCTGGGCCTGTGCCCTTTGACCTTTGTGGTTACCCTCCTTTTCCGTGCACTCCCAGCCGTGCTTTCTCTCTGATTGCTGGGACCTCTCTCCCCTTTCCCCGGCCTCCCAGTTGCCCCTCCTCCCAGCAGTGCTCCCAGGGGGCTGGGCTCCTGGCTGGCATCCCCGGGGTGACAGGTCCCCCTCTCCCTACAGCCTGGCCGCCCAGTACTCCTCGTCCCTGGTCTCACAGCCCACTCGGGAAGGTAAGAGCCTGCCCCGTCCTGCCCAGAGGGAGTGGGGAGAGGCTGAGGACCCTTCTGTGTGGGAGACTGGGGGACGGGCTCTGGCCTGAGATTCCCTGTGTCCCCTCCTCCACTGCCCGCAGCCACGGTGAGCAGCCGCCAGGTGCGCACCATCGTGGAGGAAGTCCAGGACGGCAAGGTGGTCTCCACCCGCGAGCAGGTCCACCGCTCCACCCACTGAAGCCCCTTTCCACCTGCGACAGCCCAGCCTTGAAGGTCAAGGGGCAGCCACTGCCGCCAGCTCCCAGCATGCTCCTGCCACGCCCCAAGTGCCCATCTGGGCCCCCACCCAACAGCTGTTGCTTTTCTGTATCTGTTTCCTGCAGCCCCTCACCCAGGGGGCCTCCTGGGTTTGCCCCAGTGACTGCTATTAAAGCTTTGCCAGAAGTTCAGTGCCTTGCGTGCTCTGGTCTGATTCTTGGCTTGGGGTGGGCATGTGGCAGAGGCATTGGAAGAGGGTGGTTTGTGGAGTGTGTGGGTGGTGCTTGTCACTTGCCAACATTTTCTGCCCACCACATCCGGGCCTGGGGCTCCTGGGAGGATGAGAGGGGAGGAGGCAGAAGGATTGAGGGTGAAGGGTTAGGACAGCCCATCAGACTGGGAAAGTTTCTAAGGATCAGCCCCGGGGTCCCCGTGCCCTGTGGCTGGTCCCTGGGAGGGCCCCATAGATCTTCTGGGGAACCATGCCTGTTATAGAGAACTCCCTGCGTCAGCCCGGGGCAGATCTGCGTTCAAGATCAGAGGGAGAGGGGCTAGGCAGGGGGCTTTCAGAAGGGGTGGTCCAGGGCATTGATGGGTGAGCGCTAGTGGCAGCTGCACAGCCAGCCCAGGAAACCAGACCGGCTCTGCCCGGCTCCAGGTGTGTGTGGGGCGGGGTGGCTGCTGTGCGTGCGAGCGTGGGGGGCGTCCTGTTTGCTTTGGTGTCTTGGCAGCTGCTGGGCTATTGGAGAATCTCTCTCAGCTGCTGGTCGGGGCTGTCTGGGCCTGCCTGGGAAGTGGAAGACACTGGCAGTCTGAGACACGGCCACATTCTGCCCAGGAGCCTGCCGGGACCCTGGGACCCGGGGCTGGGCTGGGGGTGGTGGGCAGACACACAACCCATCCTAAGGGGCCACATCAGGGGCTAGGGGGGCCTTTGAGGGAGGTTTTGGGGGGAGGGACTAGCTGACGGGGTCTCAGGAAGACCCTCTTCTTTCTAGCCAGTTTCCAGCTGGCTGGGACCTGAGGTATATGGCCCTTGCCTCGCCCTGAGGCCTCTTAGGATGCAGGAGGGGTAAGGAGGGTAGAAAGGAGATGCCCCTCACAGCTCTTTCAGCCTCTTTTACCACCATGCTTCCCTCCCAGCCCACCATTTCCCCAGCCTATAGCTAAGGTCCTCTTTGCCCACCCTAGACCAGGACCCCCACTTCTAGGAGCAGGGAGGGGAAAGGTTAGAAGAGGAGGCTGAGTCACCAGCAGGTCCCAGGGATGGGGGCAGGGTCAGGAAACTGGCCAGATGGATTCGCAGCCCCTGGAGTGCTTCCCTGGGTCAGGGCTCCCCAGAAGGGGGGCAGTCTGGCCAGGGCCCTGGGGGAGGGGGGTGGGGACTGTGGCATGGTGGGACGAAGGATGTAGCCCTGCCAGCCCAGGTCTGGAGTTGGGTGGGACCGTGGGACACCACCCTCTCTAAGTGCCAATTTCCTTTCTCTGTGAAATGGGGTGGTAGTCTGAGACGACAGTTACGGGGTTGTGTGGTGAGCCCGGTGGGTTTAGGTCCAGTTTCCAAGGCAGGATGGGGGCTTGGTCCTCACTGTCTCCCCAGCACCCAGCCCAGAGCCAGGATCTTGTGGGGTGTGCTGTGTGGTGAAGGAGAGCAACCTCAGCCTGGGGGCTGCCTGGTCCCCCAACCTGCTTTCCCGCCAGACACAAGATCTAGGAGGGCTGGGCTGGGGTGGCAGCTACCTGGGAGGGACCGGTGACGGTGACGTCCTGCCTTCTCCTCTTCTCCGTATTAGGTCATGGGAAAGCGTCGCTGGAGGGCCTGCCTGAATCACAGGTGACGGGCCTGAGACCAGAGACACGCACACGCACATGCAGACGCCCAGCACGGGGGTTCGGAGAAATGAGGCAAAGCCCCGATGGTGGGAGGGGAGGGGACCCACAGCCACCTGGGAGCTGGCCGGCAGCCAGTGGTGATGAAAGCCCAGGGGAATGGAAACAGAGGAGCGAGCCTGTTGTAATCGCTACGCCCACTTGTCGGCCTATAAAGGAGGCAGGCGAGCCCCAGCAGCAACTTGTACCTTGGGCCTCTCTCCTCTCGAGCCCTCTCGCTCTGCTCCGTGCCTGACTGCCGCCGGCATGGCCACCACCATCCGCCAGTTCACCTCCTCCAGCTCCATCAAGGGGTCCTCCGGCCTGGGGGGCGGCTCGTCCCGCATGTCCTGCAGGGTGTCTGGTGGCCTGGGCGCCGGCTCCTGCAGGCTGGGGTCTACCAGCGGCCTGGGCAGTGCCCTCGGGGGCAGCAGCTATTCCAGCTGCTACAGCTTTGGCTCTGGGGGTGGCTATGGCGGTGGCTATGGCGGTGGCTATGGCGGCGGCTATGGCAGCAGCTTTGGTGGTGTTGAGGGGCTGCTGGCAGGAAGTGAGAAGGCTACTATGCAGAACCTCAACGACCGCCTGGCCTCCTACCTGGACAAGGTGCGTGCCCTGGAGGAGGCCAACGCCGAGCTGGAGGTGAAGATCCGTGACTGGTACCAGAAGCAGGCCCCAGGGCCCGCCCCCAACTACAGCCACTACTTCCAGACCATCGAGGACCTGAAGAACAAGGTAGGGCCTGCTGGTGGGAGGGGGACTGTGGGGGGGCATGACTTCTCCTCCCCCATCTCCTGCCCTTGACCAAGGCCTGGAGTCCAGCCTGGAGGCTACGACAGGGTCTCGGGGAGCCAAGGAGGGCTTAGCACCGGCTTGGCCTCTGGAAGCCCACCTTGGGGCCACTGTGTGGCCCACATTCCCCTTTTTCGGAGGCAGCAGGCTGGACCAGGGACAAGCAGGCTTTGTGGAGCTCTGCTGAGCTCAGTTTCCTCATCATGGAGCTTCTTGCCACCTCGTGTGGTTGTAGGATAAGATGAGTGAATGCACGTGGAAGGCTGGGCTCATGGGGTGGACACATGTGTGGGCACCTCTCTCCTTGGAGCAAGAGGGGGATTCTGGGCGATGGTGGGCTGAGGGGTCTGAGTGAGCTCCTGATGACACCTGCTGGGAGGAGAAGGCTGGACAGAGGGGGCGGGCCCTCAGGAAGCCTCTTGTGTGCCTTATTTGGGGATATTTCTGGTTTCCCCATCCCTCCTGCTGCCCCCTCAAGGTGGGGCTCAGCAAACCTCCAGGGGCGGGGCTGCCTGCTGGGGCGTGGGGTTAGGGTTTAGCAGGACTTCTGATTTGGAATTGCCCTTTGGTGAGGCCTCCTTAACTTCCTTTTTGGAGAGCCTCTGCGTGGCACCATCTCCCCAGCTGTGATCCTGGGACAGCTTTGGCCCTGGGGCCAGTCTCCCATACCTCCCTGGCTCTCCAGAATTCTCAGCTGGGCACTTGGCTGCCTCCTCTTCTTTAAGGCAGAGCCTGACCTGGGGGTCTGTGGGGGCGGGTGGTGGTGGGGGGAGGCAGGTCCTGGGGGTGAGAGGGAGCAAGTTTAAGTGCATCAGACTCCTGCTTGTCCCACCTCTGCCAACAATTGCAGCACAGTAAAGGGGAGCGAGCCTTCTTGGAGAAGGCAGTCACATCCTGGCCCCTGGGGCATGAAGACTCAGCTGGAAACCCTGGTCTGGGCTGAGCTACCCACACCCAATGACCTGACTACTCTCCCATTCCCCCAGATCCTTGCGGCCACTGTGGACAATGCCAGCATCCTCCTGCAGATCGACAATGCCCGTCTGGCTGCTGATGACTTCCGCACCAAGTGAGCCCTAGCCAGTGGGTTGGGGAGGAACTAGGGCAACCCTCCGCACCCCAGGACTCCTTGGTTGCTTGTGGCAAGGGCCAGGAGCTGGGGGTGGGAAAGTCCTAGGAGTTGCTAAGAACCCACCTCTTAGTCCAGGATGCAGCAAATTCTGAAGGTCGCTGGGCTTAGGCAGGTGATGGAAGAGAGGGAGGCAGGAGGCAGAGAGGAGAGAAGCAAGGACGCTGGGTGGGTGTGGGGCCTTGCCCTTTGTGTGGTCGCAGGGCCTCGGGGCTAGGCTAGAATTTGCTTCTACTCTATCCCCTCATCCTTCCTTACAAGCCCTTAGAGCCCTGCTGAAGGCAGGGTGCCGGGCCAGGATCCGGATCTACCAGTCCAAGCATCTACCGAAGTCTCTGGTTCCCTTTGCAGGTTTGAGACGGAGCAGGCTCTGCGCCTGAGCGTGGAGGCCGACATCAACGGCCTGCGCAGGGTGCTGGATGAGCTGACCCTGGCCAGAGCCGACCTGGAGATGCAGATCGAGAACCTCAAGGAGGAGCTGGCCTACATGAGGAAGAACCACGAGGAGGTGAGGCGTCTGGGGCAGCAGGTCAAAGAGGCTACAGAGTGGGTGGCAGGGCTCTGGGGCTGTGCCAAGGCTGAGGCCATGGGAAGACAGGAGAGCAGGTGCAGCAGAGCTGGTCACCTTACAGGGCTGCCCTGTCTGCAGATCCCTGGTCCTGTGGGTCCAGAGCCAGCGTGCAGGGAAGCCTCCTCCATGTACCACCTTGATTCCCTGCATCCGAGGGACCTCTTGGGGCCCGCAGAGGCCTCTTCTGCCCATCCTGGTCTCCCTCACGAGGACAGGGGATAAGTGAGGAGGTCTCCTTGTCCCAGTTCAAACCCTCAAATCTGGGCCTTATGTAGAAGTTTGGAAATTAGAGGGGATATTTTGGGAGCACAGTCCTAAGAATTAGATTTTATCTTTGGAGAGCCCTTGGTCTAGTGGGGAAGACATAGAATCTGTCCTCAGGGAGCCCCCAGTCTGATGGTGGAGGCAGAGCCCATACAGAGCAGATGACGAAGTCATTAGGAGGGTCAGAGAGGAGAGCATAGGCAGAATGAAGGACTCCTCGGGAGGGGTCTGGAGAGCTTGTGTGGGAAGGGTTGGGAGCGAGAGGTCAGGACAGGCCCGGATGCCCATACCCGCAATCTCCCTCCTCCGCAGGAGATGAATGCCCTGCGAGGCCAGGTGGGTGGCGAGATCAACGTGGAGATGGACGCTGCCCCCGGCGTGGACCTGAGCCGCATCCTCAATGAGATGCGCGACCAGTACGAGAAGATAGCGGAGAAGAACCGCAAGGATGCCGAGGACTGGTTCTTCAGCAAGGTGGGGGCTGCTGCAGGCCAGAGGCCTCTCCCGGGGGATGGGGTTTAAAGGACTGAGTCCCGACGGTAAGCCCAGTGCCTGGCATCTTGGGGTGCCCTATCCTCAGTGAGCTACAGGGACCCCAGGGGATTGGGGTCACCTGTTGCATCAACAGGCCTAGATCATGGCTAAAGCTGGGATCTGGGGGGTGGGGGGAGCCCTTCAGGAATAAAGCCAGAGGGTAAAGACCCTGGGAGCTTCCACCTCTCTCTCAAGAAGTCAGGAACTAGCACCAGGGGCCTGGCTCCTGTCCTGCCTGGTTCGCAAGTTTCCTATCCTTGTGCCTTCCACTTGTAGGGATGAAAGATAAAACTCAACATCATTTCAAAGGCTTCTGGGCTTTGGGAAGTGGGAAGCTGCTAAGAAGGCACGGCTCCCACAGTTGGGTTTGGGAGGAGGCCTGAGAGTCCCAGGGGAGGTCAGGAGGGTGACCATGGCCAGGGGGGTTATGGGGAGTGCCCTGTCTGGGCACTGAATAGGCCCTGGGCTGAGCATGTGGAGGCCAAGGGGGTCGTCTGACTTGGAGGAGGGAGCCCAGGCTCATGCCATACTGTCCTGTGTCCTGTCTGCAGACAGAGGAGCTGAACCGCGAGGTGGCCACCAACAGCGAGCTGGTGCAGAGCGGCAAGAGTGAGATCTCGGAGCTCCGGCGCACTCTGCAGGCCTTGGAGATCGAGCTGCAGTCCCAGCTCAGTATGGTAGGGGCACAGCTAGGCCTGGAGTGTGCGCAGGGGCCTGGGGGGCCACTGACCACCCTCACTGACCTCTGCTCCTCCTGCCTTCCTGTAGAAAGCATCCCTGGAGGGTAGCCTGGCGGAGACGGAGAATCGCTACTGCATGCAGCTGTCCCAGATCCAGGGGCTGATCAGCAGTGTGGAGGAGCAGCTGGCTCAGCTGCGCTGCGAGATGGAGCAGCAGAACCAGGAATACAAGATCCTGCTGGACGTGAAGACACGGCTGGAGCAGGAGATCGCCACCTACCGCCGCCTGCTGGAGGGCGAGGACGCCCAGTGAGTAGGGGCCCCGAGGCCAGGGCTGGGGCCTGGGGCCTGGGGCAGGGGTGGGGCTCTCAGGCCCACATCTAATCTCCTCTCTGTTTTTTTTCGCAGCCTGACTCAGTACAAGCCCAGAGAACGTAAGGATCTTGGTAGCTGAGGGCGGGGCTGTAGGGGGCAGGCCATACATCTGCATATTGCTGGGGGAGGGTCCCCAGGAGCTCCAGGAAATGATGGTTGATCCTCAGCAGGAAACGGGGGCGGGGGGGGGGGGGGCGGGGAAGGGGCCCGTTAGGGCTCAGGGTTGATGCTCGGTGGAATCAGATGAGGGAGACACTAGCTGGTCTGATGGGGGCTGGGCAGGGAGATGGCCCTTACCCTGGAGATCCTAGTCTGATGGGGAGACATCGTCCTAGCTCTGGAGACTCTCCTCTCACAGGAAGATAGGGACATGGTCTCATGATCTTTGTTCTTGAGACCCTACAGATGACCAAAAGCAGTCCTGTCTCTGGGGTCTCTAGTCTGATGGGAGAAAGGGACTTGGTCTTTGTCCTCCAGATCTCAGTCTGGGGAAAGACAAGATCCTAGCCCTGGGGTATCTAGTCTACTGGGGGTGATGGGGACGAGGTTCTTGTCTTGGAGATCCCAGTCTGAAGGGGGAGACGGGAGCATAGTCCACGCCCTGGAGACTGCAGAGAAATGGAGATAGACCCCATTTGCTGTAGCACCCAGTCTGCATGGCGCCTCTCTTGCAGAACGACTCAGGGGGTCAGAATCAAGCCACTCATCTGGGAGGCAGATCTCACTCAGGGACACCAGCAGAGGGACGGGATGGAAGTGGGGAGCGAGTGGCAAGGACAGGAGAGATAGCTGTAGCTGTGATGAGGGGCCAGTAGAGGCCTGGACACCAAGCGGCTGTGGGGGAGAAAACAGGCTCCACTCAGGGGCTAGGGGCTGAGCGAGGGTCTCTCGGCCCCTGCCCACCTCCGGTGTCTGTTTCCTGCAGCCGTGACCACCCGCCAGGTGCGCACCATTGTGGAAGAGGTCCAGGACGGCAGGGTCATCTCCTCCCGTGAGCAGGTCCACCAGACCACTCACTGAAGACTCGGCTCCCCCAGCTAGCCCTCGGGGCAGGGAGGCTGCCACCCCATCAGCCCTGCAGCCTGTGGCCTCCCCAGCCACAGTCCCCTCCCTACCCCTTTGATCCCTTCCCCCACTCCCCTACCTGACCAATAAAGCTTGTTGACTCATACATGGAATGAATCCTGATTGTGGCCACTGAGGTGGGCCCCAGTGAGAAGTGGGTGAACTGGAGGGCACCAGGGGCAGGGGGAGGAGTCCGTGGTTGCCGCCTGTTGTTGACTTGGAGGTCAGGTAGTCTTAGACCATCTTAGTAAAGAGTAGGTCTGGGCAGAGCTTGGGGTGGGGGGTGCTTTGCATCTCCCAAGGGCCAGGGATCTGAGGCAGGGTGGTCCAGGCAGTGCCAGACCCAGCGTGGGGTCACCGCATCAGAGGGGTTCTTAGGTGGCCTCTTCTTGCCCTATGAGTAGGTCCATGACCTCGGGCAGTAGCTTTCACTTGCTAAGCCTCTTTTTCTTATCCTTAAATGGACGAGAAGTTCTCAGGTGTGGGAACCAGACTCCCAGGGATGACACATCCAATTGATTGCTTCTCGCCGTCCTGGGGGCTGTGCCCTCCTCCGAGAGGGGGCAGGGGATGGGCAAGGACTGAGAGGGGAGGCAGGATCCTCCTGGGAGAGGCACGAGGGTAGGGAAGGTGGGGGAGGCAGGCTGGGTGGTCAGGGCCCAGGTTCCTGCGTGAGTCTCAGAAAATCCCCAAAAAGAGCTTGTGGGCCCCCAGGGGTACTCCAGGAATATGAGCTGGAGACCTGTGCTTCTAGAGAAGACTGTGGACCCCAGGGAGACAAGGAGAAATGCTGGGGCCTCTCTCAGGGATGTTTCCTCAAATGGTCAGCTGCTGCACAGGGTGGGCGCATTGAGAGGGGCCCCAGCCTCCCTGGCAGTATGTCCAGCAGCCTGGAGATGGGGGAGGGTGGTAAACTGCATCCTGGGGAAGGAGGCAGGGGCAGTCCTGCCCTAGCCACACGCTGGACCCTCTGGGCCCCAGCCCCTTGCACTCTGGGGCAGGCAATGAGCCAGTTGGGGAGGAGCCCCAATACCTGGAAGTCTTCTTTTGAGTAAATCCGGAAGCCACTGGGCGGCCGGCCTGCTTTCCTGGTTTTCTCAAAGAAGTGGGGGTGGGTGGAAGGGATTAGTGAGAGGAGGGGAGGCCCCACCCCAATTCACTGACAGGCCTGGGACTGTCTGCTGCTGGAGAATCAGACCAGGGGGTGGAGCCGGGGGCAGGGAAGGGCTGGGAGCAGCCAGCGGGCCCCCCTCCCCCGCCCCACCCTGCCCCAAGGCTTGGTGTGGAGCAGGACTGGGGACTAGCAGAGGCCAGAGAGGAGCAGGTGGGGCAGCGGCACCAGGGCCATCTATGAAGTGGGCAGCTGGGTGTGGGGACTTTGGGCAGGTCGTAGGCCCTCTCTGGATCTCAGAAGCCGCAGTAAAATGAGGAGTGAGATGAGCCCCAGCTAAGAGCCCTTCCGGCCCTGATACGGGAATGGTGAGGACAGTGAGTTCCTTTCCATGGTGGGGACCACCGCTGGAGTCCGGGAGCCCGTGCCTGCAGCATCGACGGCAGGACTCGAAGCAGGCTGGTAGTGTGGGCTCCGCTCCGTCAGAGGCCAGTGTCTCTCTGTTGTCTGGACAGCAATCAGAGCAAGGATGGAGGGCAGGAGGGAGGCACTTACCCACCAGGCCCCTGCCGCACATCCAGCCACAACCAGAAGAACCAGCCCTGGGGCCCCAGGATGGCTCATCTGCAGGGTGATCTCATTTATCTGAACAGCAGTCCCAGGAAGCAGGGAGGGTCTGGGAAGAGGCTCCCCATTGTGTCGATGGGGACACTGAGGCTCCCGGGAGCAGTGACTCAGCCCTTGTCTGGAGCCTGGCACGTCAGGGGTGGAGCAGGTGCAGGAGAGGAGACGTCTGTGCTGGGAAGAGGAGCCGAGAGCCCCACCTCCGGCCCCACCCCTGGCTCTCAGGCAGGTCTGCTCCTACTGATGGGGTGAGGGAAGAGGGGTCAGAGTGTGGGGCTGGCCAGAGGCAGCCCTGGACTTTGCCCCTCTGCTCAGGAAGAAGCCGCTGCCCACAAAGGGCATGGGTGGGTGGCTCAGGAGGCCGTGATGGAGGAGCAGCCAGGGGGCTGCCTGCTGGGGTTGGGGGTCCGCAGGGGATAGTCCTGGGCCTAGGGAGGGAAAGCCCCTCCCTTTCCAAAAGTGCTCAGCCTAGGTCCTGGCAGGTGGGGGCCACAGGGAGGAGTGACTGGGGACAGGGGCCTATTGTCCCCTTTGGGATGGTGTGGGGACTTTGGTGGCTTTGTCCAGGCACCCAAAGCCGATCCAGGCTGCTGACCACATGTGCCTGTGGCTGGACTGGGGGACCTAGCTGTGGGACTCTCCAGAGGGACTCAGTTCATTCGCACCAACCCGCCACTGCACAGAATGTTTCACCCCTCTCAGCGCCTGGTCTGTATCTGCCCTCTGTGCTGCCTCCCCCACTCTCCTATGATGGACACACACACCTGATTCCCAGGCCCGGGCCCAGGCCAGCAGTAGCCAGCCCCTGGGACTCTCCCTCCACCACCCCCACACCTGGAAGAGTGACCTGGCAGTGCTTCCTCCAGGGAGATGACACGGCAGTAACACTGTCCAGGGCACTGCATCGCTCTGTGTCTGGGTCTGCACCGGGCCTGGGGGAAGGAGGAGACACAGGCCCTGGCCTGGAGGGACCCCAAGGGGTGGTGAGCAGGGCACAGTGAGGGGGCTGACAGTACGCCCTCAGCCCTTAGGCAGTGCGGGTCTCCTGTGCCACCCCAGGCTGCAGGAGACTGAGAACAGAGGGACTAGAGCTGGGGCAGTTCTGCCACCAGTCACAGAGCTGAGGCTGTAATGGAGCTTGACCCAGCTGCAGGCTCCCCTGAGGGCCCCCCAGTTGTGCATACCGGTGTGAGGGGCTGTGACAGCCCCCACGCTCAGAAGGGGTGCATCAAACATGGGGGGGAGAGGACCACCTAAAGTGGGCCTGGCGCTCACGGATTCACCCAGATCCTGGGAACAGTCACGGGGCCAGAGCCTGGATCAGGGACATTCGTTCACTCTCGGAGATCCAGCCCCCTCCCTGCAGGCACCCTGGACCACACACGGCCTGACCACACGGTGTTGGGATTGTCTCTGCACCCTGTCTCCCTCTCCAGATGGCATGCCCTGAGGGCTTGTCTGTCTTGTTCTTTGCATCTGAGTGCCCAGCACAGCATGTGGCACATAGTAGGTGCTTTATAAATACTGGTGAATAAATGCAATGACAGCCACCAGTCTGTGCCAGGTGCTTTATGTACTTCACCTCTAATCCTCTAAGATGCCTGCCAAGTAGCGCTGAGATTCCCATTTCCCGGAGATGGAAACCGAGGCTCAGAGAGGTGGAAGGACTTGCCCAAGGTTTGGCCCCCACTTGCCCGGCTCCAGGCTGCCCTGCCCAGGCTCGTCGGGGCTCTTCTCTTTCTTCATCCTGCCCCAAAGCCTGTGGCTCTGGCTGCCACCAGGGGTGGGGGCCCTCCAGCAGCCCCCTCTCTCCACTCAGCCCCTGCCCTCCCTCCCCCAGCCGCCTCCTGCTTCCCAGCCTGGCTGGTCATCAGAATCCCCTGGGGGCCTGGAAAACGTCCCCACCATCTGGCGTGTCCGGGGCGATGCTGATGCAGTGGTTTGGAGCAGCCTGGGAATCCGTATGGCGATTCTGGTGCTTGGTCAGGTTTGGGAATCACTGCAAGCTGAGGTGTGGCCTTGGCCAACTCAGGGGTGAGATGACCTCATACTGAGATGGGGCTGGAGAGAGGAAAGAGGTCAGGTGTGGGAAGGCGCCCACTGCCTGGAGAAGCGCCAGCTTGGTAGGAGTCTGCCCCCTACTCCTTCTCTGCCATTCAGATCTTCCGAGGTCCAGCTGGGGCCTCCGCTGATTACTCCCAGCACCTTCTGAAGAGGATCTCAGAGGCAGCCCCCTCCTTTACTGCAGAGGCCAAGTCTTACCCCACTGCATCCCGCAGGCCAAGCCCCCGGGTTTCCTGCCATGCGGTGCTGTACTCCCAGCCTTAGTTTTCCCTTCAGGATCAAATGATAAGGTCCAAGGTCAGAGACTCTGTCATCACCTCCCCCACTCCCACGCCCAGAGTGCTGGGCACACAGTGGGCGCTTGGTCTGCGGGGTTGACCGAGTGGTTTGATGGGCTGGTCAGCAACTTCCTCAGCTTCTCAGTCCACGCAGATCCCTGAACACCCAAGGGCTGGGCCTGTGTGTAATGCCACCCCAACTCCTTCAGGAAGCGGGGAGGGGGTGCTGGGGCAGAGAAGCAGGAGGTCTCAGAGGGCACTGGGAGAGTTGGTGTGGACCTCCGTTGGGGTGTGGGAGCCGGGTTCACGTCTCTGCTCTGTTGCTTCCACGCTGTTTAACCCGGGACAAGGCTTTCACTCTCTCCGGTTGGGGCTTGGTGGCCTTTGGTGACCTCGAAAGTCATTTCCAGTTCTGAGGGTGATGAGTCTGTGGTTAGACCTGAGCCCCAGGCCCCTCCTGACACCTGGGACGATTCCAGGGTCCCCTTGGCCCATTTTTGGGGTTGGGGGAAGGGAGCACTGAGTTCTCTCTCCAGGGCCTGGCCCTGGAGGCGTGTGCAGGGCCTCGGCTCTACTCATACCTGTGGGCCCCGTGCCTACAAGCCGGCTGTCTCACAGGACGCCGTGTGGCAGTAACAAAGCCCCGGTTATGCTGAGACGGAGAATTTCCTGCCCCCAGGTTCCATGTGGTATCGCCCAGCAGAGCTCAGGCTGAGGCAAGCCCTCTCCCGGCTCCTCTCACCTGCGCAAGGCACTTCAGAGCACGGACAGTGGCCAGCTCTGCAGGTCACCACCCTGAGTACCCTGAAGAGGCCCCGTTTTTGGGTCCAGAACCCCTAATCCTGCCTCCAGCCCTCAGGCCAAGGTCACGCCCACTGTGGGCACAGCTTGTTACGGGCACTGTGGGGAGGTAGATGAGAATGGACATCCCCGGTCCATACCTGCCTGCAAGGCATCACGGCAGAGTGGAGACTGCTGAGCTTCGGGTTCTAGTCCCAACTTCACAGCTCAAAGCCGAGTGACTTTGGGTGAATCACCCCTTCTCTCTGGTCCTCGATCTCCCCTCCCCACTTCACAGGGTTAATTCAGGGCAATGATATATTTTGGAGATGCATAGAGAGAGTGGTCCAGGATGGTGGAAAGGGCTCAGGCTGGGCGAGCCGACAGACAGGGGTTCAAACCTCAGCTCCCCTATGACTGTGGCCTCCAGAAGCCCACTTACCCCTCCAGCTCCCTCATCTGAGAACCGGTGGTGGGAATGACGCCCCTCACAGAACTGTGTGGAACGTGTAGGGGACTCCATACAATAGCTGAGCGTGGCATGTGACCAGAGACCCACCATCCCCCCCTCTCCCTGAGTGCATGATTGGAGCTGCCAAGCCCAGCCTAGAATCTGTGGACATACGAGAGAAGACTGTTGGGAACTGAGCACTGGATAAGACTGTTTTCTGTGTGGGAACTCAGAAGCCCATGGCGGGGTCAGGGGTCACACATGGCCCTAGTGGCAGGAGGGGGTCTCCTTCCTACCATAGTTTATGGTGGGCACCCTGGGGTTAGATAGAGCAATTCGTTGGGGTGGGCTGCTCTAAGGGTGGGAGTGTGGGGGTGTGGAGAGGGCAGGAGTGTGGGAGGGAGGTGCTAGAGCAAAGAGGTGGGCATGAGAAGGCAGATGAGGGGCAGCTGGGCTGGAAAGGAAGGATGGGCAGGCTGAGGGGCAGAGCCGGACATCAGGGTAGGGCCACGCATGTTCCTTTGTGGCTCATGGTATGTCCTCCCCTTTTATAGATGAGAAAACTGAGGTGCAGAAGGGCTAAAGGGCTGCCTATGCCAAGCAGCTTGTAAGGGGCAGAGCAGGGATTCAAGCCGCCACCTGTCTGGCTCCACAGAGCGTGCTGGTTCCATGGCACACACCACTTCTGGAGGTCCTGGGTCCCAAAGGCAACCTCCGACACTGAGATTAAATTCCATTAGGGAAACAGAGTCACAGAATTTTTAGAACTATAAAGAACTCTGAGATCACTCAGTCCAGGCTTGTCACTTTACTGAGGGGAAACAGAGGCCAAGAGAGGGTAGGTGAGCGACCTCAGGTCATAGAGCGAGCAAAGCAGAGTGAGGCCACGAACCCAGCTCTCCTGTCCAGAGCCAGGCATGTAGGATCCCCACAGCTGCATCCCAAGACAGCAGCACTGAGGCGATTTCAGCCAAGCCTGTCACCGTGGGGCAGGGAGTCCTTCCATGGGCTGACTCACTGCCTGGGGATGCAGCCGCCACGAAGCCGCCTGTGCCAAGGCCCCGCTGGTCCCTCGGGCTCCAGGAACAGGAGCTGGGTCCCCACCACCCAGGCTGAGTCATGACCGACTCCCAATTGTGCGTTTTGTCTTGGCCCCACGCCCCCCAAAGCTGGGTGGGAACTCTGAGCAGCACACAGTGAAGTGAGTCCACCCTGGGCTGAATAATCCAGAGTGGGGAGTTGGACGGGACCCGGAGTGATGAAATCTGAAGGGGAACCCGAAGTCAGCAGTTGTGAGGGCCCCGCCTTCCCCAGGTGCATATAAAGGTTCCTGGGGTTGGAGGCAGCCCCAGCATTCTCTCAGCCTCTCTGAGCACCTCTCTCTTCTCTCTGCCGACTCGCTCGCTCACTCACCGTCCTCAGCACCATGACCACCTGCAGCCGCCAGTTCACCTCCTCCAGCTCCCTGAAGGGCTCCTATGGCATCGGTGGTGGCTCCAGCCGCATTTCCTCCATCCTGGGCGGAGGGTCCTACCAGGCCCCCAGCGCCTACGGAGGGGGCCTGTCAGTCTCCACTCGCTACTCCTCCGGGGGGGCCTGCGGGCTGGGGGGCGGCTATGGCGGCGGCTTCAGCAGCAGCAGCAGCTTTGGTGGGGCCCTGGGTAGCGGCTTCGGCGGAGGATATGGTGGTGGCCTTGGTGCTGGCTTCGGTGCCGGCTTTGGTGGTGGTTTCATTGGTGGTGATGGTGGCCTTATTTCTGGCAACGAGAAGATCACCATGCAGAACCTCAACGACCGTCTGGCCTCCTACCTGGACAAGGTGCGTGCCCTGGAGGAGGCCAACGCTGAGCTGGAGGTGAAGATCCGCGACTGGTACCTGAAGCAGCGGCCCACCGAGCCCAAGGACTACAGCCCCTACTTCAGGACCATTGAGGACCTGAGGAACAAGGTGGGTGGGCCAGGTGGATGGCTCTGGTGGGTGGAGCGTTGAGAGAGGCCGTGGCAGCAGTGGCCCTTACAAAACTGCTTGCTAGCATCTCCATTTTACAAGCAGGGAGACTGAGGTCCGCCTTGGGGGAGTGGCCAAGGGCCACTCAGAATTGGTGGCAGAGGGTCCCTTTTCGGCATCTACGTGACTGAGCTGAGCCTGGAACCCTGAACCTCTTATTCCCTGGAAGTGTTCTTACACTGCACCCTCAGCTTCTCTCAGCCTTGGGCTGAGGATTGGGTGATGGGAGACGTGGGACGCATCCCCTACACACCCTGAGCTGGGTGGAGAAGGCACTCCAGGCTCGGGTGCATCGGGGGAGCATAGGACCTGACCTGCCAGCCAGGCGACCCCCAAGTTTGGGGAGGCTCCTTTCTCCCCTCTCTGCTCTCCTTCACCCGTGAGCAGCAGGGTCTTGGCTAACCAGGCCTCCTGTCCTTCACCCCCTCTGCAGATCATCACGGCCACCATTGAGAATGCTCAGCCCATTCTGCAGATTGACAACGCCAGGCTGGCGGCAGATGACTTCAGAACCAAGTGAGCAGCCATTGTGGTGGGCTGAGGGCAAAGAGCAAAGGGCAGGGGGCGAGTAGTGGGGCTGTCCATCTGGGAGGACCAGCAGGTCTGGAGCCTCAGAAGCCTCACAGATGGAACCTGATGCCATGACCTCTGTCCTGCCAGGTATGAGCACGAGCTGGCTCTGCGCCAGAGCGTGGAGGCCGACATCAATGGCCTGCGCAGGGTGCTTGATGAGCTGACCCTGGCCAGGACCGACCTGGAGATGCAGATCGAGAGCCTGAAGGAGGAGTTGGCCTACCTGAGGAAGAACCATCAGGATGTGAGGCCTCTGCGGGCGTTGGTGGTGGGAGGCTGATTCAGAGCAGTTGCAGATGCAACCTGGGCCAGGAAGGGGGTCAGCTGAGCTGACCACCTCCTGCTATCCCTTTCTAGGAGATGAATGCCCTGCGGGGTCAGACCGGTGGGGACGTCAACGTGGAGATGGACGCAGCCCCGAGTGTGGACCTGAGTCGCATCCTGAACGAGATGCGCGACCAGTATGAGCAGATAGCAGAGAAGAACCGCAGAGACGCCGAGGCCTGGTTCCTGCGCAAGGTGGGGCTCGCATGGTCAGCCCTCCTGCAGGACTTCCCAGCTAGGGGCACCTCTGCATCACCTCACACCTTCTGCTCTTCTTTCCTATCCCAGACGGAGGAGCTGAACAAAGAAGTGGCCTCCAACAGTGAACTGGTGCAGACCAGCCGCAGTGAGGTGACTGAGCTCCGGAGGGTGCTCCAGGGCCTGGAGATCGAGCTGCAGTCTCAGCTCAGCCTGGTAAGAAAGACTCAGCCCAGCCCCAGCCCCCAAGTCACCGGTAATGGCCACCACACCCTCAACACTGCCACTTTCCAGGAGTGGGACTGGAGGGATCATTGTACCCATTTATAGAGATGGAGAAACTAAGACCCATAACGGTGGAATAAATTTACTCCATGTTGTCTGGCTCATCAGTAGCCCAGCTGGGGTCAAAATCCGTGCACTTCTCAGGAAACATGCCCAGAGACCCGGAGAGACAGATACCACCTCTGTTGACTCTCTTTTTCTCTCTTTCCTACTCACAGAAAGCATCCCTGGAGAACAGCCTGGAGGAGACCAAAGGCCGCTACTGCATGCAGCTGGCCCAGATCCAGGGGCTGATCAGCAGTGTGGAGGAGCAGCTGGCCCAGCTGCGCTGCGAGATGGAGCAGCAGAGCCAAGAGTACCAGATCCTGCTGGACGTGAAGACACGGCTGGAGCAGGAGATCGCCACCTACCGCCGCCTGCTGGAGGGCGAGGACGCACAGTGAGTGCCCGGCCCCCAGTGCTGCCCCACAGACCCTTCAGCCCCCTACTGCTCCCAGCACATCTAACTGCTCTGCCTCTTCTCCCCCATAGCCTCTCGTCCCAGCACACGTCCAGCCAATCCTATTCTTCCCGCGATGGTAAGGCTCCTGAGGTTCCTGGGCGCTCCAGAGCCCCTAGTCCACCCTTCTCCCTGTGTGGGGTCTGCTTAGCTCCCAGAGCTCTTCTCACCTCCTCTCCTCTCTCCCACAGTCATCTCCTCCTCGTCGTCGACCTCCTCCAGCCGCCAGACCCGATCCATCCTCAAGGAGTAGGGCTCGTCCAGCTTCAGCCAGGGCCAGAACTCCAAGCCCTGAGTTGCCTCTCCCAGAGCCTCCAGTCCACCCGTTGGCCTCACCTCCCGAAGGCCTGGGTCAGGCCCTTGTTCTCCCAGCGCGGCTCCCAACTGTCTCCCCTCCCTCTCTGCTGGTGGTGGGCTAATAAAGCTGACTTTCTGGTTGATGCAAACCTGTGTGGTCTCTATTCTTGAACTCATGGGAGGGGAGTTGACAGTGCCTCCCAGGAACCCCTCTGGGGCCTCACAGCCTGAGGGAAGCAGGAAATAAAGCTTAGAGGAGCTTGTAGGGTCTTCCTAGAAGAGCTTCTTGCCATTGAAGGAGTGGAAGGTGGGACACAAGAAAGGAGGGAGCTCACACGTGTGGACAGACACTGTGTGAGGCATTTTACAGAGGTTCTTTCTTTAGATTCTTTGAGCAACTCGGTGAGGTGGGTGTGGTCAGGCCCATTTTGCAATCCAGACAATCCCTGGAATTCAGAGAGGTTAAGTAATTTGCATAAAGTCATGCAGACAGTAAGGGGCACCATTGAGGTTCACACTCAGGTCTGAAAGGCTATAAAGTCCGTGCCTTTCTTTTAAATCACTGTGTCTTTTTAGGTATTTTAACCGAAAAACTCCAAAGCTGGAGTTCTTGACTCTACCCCTTGGCTCCTCACATTTGCACACAACGATTATTTTTGTGAGGAAGACCAGCCCTGAGCTAACATCTGATGCCAATCCTCCTCTTTTTTGCTGAGGAAGACTGGCTGTGGGCTAACATCTGTGCCTATCTTCCTCCACTTTACATGGGACGCCGCCGCAGCATGGCCTGACAAGCAGTGCGTTGGTGCGCGCCCAACGCCCACAGTGGAGTGTGCGCACTTAACCGCTACGCCACGGGGCCAGCCCCTGCACACAACGATTTTTGTGTTGGGTGGTGGAAGGGAGAGCATTCTGCCTTGGGGCTGGTGTCCATGGCTAGACGAATACTTTCTTCTCTCAACCTGCTCCTCCTCCTCCCTATTCTCATTTCCTTCCCCCTCCTCATTCCCCTCAGTGAAATGAGTGCTGGTGAGGGCCCTAAGAGATGTCTGTCACCCATGCCCTCTTCACATGCCCACAACCATTGCCATGTTCAGAGCTGCTTCCTCTCTCCCCAGAACTGGGCACAGCTGGCCAAGAGCCCCTTGCTGTCCATCTCTCCCACTCCCATCCCTGCCTAATGACCTTTCTGACAAGAATGAGGTCAAGATCAAGAAAAAAGCTGTGGTCAGGACCCCTCTGCCTAACCACTCAAGATGTTCCCTTTCCCCTCTGATGCTGGGTCCTCAGTCTCAAGTGGCTTTGGTGCCTTCCTGCCCTTCCTTGCCCTGCACTCTGAGTCAACTGTCCCTGGCTATTGCAGTGTCCTACACCTCTCACTTGCCATGGGTGCCTTTCATATTTTAAAATTTGAATAAAAAAATCAAAGTTATGTATGTATAACATAATAAGACTCATTATGAAAAAGAGCCATCCCCAGGCTGACTCCCACTCCTCCATTCCCACCTCCCACTTTCAACTCTTAGCTGTTACTTTTGCTATTTGTCTCCTTATTTCTAAATAACAGGCTTATACTACTATTTCTTGATTTTTTCAGTTTTATTTTTATTTTTTTTGCTGAGGAAGATTCACCCTGAGCTAATATCTGTTGCCAATCTTCCTCTTTTTGCTTGATGAAGATTTGTGGTGAGCTAGCATCTGTGCCCATCTTCCTCTATTTTGTATGTGAGCCACCGCCACAGCATGGCTGCCAATGAGTGGTGTAGGTCTGCCCCTGGGAACCGGGCCCAGGCCGCTGAAGCAGAGCACGCTGAACTTAACCACTAGGCGATGGAGCCAGCCCCCCATCAGTTTTATTTTTTTAATCACTTGACTTCCTGCTATAAAGGATGGGGATTTAAGTCTCTTATATGACATAGCCCCTCCCCACTTCTTCCTACCCTCTCAATATGTTCATTAGATAAATGTTTAATACTTACATTATTATGACTATTTCAATATTATTTACAGTCAAATCATGTTTTATACTATATTAAATCTCTTTGGAATAAATATCTGTTTTCCATTTTGCTTAAGTTTTGTATGTGCCTATCACGAATTTATTCTCTCATTCACTGCCAGAAGTATAAGTCTCTTCTTAATATGTTAAACACTGCATATTCCATTAATTTCATCTTCTTGAAGATGTTCCTCCTGAGGCCTCTTCCTCCTGCTCTGGGCAGTTCTGGGTGCTCTCTAGGTCTGCTGTCATCCTGGAATCTCCTCTCACCATCATCCTGGACATCCCTTCTTTCTCTGTTGTGTACCTTGTTTATTGGATTCCATGCTATCCTTTTCCTTTTTTTCTTTTCCTTTTCCCTTCATTTAAGTGAAGCACATCCTCTAGTAGGTTCCTGCAAAAGGATTCATAGGAGTTGAATTTTTTGAGACCTTTCATGTCTGAAAATATCATTAGCCTACCCTCACTCTTGAGTGATAGTTTGGCTGGGTCTGGAATTCTAGGTTGGAAATAATTTTCTGAAAGTACCACTGTGTCCCGACTTCCAGTGTGGCCACTGAGAAATCTAATGCTATTTTGATTCTAGATCTTTTGCACTGTCCTATTCCCACCCCTTTCCCTGGAGTTTTTAGGTTCTTCTCTTGCTCTCTAGCAGGCTGAAATATCACACATTCTGCCTTGATGTTGTGGTATCTTCATCTGTTGGATTGAGCACTTAGCAGAATCTTTCATTGTGGGAACTCATGTTCTTCAGTTTGGGGAAATATCCATGAACATTTTCTTGATGGTTTCTTCCCTTCTCTTTTCTCTCTTTTTGGAACTCCTCTTTTTCCTATGTATTTCATTCTACTTTCCACCTAACTTGTCTTTTTTTGACTTTCTGTGATTTCCCTAAACTTTGTCATCTAATCTTATTATTTAGAGTTAAAAAATATCTGATATATTTTAAATATCCCATAGCTCTTTTTTTAATAGTCTTTTGTTCTTGTTTCAAGGCAATATCTTCTCTTGTCTTCTTGAGCCTATTAAACATGGCTTTAATAATTCTTCTGTTTCTGCCATCATCTCAGTTTCCTCTTGGTTCCATTTTTCTTGTTTATTTTGTCTCCATCTTCCATGTCAGAGGTTTTCCTCAAATGTCTGGTGGTCCTTGGTAGTCTGTTAATATTTAAGGGTAAGTCACTAAGAAACTGATTGGAATGCGCACACGCGTGCGTGTGTGTGTGTGTGTGTGTGTGTGTACAGCAGGGGGGCTTTTCCCTGGTGAGTCTCACCACAGAATGAATAATCTGGTAGAGAATCAACTATTTCATTGGGGAACCCCAATGCATCCCCCCAAGCATCACTATCTGTAGGCCTTCTCTTTTGGGTAGGGTTTTCCTCAGGAAGGTATGCCTCTAATGTTCTGTCTGGAGTGTAAAAAGCTACCAGCTTTCAGGAAGTTATGCAGAGGAAGGCAGCTGGGAGGGTCTCAGTCTCAGTTAATCTGATTCATTTCAGTTCATTACCCCTTCTTTGGCTGTGCTTGGTGTCTCAGGGTTCAGAGTCCCTCTGGGTAAGTTCCCCAAAGTAAAGCTCCAGTTTCTCCTGGGGTAAAGGAGGAGTGGCTGGCATCAGAGGAGCTTGGAGGTCTCCCTGCTTTTTATATGGTTCTTTTAACACATCAATCCTCCTGTTTCTGGCCCACCTGAATCTCACTCTCAGAGGTGCCTGGTGCCTCCCATTCCAGAGACTTTCCAGGGTTCTGATGTATAAATCTTCTTGCTTTTCAGCTTCTCCCTGGAAAGCACTGAGATGCCTTTTGTCTGTTTTTCAGATTCCAAAATCTTTTTACTGTAATCTCCTCTCCTGTTCTCTTTGTCCAATATGGGTTTTATCCATTATGGGGTTTAGGAGGTGAAGATGAACCATATATTTAACCTGCCAGTTTAACCCAAAGTCCCTGCTCTACATGGCAAAGTATTTTTCATCCTTCAAGGCTGCAGAGCCAGATCCGTCACTCTATGACGCACAACCACTGTGGGTGGTTCAGCAGACACGTCTCCCTTTTCCTGGCCACTGATCCTGTCCTCTGGGCCGTAGGGTAAGCTTATGATTCAGACTGAACCCCAAATCCCAATGCCCAAAAGTAACCACTAGTAACATTTTGGTGAGTTTCTTTCACATGTATATAAAATATATACATTACAAGTTATATATATAACAAATATAACTACAATCACACTGAATGTCTATACTGCTTTGCATTCAGTTTTTATTAATATTATAAGAGAAGCACTTCTCTGTCTTATTAAAAGTGTTATACATTTTTAATGCTGTTTCCACTGGTTTTTTGGGTTGCCATTTAAAATGATGCAACAATGAACATCTTTCTGCATAAAGCTTTTACAAATATTTTGCACTCCTTCCTTATGCTAGATTCCCAGAAGTATAATTACTATTTAAGAAAATAACAAATTGTTTATGGTTCCTGATTTGTATCGCCAAATTTATTTAATGGGGAAGTTGTACCAATTTACATATTTTGCCAGCGGGGAATGGGAGTGCCTATTTCAAAACATGCTCACCGACTTTGAGTATTATCTTTTAAAATCTCTTTTATAAATTGATTCATCTGTCATGTTTAAGGCTGAAGTTATGGAAGGACCTTTGCATAGGGATGCAGTCCCGGCCCGGGTTACTAAAGCTCGTGAGCTGGAACACATGCTCATGAGTTGTTCAATGATGAGATGTCAGAACAGAGGATGTAGAAGCCCTCTACCTGGGCGCGGGGAGTGATTTTAACAAAGCTGTCTGTGCCAGTGTCTTCAGATTGCCTACCACCCATCGGTGGGCCCTCGGGAAGCTCTCTGAGAAAGGCCTCCATTTGACAGATGGGGAAACTGAGGTCCCAACTAATTAAGGAAAAAGCAAAAACTTTCTCAGGGTCTCCCAGCTGGTTAGTAAAACTCCCTGGGAGCAGAAACCACGCTTGCCCTCTTCGTGGCTGTATCCTGTGGAAACAAAACATGAGCCCCCTCTCAAGAAGGACAATATAAGAGCAGAAATGTGAGTTTCCCCTTCAACAAGGGAACCAGCTCTCCCACCCAAAAATGTCTTGTTGCCTGGATTTCTCAAATGAAGATTCAAGTCCCAAATTCGATTGCATTTTGCTCTCGGCTGGCCTTTCCCTCTTCCTAAGATCCTGGCACCTGAGATGAGAAGGTCGAGTGCTCTGGAATGTTCCTTGTAATTCGTCTGCTTGAACACACCCTCAGATTCTTTATGCTTGAGTTAGTGTCAAAGTTTGTGAAATACTGTTTCAGATAATTGCATGAAGTGCTAAAACAATGGCTGAAGTGAGAATTAATGATAGCCTATAAAGTGTGTCTGCTGAGCTAAATGAATTGGTGGTGAGCTCGTAAGGTTTTGCTTTCTTTGGGCCCATTGTTTCTGAGAGCTATGAAAAGAGCAGTGTCCCTCCTGGCGTCTGAGATACGCGATTTCTCCCGTTTGCCTTCTCACTGTTGCAGCTTGCTGTTGAAGATCTTCCGAGGGCTCCCTGAAACGTAAACAGGAATGAAGCTTTTTTTTTTTTGCTTTTCCCCAGATGAGCTGTCCCTCAGACAGCATCCAGCCCATGAGGGATGCTCCATGAAGATTTGTGGAGTCAGGCCATGGGTTTGGTGTGGAAGCCTCTGCTCTCTCGGGTCTCCACGGAACCTTCTCAGAAGCAAGTTTCTTGAGGCCAGACTTCTCTGAATTCTACATGACTCTGGTCATGTGGGTACAAGGCAGCCACCATGGGTAGGTGCTGAGGAGCTGCCATGGAAGAGGAAGCAAGGATCTTCTTGAGCCACGGAGGGAGAGAGCTGAGGCACAGGGCAAGTGCAGCTCTTTATCTGGCTTTCCTTGGATGTGCTATGTGGTCCCTGCTGGGGGCATATATAGCTCTGCATGCCCCCTTGTCCAACCATCCAGGACCCTTGAAGGGCTCTGAGCAGATCAGGGGTGTTAAAGCAGAGATGGCAGCTATTTAGAAGGAGAGTCTATTTCCTTCTTTCTTTCTTTTTTTTTTGTGAGGAAGCTTGGCCATGAGCTAACATCCGTTGCCAATCTTCCTCATTTTGCTGAGGAAGATTGGCCCTGAGCTAACATCCATGCCCATCTTCCTCTATTTTGTATATGGGACGCTGCCACAGCATGGCTTGATGGCATCAGTCCGCACCCGGGATCCGAACCTGTGAACCCTGGGCTGCTAAAGTGAAGCACGCAAACCGAACCCCTATGCCACCGGCTCGGCCCCTGACTCCATTTCTGACTTGGCTCCCTGTGAACCCATTGCTGGGGTCCAAAGGTCCCTTTCTTTCCTATATCATAGGATTGTTACACATAAAACAGATATGTTTGGTTCCAGCTTTTATCTGCCGTATGAATAGTGTGACAACATCAATAGAAATATAAAAAATAAAAACATTCGTCCATTCTTCTGTCCCTAGGGATTTTATTCTCCCAGGCTCCTCTCTGGCCTCATCATGTGTGACTACACAACAAAGATGATTTTCAAATATTTAAGGGGCTTCATTATTAAATGAATAAGTTCATAGTAATAAAAGACTAATCTAAAAGGACATATGTGCAAGGATATTTATGACTTATTATTCATAGTGACTGAAAATGGTAAACGAAGTGACTACCATTGGTAGTGCAGAGTTGAGTAATTAATGTCCCCTCATACTATGGAATAGTAAGCAGCCATCACAAGCAGTAAACTGGAGCTATGTCAGATGACAAGAGATTCCTCAATGTGTCGAGGAAAGGGAAATGCACGATGCAGAAAAGCACATGTAGTATATTGATCTCACTGGTGTGAATAAACCAAAACCAGACCCCCATTTATGTAAATGCATTTGCGTGTGTGTATATAATGATCTGAGCATCAAAAATATGAAAGGGTAGCTGTGAAGTTATTAGCATGGATTACCTTGGGGGTAGGGTGGGATGCGGATGTGGGGGGAGGGGAAATAGAGGGGAAGAGGGGATCCTAGAAAAACAAAAAACGAAAAAAAGAGTGGACACATTTTTATACACATACATAAAATTGTGTATTGTGTACACGAACAAAGAAAATAAGTCAAAATTGTAAAAACCAAAGAATCAGTTACTTTGCTGAGTACCACATCAAATTCCTGTTAAAAACAGATTGCACACCCTAATAGCCTGGACTGTCAGTTTTATAGTGCTATATAATAGATTTTTTTTTAGCATCTTAATAATAATTTTTAAGTGTACAGTTCAGTAGTGTTAAATATATTCACATTGTTGTGCAACAGATCTCTAGAACTTTTTCTTCTTGAGACATTGAACCTCTGTAGCCAATAACACTAATTCTGTCTTCATCCTCCCCCCAGGCCTTGGTACTAACTCTCTACTTCCTGTCTCTGTGATTTTGACAACCATGGGTGCTTCTTATAAGTGGAATCATACAGTATTTCTCCTTTTTGTGACCGGTTTATTTCTCTTAGCATAATGTCCTCAAGGTTCATCCACATTGTAGTGTGTGACGGTAAACAATAGATTTTTAAGTCACTTTGTATTTAGATGATATTGTGACTATACACATTAAGAGTGATAACCAAAAGAAAAACAATGAACTAAAGTAAGATCATGGCCCCTTGCGGAAGGTTATGTGGAATAGTGGAAGGAGACAAGAGGCCAACCCAGGGTGAACTTTGAGCGTGACTTCGGGTGGGTCCCTTCATCTCTCTGAGTCTTGGTTTCCTCTTCTGTAAATTTAGGGTATTGGTATCTACCTGATGGAGTTCATGTGAGGATTAAAGGAGATAAAAGCCGGACAAAGTACACAGTAGACACCCAGTAAATGTTTGCTAGCTCCTTCCTTCTCCCTCTGACGGTTTTCAAAGCAGCCTGATCTCTTACTACCTTATTTGGTTCTTGCAGCAAAGCTGGGGATGGCAGCTGTGTCCCGCCTGCTCAGGCTGAGCTGGAGCAAACCCCTCCTCCCCTCGCGCTCTCTGCCAAGACTCTTGCTATCTCCCCATACTGCCCTCATCCCATTTTACAGGTGAGGAAACTGAGGCTCAGGGAGGCTGAGTGACTTGCCCAAGGGTGCATGACTGGTAGGTGGGGTGTCAGAACGGGCCCCCCTCATGCCACTTTCGTGTAGCTCTTCCAGGTGAGCGGACTGCTGGCCTCGTTTGGCTTGATCGGGTTCACAGAGAAGATGAGTTCCTGCAGGAGCTGAGTGAACTCAGCCCACGTCCACTTAGAGGCTGCTCTGGGCCAGGTGTGCTGGGCTTGGGGATGGGCACAGGGTGGGGGCTACAGCGATCAACCAGGAGCCGCCCTGACCTAACACGAGACACTGAATTATAGCATCTACTCAGAGAACGGCACTCTTCTCCTCCTTCTCCTCAAGGTGCCTTGAGTGTGTGCAGGGTGGGCGATGTCCTCGGCAGCCCGGCTTTGGCTGGTGCCTCTCGTACCCCTCTTCCTCCTCTAGGGAAGGCGGTGGGGTATCTACACCATGGAAATGGTAAACACTACGTCGGGGCTTGATTTGTTGTGTTTTGATTGTCTAGACTTCAACATTTTAAGAAAAAATGTTAAAAATAATGCAGATTTAATCTTAAAAGTGTCTCATTCCTGTAGTCATTGCACTGTGGATAGCAAAAAATGTAAGAAAACATCCTTTCAGTATTAGAAATCTGCTATCTGATTCAACAAAGAAGTCACATCATTGATGAATGACTGAAGTTAGGGATGGGTCTTTGTCTCTTCACTTTTATCATACGTCTTAACGTAAACAGAAATTTCAGCTAGCATTCGTGTCAGCAATACACTCGTTTGTCAATTGCAACTATAAGTTGCAAGAGTTTGCTAAAAATCAGTGAATGCATCCCTATAATAATCAATTGACTGTATGCAATTGACAATAAAGAGTACTTATTATTAGTAAACTGAGTGCTACACATCCCTTACATAAGTAAAATTTATGATAAAATTATATATATAATATATATATCCATCCCCCTTGGATAGCTGGCGGTTAAAAATTTACCAGCATACCACTGGCTTATATAGTTAAAACTCAAAAACTCAGGTGCCTCAGTTTGGGTTCCAGAAGCAGACTCTTAGACAAAAATTGAAGTGTAGGCAGTGTTTTGGGCAGTGTCCCATGAAACGTCATTGGGGCTCAGGTAGGTGAGACGGGAAGGGAAGGATGCTGATGGGGGTTTGTGATCAAGCTTGTGAACACTGGACACCTGCAACTCAATCCTGCTCGGGAACTCCGCGACAGTGAAGAACATGCATTGCAGAGCTCTTCCCACAGGGCGAGGGAGCCGGGGTATTTGTCCTCCGACCCCATCGGTCGCAGGTGGAGGGCTGCTCTCAGGCTGGGCAGTGGCGCTAACTGCCCAGCACTCTAGCCTGCCCCCAGCACAGGCAGAATGGGCTCTGGCGGCCAGAGAAGGCCCTCTGGGAAAAGTCTCTGGTGCTGACAGTTGGAAGTCTGGCCAAGAGTGCCCAGGAGAAGTGGCCGGAGCTTGGTAGTTACAGGAGGCAGGCCGTGATGATGCTGCCAGGGGTAGGGGACCTGGCTTTATGGAGCACCTTGGCACCTTTGGGACACCTGCACATTCAGTGGCAGCTGGGAGGGGCTCAGCCCTTGGGGACTGAGGCCCAGGGAGCTTCCTTGCCTTCACCTGTCTGAGTCTGTAACATGGATACACTAACACCTTCCCCAAAGGTGTTGTTAGCATTAAATGGGAACACTGGTGGCAGTGCCTAGCGCAGAGCCTCACAGAGCTGGGCTCAGTGAACTGAAGCTCTTAGTGTCCTTCAGATTCTACGAAGACACATTCTTTTCAGACCTCAGACCTTAGAAGATGTTTGTCTCTCTTGACAGTCAGATGTGCCTCCTTCTCAGTGAGAGTTTCATATTCCATCATGTTTCCCTTTTTGTCTTGGCTGCCAGGAAACCCAGGGCTAGATGTCAGGTATAGCAGCCTCTTCCCTATAGTTAGTGCCTCCACCATTTTGCAGTAGACACACATTGGGGTGACCGCTTAGTTCACAAAGGTTGGCGCCAAATCCGTGCCCCCTCTTCTTTTGATACTAGGCTCTTCTTCCTTGGTCACGGTGGGGGGCTGTGTGCGTGCTGGGTTGGTCATATAGGATTTTGGCCACCGGCCACATCAGACCACACAGAAGCCTTCCCTGGGGATTTCCACATTCGAGCTGATTCTCTCTGACCACGAGGCTGAAGGATGAGTTCAGAGCTGCCTTCAGCCTGGTTCTAGCCTTGCGAGGAAGCCAGGAGGCAGAGCAAGGCTGAGGGGGCGTGTATGTGTGTGTGAGAAAGGGAGAGAGAGTGTGTGTGTGGGAAATCAGTGAATTGCCTCTTTTTGAAACTAATTCAAGTTGGGTTTCTGTTGCTTGCACCCAAAATGTGTTCACCAATATACCCTATTACTGAAATCTTGATTTATTTCTCTTTGACTCTTGCTGGATAATTTTAGTCTTATTATACATGTGTTTTTTTTTATTATGCATGTGTTTTTTTTGTTTTTTCACTTTTCAAAAGAGCCCAAGCCCCCTCTTTTGAAGTGAGTGACATAGAAATGGGGTGTGCGTGTGTGTGTGTGCAGATGCTATTCCCACTGCACAGATGGCCAGGGCTGAGAGGAGAAGGACCAGGCCCTGGGTGATGCTGAGTGACCGGTGGGGCTTCCCCCGCCTCAGGCCTCAATGGAACACCTGAGCCGCTGCTTCCTCATCCCTCACTCCCAGGCGGGGGGGAGGCAGTGCTGTGCTTCCATCCTCAGCTGTGGGCCCCACGGGCAGCTCCCATGCCTTCTCCCTCTACACCCAAACCCTCCTGCTGACTCTTCCTCAGCTGGGCCTCCGGGCCTGCCAGTTCCCATCGACTCCACCCCGGCCAGGCCCTCACGGATGCACCAGCTCATCGCCTCGGCCCGCTGGCCTCAGCAGCTCCCCTGCGGCCTCCCTCCTCCTGTCACTCCAACGCTCCGGCACCAGCCTAGACTCCTCTTTGTTCTTTGTCTCTGTCTTTTGATTTCTGTTCTCCATTTGGGCTCACCCCCTGCCCCCGACTTGTCAAACTCTAGGGCTTAATTTAAGGGAATTTTTACCAAACGTTTACTCTGTGCCAAGCACCACGCTGGCCATTTGCCACTAATTATCTCCTCCTCTTAATAATCCTGTGAGGCAGGAACTGTTCCTATGCCCATTTGATAGGGAACAGGCTCGGAGGGCTGCAGCGACTTTTCCAAGGTCACGTGGCTGGTCAGTGGGGGAGCCCAGACTGGAACCCCAGTCTGATGGACTGGGAGGCCCTGCGCTTTGGGGTGTCTCTGCGCTCCAACCTCTGACTGGTGGAAACCACTCCTTTTCTTTCCCCCCGCAAGGCTGGAACTCCCCAGGGATACCTTTCCCCTCTTTCCCTCTCCCTCTGTCCTGCTGGCCCTGTAGCTCAGGGCTCCTGACGCAGCCATTTGACTCCAGGTGCTGACTCCCCTGGGACTCACCGATGCACCTCACCGTGCTGGAGCTCTTGCAGCCACGCCCCTGCCTGGGAATGCCCTCTCCCCACTCCACCCACCTGGGGCTCTTCCTTCTTTCAAAACCTGAGTAAAACACACCCTTTCCAAGAAGCTTTCCATGTGCTACCCACCCCACCTGGCGGCTCCTCGGCTCCCAGCTCCCCTCAGCCCATGGAGCAGAGAAAGCTCTATGCTCATTTGCCCTCCCCCATCAGACTGGACATCCCTGAGGGTGGGGGCTGCGTCTCCCCATCAGCCCTGGGTATTGGCAGTAAATTAATATGTTGAGCACCTACTATTTGAGAGACACTTTGTGGCCCCCTAAGGCACTGGGGTAAGCCATAATGGGGGCAGGCACAGGTCATAGAGGCAGTGGGAGGGCCGAGAAGGGGAAAGCCAGGTGATCTGAGGTGATGGGGTGGGACTCCCCCCCCATTCCTGGGAGAGCAGTGAGCTGAGCCAACACCACCCCTACCTGCAGAATGACAAGGCTACATCTTCCTTTCTAGGTTTCCCTTTTCTGCTCCCTTTCCCAAAATACATTCCACACGGAAAGCCAGAGTAGTTTTTGTAAAACACTCCCCCGCTTAGAACCCTTCAGAGCTCCCCTGTCATCAGGATAAAGTCCGAGCTCCTCAGCACGGACTTCATCACGTGGCCTCTGCTTTTGGTTCCATCAGGCAGATCCAGCCTTCAGCTCGCGCTCCAGCAATGCTTAAGTGCTTGCACCTGCCGTCAGACCAGTGTTCCACACCTCTGCGTCTTTGCTCAGGTGCTTCCCTGAGCAAATGGGATGTCCTTCCTCACTTCCTTTGCTTGCGTAGCACCTACTTGTTGTCAAGGTTCAGCTCAGTTAAGAACTCCTCTAGGATGCTTGCCCATCCTGGGATGGGTGGGATGACAGCCCTTTTTCTGTGTTCCACCCATCCTTCACCCACCTCCCCACCCACCATCCATCCTCCTTCCATTCTCCTCTCTATTTATCTATCCATTATCCTTCCTTCCATCCATCCATTCATCCATCCACCTGCTCACCTGCCCATCCATCTATCCATCCATCCGTCCATCCATCCATCCATCCATCCATCCATCCATCCATCCATCCATCCATCCTTCCATCCATCCATCCATCCTTCCACATTCCCTTACCATCTTCCCTTTCCTCGCTTTCTCCCTTCCTCCCTCCCTCGCCTTCCCTCCCTCTCTTTTGTCCACCTTTCACTGATCATCTACTTTATGCCTCATGGTCTGCAGAAATCATATCTTAAATCTTTGTGGTGAACTGAGTCTCGGCCTTAAAGACCATGAGGGATTTGGGCAGGAAGAGAAGACAGGAGCGGAAATTTAGGCAGAGCTGGGAGATGGGTGGGGACGTAGGGGTCAGCGAGGAGACTGGGCTGTTGGAGGTGGAGCTCAGTTTGCAGTGGGTATCATGGGTAATTGGCTGGAGAACTGCGGCCTCACTTTCTCTGAGAGGGAGCCAATAGAGGGCATCTGTTGCTGGCACTTGGTCACCTAACCGTCCATGTTCTTGAAACTCCAAATGTGATCCTGAGGAGCAGGCACAGCTCTTTTCACCCCACCTATTCTCAGACTGCCTAGCTCAGACTCCTGGGTGACACTCGATAAACATTCTTCACTTTCAAAGCAGGCTTTGCTGTGTGACTTTGGACATGACCCTTCCCCTTTCTGGGCCTCAGTTTCCCCATCAGTAAGGTTAAGAGGCTAGTCTAGAAAACCTCTGAGGCCTTTTTTGGCTCTGACTTTTGGGGACCCTCTAGCAAGAAGGGGGGGCTCTGTCACTGGAAAGTGAGGCTTGCAGCCAGGCAGAGCTGGAGTTGAATCCTGCTGAGCAGCCTCCTTGCTGTGGACCTGGGGAATTCCTCGACCTCTGAACCTCTTGCATCTGTAATATGGGGTAGTCACTCTCTGTTCTGTCAGCTTTAGCAGCTGGCAGGCTCAGACAAGGCCACGGACACTGAAACACTTGGCTCAGCTCATCTGTTGTGTCAGTCCAGGCTCTCACAAGGCCCAGATGGGCAAGCTGGCCTGGGAAACCAGCGGCTGGCAGAGCTTTCTAGGGGAAAGGGGACCCGGGCCTTGAGGAGGTGCTCCAGGCTCCCGATTGCCTCTTGTGCCTGCAGTCTTGCCTGCCAGCCTGTTCCTGGCCCCTGTGCTAGCCCTGACTTTCTGGTGGCAGAGGCCGAGTTCAAGGTTAGTTCAGGCCCTAGCCTGTCATTCTTAGAAGTGACAGCCCTCAGCTCTAGGAGACTTTACCCTCGCTACACACAGGTGGCTGGGACATGGTGGGGAGAGGAATGGGCAAAGTGAAGGGGCTGGGCACAGGAGGGTGGGGGGGAGGGTGCCAGAGAAGGAAGGGCAGGGAATACAGGATTCTACCAGGAGGAGAGGAGAAGCCCAGAGGAGAGCAGCAGACCCTGGGGGTCTAATAATCACAAAGAGGGCTCTAACTGGTCACCTGACCACATAGCTCTCTGGGCTTCAGACTTCCTACCTGTGACATTAGGAGGACACTGACTGTCCCCTCCTTTCCCCCAGGGTTGGTGGGGGCCTAGGAAAAGACTCTAGGCATCAATGATTAGAGAAGCACTTCCCTCTTCAAGGGAAGCCACCATGGGAGTGTCTAAGGGTACAGAGAGGGTTTGAGGAGGCCCAGTCTGGCTTTGGGGCTGGACGAGAGAAGAGGAAAGCGTTCTTTCTTGGGTCTGGACTCCCTTCACCAAAGTGTCTCCTAAAAGCTACAGTCCCTCAAGGAGTCTGGGGCAAATGAGGTTCTCGAGCCCAGTGGCCATCAAGAGCTCTTTCCCTTCACTGAAGGATATGAAAACTAGTGGGTGAAAGTTTAAGGAGAAATAAGATAGTTGCATAGACTTAAGGTATCTTCCTCAAGGTATTTATTAATTTCAACGGGAAAAGTAGTAAATCATAGTGGAGAAATCCTTAAACACCACTGTAGCCCATGGACAAGGGTAACGTCCCCAGCAATAAGACACATCAACACGTCTTATATACCTGAGATGATGCGCTGAGAAGGAAACAACATCATTTCCGTGTTTTGCTTGCCAAAATGCATAACCTCAATCTGATGATGGGAAAATATCAGAAAAACCCAAACTGAGGGATAGTCTACAAAATAACTGATCAGTGCTCTTCAAAAGTGTCAAGGTCACAAAAGACAAGGAAAGACTGAGGAGCTGTCACAGGCTGGAGGAGACTAAGGAGACATGACAACTCATGGAGTATGGAATCCTGGATTGGAGCCTGCAACAGAAAAGAGACAATAGTGGAAAAACTGGTAAAATTCAAATAAAGTCTGTAGTTAATTAATAGTATTGGGTTCAATGTCAATTTATTGGTTTTGATCATTGTACAATGTTTATGTTATAGGATCATACTAGGGGAAGCTGGGGGAGGGGTGCACATGAACTCTGTTCTATTTTGCAACTTTTTCCTGAAAGTCTAAAATTATTTCAAAGTTAAAAAAAGAAGCTCTCTCCCAGAGCAGTTGTCTATATGTGAAGGAGCCAGAGAAATTGGGAGGTGGGAAGTGTGGGCTGACGCCCGAGAATTCTGTGCCTCCCTGCTGCCCACCCCCCAGCACCTTTACATGTTGAGCTAAAAGCTGCTCCCAGAAGCCTTCCAGATTGGCCCTGCCTGCATCTGCTCATAACCATCTCCCACCAAGTTTTCACCATCGTCACTGCAACATGGATAGCTCCTGGTCTGTTATATGGTGTAGTGGGTGGAACAGTGTCACCCGCAAATCATGTCCACCAGAACCTCAGAATGTGATCTTATTTGGAAATAGGGTCTTTGCAGACGTAATTATGGTAAGAATTGAGATGAGATCATACTGGATTAGGGTGGGCACTAAATCCAGTGAATGTCCCTATAAGAGACAGAAAAGGACACGTAGAGACACACAGAGATGAAGGCCATGTGAAGACAGAGGCAGAGACGGGAGCGAGGCAGCTACAAACCCAGGAACACCTGGAGCCTCCAGAAGCTGGAAGAGGCAGGGAAGGATTCTCCCCTGGAGCCTTCAGAGGGAGTGTGGCCCTGCTGGCACCTGGATTTGGGACTTCTGGCCTCCAGAACTGGGAGAGAATAACTTTCTGTTTTAATCCACCAGGTTTGTGGTAATTTGTTATGGCCGTCCCAGGAAACCAATACATATGGACTGCACTTTTCTCAGGTCTGTTGATATCTTAAGTAATTTTGATGTGTATCCTCTCTTTCCTCTCCTTCTGGGGGCTTCCTAAGGGCAGGGACAATCTCCTCCATTAGACTGGGCTCGAGGGTAGGGGCTGTGCCTCCTTCCACAGACTGGGCTGTCCTGAGGTCCCCTCCTTCCTTAGGATCCTCTCCCCTAGCGTCCCCACCCTCCTCAGCACACAATGCGGGCTCTGTGGGGGCTTCCTGACCCTGCCGCTTCACCTGTTTGGATTGGCATCCGTACCCCCCACAGGCTGGTGTGGGGAGACTCACCGACCACAAGAGACGCCGCCCCGGGGCTCCTCCTTTACCCCCTCCCTCCTGGGGCAGCTGGAGCGAGGAGCAAGTAATGGTGCCCACACAAAGCCTGCCAGGAGTCCTGAGGTGGGGAGTACTCCAGGCACCAACAGACAACCCCCCCATCCCGTTAACCCTTGCTGCCCCAGAAAGCTGCCTCTCCTCAAAATGTTATAAGCACCAGTCTGGGCTGTTTGCTCCTAGTTCCATGTCTGCAGGGTGAAGGGGGGTTGGTTTCGAGATCTGAGCCAGGCTTCTAAGCCTGGGTTGGGGGAGAAGATCAGACGTGTATTCCATGCTGGGTTCCAGGGTCCGTAGGGGCAGCGAGGGCTGGCAAAGGCCTCTTCTTGGATTGTGTGCATGCATTTATGTCATCGGTTCCCTACCCTCTTGATCTTTTAGATTCCCCTTGGAGGGGGCAAGGAGGGATCCTCTTTCGAGGTTCCACTGAATCAGGTGGGGGGAAGGAGAGCTTTTTCTGTGCTCCAGGAACTTTATCCGAGGTTCCCTGTAGTGCAGGGAGGCGGCGTGGTGGGCGGCGCAGAGGGGCTGCTATCGGGCTGTGCACCCACTCCTGCTCCGGGGTCCTTCTGGATGCTGCATTTTTCTCTGGCGAGCAGCCCCCACCCCACGCCCCCCAGCGGACAGCAACATGCCTCCTGACAAACGCGTCTGTCCCTCAGCGAAAATCCCTGCTGCCTCTCGCTGGGGAAAATTGTAGGGCTGGGCCGGGGTGGGGGCCCATCCTCTGGAAGAAGATTAGGAGTGTCTGTCAGTGGTGGATGGGGCGGGGTGGGGCAGAGCCCTTGGTTACTCACATCCTTGCCAGTGTTCCGCGTGGCAGATTTGGGGAGCCCACAGCCTCAAGTGTCTGTCTCAGCATTGTCTTCTGGGCTCCTAAGCCCCCCAGGTGGGGGCGGCTCCCTCACTTCTGCTTTGCTGGCAGTTGGGGTGGGGGGAGAGGGAGGCTCCGCTTCCTTTCTGGAAGCAGTTGATCCTAGGAAGAGCGTTGGAGCCTCCAGCAGGGGCTGTTGGGGCCTGTCTGGGGAGATGGGACGTGTCAGGCAGCCCCAGACACGACCACATTCCTCCCAACATGCCTGCCGGGGTCCGTGGAGCTGAGGGGCTGGCGGGAGGGAGGGGTGTGGCTGGAGAGGGTGCTTTTGGAGGTTGTCTGGGAGATGTGGGATTGCTGAGGTCCCGATACACAAACCTCCAAGGCAGAGCCAAATGGACCCCTGGAAATGTCCCCTGACCCTCGGAGCCTCAGGAGTCAGAGGCCCTCCAGTCCACGCCCAGGTGTCTGCATGCCTGCCACTCCTCTCCCCCACCCCCTGCAAAAAAAATCCCTTGAGCCAGCTCCACAGGGGTTCAGATAAGGGTGCCTGTGCCAACCCCTCCCTCTGGGGCTGCCCTGGGGGCCTGAGAAGATGCCTGGGGCTAGAAGCCAAAAGACCCCTCCAGTCCTGTTCCAGGGTGTTGCTCCATCCCTTTTGGGGCCCAGAGTGGGCTACAACAATGCTAACCAGACTTTGTGCCACACTCAGCTTACAAAACACTTTCACACACACTGCCAACATTGGATTCTCAGAGCTTACTCTGCAGTAGGCAGGGCCGATGGTATTTACTCCCACTTTACAGACGCGCAAACTGAGGCTGACCATGAGGTCAGGGCCTGGGTCTCACAGGAGTGACTGGCAGAGCCAGGACTCAGTCTGACCACACGCTCTTTCCCCACGTCTCTGGTTCTGCCTGTGACGCCACCTGTCCTCGGCCAGACTGAGCAGCCAGTGCCACGGGCCCATCCACAAGTGTGTGGAGGATCTCAGGCTCTGTGCCCAGGGCTAGGGAGAGGTGTCTGTGTTTCCCTTTAATGGGGGTGTCAGGGTGGAAATCTGAGCCCCCTGACTGGCTGGGCATGTTTCAGGGATGTGTCAGGCTCCCTAGCTCAGCCCAGCAGGTCAGACCTCGGAGGCACCAAGACCTTCTTGTCTCTTTTTATAGATGGCAATGCTGAAGGGACATCTCTGTGCCCTGTGTGATCTTGCCGTGCTGGTGTTTCTCCAGCCGGGTGCCGCCTGGAGTGGTGGGCTTCCTCCAAGTGGATGTCAGAGGCCCACCGAGCTAATGGGGAACCAACAGGTCACCAGGTTTATGGTGCGGAGTGGCCTGCTCCCTGCCACCCGGCGGGGCCCAGCATGTGGGCTCCTGAGGGCCGCGGCTCCCAGGGCCCATGGGAAAGTGTAGCCTGCAGGCCCACACCTCCTCTTGTGAATCACGCCTGGCGGGACAAGAAACCAAAAACACCCCAAACAATGAGTTTCCAGTAAAATATGACAGACATGACGAGGCGGAGGAGAGGAGGGATCTGACTGGGAGTTGGCACTGGCCCGTGGGTGATGAAAGCCAAGGGGAATGGAAAATGCCAGGCCCGCCCCCTACTCAGGAGTATAAAGCACCCACATCCTTTGCCAACTTACCTGAGCACCTCTCTCTTCTCTCTGCCGACTCGTTCGCTCACTCACCGTCCTCGGCACCATGACCACCTGCAGCCGCCAGTTCACCTCCTCCAGCTCCCTGAAGGGCTCCTGTGGCATCGGTGGTGGCTCCAGCCGCATTTCCTCCGTCCTGGGCGGAGGGTCCTACCGGGCCCCCAGCGCCTATGGAGGGGGCCTGTCAGTCTCCACTCGCTACTCCTCCGGGGGGGCCTGCGGGCTGGGGGGCGGCTATGGCGGCGGCTTCAGCAGCAGCAGCAGCTTTGGTGGGGCCCTGGGTAGCAGCTACGGCGGAGGATATGGTGGTGGCCTTGGTGCTGGCCTTGGTGGTGGCTTTGGTGGTGGCATTGGTGGTGGCTTCGGTGGTGGCTTCGGTGGTGGTGATGGGCTCCTGGTGGGCAGTGAGAAGGTGACCATGCAGAACCTCAACGACCGCCTGGCCTCCTACCTGGACAAGGTGCGCGCCCTGGAGGAGGCCAACGCCGACCTGGAGGTGAAGATCCGCGACTGGTACCAGAAGCAGAGGCCCGCTGAGATCAAGGACTACAGCCCCTACTTCAAGACCATCGAGGACCTGAGGAACAAGGTGTGTGCACCGGGCAGCAGCAAGTGCCATTCCAGTTACCTCACTCCGGGAGCAACAGATGCCCCAGGCCACTGGCACCTTTAGATTCCTAGACAGGACAGACTCCAACCCCTGATCCTTTCTTCTGGACGCCCCCAACAGAGCTGGTCAGTGGGAAGATGGCCTCCATTTCCCTGCCTTGCTCATGCCCTCTGGGCTCCAGATCCTTGGACCATGTGAGACCAGGGATTCCTACCCTTACATTTTACAGAGGAAGAAGTTGCAGCTTTGAGAGGTGCTGTGACCTGCCCAAGGTCACACAGCAAATGAATGGCAGAGCCGAGGCTAGAACCCTTGCGCTCCACCTGCCAGTCCAGGAGGCAGCTACCTGTTCTCCAGCACAAGGGAGGGGCGAGGCTGTAACGGGACTAGGCTAGACACCCAAACTGCTCATTAGCTCATTAGTCTGGGCTGTGGCAGCTGCCGCCCATGAGCCCTGGCACCGGCTGGCCCATCCCATAGCTAGGCGGGCACAGAAAACCCACAGAGACGATCAGTGGCGGCCCACCTTATGTACCCTGGATGGGAGGGAGCCTGGGGGGCTTGTGTCATCTGTGGCCCCTGCTCCCCACTCCCACATCAGCTTGGGAGCCCTCCCTGCTGATCCTGCTTCCCTTGGTATCCGGCTCTGACGCCTTGCATGGATTAGGGAAATTAGATGACTAGGGAGGGGACTCTAGCCAAGCTCAGGGTTCACTGGATCTTCTTTTTCTTCAGCTTCCTATTTTCTAAGCCCCTGTGCCAGCTAGGTCTCATCTTTTGGGAAAGCCCCACCTGAGGTCCCATGCTCTGCAGGCTTGAAAGGGAATGTACGTGCCTGCAGAGGACTGGCAGGTCTGGCTTGTGCAGAGAGGGGGATTCAGATCAGGAAGGGGGTCTAGGGAGCCTTAGGTCACTCCCCTCGTCTGTAGGAAGGGAACCTGAGGCCCTGAGGCTCGTCTCAGGTCTTGTGGCAAGTCATTGGTAGAACCAGCACAAGAACTCAAGGACTTTTGATTCTAAGGTCAGGGCTCTTTCTACCCCCTCCGCTGACCACGAGACAGCAAAGCCCTGAGGCAAAGCTGGACCACTGGGGGTTATCTTTTAGGTTGCTGTGGTGAAGGCTTCTGGAGAGAAGAGGGACTCATGAACGCAAAGGCCTAATGCAGGCTGCAGTGAAGTCTGGCTAGTGATGCCCATTTGACCAATGACCTGTGCCCTTTCCATCTGCAGATCCTCACCGCCACCGTGGACAATGCTAATGTTGTCCTGCAGATTGACAATGCCCGCCTGGCTGCTGATGACTTCCGCACCAAGTGAGTTTGCAGTGGTGGCCCAGAACATCCAGTCTCCCCTGGGTGGGGCATTTTTGGAGCAGCATTCCCTAAACAGAGCTGATGAGTGCCAGCATGGCCACGTGAAAACCCCTTGGGGTGCTTGTAAATGTACAAGATTCTTGGGCCCCACCCTTGGAGTTCTGATCCAGTTATTTTTAACAGGCTACCTGGGTGATTCTGATCCACAGCCAGGTTTGGGAGCCATTGCTTTAGGGAGAGGCGCTCCCCACTTCCCCACCTGCCCCTGAAGTGCAGGAGGTAGTCATATCTGGAGGCCTTGTGTGCTATTGGTTGGCTGAAGCTAGAAGCATCTTCCCTCCCTGAATTCTGCAGCATGATGAACTGCCTTATTCCCTGCACCCCAGGGATGTTCAGGTCTGAGCAATCAATGGGCACCATGTCCAACCATGCCATTTTCAAGATTGGCTCCCTCAGCTACCCACAGGGTGCCAGCTATGGGAAGAAGCTGCAGGGGGAAGAGAACAAAGCCTTCAGTGTGGCCAGGATGGGTGTCTCACTCCTTTTCTCTCCGGTCATTGCAGGTATGAGACGGAGCTGAACCTGCGTTTGAGCGTGGAGGCCGACATCAACGGCCTGCGCAGGGTGCTGGACGAGCTGACCCTGGCCAGGACCGACCTGGAGATGCAGATCGAGAGCCTGAAGGAGGAGCTGGCCTACCTGAGGAAGAACCACGAGGAGGTGAGAGCTAAATGGAAAGGCCAGCTTGGAAGATTAGCGGGGATAGAAGAGATGGAACTGAGATGGTGGAGAGACCGTTCAGGCCAGGAATACCCCTGATTAGGGAATCCCAATCAGCTGCCATAGTGAGGCTCCTGACTGTGGACTCTTCTTTGGTTGCACAGGAGATGAACAGCCTGAGAGGCCAGGTGGGCGGAGACGTCAACGTGGAGATGGACGCCGCCCCCGGCGTGGACCTGAGCCGCATCCTGAACGAGATGCGCGACCAGTACGAGAAGATAGCAGAGAAGAACCGCAAGGACGCCGAGGACTGGTTCTTCAGCAAGGTGGGTGTCATTCGGGGTGTCACCAGGTGGAGGGGACCCAGGAGACCTACCTCCCAGGAACTTCCAGTGTGAATGATGTTTTCTTTTCTGCAGACAGAGGAGCTGAACCGCGAGGTGGCCACCAACAGCGAGCTGGTGCAGAGCGGCAAGAGCGAGATCTCAGAGCTCCGGCGCACTGTGCAGAACCTGGAGATCGAGCTGCAGTCCCAGCTCAGCATGGTAGGGGCACGGCCAGGCCTGGGGTGTGCCCAGGACTACAAGGGAGGGAATGACCACTTGCATTGGTCCCTGATCCCCTTTTCCTCCATCACAGAAAGCATCCCTGGAGAACAGCCTGGAGGAGACCAAAGGCCGCTACTGCATGCAGCTGGCCCAGATCCAAGAACTGATCAGCAGTGTGGAGGAACAGCTGGCTCAGCTGCGCTGCGAGATGGAGCAGCAGAACCAGGAGTACAAGATCCTGCTGGACGTGAAGACACGGCTGGAGCAGGAGATCGCCACCTACCGCCGCCTGCTGGAGGGCGAGGACGCACAGTGAGTGTCCTGCCCTATCCCCCCACTATTCACTCACTGTCCCCTATGTGTTTAATGATCTTGCCCCTTTCTGTCTTCACAGCCTCTCCTCCTCACAGTTCTCCTCTGGCTCTCAGTCATCCAGAGATGGTAAGACCTTCCTCCTCATCAAGCCTGGACTCAGGACCACCCTCTGTTTCCGAGCAGGTCTAGGGAGTTGGAGAGGGGCTTCTGGAAGGGTTGAGCTAGAGTTTTCTCACCCAAGATCCCTTATAAATATCTTTCGGTGGAAGAAGCCATTTTCTAAACCCTCCTTAGGACTAGGAGCTGGTGGCCTCCACCTTTTACTTCTGTTGCCCGGTGTCTGTGGCAGACCCCACGGTTCTGGAGGTCAGAACCATGGACAGAGCCTCACAAGGCTATTCCCACCAAGACGGTCCATTTGGGTCAATCTGCAATGAACCAGTCCAGTCTGAGTTCTTAGGAGGCTCTAGTCTGAGGACACAGACTCTGCCTCTGACCTTAGGGAGCCCTAGTCTGAAGGAATGTGCTGATGGTATCAGTGCTGGGGAAAGAGCAGGGAGGGAAGTGACCATCAGGTGAGAGGGCAGTAGGAAGACAGTTCATTTAAGTTGTCTCAACAACTTGGCCTCCCCAGTCCTGATTTCTCCATTGCCTGTCCACTTCTGGTAACACCCTCTCTCCTCTTTTCCTCAGTGACCTCCTCCAGCCGTCAGATCCGCACCAAGATCATGGACGTGCACGATGGCAAGGTGGTGTCCACCCACGAGCAAGTCCTTCGCACCAAGAACTAAGACTGCTCAGCACTGTTCAGGCCTAGGAGGCCCCCCGCGTGGACACAGATCTCACTAGGGGATCCCCTCTCCCATCCCCCAAGCACTTCATACCTGAACACTGCCTCACCCTTGCCCCCTCCTGGCAATCAATAAAGCTTCATTATCTGAGTTGCACAACTCCCGCCTCTGCCTGGTCATTGTCAGGGGTGGAGGTGGGGAGAAAGCAGGGGAAGCGTTCTCTCGAGTTTGTCATAGCACCTGGCTGTGGCCTCGGGGACTGAGAGAAAGGGCCGGGGGGCGGACTGGGCTCAGGTCCCGGGATGGCTTTCACCATCTCAAAAGATACAGAGAGATGTGTGTACCAGGTCATCTGGGGTGTCTCCTAGGACATGAGGCACATTCATTCATTCACTCACTCATTCATTTACTCGTTTATTCATTCGTTGGTTCCTTCATTCACCAGATAGTTTGGAGTGCCTTTTGTGCCAGACACTGGGCTAGAGTAAGGATTCTGAACAGTTTTGTCATCAGGGACTCCTTTGAGAATATGTTAAAAGCTATAGATTCTCTCCCTTGCCCCTCAATAAACACACACATTTGTATACAATTCATGAGGTTAATGGGTCCCCTAAAGCTCATCAGTGGGGGTCCATGGACCCAGTAAGAACTCACACTTTACTGAGAGTTTTGTCTCCCTCCATCCCACCTCCTCTTGGTCTGGGTCTGAATCCTGCCTGCTCTTGGTTGACACAGGTCAAGCTGATTATCATCTCCAAGCCTCAGTTTCCACATCTGTAAAGTGGCCATGACGACAGTACCTCCCTCGCGTGCTTGTTGGGAGGACTCGCTGGAAGAATGCGTGTGAGGACCCTAACACTGCCTGGGGCAGTGCAGGCTCAGGGGCGGCTGTGTGAGCCACACTGGGTGAGCTGCCTCTCGTGACCCCATTCATGATGAGGCCAGTTTTAGAGGCTTTGGGGGGACTGAATAGTTTCTGACTCTGGCTCTGCTCTGTATTAGTTCTGTGACCTCTGAGAGTCTCAGTTTCCCCACTTACTCCGGTAAGCATGGTGAACTCTGCTTCTTGGAGTTGATGTGGGAATCCGATGAGGGAACGCACATTGAGAGACAGGGTTGTAGGAGCCTCCTGTGGTGCGGAGCGTCTATTCCTGTCTTTGGGGGGCTGGAGAAGGAGGAGGAAGAGGAGGACTCCCCTGAGTGAGTAGTGAAGATTCCAGAGGTGGGTGGGGCTCACTGCAGTGAGCTAGGAAAGAGTTGACTGAGTCAGTTTCAACAGCTCATTCATTTGGCTGCATGAATGAAGCTTCTGGGGTGGGGGACGGGGGTGGGTAGGACTGGGGTTAAAGAAAGACTTTGTCTTTCAGGGCAACGGGGCTAAAAGCCTGGGCTTTGGAATCAGACATCCCGGATTGGAGTCCCAGCTCCTGTACCAACTGGCATTAAGAGTTTGGGCAAGATCTTCTTTTATAAAATGAGGAATAAAAACCCTTACTACATAAGGCCGATGGAGGATTAGGTGATCTCATGCAGGCAACGAGTTTAGCATTGTAGTTGGCACATAGTCAGTGCTCTATAAATGGTAGCATGAGAGGGTGAGTTATTAGGAAAAGGAATAAGTGACGTTGGTTCCTCTTGACCCCATCTTCACCCCAGCAAAGAGAGACCTGCTTTGTGTTCCTGAAACTCCAGGATTCTTTTCACCTGAGTTTAGGCATTAAGAAGGGCTGATCTGGGGTGATCTCTGGGTGAGGGTGGGCCGTTCTGGAGGTGAATGACTGGAGTTTCAGAGGTATGTGGGGACAACTCAGGGAGGAGGGAGGTCAGAACGAGCTCTTCGGGGACTGCGAAGGGATGGTTTTGTGGGCCTAGAAGTGATAGGACCCTGGTGGGGAGGGTCTGCGTGATACCCTGAGAGATGTTGGACCCTGGGGACCAGCATCCCAGCAGGGCAACGAGGTTTGGTGTGACATGGAATCTGGGAAGTGGTCCACATTCGGGAGGCCACGTGGGCCAGGACAGAGAGCAAAACCTGTCAGTAGTCACCATGAGGACTGAAGCCTAGAATGCTCTGGACTGCACAAGGATCCCCAGGATAACTCTGCCTTGTAGGTGGTGCCAGAATAAGCTTCCACCCCCAAAGGAGATCCACTTCAGAGGAGTGCAAGGATGTGAGATTTCTTAGACTTGGGTGTGGTGAGGTGAGCTTCCCCTCTGCTCAAGTGGCTGCCATTACCGTTTGGAGGGAATACAGGGACAGTGGGCTTGCTTGAGGGTAAAGACGGCGGCTGGGAGCCACCTGGCTGAAAGCAGGCTCAGAAGTGGGCGGGGAGGAAGTCAAGCAGTGGGCTTCGAGGTGGTCCTGCTCTGTGTGCCTGGGCCCCAGAGGAACAGAGCAGACCGGGCAGCTGTCCCAGAGTCCCACATGGAGTCTACTCCGTTCTGGGACCCCCCCCCCCCCCACAACCCCATACCTCACTGAGAAGAGGGGAGCCAACTCTTTGGATCCTGCTGCTGACCAGTGCTCTCGTCCACAGGGCCTGGCACTGTGGGGACCCAACTAAAGACCAGGGCCAGCGTTCTGACGTGGCAACACTGCCTCCTCACCGTCACCCCAGCTCTATCTGATAGGAAACCAGGAAAGCGACTCCATAGCACAGTCTAGTGGAGGCAGGAAGAGTTGCCTCTGAGGCCGGGGCAGGTCACGTGGCCCCTGTGGCTCCACATCTCCCAGTGCCATCTGGGATTTGCGCTCTTCCGTCCTCTCAGAACGCAGAAGGGCAGTGCCGGGAGGGCCGTGGGGACGTCTCCTCCAGCCTCCTCATCTTAGGGAGACAGTGGCCTGTTCCAGGTCATACAGACTGAAAGTGGCCAAGCCCAGCTTGGTGCTCAGAGCCCTGGTGAGGCTTGTGCCTCATTCTTGTTCTATTCTCTCTCAGGATGAAGCTGAGGGAAGAACATGAATTTTTCCTAGCTGACTGTAAGGTTTTTGTTTCATGGGATGGGGCCCACCTTGAAATTCTGGGTCCCCTTTAGTTTTGGGGGCTCTTTTCATTGTGGAAAGACCTCCAATGTGTCCAGGGAAATTTATAGGCAACAAGTGGCATATCTCCCTGTGGTTACCTGACCAGGTGAATGGCTCTTCCCCAGAGCCACAAGTGACCTGGTTTGGGTAATATAGCCAACTGTCCTACAGGCTGGTGTCAGAGGAGGCAACCCCAGGGCGGCCTGGCCGGGGAGGCTGGAGGTCCCAGTGTCCTGGCCTGGTCCCCTCACTGAGCTTGGATGCTGCCACAAAGGGGAAAAGGGAATGCCGGGAACTTCCAGGGCAATGGCTTGGCCTTAGGCAGACGCAGGACAGGCACCAGCATGAGGCGCTGCCCTTTGCTGGGCCAGCACTTTCCTGACGGGCTTCCCTGTGGGGCACCATCAGCTGTGGGGACAGGGCTGAGGAAAGAAGCTTTTTCCCTTGGAGGTACGCTGATGAACTTTGGGGTGACTCGGCCTAGGAGAAAGGGTGAAAGAGACACAGAAAGATAGAGAGAAACAGAAATGCAAATAGACAGAGAGAGAGACAGAGAGAGGGAAAGACAGGATAGTGAGGTTTTGGGCTAGGACTAGGCTGTGAGGATCATTCATTCATTCTTTCATTCATTTACCCACTCACACGTATATTTTTGTGTGTGTGTTTGTGTGAGGAAGATCAGCCCTGAGCTAACGTCTGCCAATCCTCCTCATTTTGCTGAGGAAGACTGGCCCTGGGCTAACATCCGTGCCCATCTTCCTCTACTTTATATGGGATGCCGCCACAGCATGGCTTGACAAGCGGTGTGTTGGTGTGCGCCCCAGGCCGCCGCAGCGGAGCGCGAGCACTTAACCACTTGCGCCACGGGCCAGCCGCCACTCGCACATATTTATTGAAGCTTACTATTCTAGGTGTGGCCAGCCCTGGTGGTCTAGTGAAGATTCGGCGCTGTCACTGCTGAGGCCTGGGTTCCTTTCCTGCTCAGGGAACCACACTACCCGTCTGTCGGTCATCATACTGTGGTGACTGCATGTTGCTGTGATGCTGAAAGCTATGCCACCGGTATTTCAGATACCAGCAGGTTCACCCGTGGTGGACAGGCTCCAGCAGAGCTTTCAGACTAAGACAGACTACGAGCAAGGACCTGGTCACTCTCTTCCAAAAAGATTGGCCATGAAAACTCTAGGAACAGCAGCGGAGCACTGTCTGATGTAGCACCGGAAGGAGAGAGGATGGTGTGAAAAGACTGGGCAGGGTTCTGCTCTGCTGTAGGAGGGCCCACAGCGTCGTTAGGAGTGGGAATCGACTTGATAGCACTAACAACAACAGTAACAAAGGTGTTGGGGAACCTAGGGGTGAATTGAGACAGACCGAACAAGGAGAGACACAGTGAGGAGGAGAGCAGAGAAGGATCCAGAAAGTCTGGGCCCGTCTTAGCTCCCACTCCCTGCAGGACAAACTGCACTCTACCTCCTGCTCATTTACTCTGTGACTGTGGCCAAGGTACTGACCGTCTCTGAGCCTCACTTGCTCACCTGTAAAACGATTTAAAAAGTAGTACCTACCTCATAAAATGGCTGTGACAATTAAATAAGACGGGGCAGACCAAGCCCCGGGATTCTTGCCTGGAGCCCTGGGAGGTCCTCGGTGGAAGAAGCCATGGTCCCCCAACCTTTGTGCGCTCTCCTCCCCAATTCCACTTAGCACAGGTCCTTGATGTTTCCCGGGGCTTCAACAGACTAGCGGGATGGACTGATGGTAGGTGAGAGAGCTGAGAACTCAAGTCGTCCACACAGTCTAAGGGGAAGTCGGGGGCAGGCCCAATGCCACGGACAGTCAGGAAAACGTCCCACTGTGTGCCGGACCCACACCAGCGGCTTTACAACATTAGCTCTTTAGCCCCACAACAACCTTGTGAAGTCAGAACTATTTTCACCACCAAAATCTTTGCTTGACCCATCCCACTGCCCTTTAGCCTCACTGGCCTTCTGCCCTTACAGTCATGTGCTCCTTCCCACCTCAGGATATTTGCACATGCTAGCTATTTCTCTCCCAAGATGCTCTTCTCCTGGCTCACTCCTACTTCTCCTTCCCTCCAGTGTCTCTTTCTCAGGGAGATCCTCCCTGATCTCCCAAACTCGGCCACACCCTCATATGTGCTCCCCATTTTCCCACCAACAGCACTCACCCTGGTTTTGAATTATACACTTATTTTTGAGGGTCTGTTTTTTCCCATAACTGTCCAAGAGAATAGCGGCTATGTCTGGCTTGCTCATCACTTTATCCCCAGCACTCAGTACCATGCCTGGCACACAATAGGTGCTCAGTAAAGGATGAATCCAAACTTAAGTGAGGAAACTGAGGTTGAGAGAGGGGAAGCAACTTCCTCAAATAAGTGGAAGGACCTGGCTTTAGACTCAGACCTGTCCAGCTCCAAAGCCCGTGCCCTGAACCTCTCTGCTGGTGTGTCCTCGCAGACACAAGGCTGGGGTGTCCAGACCCAGGTGGAGGAGCCTACTGATGGCCTAACCCATCCCCCCCCAAGCCATGCCCCTTGGTTTGGTGGGCTCTGCCTAGGTGCGGTGGTGGCAGGCGCCTACCCTGTGAGGAAAGAATCAGTGTCGACAGATGGGGCAGGCGCCTGGGCCCTGAGTCAGTGGGCAGCACTGTCTAGATCACTAATGGAGGGGCAGGCCCAGCACCACACCTGCGCCCCCTCCCCCAGCAGCTAGTCACATGATGACTCAGGGCGCTCCCTGGGCCCCACCTGGAGCTCAGTGATAGACTGCAAGTTGGGGGGACCCTGGGGGAGAGCAGCTGGTTACAGGCAAGTGGCAGGGCTCCCATGGCTGAAGGAAGGCTCTCCTTGCCCTCCCAAGTCCCCATACCCCTTGCCCTTTGGGGACACCACGTAGATGCAATCTCTGGGTCCCTCTGTGTGCCTCTGTCTGCCTGAGTCCTTGTGGCCCCTTCTCTCCCACTTCTCCCTCCTCCACAGGCAGGGCCTGCACTGTGGGTCCGGGCTGCAGAGAGGCAGCGCTGGCTCTCCCGGCTCCCGTGCCAGGGTGCCCTGAGCTGCGTGTGCTCCATTCCTCACGCTTTGCAGGTTCCCTGCAGGTGGTGTTGGAGGTGGGGCTCAGAGGGCAGCCCCTGAGCACTGAGAGGGTAGAAGAATGAGCCATGTAGCATGGCCTAGAAGAAATTGCTCCCTCAGGCCAGGGCTGTCGGCCTCCCTCATCCCTGAACCCATCTTGCCCAGTCCGGTTCCTGTGCCAGACAGAGAGCTTGGAGGAAGGGAAAGGATAGTGCCTAGGTGCGACCAGAGAAAGACCAGGCCATAGAAGTCGTCCAATACTGCAAGCTTTTCTTCATACTGGAAGCAGGGCCAGAGGTGGAGAGGACTGATGTGGGGAGCACGGCCGTACACGGAGAGCAGTTGGGCATTCATCCAGAGACCCCTCCAGACAAGGCCTCACACACACACTGTCTTTATGGCCCCTGACAGCTCTGCACGAAGGGGCTTCCCATGAGGAAACTGAGGTCAAGGCCACAGGGTTAGGGAGGGTGCGTGGGGAGGCAGCCCCTTCTCTCCCCTCTCCACTGCTCCCCAGATGTGGGAAGAAAGGCCTGTGCCTTCTTAGCACTCAGAGGAGGGAGGGGAGCTGGCAGTGACTGGGGTTTCCTCAATCTTGGTAGAGAATTGACCAGACAAGTCCAACATTCAAGGGAGAGCCGGGTTTGACAGCCGACCTGGAGCACATGAACCAGTGAGTCCTCGCCTCGCTGGCCCCCGGGAGATGGGTGTGGGGAGAGGGCCGGCTGGGTGGTGGTCCCCACCAGCAGCTCAGCCTCCCTGGGCAGCTGCATTGGAATTCTGAGGACTGCAGCCTGGTGTTCTGAGCTGAATGAGAGTTAGGGCAAGCCCAGAGGGCGGGAAATTGAGGAGGTGGCTGAGGGCAGATGTTGGAAGACCAGGGTTGGAAACAGGCCAAATCTCACCAGAGCCAGCTGGGCAGGGGTGCCTCAGCTGGGAGCTCTGGTCAGGCAGGCAGGTCTCAGCTGCCCTGGCACAGTCAGGCCTGGGTCCTCAGGGTCCCCCAACATGAGTGCATTTGCAGAGAAGGCACATGCAGGGCCCCAGAGACACTGCTCTGCCGGCTCTCCCCTTGCCAGCTCACCCAGGCTCTGCCAACCTCTCCTCCCTCCAGCTCGGGCACCTGGGACCTGGGGTTTACCTCCCAAGGTGGCAGCACCAGCATGGGGGTGGGGGGAGGAGGTAGAAAGGATTGACCCTTCCTTGGCCTCAATTCCCACGCAGGCAGATTCTGGGCTCGCCAGCCGAGCTTGGCGGGGGCCTGGGGAAGAGTTTACAACCAGTACACTCGCAGCCAACCTTGGTCTAAGAGTTCCCCAGGGGTTAGGCATTCACAAAATGCCTTCAATACTTTTTGTACTACCTGTTCAATTTTTCATTTAACATATTTTGTTCTACCTATTTAAATATTTATTTAATGCATTTTGGTACACCTTTCATTTCAACAAAGATATATGCATGAAGGAAATCTTATATTACTCTGTTACTACCAAAAAAAGGAAAATCAGAATCACTTGCCAGAAATAGAAGAAAATGATATAAATAAATACTTAACTTCTAACTAGATACTGTTGCTTCCTGAAGGTTCTGAGCCCAAGGCCGGCTCTCGTTTTGTAAACAGGATGACTGGCAGCGTGGAGGGGTGTTGAAGACGCTGTAGCGTCTGACTGAGATTTTCTCCTGGACTGATCAGAAGATGGAAAAATAGAGAAAGGGGATACTTTACTCCCCAAATGACTCAATATTATTTAGCACAGTCTCTGTGCATCGTCTAAAAGCATCACAGGAAACACTGGTCCCTTATGAGGTCTAAACATCTTTAGCTTCAGCCCAGATGTCATTGCCTCATCCAGAGGTCATTGCTGACCACCCTGGCCTCTCTCTTCTTACCTTTGGCTCTATTTTGGCTCAGCATCTCCTACCTGGAACGACCAGTTCTCTCCTTCATCCCATTTGTGTTGGGATCCTCCTTGGACCAGACCCAGTGCTGGGCGCTGGGGCAGGTACAAGATGAGCAGGCACAGGGGTAGAGGGGCTCCTACCGTGGACACAGCAGGGTGGGGGGCACGGAGATACAGTGTGAGAAACTGTAATGGAGTAAAGTGCAAACCGAGAGGGAAAGAACCCAGGAACACTTCACGGAGGAGGGGGCACATGGAGGGGTCAGCCAAGATGAGTTGGGGTTTTCTGGGTAGAAAAGAAGGAGAGGGGCATTTCAGTTGGAGGGAACTGCAAGCGCTGAGCCTTCTCTGAGGTGTGAAGGGCGTTTGGGATCATTGTATGATTGGGTTAGGGGGCCTGGGGAATGGTGGGAGATGGGGCCAGAATGGAAAGATTGGGATGGGCCTTGAATGCCAAGAATGTGGACCTTATCTTGAGGGTGAAGGGAAGTCGATGGAGTGATGGTCAGACATGAGTTGGAAAGACCAGTCCGGCTCTTGTGTGGAGGAGGAGTCAGAAGGACTGAGGGAGGCAGGGAGATGAGCCAGGAGCTGGTGGTCCAGGTGAGGGCAGAGTTAATAGGGACTCAGGGGGTTGAATGATCAGAGGCAGTCTAACATATCTCGAGTGCTTCTCATGTGTCTCTTACTGGGAGATGGGCAAACTATTAATATCATCATTTCACAGAGGAGGGAATAGAGGCACAGAGTAGTTAAGTAACTTACCGAAGTCACACAGCTAGTGAGCGTGGAGCTGGGATGGAGCTCAGGTCGTCTAGCTCCAGAGCTCACCGACTTCTTTACTGCTTTCTTCTGGCCTTGCTCACTGGAATACGTGCTGAGTTTCTGCCAGGAGCAAGGGGCTTGTAAGTCCCAGGAGGGCAAGATAAGCCACACATCCCTGTAAGCCTCCCAGGGCTCAGCATGGGCTAGGCAATCGACCAAGGTCAATTCCATGCCCACTGCTGGGCCCTGCTGAAGGAGCAGGACAGCCGAGTCACTTGCGTTCCTGCTCTAAGGTCAGCCAGTGTTAGCACCACTTTATTTATTCAGTCCACTTTCTCTGTGAGTTCTTCGTGTGGACTCTGCTTGCTTTTTCTGAGTGCTGGCGGGCACATGGCTTTGTGAGCGTCTCAGTCTTTCCATCATGCCACTTGTCTCCTCCATCAGACTGGAGTCTGGGCTCCCCATCACATTGGGGGCTCCACGAAGGCAGGGGCTGGGCTTCTGGGGCTGCACCTCCCCCATCCTCTAGAATAGCTCCTTGCTACCCCGGTCCCAGCTCAGCCCACAGTGGGCACAAGGTGAGATCAGGGAGGGGTGCAGACAGTAATAATCATCAATACAGGGGTGACTCTGCTCCTAGGAGATTCTATCCCAGAAGGGCTAAATCTCAGACCTGCTGTTGGGCCAGCAGGAGACCAAACTCCAGGATCTAGGTCGCGCCTCCATAGCAGAGCTGATTTATGGTGCCCGTGGCAGCCTAACATCATCAAATTACCCCGCACAATGGAGAGAGGCTGGGCTGTCTCCAGTCACCACAGGACTCTGAGCCTGGGGCAGCCCTGCCGCCTCCTGGATCCCAGACCTCCTTCGAGTCTGTGGGGGAGGCTGTGCAGACAGGGGCACACCCAGGTGGGCCACCTGCAGCGGGGGCATAAGTAGGCAGGCTCGGGGTCGGCTCTGTACCTTGCACTCCGGAGCCAGCAGCACTCCTACAACCGCTTCCCATCCCTCAAGCGGCGGGCAGTGCCGTGAGTTGCAGACAGTTCTCGTCGTCCTACCAGAGCTGCAGTAGCTGCAGGGATGGTGCGGGTGGTGGGGGCAGCATGGCGTCCTCCTTCTGACGCCTCAGCTCCTCAGGGGCTAGTGGAGGAGGGGGCCGATTCAGCTCTTCCAGTAGCTGTGATGGGGGAACTCTGGGGCCTGTGGGAGGGGAGGTGGCAGTAATTTTGGCTCCAGCTATGGCAGAGGGGCTGGGGGTGGTTTCAGTGCTGGTAGTTTTGGCAGGAGTTTTGGTGGAGCTCCCAGGGGCTTCAGTGGTGGCCCTAGAAGAGGCTTCAGTGGGTCTGGGGGTTTGGGGGTGGTGCTGGAGGCGGTGAGGGTGGCATTCTGATTACTGACAAGAAGACCACCATGCAAGACCTCAACGCCTGTCTGGCCTCCTACTTGGCTAAGGTGCAGGACCTGGAGGAGCCCAACACTCATCTGGAGAATAAGATCTGGGAGTGGTATGACAGGCGGGTGCCCAGGACCTTCCAAAAGGATTGGTCTTGTTATTACGACACTGTCAAGGGTCTCAAGAACCAGGCAGATGGGGGAGCTCCCATCTCTGTTGCTCTATCTCTGTCTTTCACACACATACACACACACTCTCATGCTTTATCTAATAAAAAGTTAAGATGTTGGATTCTAGGCTTAGAAAATAGCCAGGGAATCCATCTTTTGGAAACTTGAAACTTTCATCAGAAACAAACTTGTGCTTAGCCCCTGATGCCCCAGAGCTGGGATTCTGGCCTTTGCTCTGGGCTTTCATCTCCATGTCTCCAACTTCTGGAGTCTGGGCAGAGCAGGGAAGAGGCCTGGATTAACATGGGGAGGCCTGGGAGTGGGTGTGGGAGTTTCCTCCTCGCCTGGCCTCAGGTTGGGAACGCAGAGGCAGCGTGCAGGGTGCATAGCGAGGGGGGCACTTCTTCGGAGCCAGGGATCTGGTCCTAGGTCTGCCACCAATTCACTGCATGACCTTGGGAAACCTGATGCCCTCTCTGGACCTGTTCTCCCATCCATTTAATGTAGAGGACAGGCACACCAGCTCTCAGGTCACTGTTGGTTTAAATTTTCTGCAATCCTATGAAAAAAAAAGTGGTAAGAGTGCTGCTGCTAAAAACAGTTGGATCATATGGGTCAGGAGAGGGGAGCATCTGTGCCTGTCTCTCCTCTCACCCCCTAGGACTTCAGAGCATTCTAGTTTGGAAAACTAAAAATGCTATCTCTCCCTTCCTTCTTCTCCTGGGCTCCTACAGGGGCCTATCTTGATCTTTCCAGTTTTGTTAGACCCAGATACACATGCTAGTTGTTCAACTGATAGGATCTAGAACTCTGAGGATGGAAGTCATCTATCCATTTATCCATCCACCCACTCATCCTCCTACCCACCTATCCATCCATTCACCCATCCACCCCCCCCACCCCCCCATCCACCCACTCATCCATCCACCCACCCATCCACCCACCCACCCATCCATCCATCCATCCATCCATCCATCCATCCATCCATCCACATTTCCATCTATCCATTTATTCATCCACTCAGTTTCGTGAGTTACTACCCTCACTGTTGCTCTGAGCAGACGTAGTGATATAACAGACTTGGTTTCTGCCCTTGAGGAGCTCACAGTCTAGCTAATTCACTGTTCCCACCTATTCTCCTTACCTTCACACCATCTGGTGAACTGCCTCTGGATTTCCTGTTTCTTCCACCCAAAACCTCTTGCATCTATTTATTCAAGTGCAATCTTAGCCATCCTTCAGGAACCAATTCAATTGCCACCTCCTCCCTGAAGTCTTTCTTGATCTCCTGTAGCCATAAGTCATCTCTCCTGTCCTTGAACTCGTCTAGGATACTTTGGATGTTGTAGTCGCCTGTGGGCTCCTTGAGGAGCAGTACCTTACTGATCTGTAAACCTAGCAGTGCCCTTTGTAGTGGATCTTTAAATATTTGTTGAATGAATGAAGGCCATACTGAAAATCCTTGCTGAAGGCTGTGAGGAGTCTGTATCATGTACCAGTTGTGGGCAGCTCCTCTTACCTCTTGAGCATCTTCCTGGATGGGGTCCTCACCACCTATGGCTTTGCCTAGCCTCTTGCCCTCCCAGCAAGGGTCAGGGCAGGGGAGCATGGGTTCCACGCTGTCTCCTCTTTTTTAGATTGTGGACCTCATAGTGGACAACAGCAAAACCCTCCTGGATATTGACAACGCTCGCCTGGCACTGGATGACTTCAGGATGAAGTGAGTCCTGCTCCCTCTCCCTACCCTGTCATCAATCCTTCCTCCACACCCCAGTGCTCTGGAGGGCCCAGTAGGGACTGATTCTCTCTCGCTCATTCCCTATCCATGGCTAGTCTGCAGGTTTGAGATGGAGCAGAGCCTGTGAAAAGCAGTGGCCACTGACATCAGTGGCTTGCATAGTGTGCTGGATGATCTGACTATGCAAAAGTCTGACCTGGAGATGCAGTATGAGTCTCTGCAGGAGGATCTGAAAACACTCAGGAAGAATCATGAAGAGGTAGGGTGCAGGCTACTTACAGCTTGTTGGGGAGAGAGGGGAACAGAAGCACAGAGATGGCAGGGGATGAGGGGAGCTATGGAGCATTGCCTGGGAGACATGCTCTCCTTTACTCTTGAGGACACTCCTAGCACCTCCTTAGCACTGCGTATGGTGGTGGTTGGGCTTTGGCTTCACAGTTGTGTCCCCTTTTTGGGGGCAGAGGGAAAGGGCTGAAAGGTGGTGGAGAGGATCCCTCCCCTCTGACCTCAGCCCCTTCTTCCCTGGCAGGAGATGTGCCAGCTGACTGGTCAGAGCACTGGGGTTGTCAGTGTGGAGAGGAATGCTGCTCCTGGCAAAGATCTCACTAAGGTCCTCAATGACATGCGCCAGGAGTACAAGCAGCTCAGCGCTAAGAACTGTAAGGACGTTGAGCTGCAATATGAGACTCAGGTGAGCAGGGTGGGCTGCCCAATCAGCCTTTTATCCCTTTGTCCCTGTATCCCTCTGTTCCTCCACCCCACCCCTCTATTCTCTTACCACTCTCTCTCTCAGTCCACCTGTCATTCATCCATCTTCCAACTCATTCATTGTCCACAAACATAATGATTAAGTAGCTTCTCAATGCCAAGTTTTATGTGAAGTCCTGATGTCTCAGAGATGAGCCAACTAAGATTGCTGCCCCTGAGAAGCTCACATTTTATCACATGTTAACAAAGGCAGAGCATGAACAGCTTACATATGGTGATGAGCTATCAGACTCTAGTAGAGGAACAGTGTGCTTCTCATACTACACTGAGCTCCTCGATGACTCCCTTCCTCCCCGGGTCTCCAGCACCTAGCATAGAGCCAGGCACACGAGGGCATGGTCTGTAGTGTGTGCGTGTGTGTGTGTGTGTGTTTGGTGGGTAGTTTGAAATAAGGTTAGAAACGTGGTTTAGGGACAAAGTGTGAAGAGTCTTGAAGCCTTGCTGAGAGAGCATGTTAAGTTGAGAGAAATAAACAACCCTGGCTGGAGGGACCCAGAACTCAGAACAACTTGTCCTTGGCTTTGGCTCAGTCTTGGCCCAGGAGGGGAAGGTCTTGGTGAATGGGACAGAACCTTGCCCACTGCAGCCTCTGGCCCAACCTGGTCCTCACTGAGCTTTTGGATTTGCAGATGAGCCAGATTGAGCAGGAGGTAACAAACAGAAGCCAGGAAATGGAGTTCAACAACAAAGAAGAGACCCAGCACCGGCATAGCATCCAGGAGTTGGAGATGGAGCTGCAGTCTCAGCTCAGTACGGTTGGTAGTCCTGCTCTAGACCCTGCCAGAGAGGGGCATGGCAGGCTGGGCATGGGATTGGGAAGGGGAGGAGCTATGATGTAGCATCCCTCTCAGAGCCTCCTCCTGCCTCCTAGAAATCGGCCCTGGAGAAGTCCTTAGAAGACACCAAGAGCCACTACTGTGGCCAGCTGCAGCAGATCCAGGAGCAGATCAGTAACCTGGAGGCCCAGCTCACTGAGATCCAGGCAGAGATTGAGTGCCAGAATCAGGAATACTGCCTTCTGCTCAGCATCAAGACGTGGCTAGAGCAGGAAATTGAGAACTACCACAGCCTCCTTGAAGGAGGCCAGGAGGACTGTAGGTGCCCCAGGACTCTGTGGAATCCCTAGGAATTCCTAAGCCCCTGACACTACTTCTGTCCCTCTGGATAGAGGCAGCTGAGAAAGTTCCCGCACGCAAGGGTCTGATGGGTTGAGGACTTCTTCATCCTGTGGGGGAATCTCAGGGCATTTGGGCTTTGGGAAAGGAGGATGGTAACAGTGAGAGAAGGGACTGCTCCCTGCTCCAGAGAGAGGAAAGCTGTCCCCTCCCAGCTGTGGTGCCAGCCCAGTCTCTGTCCTCTGCCTTGCAGGAAGGAAAACTTAGGAAGACACATTTGGGTCTTGACTCTGTCCAGGTCCATCCTTGTATATGTATGTGGAGTCACTTATTTTATCTCTGTGTTTTCTCTCCTTCTCAGTGAATCCTGTGGAGCTGGACAAATTGGCTTTGGAGGTGGCAAAGGAAGTGGATCTCAAGGTGGAAATGGAGGCAGTCATGGAAAAGGATCCAGGGGAGGAAGTGGAGGTGGCCATGGAGGAGGAAGTGGAGGCAGCTATGGTGGAGGAAGTGGAGGTGGCTGTGGTGGATGGGGGCCACTAGGACCCCAAGGTCCTTCCATTTTGGGATTCCCCAGCTCTTTGAGTTCCAGTCTCCTTGCTCCCAGTTTGCCCATCTCTTTCCAAGTCCCAGTCTCTTTGTCTCCTGCTCTGAGTCCTCTCTTCTCACTCTCACTTCCCTTGGGTCTTTCCATAGGCTACAAGATGTGATACTAGAGCCCTTACAAACTTTCCTGGCCCTGTCCCAGCTGAGTATCACCCAGACGGGCAGACCCTGGATGAAGACTGCTCATTGCATTCTGACATCAGGAATAGCTGGCAACGAGCCCCAGGGCCCATTTGGGACTGGGCTGACTGGGCATGTGTGCCTCTGGCTGCCCACTGGCTCCCTCCTCTGGCAAGGTTGGGGAGACCTCTCTTCCTCTGTCTGGTCTGGGGGTGACCCCACTCCCTACCTGATCTTGATGTCCTAAGAAAGCTTTCCTACTGCAAATCTGACTTGGACTTGGACCCATTTGCTCTTTGGGATTAAGAAGGGGCAGAAAGGAGGTGAAGGGAGACTCGATGGAATCCACTTTAAAAGTGAGGGTTAGCTTTTCTGTCAGTTAACTTTAGCGTGTAACAAAGCAACCCACAATTTAGTGGCTTGAACTAACGACCATGGCTTTAGCTCAGCCTTTGCAGTTGGCAGTTTAGACTGGGCAGTTGTTTTGTGCCTCTGTGGTCAGCTGGAGGTCAGCGGGTGCTCTGCCTCTGGGGCTTGGCTGCATGCTGGCTGGGGGAGACGGGGGTGAGAGGCCCAGTGACTGTCATCCTCCAGCCAGCTAGCTCAAGCAAGCGTTCCAAGACAATGAGCACAAGTGTGCAAGGCCTCTTGAGGCTTAGGCTCAGAACAGTCACTTCGGCTGCATCGTTTTGGCCAAGGCAAGTCATAACCCCACCCAGAGTCAAGAGCAGGGGAAACAGATCCTTCTTTTGATGGAGGAGCTGCAAAGTCACATGCAAGGACGTGAACAGAGGGAGGACAACAATTGAGGCCAGTGTTTGCAAACAATCTGCCGCAGTCTGTTAGGAGGTCACGTGTTAGCTGCAGAGGGAAACAAGACAACAGTGATGTGGTTTTCACTTTGGAAGAGTTCACAGATGGTGAAAAACATAGGCACAAATAAAGTGCTCCAAGACAGAGGAAGGAACATTCTGCAAGACAGCAGCCAACAATGTTCTCCGAGGATGATTGGGCCTGATACAAAACCCCTTCTCCCTAGGACTAGGGACAGACAGCCTGTCAGCCTATGTTCCAGATACTACAGCTGCATATCAAACCTCCCCAAAGCTTAGAGGCTTAAAATAACAATGTTGATTTGGGGGCTTGGTGGGGACAGCTCACCTCTGCTCCACTTGGTGTCACTGCGGCTCACAGGCTGGGGGCCGGAGTCATCTGAAGTCTGGGTCATTCACATGTCTGGCGCCTGGGCTGGAAGGACTGAAACCCGGGGACCGGCCCTCAGGGGCTTCTCGGGCATTGCTGTATGGAGACTCCCAATGTGGTCCCTCCAGTAGGGCTGAGTCGGCATTGCCAGACTTCTTACATGCTGGCTCAGGCCTCCAAGACATATGTCCTAAGCGAGGAAGAGCCAGAAAGAAGCGATTTTGCTTTATTACCTAGATTGGAAGTCATGCAGTGTCACTTTTGCTGTAGTCACAGGCCTGCCTAGATGCCAGGGGAGGATACACACACCTTGCAGTAGGCAGAATTCTAAGATGATCCCAGTTATTAGACCAAACATGAACCTAGGTGCTGCTGTGAAGGGATTTTAGAGAAATAATTCAGGTCCCAAATGTGTTAACTTTAAGATAAGGAGATTATCCTGTGGGTCTGACATAATCATATGAACCCTTTAAAGGCAGAGACTTTTCTGTGGTTGGTCACAGAAGAGGAAGTCAGGGATTTGAAGCATGAGAAGATTTTGATATGTCATTGCTGGCTTGAAGATGGAAGGGGGCACGTGGCAAGGAATGTGAGTGGCCTCTAGGGGCTGAGAGCCACCAAGGAAAAGGGGCCCTCAGTTCTCCAGCTGCAAAGAACTGAATTTTTCCAAGAACAAGTTTGGCAGATTTCCCCCCAGAGTCTCCAGATGAGACTGGCTGACACCTTGATTTCAGCCTTGTGGTACCCTGCACAGAGGACCCAGTCACCTCTGAAGAACTGTGAGCTAATAAATGGGTACTGTTTTTTTTTTTTTTTTGGTGAGGAAGATTGGCCCTGAGTTAATCCCTGTGCCAACGTTCCTCTATTTTATATGTGGGATGCCGCCACAGCATGGTTGTTGAGCGGTGTGTAGGTCCGTGCCCAGGATCTGAACCTGCGAACCTCAGACCGCTGAAGTGGAATGCGTAAATTTAACCACTATGCCACAGGGCCGGCCCTTAAATAGGTGCTGTTTTAAGCTGCTACATTTGCAGTAATTTGTTAAGCAGAAATAGAAAACAAATATAGACCCCATCTCAAGATGGACGAGTGTCAAGGTCACACTGAAGAACAGCATGTGGAATGGGATATGTTGATCTTTGGAAAACACAATTTGCCACAGATTGGCCAAATCGTTGGGGGAGGGGCTTTGTAAGGGTAAACTTAGGACATTAGGTGACACAGAAGCTCAGGAAAACCCAAGATCCTGGGATTTATGGAGATGGAAGCTGGATGGTGTGTCTGGGTCCAACAAGATGCCTCAGCAGAGAGAGTTTGTGATCCTTTCTCTAGTGCTCCACCCTTAATGTGCAACCGGTTACTCTCTTCTCTGGTTCTCTTCCTGCCACCAGCTGTCTTCCTCTCCTACCACTTTATATCTTCTCTCTACTACTATTAGGGGAATTCTCCATCTTGAGTCTGAGGCTCCCCGTGGGAGAAGCCAGAAACTTGTTTTCCCAGCCTTCCTTGCAGCTAGGGCATAGGCATGTGACGTAGCTCTCCAATCAGGGGCTCCCACAGAAGACTTTGGTTTGGATGTGAAGGAAGTGCTGAGCGGAATTAACGTGGCAGGAACAGGGCTGGGGCAGAGACAAACAATTTACTGAGGCAACAGTAGGGTGGTTCTGCAGGGGTAGGCGGGGCCCAACATCAACTGTTGGAGCTGCACTGTCTGTGGCAGCAGTGACAGCAGTGGTGTCCTCCTGGGGCAAAGCTTTAGTGTGATTTGGGCAAGGTTTCTGTTTGCATATCCCTCAAGTCTGATCCTCTACACATCTTGGGAAAGATGTTCTACTTTCTCTGTAGGTGAAAGCAAACATATTCTGGTATTCTTTGCCTATTGGGATACAGAAAAAAGAATTTTCCACATCAGACGCCAGGGATTACGGTGATCTGTTCTAGTAAGTAGACCAAATCCGGAAGAACAATTGTTATTGGAATAACCATGTGATAAATAATAAAATAATCATTCTCTAACATCTGTCCGTATTCTGCATGGGGAAAACAGAAAGTTAATTGGGAAGTGATCAAAGTCATCAATCCTGAATTGATCAAATCTTTTTTGTGGCACTAATCTCTGTCATTCTTTTACAGATGTAGTGTTTTTGGCTCTTCTTACCACAACAATCCTTACTCCACAGATCAGGGAGCCATTTACTGATTATATCCATTCCATTTCAGACACTGGGAAATAACCACAGGATGGGTCCAGGGTACTATGGGGCTCATGAGAGGCAGATTTAGGTCAAAACTTCATTTGCCATCTGTTCCTCTGTATCGGTCAGATTCTAAGTTGCAACCAACAGAAGCTACTCTGGCTATTTCAACAAGTAAGGGATATATAAGAACTCTAGATAATTCAAAGAATCATTAGGAGGGCTGGAGAAACAAAATCCAGGCTGAATTTCTAACGTCTCCTGAAATGACACTGCAGAATGGGTGTCAAGGGAGCTGCTGCCTCTGCCAAGACTAGGAAGTTTCCAAGTCAGGACGTGATTTGCTGAATTGAGAAACAACTTCACAGCTTGGGCTTCAGAACCATGCTGTCTCTGCCATCCATGCCAGCAAACTGGATGTCCCAAATGGAGCCCATTTCCTCACGTACCTTCCTTCTAAATTAAGTCTCACATGGTGCCTCTCATTGGTAGAACCTAAATCACATGGCTCATCTTAGTGGCAAAGGAGGCTGGGAAGTGTAGTTCTTGGATCTACCTAAGAAAGAGCAGTGATCACAATGGCAGATATAACGTACACCCACATAAGTTTCCGGTCTATCTGGTGAAGTACAGTGTTGTTCTGCCAATCTCTAATTTTCAGAGATGAGAGTTAGTTTGGAGCTAGTGTCCAATAAGCCCTGAAGGTCTGGGTATTTCCCGTCCCCCAGTACACAGCTACTCTTGTAAATGCCCACAGGCTCCTATGGGGAAGGTCAGGAGGTCGACGTACAGTACGTGCTTGGGAGGTTTTTGCCGAGTCCTTCCTCAAGGGGACCTGGACTTCCCTTTATTCAAAGTCCTCTGGGTCCATGAGCTGATTCTGGTTTTGCAATTGGATAAGAGCCTGCCATTCTCTATCACAGGGCTTAAGACAGGCCTCTTGCTGACCTAAAGTTTTCTTTTTGGGATGTGGGGTAGGGAACTGTGGCAGATATGGAAGACTGACTTGCTCAAACCTGTTCCCACATGCTTCTGGTGAGCTTTCCTGTGTTGTAGAGGCTGACGACCTTAAATCCACCTTTTCCAGACTCCTTTACAGTATGGCTCTAGGTGCAACTTAGGTTTTTCCAATCAGATGGAATTCTGTGGGACGTGAGTTGAGTGGGGAGAGATCCGGAGGGGGAAGTTGTTTCTGTTGGTTTAGATCTACCAGGCACTATAAGTCCTGGGGCCAAAAGATCTGGTAGTGGTGTCTTGATTCCCAAACTTGCTGATCACGGCAGAGCAGGAGTTCCCTTGGGACTGGTTCTGTGGTGTTAATCTGGGAGCCATTCCCAGAGGCCCAATTTAGAGTCTGCTCCTCCAGTCTTCTAATGATTTTGTAAGCAGCTAACGCTCTGTATTAAATTCCTTTCTGTTGAGAAAGTGAGATTTGTTTCTGTCACTTAAAACTGGATCCTGACTGAATCAGGATCTTGGTGGGCTGCTCGTATACTTTGGTCCTAGAGACCCATGATCAACTGACCACTCTCATGGATCCCTACAGATTTTATCATTCTGCTTACTATTCCAGCCCTGCAGCACCAAAGTGCCCCTGCTTGTCCTCTGCCACCTGGGACTCACCTCTGTTGAAATCAGGGAGCCCAATTCAACTGTAGCATCTCTCACCCACATCCCCAGAGAACAACTGCTACTGTGTTTCTCAAAGATGCTGTGTTCCCTCTCACCTAGGTATTTCTTTTTTTTTTTTTTTTTTTTTTAAAGATTTTATTTATTCATTTTTTTCCCCCCCAAAGCCCCAGTAGATAGTTGTATGTCATAGGTTCACATCCTTCTAGTTGCTGTACGTGGGACTCGGTCTCGCGTTGGACGGAGAAGTGGTGCCTCGGGGCGCGCCCGGGATCCGAACCCGGGCTGCCAGCATCAGAGCGCGCGCACTTAACCGCTAAGCCACGGAGCCGGCCCTCACCTAGGTATTTCTTAATTGTCAGAGTCTAGACAGTGTCTTCTGGGCTCTCAAGCAGGCGAATGGTTGAATGGGTTCCACACGATAACTCCACTCCAACATTCCTGTTTCCCTAGCTGGTTGCGTTCCTTCCTCTTTATTACAACAAGGATTTTCTGGAAACCCAATTTTATTTTGTATAGGTCACCATTGAGTGCAGTTTCTGCCCCCCAACTGAGCAAATATTTAGACATACTCTCAGATAGTCCAGCTAGCAGCTGAACTGTGGATCCCTGGTCAATGCCTCCATATTGATCAACTCAACCTGATCAAAAATTAGAATCCATTCCCAAGTCCAGTCTTCGCATTTCTGCTGATATAGGTTAGCAACATCTTGAAATTCTCCTGGTCTGTAGGCCTTCTTCTCTAAGCTTCGACTCTATAATCAAGCTCCTCTCCCAAGGACCTGACTTATTTATAATTTTGGAGGCAATAAAGGGTGGTATGGTGGAGTGGGAGGATAATTTGGAGTTTGGGGGTATGATAAGTCAATTAAGTCCTCTCATATAGTTCTGTTCCAGTTCTGTGGGTGCCCCTCTTTCCTGATCAAAGGTCTAACTTTTACCTAAGAGACTTGGCAAGATTATGGTTTCAACAGGTGCTGTGACTTGGCAACTTGGAAAATTCAACTTTGAGATGAAGCTACGTCAGCCTTATCAGTACAAGAAATAAAAGATCTTTTTGCATAATCATGGAAGGTCCCTTGTCCTCTGGCTGCCTATAGAGTCCAGAACTTAGGAATTTGAATATATCACTCTCTCTCTAAGCTCGCCAGCACAGTTAGAAGAAACTAGACAACCCCTCTTTTATCACTGCATACCATGGGCTTCTAGAGTCCCATATATATATATTTTTTGAGGAAGATTAGTCCTGAGCTAACACCTGTTGCCAATCTTCCTCTTTTTGCTGAGGAAGATTGGCCCTGGGCTAACATCCGTGCCCATCTTCTTCTACTGTATAAGGGACACTGCTACAGCCTAGCTTGACAAGTGGTGCGTCTGTCTGTGCCCAGGATCCGAACCTACAAACCCCGGGCCGCCAAAGTGGAGCGTGAACATAACCGCTATGCCACCGGCCAGCCCCTAGAGTCCCATAGTTTAATAATAGCTAGATTTCTATTGCCTTCAGGCCCATCTAGGCCAGATAACCATTCTTATTCTCATGTCATTCATTCATTCAACAACTTTTATTGGATAAATACGTATTAAGTTCCTTCTATGCCAGACACTATTCAATGAACAAAAGAGATGAAGGTTCCTGCCTACTTGGAGCTTACATTCTAGATGGGAAAACAATATGTGTCATAAGTAAAGAAATTATAATATATTTGAAGATGATAAGTGCAAAGAGAAGCAGGGAGTGGTGAGGGGGATCGGAGTGCTGTGGCAGGGTGGAGGACTGCAAGGTTAAACAGGGTGGCCACAGTAGCGGGCCATTGAGAAAGTGAAACATAAGCAATGACCTGACAGAGCGAGGGAGGAAGTCAGGCAAGTATGTGGTGGGAGTGGTGGGAGATGGCTCTAGGCACGGGGCTTGGGCGTGTGAAGGCCCCAAGGTGGGAACATACTTGGTATGTTCAAAGACGAGTAAGGAGGCCAATGTCCTTGGAGCAGAGTAGCGAGGAACTAAGTGGTGGAAGACGAGGTCAGAGGCGGAGGGTGGCCACCTCACCCAGGGCTCTGCGGGGCTCTCTGAGGAACTTGGCTTTATGCATGGTGAAATGGGGAGCCCCTGAGAGCACAGTTGACAGCGAGGGACTCCAAGATGGCAGATGCCAGAGAAGAAAAGGAGCCTGGATACCCGAGTTCTCTGCTTGGAGGGCAGCCTTCAGGAGAGCTGTCCAGCCAGGAACCACCACATCAGTCCTTACGGGAGCAAGTGACAAACATTCACTGTGTTAAGCCCCTGAGATTTTTGAGGTTGTCACATCGATGAGCTAGCACTGATGATCATGACTGACACACAGGGCTTCGAGCAGAGAAGCAACAACATCTATGTTCCATCTTAAACAAATCTCTTTAGCTGCTGTTTGGTAAGAGGCTTGGAGACTGAGGGTAGAGGCAGAGAGACCAGTTTGGAGGGAGGAAATCCAGGCAAGAGACTGTGGCACTCAGAGTGGAGATGGTCAGAGGCGGTTGATTCTGCACACAATTTGAAGGTAGCACCTTCAGGATTCTTGAAGGACTGCATGTTGGTGTAAAAGAGAGGAGTCGAGGATGTCCCCCTGTCTTTTGTCCGAGCAGCTGGGGGACAGGAGTTGTCACTCCCTGAGATGGGAAGGCTGTGGGTGGAGGCGGTTGGGACAGAAGACGAGTCAGTTTTGCACGTGCCGAATTTACAATGTCTGTTAGACACTGTTATGGGCTGAATTGTGCCCCACAAATTCATATGTTGAAGCCTTAACCCCTAGTACCTCAGAATGCGACTGTATTTGGAGATAGGGCCTTTAAAGAGGTGATTAAGTTAAATGAGACCGTTGGGGTGGGCTCTAATCCAATCTCACTGGTGTCATTATAAGAAGAGGAAATTTGGACACACAGAGAGACCCAGGGGTGCACCCCCACAGAGGAAAGGTCATGAGAGGACACAGCGAGAAGGTGACCATCTGCAAGCCAGGAGAGGGGCCTCAGACGAAACCAAACCTGTGACAACTTGAGTTTGGACTTCTAGCCAGAGCTATGAGACAGTACATGTCTGGTGTTTAGGCCCCCCGGTCTGTGGTACTTCATTATGGCAGCCCAAGGAGGCTCCGACAGACACTCAAGCAGAGGCTTCTTAGGAGTCTCTTGACCACATTCACTCCTTTTACCAAATTCTGTATCAATCAGGGTTTTATCCTGCAAAGATCAGAACCCACACTCTGAAGCCGGTTTGTTAAGGGATGTTAGGTGACTCACAGAATCTCCAGGAAGAACTCCCAGAGAACAAGTCCTGGAGGCTGCGCAGCTGGAGGAGGCCCCCTCCTGCCACCATCTGCGGGCGCAGACTTGGCCACATGTTCCACTTGATGCTACCGCTAAGCCTCTGGCATTGCGGCTTCTAGAAGCTGGATGTCTCTGTGGCCACTCTTGCCAGAATGGTTTCCACGGGGCACCTCCATCTTTAGGACATCAGCCCCCAGCTTGCAGGCTTATGCAATGTGTTTGGTTGGGGAACCTGGTCACGTGTCTGCTCCAGCTGCAGCGGAGGCTGGGAGGCCGATCTGGGGCTTCTGCCCTGGGGAGGCACAGCCACCAGATGGAGAGTCCTTTTCAAAGGAGCTGGGGGACCAAGAATAAGAACAAGTGTCCAGAAGAGGAAGGGGCAAGGACAAACAACTGCTGAGCACGTCTTATGTGCCAAGCGCAGTGTGAAGCACTTTATAAATATTATCTTATGTGATCGTCATAGCAACCTTATCATGCTGTTCATATTTTCATTTCCTACATGAGGAAACTTGCTTAGAGGGATTAAATGACTTGCCAGAAAGATCACACAGCTTCTAAGCAGTGGAGCCAGGGTTTGAATCTAGGAAGTCTGATCCAATGAAGCAGGTATTATTATGCCCATTTTACAGATGAAGAAACTCTAGCTCAGAGAGGTTAAGTAACTCGTCTGAGGTGACATATAGAGTTATAAGGGATCAAGCAAAGACTCAAATCCAGTTTGGCCTGGCTCCAAAGCTAGTGCTCTCCCTGCACTCTCTGGCCTCAAACAGTTATTGAGCCCCCACTGAATACAGAGACAAGTAACTCCCATAAGCAGAGGCTTGTCAGATATGCCCTAGGTGGGAAGCAGTGACTGTACAAAGAGCTGAGAAGAAGATGGGTGACCTCACAAATGTAGATTCTTTCCTGGGACCTCAGGTCCCCCACTCCAAGAAGGCACTGCGTCTGCGCTTGCTGAAGGGAGGTCACAGGTAAATGAGCAAAGAGTGGAGGAATGAGAGTGACAGCTGGATGGTCTCTGGAAATCCCTTTGGCTCCAACATCTATTATTTCACACTCATAAACCTCGAGCGCTTTGATCTCTGAGTTTCGCCTCCGCTTCGAGTCTCTGCAACATGTCGAGGCTGCTGCTGGCCCTCTAGGCCCCAGGGCTCTGATGCTCTCTCCCCATCTCAGGCCCAAACAGGAGCAAAATCAGTGCCCTTCTCTGTTCTTCTTACTAGACTGCGGCTATCTGCCAGGATTCTCATGAAACCAAAAGGAAAGTCAAGGAAATGAACCTCTACCACCAACAAATAAAACCCAGGAGAAACAGTACAGTGTGAGGTTAAAGACAGTAAAGGTGGGGAGAGCTCTCAAAACCGTCTCTTTATGAAAATCTCTAACTGGAGTCTCCATCTATTTTGATCCCTTCTTCAGACCTTTCATTCATCTGTTCATTCATTCAGTAAATATTCATTGGTGCCTTTTCTGTGTCATGGATTGGAAACGAATAAAATTGTGAACAAAACAGATGAGGTCTCTTTCCCCCCGGGGCTCACAATCTAGTCTGCGAGCGGAGAAGCAGGCTAGTAATTGCTGAACCGTGTGGTGAGTGCTGTTGGTGACGGGAGGGGACGGTGGCTGGGGGCCGGGAAGGCCTGTGGGCCTCCTGACCCAGCCATGGCGCCTGGGAAGGCTTCCTATGACAGGCGTGGGACAGGTTCCGTATGTCATCTCCTTTATTTCTCACAACAACCGCGAGAGGTAGGTACTGTTGATTCCATTCACAGATGAGGAAACTGAGGCTCAGAGAAGGGAAGTGATTTGCTGAAGTCACGCAGACCAAGGTTGGCTTGGCTCTAAATCCTGCCCTTCCAGCACCGCCTACCTGGTCTCTAACAATTGTTAGCACTTTCTAAGGTCAGAGACGGGATTCTGAAGAGCAGAGAGGAGCTGTTTTGAGACAACTATGCAAACAACTTCGATCTGTGGCCTCAGTTTCCCCCCTGAAGGCACTTTGTCTGAGCTTCTTAAAGGAATGAATGAGTGAACAAGTAAGGAAGGAATGAGGGCGTTGGACCAGAGGGTCCCTAAGGAGCCCTCTGCCCCAGCGCTGTCTGGTTCAGACCCTCCGACATCTTCAGATGGCTTTGATGTTCCTGAGATTTCAGGACTCTCTCTCTTGCCCAGGAATCTTCCATCCACCTTTGCTCCACCGGCACCATCAGCCGCAGGGACACGCCATTCTCACCTTAACTCTGGCCAAAGCCAGTAAACACGATCCCTGTCATCTGTTCCCCTCAGCATGACTAAGACATGTCCAGGATTGTCGGAAGGAACTTCATCAAGACAGAGAGAAACCTCAGGGAAGTGAATCAAGAAAACACAAAACCCATAAGAAAGAGTCAAATTTGAAATCCAAAGCTGGGGTGGGGGTGGAGAGGAAGGTTGGCTTCCCCGATCTCCTGCTCACTGGGGGCCCCGAGTGGAGCCCCTGTTTGCCTTTTGCAAGTCATTGACCCCTTCACTCAACTCGCCCTCCCCGAGGTCCTCCTCTGTGCCGGGCACGCTGCTGGGTGCTGGGCTACAATGACAGGCTCTGCCCCACAGAGTCTTACAGGGAGACCGACGAGCAACAGCAACCACAGCACAGTGTGCTGGGTTCCACTCTGGAGAAGCCCAGGGGCTTTGGGGCACACAGCAGGGGTGTTTAGCCCAGACTTGGGAGTCAGGGAACATCCCACGGAGGAAGTGCTGGGCCCTGAAGAATGGGTTGGGTTTATCCAGGTGATAGTTGATGGGGGTGTGGTGTGTGTGCGTGTGTATGTGTGTGTGTGTGTTGGGGGGACGCGAGTGTTCTGGGCAGGGGGAGCTGCATCTGTCAAGGCCCGGAGGTGACACTGAATGTGGCAGCAGTGGAGGAATTGGAACACGTTATAGTGCAGAGTGTGAGGAGGGGCTGCTGAGGGTTCGTGGGGGACAAGTGACAGAGGACTTGCTCAGTGAAAGTGAGGAGACTAAACTGCATCCTGAGGGCTGCAGGTAAACCCATGCCATCTCCATGCTCATCTTTTTCTAGGCTTTGGTGGTGGATGAGGCCCTATTGGCCAAGGACTGCCCACCGTCTTGGCTATTGCCCACCATTTTGGTTATTGCCCACTATCTTTGTTCCAGATAAACTCCTCCTAGTAGAGAACAAATCTGGCAAGAAGACAAATGGTCTCCATTCTGGTCAGAAGCTGCACTGGAGCTGGGGAACATCACCCATCAATCTCCCAGCACTCGCTTTCCCTGAGGAACCCGGGGCCGGGCTGTGTCACCGCTGCCACAGCTCCCATGTGTGCCTATCACACCCCACCACTGGTGAGGACCCCGCTTCCCAGCTGAGAGCGCTGTGCCTGAGGCTGGTCCCCTCCTCTCTCTCCAAGGGTGTGTTCCATTGGTAACAGCTATAATTCTCACTGTTGTGGGCGCCCTCCACCTCCATCCCCTCCTCGTCATTATTGCAGCTGGACTTGGCTGTGCCGGGACTGCGGCAGGCAGGCCTTTACACAGTCATCTACTGGATTTCCCACAACCACTCCACTTCACAGACGGGACACTGAGGCTCAGACAGATGCCGCAACTCAGCTGACAGAGGATCTGACTTGGTTTGACTCTCAAGCCCACCCTCATCTCACGCCATCTAAAATAATCACCGAGCACCTACTGAGAGTGGAGACCAACAGCTCCCACAAGCAGGAAAGCTCTGGAAATCCTCTTCTTAGGAAGCAAGTGGCCACAAGTGAACAATGAGTCCCCGGCCCAGTTATTTCTTGTCTCTGGGCCTCAGTTTCCTCACCTGAGGTCCTCATGTGTGGAACAAATGGAGTGACAATGAAGGAATGAGACTGAGGCTGGCTTGGCTCCAATGTGGCGGAGAGGACCTCCCATCAATTCTCAGGGGACAGCGGTTCAGATAGGCAAGAACTAGCTGTGCTGATTTCTAGACAAGCCCCTTCCCCTCCTCTGTGGAGAGGCTGAGGTCTGTGCTTGATCAACACACACATGTGCCAGTGTGACTGAAGAAAGAATGGGGACCATGGCTGAGGACCCTCTGGCTCTACTTGTGATTCTGACTCATCAATCTCAAAGAAAATCTGCATTCCTCAAGCTTTCCCCTCCCCGAGGGGCCTCTCATCTCTCTCTAATGTCATGGCTCCCCTCAGCCTCAGGAGAAAGCTGTTCTAGTTTTCTCTTAGGTCCAAACACTAACAAAACGAAGTTCTCTTTTCTCTTCCCTTCGTTCTCTTCCTTTCCCTTCTCTTCTTGGTTACATATGAGATGCTTTGGAATTTTCAGAGGAAAAGTTTGGCAAGCCCAGGGAAGACTTTATGGAAATGTACAAGGAGTATTCAGAGCCTGGAAGACCCCATAAGATGGAGTGAAGCTTGTGGGACTAGAAGTAAAGGAAAACACGAATGGCTGTCTCCAAAGCTGCTCCTGCCAGTGAACCCACACTGGGCCCTCAACCCCCTTCCCAGGTCATTCATGCAGTCGGCAAATATTCTGTGAGCTCATGGTCCCCGTCCCCATGGACTTCACCACCCACCAGGGACACACAGGTGGACAGAAACCACGTCCACTGAGCAAAGGGCTGTAATGCGGGAGGTATATAGTATAGGGAGCTCAGAGGACACACAACCAATCTGGATTTGGGGGCGGGGGGCAGAGAGAGGACGAAGGAAAAGCAGGTGGGATAGGAAGAAAGTGGGGGTGGTGCTGTAATGGAATGGTGGTGGAATGGGTGGTGAGGGGGGCACATGCAGAGGCCTGGAGGTGAGAGCCAGCCGGGCACATTCAAGAAATGGAAAGAAGTTTTGAATGGTGGGAGGGAGAGAGTGCTGAGTGCTGAAGCTGGAGAGAGAGGCTGGGCTGGATCATGAAGAGTTTTGAAAGCCATGCTGGAGAAGTGGGGCCCACTGAAGGGTCCTGTGTGCCCCCCAGTCCAAACACTGACCCCTCCCCTAGAGATTCCCCTCCCATCGGTGGTTCTGGGAGGAAACTGTAGTTCAGAGAGGTTCAGTGACCTGTCTAAGGACCAACAGCTAGTGGGGAAGTCACTAGCCTCCTGGATTTGAGCCCACATGCATGGGATTCCATGGCTGGTGGGATTTCCTTTCGGCATCCCGTCTGAGCCGCTTGCAAGGGATTTAGGGATATTTCTAGGGCTCACTGGATAGATGCTCTTAGTTAGCCCAGCTTTCCATATAGCTTGATCTCTAAGGGTCCCATTAAACTCCACGCCCGATAGAACCGTGAATTGAGGGGACTGCGCTATTCTGGGAAGTTTTTCAACATTTGGGTTACATTATGATTCCAGCAGGTGTGGTACTGGGAGGAGGGAGGCTGGGCGGACCGCCCTCGGGGGCGTGGTGGGGGCGGGTAGTTCAGCTGGGAAGGTGTGGGCCGTCCTCCAACTTCCTTCATAGCTGTGGCTGCAGCGGCCCCTTGTGGCCATTTTACACACGAGGAAACTGTCTGATAAACTGCAATTTTAGAGCTGGAAGGGAAGGTGTCTTTCCCTAGAGAGATGGCCTCCTCCACTCCTTTGTTGCCCAGAGAAGGAAAAACATGCCCAGCGTCACACAGCTAGAATCTAGTTTTTGGACCTCTAGCCCTCCTGGGGCTCTTCCTCTTGTACCACTCCCAGCTCAACCCCCCTTTGCTGTCCGTAGGGAGGCCAGGGAGTAGTCTGGAGTGTAGGGCCTGCCCTTGCCTAGACAGGCTCCCTCTGATCCTTTCTCTCCTCTCAGAATTGAGCAGGGTGAGGGGTACGGAAAGAGGGGGGCGGTAGCAGGAATGAGCCTGCCAGGCGGCAGAGCAGCGAGTCCCCGTGAGGCCTCCAGGGGGCGCCGCGGCGCCGCTGCACAGGCAAGCGAGCTCAGCACGCCGAGCACAGCGGGAGCTGCGTGCAGCTGGCCTGCTGAGCGGGCGAAGGCAGACCCGTGGCCAGCAGCCTGCGATGTCCGAAGCTGTGGCTGGCTGCGAAGTGAACACCACCGCCTCTTTCCGTGGCTCGGATGCCAGCTCTCTGATCCGCCTCGCAGCCTCCGCGAAACTGCACTTTCCAGACGCTGCTCTTCTCTCTGAGCCTCTGCATGGCGGGGAGGTGGGCCGGCAGGATCACTGTCCCTGTTGCTAGGTGGGGAAACAGTTTCAGAGAGACCAGCCAGCTGCTAAAGACAGAACCCCGACTCCATCCAGGGCTTTGACTCTGCATCCAGCACCCTTTCCTACACGGTCGCGCCTTCCCCTGGGTTCTGCTCAGGGTAAATGGGGAGGTGTCCTGAGGCAGGCAGGGGGGCTGTGGGGTCAACTCCACTGCTACCTGCTTCTGTGACCTTAGGCAAGTCCCTTACCCTCTCTGCGGTTCAGTCTCCTCATCTGTAAAATGGGTGGTAACCTTCTCCCTTGGAAGGTTGTTGTAAGAAGTGGGCACAATGGATTATGTCTGGGCGCCTGGTCTAGGGAAGCTAGTGTTGTAAATGTGGGGGCTGCGGGGTCCTGGCTGGGAACATCAGAGCCCTGCTGTGCCTCACTGAGGTGGGGGTGAGCTACCGTGGACTCTGGGGTGCAGACTGTGGGGTGGGCATGCTCAGGCTGTTGGAGCCGGCCAGAGATGGAGCTGAGAGAGTGCAGGTCCGGTGGGGTCAGAGGCAGGGCAGGGTGTGGGGGATGTGGAGTGAGTCACTTACCAGCTCAGAGGCTGTGGAGTGAAGAGGAAGGAGCGTGGAGGCGGGGGCCGGCCAGGCCTGGCGGCACCAGGCACCAGCATACCCGGCAGAGAGGCAGCTCTGCGGAAGGAGGCGAGGGTGGTGCCCCGCCAACCCCACACACGGGCCCCTGTCCTGCTCAGTACGCTCCAGGAGAGGGGGGTGGGGCCAAGGAGAAATGTAGCCTGGGACCCCTCCATGTGTGGGCCTGTGTGGGGCGTGGGATCCAGAGAACCCGCTGTGGGTGAGGGTCAGGTCTGCTTTCCCCTCCCTGCTCCCCGTCCCCTCATCCACTCTCCCCTTGCTAAAGCCTTTCTTCCTACCAGTATGGCTGGGGGTGGAGGAGAATGGTCTGTGAGCCTCTCCCAGACCCCATGGGGGGTGGGTGGTACCATCTAAGACAGACAGACCAAGGCAGTCTCATTGGGCTAGGCCCATTGCAGCTGACCATCCACTCGGACTTCAGCCACACCTGCATGGGTCAGGGTGCCCATGGGATACGATGGACTTTCAGGGTCAACTGAATGGACTTGAGAGAAAGAACTATTTTTGGAAGTGTGGACAGGAGCAGGGATGGGGGTCACATCCCGGGAGGAGCAATGCGAAGCTGAAGGGACAGCAGAGGAGAGAGCAGGTGATGGGAGCTGGTGAGGGCTGTGGCCGGGGAGGGCTGCCCTGCAGGAGCAGTGACCACTGCTGCCCTGTGGGGGGAATACATACCCTGCCTCTCTCTTCCCTCTGGCCCACCTCTTGCAGCTGCCTCCCATTGGCTGATCCAATGGGGCAGCCAGAGATCAGCCTTCTGGGCACAGAGCAGGGCAGAGAAGGGTAGAGAATGGATCTGGAAGGACCAAGAATTATTAGGGTGATGGGGACACAAAGATAAATGCCAGACCCTGCCCTCATGGAGGCACTGCCTAGTAGAGGAGACGAGAGATAACTCTCATAGGTGGGGAGAGGCCAGTCCCAGGAAAGGTTCAGATAAAGCACCAGACAGGCTCAAAGGAGGGAAGGGTTGTGGCGGGGAGGGTGCCGGGGCTCACAGAGGCTTTAAGGAAGAAGTGCTGTATTTGTTTCCTATGTCTGCTGTAACAAGTGACCCCAGGCTTAAGGGCTTAAAACAACACGATATTAGTATCGTACAGTTGTAGAGGTCAGAGTCTGAAATGGATCTGTGGGCTAAAGTCAAGGTGTCAGCAGAACTGTGTTCCTTCTGGAGGTTCTAGGGGAGAATCTTTCCTTGCCTTTTCCAGCTTTTAGAGGCTGCCTGCATTCCTTGGCTTGGGGCCCCTGCCTCCTTCGAAGTGCATCACTCCAGCCTCTGTTTCCATGGTCATCACTCCTCTCTCTGACTTTGACCATCTTGCCTCCCTCATATAAGGACCCTTCTGATTACATCGAGCCCATTTAGATAATCCAGGATAATCTCTCCATTTCAAGATCCTTCTCTTAATCACACCTGCAGAGTCCCTTTCTGGCCTGGGAGGTGCACATTCACAGGTTCTGGTGTCTAGGATGCACACATCTTTGGAGGGCCCTTATCTGCCCACCACCGGTGGCACTGGAGATGGGCCAGGCTTAGACAGGTGATGGCTGAGGGTAAGGACACTGCAGTGGGAGGGGACAGCCCTGCAGAGGCAGGGCCATGAGGACAGAAGCAGCACATGCTGGCACCTGGCATGTGGCTGCAGGAGGTGTGGTTTCAGGGAGCAGGCCTGGAAACGTGGAAAGGCCAGTGCTGCTCCCCTTCCAAATAAACACAGTTGGCCTGTGAGTGGAGGGGACAAACGTTGCCCCTGAGGGCTGATGGGGCTGGGTTGGGCCCTGCTGGATTCGAGATTAGCATCACTGTTTAGCATTCACTCCATTGCTGTATTCAGGCCTGGTCACAGCCAGTCTTGACCCTTGTAATTGTCCCCTCAGTGGTGTCCTCCATTTAGCCCTGTCCCCCTCCAGGCGACCCCCTCTGCTGATAGCCTCAGACCCCACCCCCTAGGGGCCCCTGCTGAGGCTCAGGCCTGGGCTTGTCTCCCCTCCACAGCCTCCCCCAGCCTCCACGCCTCTCATTCTCTCCTCCAACTTTCCTCCCCAGCCAGAACCGCTCCCTGCTCCTGAACTCCCGCTTGTGCACGCGTCCAGGCCATTTCCAGTAGTTTTTTTGGTGCCAGAAATGCCCTCCCTCCACCCTGTTTCCTCTCCTCAGCCTTTAATCCTGAGCTCCTGGAAGAACGCCTCTCCCTTCCCTCCTCTCTGCTGCACTTGGAGGCACTGAGAGGCTCCCACAGGAGCTTTTATAAAAATCCGCACCTGCTGAGTAGTCATCCTGTGCGGGGATGGTGGACCCATCACATGTAATCCTCCTACTGGTGAGAAGAGCTAGCAACCATTGAAGGCTGACTAAATGCCAGGCACTGTTCTTTTTTTTTTTTCTTGTGAGGAAGATCAGCCCTGAGCCAACATCCATGACAATCCTCCTCTTTTTTTTGCTGAGGAAGACTGGCCCTGGGCCAACATCCGTGCCTAGCTTCCTCCACTTTACATGGGACGCCACCACAGCATGGCCTGACAAGCGGTGCATTGGTGCATGCCCGGGATCCGAATCCAGGCCACCAGCAGCGGAGCGCGTGCACCCAACTGCCGTGCCATGGGGCTGGCCCCACCAGGCACTGTTCTTTACAGACGATGTTTTTTTTGTGTGTGAGGAAGATTAACCCTGAGCTAACATCTATTGCCAATCCTCCCCTTTTTGCTGAGGAAGATTGGCCCTGGGCTAACATCCGTGCCCATCTTCCTCTACTTTGTATGTGGGATGCCGCCACAGCATGGCTTGACAAGTGGTGCGTAGGTCCGTGCCTGGGGTCTAGGCCTGGGAACCCCAGGCTGCCGAAGCAGAGCATGCAAACTTAACCACTACGCCACTAGGCTGGCCCCTACAGAGGATTTTTGTTTATCCTCTACACACCCCTCTGACGTTGGTGTTATCAGCCCCATTTCAGAGATGAGGAAACTGAGGCTCTGAGAGTTTAAGTAACTGGCCTTGAATGACACACTTTCAGATAAATAGTCCTTGAATCAAAGCCAGGCCACATTTTATAGAAGAGGAAACTGAAGCTTGGGGAGGTAAAATAACTGGGCCAGGCTAATGAGTGGCTCTCAAACCGAGGTGTGGCTCATTTCAAAGGCCAAGCTCGTCAGTGTCTCACTACATGGTCACTCATTAACCTTTACTGCCACACTGCACTGCCGAGCCTCTGTTTTGTAGTTATTTGTATGGATCTTCCCTTGCCCCAACTCTGCCTCACCCACTGTACAGGGGGCCGGGCCCGGGTCTATCTCTGCTTTCTGCACCTGGCACAGGGCCTGGCTCAGAGCGAATGAGGGAATGAGTGATGCTTCCTGGACGTGGCTCTGGGCAAAGCAAGGAAGTGCTCAGAGAGGTCACCTGCAGCCACCGAGACCCGGCTGGTGGGACAGGCTTTGATTGGCGGGCTTCAAGCATTTATGGTAAGGGTTGTGAGGCCCTCTGGGCCCAGGCTTGGGGTCCCAGCCCATCCAAATTTCTTGGCAGATCTGAATGCCCACGTTTGTTGTTTTTACAAATATATTTTATATATAGTTTTTGGAAGAGGTAATACACGCATAATACAGTACAAAATGCAAAAGTACACAGGATATATCACAAAGCAGTTTGGCTGCATCCTTGGAATCCAGTCTCCTGGCTCCCCTCCCAGCAGGCATCCTTTGCTGTCACTTGCTTGTGTAACTTTCTAAAGAGATCCTGTGCGTTTACAAATGTACACGTGTTCATGTTCTTCCCTGGGGCACACATACAGATGGTAGCAAACTGTATACATTGCTCTGCAAGTGTCCTTTTTCATTGAATAAAATATTTTGAAAATCTTTCCTACCAGTCCCATCTAGAGCTGCCTCATTCTGTTTGATGGTTGCACACAGTATTCTATTGGATACAGGAATCCTATGATGCATATTTAGGTGTTTCCAGGCTTTGCATTATAAATCATGCTGCCATGGACATGCTAGTACATCCTGTCATTTTGCACATGTGCAAAGCTACACTTGAGAGGTAAATACCTGTAAGAGAAGTTGATGGGACAAAGAATCATATGTAAACTTTTGATGGATGTTCGAAATCACTATTCATAGAGTTTACATTGATTTTACTGCTACAGCAATGTGTGGATTGTCCAGTTACCCATAGTCCCAATGAATAGTAACTTATCAACCCTTTTCATCTTTACCAATCTGACATGTAAAACACGAGATTTCATGGTAGTCTAAATTTGCATTTCTCCTATTTTGAATGAGATTGAACATTTTCATATGTCTAAATGCAATTTGCATATCTTTTTCTGGAAACCGTTTGCTCATATTCTTTGCCCATTTTCCTCCTGGGTTGTTGGTCTCTTACTTAGTTATTTGTAGGAACTCTTTATATGTGTTAAGGTTATTAGCCTTTGGTCCATGACATAGATTGCAAATATTTTCCCCTTTTTGTTCCCACAAGTTCTGTTGTGAAAGGTTCCCTGCTGATCACTTCCCATCTTCCCCTCTAGTTATTTCCCTACTTGTCTTAAATCCTCTGTAATTACCCCTCACATTCCCAGTAACTTATGCTTGCATGATCTGATTTAAAGCTTATAACCTCCATGCAAGATGAATGTTGATATTCCCATTTGTGTTGAGAGAGACTTCTCCATGGATCTCTTGCATTTCTGCACATCTTGCAACCAGGGGCACTGACAGCTTTTGTTCTGGTCTGTCTTTTCAAGGATGTTTTAGTAGTGAACTGCCATGGAAGGTAGAGAGAGTGTCTGCCTCCTGAGCAGAGGCTGGTTTTTTATATTCTGCCTAATAATGCTGATGCTTCCCCCTGGAGCAAAGATCAGACAGGTTTGCTTGCAGCTCGTTATAGAAGATTTGGTTTCCCAAACCTTGGGGTTTCCCAGGTGTCATGCAAAACCCATTGCATGTGTAGCTCCCAGCTGGACCCAGCTTCAGGATGTCCCCATAGTACTTGAGGGGGAGGGCAAGAGGAATCAATGCAAACAGGAAGCTTGAGCTGCTTGCTGTGCCTGTGAGTAATGAGATCCTTTGTCTCTGACCCAGAAGTCTCCGGTCTTCTGCCAGCATCCCTAAAACTGTGGCAGGCTAACTTGTTAGCTTGCAAAAGGAGTAAATCTCAGACCCTTACAGTTCTTGACAGTTTGGCAGCTGGGCAGTCTTTGATCACCTGAGCCCAAGGTCACTCAGATAGAAAGAAGCAAAACTGGGCCTGGAATTGGGTCTCTTACTTCACACCCAAAGTTTTCTTACCCCACAAAATTGGGGTTCTCTGCCCAATGAGCATAAACAAGCCAATTAATTATGGCATCGGCCTTTGGGGGAGAAATCAACTTCTATTCTACAAGATTGAACTACAGGGAGACAGGGGGCTTGTGCCCTGAGATCTGTCTCCCCGATTCAGGATTTGGGGCAAAATTTAAGAGGTTAGGGAGAACAGGTTGGCATGTGGAAACACTGGTGGGACAGGCTTTGATTGGTGGGCTTCAAGCATTTATGGTAAGGTTTTAAACATTTATGACAGGGTTCTAAACATTTGTGAAGGCTCTAAACATTTTTGATGAGGTGGGGAAGGAACTTTAACACTGGATCTTCCTGAATGAGGGACCCCTCACTTCTGATAAGAGTCTGACTTTCAAGTTCTGGTCATGTCCTGGTCATTGGGTTCCGTGGCAGGGAGGGTCTTTGGTTCCAAGGTCGTTTAAGGTCACAATTTCTTCTTTTGCACATGCCTGGGCTATGTGACTTTGCAGTATTTCTGAAAGACAATTCTTAATCACTCTGTTGATAAGAGATGGGGTCAGTTGAACTGGTCCTGGAGGGCCTGTGGTCACAAATCTTTTTGTTATTCGTTTCTCAATCTTGAGGGACACAGGGCAATGACTGTTCTAGCTTCTTCCTGTTGATAAAAGGTGTAGGTTGTTTTGGCCACGTTAGCATAGCCTTCCCCTGCTAACAGGCAAGCTGCCTGTGGCTAGGCTTCTCGTGGCTGACTTATCTTTGTGTCTCTCCCATGCCTTCTGCATGGTTTCAACAGAGAAGTTTGATAGATCTCATTCTTGGGCTAGTGGTTCTCAAACTTTAGTAAGCCCGAGAATCACCTGGGGAGCACACTGAAAATGCAGGCATTAAAAATGTAGGCTCACCCGCAGAGATGTGATTCAGTAACCCTGGTGTGGAACCCAGGGATTAGAGTGTTATACAAGCCTCCCAGGTGACGCCGTCCCATGGTGTGTCCCACGCTCTGAGAGTCGCTGCTGTGGAGAACAGGCTGTCACTGCGGGTGTGTGAGCAGAGAGACTTGATCAAAGCTGGCTTGAGATGGATGAGCCTGGAGCTGGGGAGAGTGCTGGAGATTAGCTGTGAGGGAGGTGGCCGGGCTGCTTGGTCTTGAAGTGATAGGCCAGGATTATGGGGCGGCAGAGGGAAGGAATGAAGGGGGTGTTGGGACACCCAGCTGGGATGACTGCCCTGTGTTCCCAGCTTCAGGGCACTGTGCTCTCAGCTGTCTGACTCATCTGACACTTTGCATATTTCACCTCCTGACTCAAAAACCATCGTTGGCTTCTGCAGGTAAAACAAAAATCAAATCCAGTGGCCTGAACTGCAAAGCCTTTCCTTGTTTGAGTCCAGCCAGCTTTGCAGCCTCTGCTGCCCTGATTCTCCTTTGGCACAGAGGTTAACCCATGACGCACAGGGCCAGACCTCCTGGGTTCAAATCCTAGCTCTGCCACTTACCAAACTTGAAGCAAGTTGCCCTCAGTTTCCTGGTCAGTAAAATGGAGATATTGCTATCTGCAGCAGTACTTACAGCACAGGGGCGCCTTGATGATCAAAATAAGTTAGTGTATGTCACATGCTTGAACAGTCAGGCATCCAGTAAGGGCTCCATACATTGGACTGTTTTTACAGGATCCTTTGTTACTGAAACTCCCACCCACCTGCCACCTCCATGTCCTCCCTCCTGTCACCACTTATTGTAGCTCACCCTGGGCTCGGCTCAAGGCCCTCCTCCTCCAGGCGGCCCTCCCTGCTCACCCCAGGCCTCGCTCAGGGTGCACTCCTTCCCTGAGCTCCAGCCCTCTGTTCCGTGTCCGTCCTCTGACGCTGGCCTGCCACCTGCTCTGTCAGGAACCTGTAGTGTTCGCCTCTTTCTCTTCTGTGAGCTCAGATCTTCCCCTGGGGGCAGACAGCCAGGATTCAGGGCAGCTGCCTGCTGGTCTCAGCTCAGCAGAGAACTGGCTGTGTGACCTCGGGCGGGCTGAGTCCCCGCCCCTCTCTTAGTCTTCTAATCTACAAACTGATGGAGTTGGACTAAGGCACCAGTGATGGAGCTTTGAAAGAGGGGGAACCTCTGCTTCAGCAAAATCTTACAGAAATCTGGGTATGTAAGCAGGAGAGCAGAGCTGCTGTGGATGAAGGAGTATGTGAGTGTGTTTGTGCGCATGCACGTGGGTATGTGTGAGGGTGTGTGTCTGTGTGTGAGCCGGTGCGCACATGTGTATGTGTGAAGGTGTGAGTGTGTGTGCGCGTGGGTGGCCAGTGCAGGTCTGCTCAGCTCGCATCTCTGCTGAGGGCTCTGCAGGCCAGGCTTGAAGACCCCTGGGCCAGGATGTTTCTAGGCCCCCATCCTACAAGTGTAGGCGTTTCGTCTGATTCATCTCGCTGGGCTTATGGTAGATGCTTCCTATGTTTCTTAGTGGTTGAGATGAGGATAAGAACAAGGTAAAATTGGCCTGGCAGGAATGGCGAGTTTCGGCTTCCCGAAGCCTCCCCTTCCCCTCCCTGAGCCCAGATCCTTCCTTCTGAAACTCCAGATACAGATCTCTGTCTGAAGGTGTTTGTTTGACTTCTGTGTGCCAGGGTCCTAGCTCTGTGTTGACTGAGCTAGGATGTTCTGGTCTCCAGAGGCCCCCACCCTAATCCCGGACAAGGCCTGCCGAGGATGTACCCCCTCCCCACCCCAGCACATTCCTCTGGATGGGGGCTGGGTCTCAGGCAGGGAGGGCTTCCTGGCACTGCGGCTCCATAGCTCATTTCCTACCCCTCCCTGGTGCTGGCACAGCTGGGAGGCCTGGAGCTGGTGCCCGGTCACCCTGGTTGGGAACCCCACCCTGAGGGCTGGGGCTAGCATCTGATAGGTCCTGCCTGGAACAGCAATGAGCTGCCCAGTGGAGCCAATGAGGTTTTGTCCTCCGTTAATGCTCTGTGTTTGCTTGTGTGTCTAGGGTGGGGTGTGTATTTCCTCCCAATCTACTGTCCCTTATCAGAATGCCCCTTGGATACCAGGCCCCTGGCAGAGGGTGGGGCCTCAGCTGCTCTTTCTTTGGGTAAAGGGCATCTCCCCCATCAGACTCTAGACCTGGGGCACTCCTGGTGTCCCCAGCTTCTGACAGCCCACCTTGTTATGGGATTCTTCTCGGTCTCCGCCTAATGACTGTTTATCCTGCAGCCAGCTGGAGCCAGGGGGAGCCAGGGGGAGCCAGGAGGGGCCAGGATGGGCTAGGGCTCAGAATTCTGTCTCCAGAGTGGCTCTGAATTCCAGCTGTGCTCAAGAATGTCCCCGACCCCTCCCGGCCAACCTCCACCTGCCTTCCTCTCTGCGGAAGAAGCAGCTTTTCCCAAAGCTAGGCTAACCTGACCACCCCTCCCCCAAGCCTACCAGGCCCCACTTGCCAGCTTGAAACCAGTGGAGCCTGGGTCAAGTCAGAATTGAAAGTATATAAGCACCCTCTACTCCCGGTTATAGAAGTGATACATGTTCATTGTTGCTTTGTTGAAAATTTGGAAAATGCAGGGCCCGGTCAGAAGCCCCTACCCCCCACCCTGCCTGTGGGCTCCGTGAAAGCAGGGCCTAGGTGGACACAGCCTGTGTCCCTCCCCCTCCGTCAGGGGGCATCAGCGCTGGCAGACATGTGCACAGTGAGTGCTTGGTGAGTAGAACCCAATTAGAACCTAATTCTGCCAGGACTTCTAAAGCAGATCCAGGGATGACCCTGCGGGTGACTGCTGTCTTTCTGGAGGGGGGTCAGATGAGCCACAGCTCAGACCAGTCCCCTGATGGCAGTGCAAATGCTAGGCTCAGGCCTCGAGCTAGGAGTCCTCCTAGATTCCTCTCCTTCCCTCGTGTTCTGTATGATTCCATCAGCTCACCTATTGACTCTGCCTTCAGAACACACCCCACATCAGGCCACTTCTCACCGAGTCCCCTCACATCTCCCCAGAACCAGCCTCCAGCACCTCTTGCCTACACTTTATAAGAGCCTCTTATCAGATCTCCAGCGTCCACCCTCGGCCCCCAGTCTATTCTCCAGAGAGCAGCCAGAAGCCCCCCAGTGTTCCTCTAATCAAAGCCCCATTACCCTCAGGATAAAGTCCTGCTCCCTAATAAGACTACAGACCCGTGCGCTCCATCCCAGCCTCCTCTGGGCCCCCTCTCCTGCCCGCCCCTGCCCTGGCACACCCTGCTCAGCCTCGGGGCTGTCAGGCGTTCCCAGAACACGCCACGTTCCTTCTTCCTCAGGGAGTTTGCCTTCTGCCACGCCCTCTGCCTGGGTCCCCCAGGAACTGGAAGGTTCCTTTGCCTCATTCGGGTCTCTGTCCATGTGCCACCGCCTCGGGGCCCTTCCCTGGCCCTCCTTAACGGGCTCTCCCTGCGCTCTTCACCCCTTCCCCGCTCCGTTCCTCCCCTTTCACTCCTCACACCTAGAATTACATTGTGTCTGCCCCACCCAGAACGAAAGCTCAGGAGGGTAGGGAGTTTGTGACCGTTTGTTCTAGAAGGCCAGAGTCTAGAAGGTGCCTAGCACAGAGTGTGGTCCATAATTATTTGTTGAATGAGAAAAAGGGCTTCTCCCTTTTCTTCCTCTTTTGTGGGCAATAATTAAGCATTTCCTAGCGCTGGAGTGGGCCCTGGGGCTAGAGGCAGCTGCGAAGCTCGAAGTCTAGCTGGGGCCACAGAGCTGTGGCGTGTGATGGGGGAGTTCAGGGGGCTGCATGGGGGGAAGCTGGCCCAGTCTGAGTGGGTCAGGGCAGATGTCCCAGAGGTGACACACAAGCTGAGCCTGGAAGAGGTCTGGTTCCTTCTACAAGGCAGGGATGTCACCCTCATGGCCACGTGTCAGCCTCTGGCTCACAGTAGGTGTTCAGCGGAACTGCTGATATAGCGATTGTTCAGGAGCTACGCCTGATTTCGAGGACGACAGTTTCAGGTCCCGGACAGGACCCTGCCAGGTGAAGGTAGTAAGGGCTCTGTAGAGTTCACCCAGGATTCCAGGACCAGATGTTATGAAACGCAGAGCCCTGTCTTCTAGAGTCCTTGTCTCTGAGGGAAGCAGTGCTGTTTCCCCTTAAGGATCCTGGGGGAGGGAAGTTAGCTGGCTGGAAAGGGAGCAGAGACCACCCAGGGACCATGATGGGCTCTGGGAAATCAGGGCAGGCTCCGGGACAGTTTTCTTTCTCTCTGTCCCGTGTCTGGTCCTCCCATGCCCCAGCCCAGGTGGTACGGGCCCAGGCTTGGTTCAGGGCTCCAAATGGGGCACATAGCCCAGTGTCAGGGCGGAGGCATAGAGAGGCACCCCTGGCTAGGTGGCCGGCTGGGCCCTCCCCGTGCAGAGAGGATCCTGAGCCTGGTCACGTACACTCAGCCCCAAGGGAGGGCCGGGGGGCAGGGAGAGGCCAGTCCTGTCTTCCCCGGGTGTGAAATGCGGCACCTCCCGGGTGGGAGAAGCTGACCCTCGCCATTCCCCCATGGGCCTGGACAAGGGGCAGTTCCGTAGGACTCAGCGCTCCCTCCCTCCTCTCCCCCGTGATTGGCCCTGGTTCCTGTCAGGCTGGTTTTTCCTCCCCTGGGGACTCCAAGAGGAACTCGAGGGGCCATCCTGACCCAGCCGGCCCTGCCCCACCTTTCCTGGGTTCCTGTTGCCACAGACAGGGCCAGACCTGGCTTGGGGGGAGCTCCCGCTGCTGGCCTTGGGTCCTCATGACACCACCCACCTGGCCTGAGCAAGGCTCTGAGCTGCTCACAGCGTGGCCAGCATTTCTTGTCTGTGTCCTTCACTCCCCATCCTCACCACCAGGACTAAGTTCAGACCCTCTTTATCTCTAACACGGACTATTTCAGCAGACCTAAACTGGTCTCCCTCCCCATTGCTATGCCTACCACCCTCCTCTCACCAACCCATTCACCATGTGGAACCCACAGCAATTTCTAAAAGATAAATTTGACCACATCACATCCCTGATTGAAATGACTTTCCATTGTGTTCAGGATAGAGTCCAACTCCTAGGATGAGCTTACAGCACCCTGCAACTTCCCTGGCCCCTGCCCCTCCTCCACATGCCCCAACTGTATGCAATTACCAGTGGTCCCCCAAGCTGGCCCCGGTGAGTCCACTCTTCCAGGCCCTGTTCTCTTTGCTCCCCTGCCTGATAAACACCTACTGGTCTTTTGCTCAAGGTTCTGGTTCTTTAGGGTTTTTCACGTCACTGTACATGGACATTACTCCTCTATGAAACATCTCTGGATGCTCCCGGGCAGGAACGAGCACTCCTTCCTTTTGCGTCGACTTGCTCCTGCACAAACACAATCCCAACACCTACACACTTGATTATTCTGATTTGTCTGAAGCTGAAATGCCTACTGGCTCAATAGTTCTAGAATGGTGGTCCACATAGTGGCTACTCACTCCAGCACCCCTAGAAACCCCCCAGGTATTTCAGAAAGTCCCCAGGGGAAAGCGTCCCGTGTGCTGACAGGGGGGCTCCCGGCTGCTGCGGTGTACCTGCTGCTGTTCCTCCTGCTCCGGCCACACTGCTTCACGCGCACTACCCACAGGACGCCTCAAGGGCAGTGCTGAGAACGCCCATGTCGGTGCCAGCGGGCCGACTCTGGATGCTCCTGAAGCTTCTGATACTTGGGGAGCTGGAGCAGGAGGGGCTTTCCCCCCAGGTCCAAGTCATTGGGCTGAAAGAGCCCTCCTGCACCCAGATTCTTTCCAAGTCCCTCTTGAAAAGTTCTGCCACCTTCTCTTCCCTCATGAAGAGGGAAAACTTCATAAAGAGGAAAAACCAGTGCACAGGACCCAGGGGTGGGGCAGGCGCCTGGGAACCTTTTCGGGGTGCTCTCTTCTCTCCACGTCTGCCGTTCCCCTTTCCAAAACTTCCTTTCTCCTTTCCTAATTCAAGACTGGAGTGTCAGCGTGTATGAGCGGGGACAAAAATGTCAGTGGCGTGTGCAGGGAGGGGAAGAGGGATTTACTCTATTAAATGCAGCCAGTTCTCAACGTCCATCACGTAGTGTTTCTTAAGAAATTATTTATTTTTAATTAACAAGTAATATACAAATACATTCTTGTTGTAAAAATTAGAACAGCAGAGATGAGCGTGGGTCCCCATGACTACTATCCTCAGTCAGCTTCTCTCCAAGGAAATCCCTGGTGTCTGTCTGGCTGGTTCCTCCCTCATCCATGGGCTTCCATGCATAGTCATAGTACGTGTAGAAATATCATCTTTTAAGTGTATGTCAGCATTAATTTATCATATATATGGATTGCCCTCCCACTGTCTTTATTTTGCCCAACAACTGGTTCTTTGGGGTTTTTCACATCACTGTACATGGACATTACTCCTCTGTTTGATTTCTGCTTCTAGTCCTTCGTCATGTGGATATAACATGGTTTACTCAATGGTCTCCCCACCAGTGGTTGTTTCTATCTTTCCACCATTACAAACAAGGCTTCAGAGAGTACCCTTTTATATGCCTCCCTATATATATGGGCAAGGGGTTCTTTGGGGGTAAGTATGAAAGAGCGGGCCAGGGGCTTGTAGGGGGTGTGAATGTTTTTTAGGGAAGACACGGCCAAACTGCCCTGCAAAGTGGCCGCTACAACCCACCTCCCATCAATGTGTTTGAGGGAGTTCATTTGCCCTCAGCTTCCCAACACTTGACATCATCAAACTTTGTAATTTTGCCAATGTAATGGGGAAGAGTGAATCTCCCATCTTCTCCTGCCTGCCCTTGATTGGGTTGGGGGTCTGGGAAGGCAGCCTGGTGCTGTTTATAGAAAGTTCCAGCCAGCCTTGTTTACCGTCCCATCTTCTCCTCGCAGGGCACCTGGTGTCGCAATACCTGAGCTTCTGGGGTTTGTGCTGAGAATCTGCTTGCCTGTCATGGGCTTCTGGTCCACTTCTGCCTTGGGTCTCAGCTTCCTCTTGTCTGCTGTTAGCTACCATTTTTGAGCTTTAAAATTTTTGTGGACATTTCTCATCTTCTGTTGTCTCTTCTTTTATTCTCTTTAAATTCTCCTTAACAGTCAGCATAACAGGGTTTTAGGAAGGAGCAAAAATTAATGTGGGTCTCCAATCTACCACATTTCATTGAAATGAATGTCTCCACAATCCCCTGCCAGCCTGTCAGCCTCTTAGAGGCAGGAAAAGCTTGTGTCTACTTCTGTATCCCGGCACGAGCACCAGGGGAGGGGGCTTGGGACATGCTCCTTGAATGGAGGAGCAGGTGAGAAGGTACCTTGAAAAGCCGGCACTGATGGTCCCTGGGGAAGGGGATGGTGTCTAGGTAAGGGTCACCCATTACATAACAAGCAAGTTCATGAAGTCTGCACACCTTTACCCTTCTCTCCTCCAGCTTACGAATTCTGCTCTGTTCACATACACGAGTCCATCTCCTCTGCTAGGCTGAACTTTGAGCCTTGCTTGCACAAACCACTGACTGACCAAATTAATAATTGTGTGTCCAAACAGGGAGGACAAGCTAGGATCTTGACAGGTGACACTATGCCTTTCCCAACTTGATGACTCTTCCTCCAGACTAGTGGAGGAAGGCACCTTGACCTGCATCCTGTGAGAGAAGGGATAGCATTCGTGGTTGGGACTGTAGCTTTAGGGAGTTAAAGATCTGGGCTTGAATCTTGGGTCCACCACGTACTTGTGTGACCTTGGTCAAGTTATTAACCTTTTTGAGCCTCAGTTTTCTTGTCTGTAAAATGGGGATGATAATACTTAACTCGCAGGATTCATTGAGATAATGTAAGCAAAGTGTTGAACATGGTGGCCGCACAGTAGATGTTGGCTATCGTCATCACCTTCGTCACCATAATCACTGTCATCATTGTCATCACACCATTTCATTCTACCCAGGGGCTAGGACTTTCACTCCCAGCTTCTTTCCAGTGGTCTCCGCCCACTATGTCATTTCCTCAGACATGATGAAAACTCCTCTACCTTTAACCTCTCCCCTCTGGGAACTGCAAGCTGCATTTGCTAAGTGTAGCAAGCTTCTAGTGTAGGTCAAGGCGGAGATGCAGAGAGAGCCCTCGTCCTCAGGACGTGGAAACTAATCTCAGCTCTGCCTCAGCCATGTGACCTCAGGCAAGTTGCTTGACCTCTCTGAGCTTCCTTGGACTGGATCGGCTTTCCCTGTAATATATGGATTATTTTTTTCCCCCAATAATTCCACATCTATCTACTAAGAAAATAACTGTAGATATAATAACAAAATTGGTAGCATTCCAAACATCCAACAAAAGGGATTGGTTAATTTAGGGTATGGATTATTAACAGGTATTACCTGACAAAGGATTCCATGGTCCAGTATATTTGGGAAATGTCGGTTAAACGAAGTTAAATAATAATACTTATAATGATAATTATAATAATAACATACTATTTAACAATAATAACATTATATAATAAAATAATAGTAACATTGAGTGCTTACTGTTTGCCAGGCACCATGATAAACCCTTTCCAAGCCCCATCTCATTTACCCCTTGAAACAACTCCACAAAATAGGTTGTTATTATTTTATTAGTATCTCTCTTTCACAAATGAGGGACTGAGGCTTTTGGAGCCTTTGGGATTGTGCACTGTGAATCTCCAAAAGGGAGTAGGCACAAGCAGTGTTTCTGATCTTACCTGACAACGGCCCCCTTTCCCACAGGGATCTCATGGTGCTGGGCTCTGCAGGTCTGAGCTGGGGGGAGGCTGGGCAGGGTCCTCTCTGGGATCCTGTCATGCTCCCACATTCCCTTCTCGCCACTCCTGCCCTGTGTGCCCCAGTGCTGCAGACCACGGATCCTCAGCCTGACACCAGGGCCGGGAAGGGAGCTCCTTGGGTTAGGTTCTGCCCTCCTGCAGCCAGAGGCGGACGGAAGACACCAGCATGTGTGTAGTCTGTTTACTGACTGGGAACAGCAGCCTGACCCCTCAGTTCCACCTCTGGGGAGGGCAGCCTGTACAGATTGTTCTCCTGAGTTCTTGATGTTCCAGAGAAGCGGTCAAAAGCCACACAGCTCATGGCGGAAGGTGCCAGGCACTGTTCTGGCCAGAGAGTGGGAGCGGGGGATTCTCCCTGACCCCAGCCTGCAGTTCAGTCTGGGGCTGACTGCCCTTGGAGTTAGCATAAGATTTGAGGGGAAGGGACTCAAAGGAGTTGTTCTGGAGCTGGGACTTCCTTGGAAGGGAGAGTAGAGATTCTGTCACACTCAGGAACCCAGGCTGTGGGGCTGAGGGTCAAGAGGCTGGAAGCCAAAATCTGACACTCCAGGCTGTGGACCTCTGGCAAGTCACTGTCCCTCTAGGAGCCTGTTTCCTCATCTGTAAAATGGGGATAAGAACACCCTTTTTGCTGGGCTGCAGTGAGGATCCAATGAGATCTGAAAAGGCTTTGTAAACTGTCCTACCCTACAGTCAGTTGTTCTTATGACCACGGCCCTGGGGGAAGGGGCTGGGGCTCTAAGTTCCTCTGATGTTTAGGGAGCTCACAACCCCTTAATCTCTGGGGGAGAACTGTTGGTCCTATTCTTTGTTTCCTAATACAAAGTCCCTTCCCAGACCCTCCTATCAGGTCAGAAAACCAGATTCCGGCTGGGGCTTGGTGTGCATAGCAACTATCTGGCCAATCTCCCCCTTCCCCCACAAGGAGCAAGCCTCCTTCTCAGGGCCAAATAAAGGGAGTGACTCATGTCAGACTGGCCCTGGCGGCTACAACCTTTGTGAAGGCCCAGCCGCACCCGCTTTCATGGCCCGCCTTGGGTCACGCCTTCTTCCCACTCTGGGGCCCCTGGACCCATTTGTGAGTCTGATTCACTAGTTTAAACAGCCTCAGGCTGCCCTTCCTACTGGCTCAGAGCTGCTCCTAGTCGGTTAGGGGTGTATGTGGGGTTTCCTGCCCCTGTTCCTGGATAAATTGGTGGATGGAAGACAAGTTACTGGGACTTAGATTTCAGAGCTGGGGATAAGTATTCATTTAGCCACAGGTGACCCAGGTGATAATACGCAGAGAGGAGATTTCACAGGGGGAAACTGAGGCCTGGAGATGGGGAGTGACTGGCCCATCTCCCTAACACCCTCCGAAAAGGACACAGGCCTTTGTCCTGAGAGTGGATGACTGCTCCGCCATAAGGACGGGAAGGAACCATGGGGACAATTCTGAGGAGGGGTGAGGTCCCTGGGGACAGGCGCTGGGGTGAGGTGGTTACAGTGCCCTGCAGTGTCTGGCAGGGGGTCTGGCCCTCTAAAGTCATCAAAAAAGGTGGGTGGAATTGCTGAGCTGGATGAAGAGCAGGGCTGGGGGCTGTGGGTGGAGAGGGGCTCCTTCCTCTATTATCAAAACTCCTCCCTTTGTGCCTGGGCACTTTGTGGAGCCCTCCCCAGCAATGCATTCATTCATCCTCGTACCAGAGCCCTCCCCAGCAATGCATTCATTCATCCGCGTACCAGGACAGCACAGTTAGGCACAAGGATTCAGCCTCTGACACCCTCCTTCCAGATGCTCACAAGGAGGGAGGCATTCCATCTTATTTCTGTCTCCGGGTGGCAGGTGCTAAATGTCTCATGGGCCAGTAAGTTGCCTCCCTCAGGCTTAGAGGCCTGATCATGGCACCACTAAAACACTTCAATAAATCTGTGTTGAATGAATGCATACTTTTGGGGCTGGAGGGTAGGGGGTTGTGTGTGGGGGGTGCTGAGAGTACCCTGGGGGTCAGCCCCCAGGTGGGGGTCAGGCTTGAGCTTGGGGTTGTGAAGGTGCCGGTTCCAGTGCAGCTGCAGATCCGCTCCCAGCAGCTGTTCCCAGGAGCCTATTGTCACCTTGTCACCGTGGGACTCTGTATGGCCCCAGCAGGGTGGGGCAGCTTTGTCTCAGAGGTCAGCAGGCATGCAGCTCAGAGCACCCTCATCTGGGGACTCAGGGGGAGTCAGGGTGTGGGTGATCCCCAAGGGGTAGGTTGAGAGGTCGTGATTCCCAGGGGGGTGTAAGAATCTCCCGAATGTACTTCGAGGGGGGGGTTGTTAAGTATAATCACAAGGAAGGAGCTCAGAACATGATTCCAGAGGGCGCTCTGAGTGAGAGATCACTGGGGGACGAGAGTGTAGGACTATCCTCTCAGAGGGACTCAACTCCTAGGGGGTGTCCGACTCTGGGTGATCTTAACGGGGGAGGGCCAGCATGTGAATTGGGGGGTGTCTATGTGCGTGACGGGTGGGGGGCTCTGGGCTCCGAGAGGGCTGGGGTGGGGCAGCTCTCTGCAGGAGGGGAGAGTTGGAGGCAGAGCCACCAGGAACTGACCAATGGGGAGAGCGCCCGTGTTTGCACTCAGGAGCCTGCAAATTCCTCGGGGCTCAGATATCCGCCTCACACCAGACCCCTCCCCCCGCCCGCCTCGGGCATAAAAGGCGCCAGGTGAGGGCCTCGCCACTCCTCCTGCCGACCGCTGCTCCTCCGACCAGTGTCGCCGCGTCCTCCTTCGCCATGACTTCCTATAGCTATCGCCAGTCGTCGGCCACCTCGTCCATTGGGGGCCTGGGCGGCAGCCCCCTGCGTTTTGGGGTCGGAGGCGCCTTCCGCGCGCCCAGCATCCACGGGGGCTCTGGTGGCCGCGGCGTGTCGGTGTCCTCCGCCCGCTTCGTGACCTCGTCCTCCTCCGGGGGCTACGGCGGCGGCTATGCGGGCACCCTGGTCGGGTCCGACGGGCTGCTGGCGGGCAACGAGAAGCAGACTATGCAGAACCTCAACGACCGCCTGGCCGCCTACCTGGAGAAGGTGCGCGCCCTGGAGGAGGCCAACGGCAACCTAGAGGCCAAGATCCGCGACTGGTACCTGAAGCAGGGGCCCGGGCCCGCCCGCGACTACAGCCACTACTTCAAGACCATCGAGGAGCTGCGGGACAAGGTGGGCGGCGGCCGGGCCGCGGGAAGTGCACCTGCCGCGGAAACCCAGCCCCGCGGGCCGGGTGAGGCCAAGGCGCGGGCGGCGGGCGCCTCCCGGCCGGGGCGGGAGCGAACCGGCCAGGACTGGGAGGGGCCCGCAGGGTGGGGCGGAGACAAGGGGCAGGTGAGGAGGGCCAGGACAATGGGACAGGAAGTGGAGGACGGGGCCGCGGGAAGGGGGCGGGTAAGTGGGTGGGGCATGTGGCGGCGCGCGGTGGGAGGGGGGCTGGAGGGCGCTGGGGTCAGGGAAAGGAGGTCCGGAGGAGTGGGAGGGGATGGGACACAGCTGTGGGCTTTCACCCCTCTAGGCCAGGGGCCGCAGTCGCAGCAGGGAAATGCAAGTTTGGCCTGAGGGGAATCTGGGCCAGACCTGCCCCTTGCTGCCCCCGGCCTGGACCCCTCTGCATTCCTGCTCTCTGGCGGGGCAGGTCTGGTTTCCATCACGCTCAGCCTCTCCTCCCCCGCCCAGGCGGCCACACCGGAATTAAGAGGACCTCTAGGAAGCATGCGAGAGGCCAGCTGTGGCCCCTGGCCCGTTAAGGAGGGGCATATCCTGTGGCCCCTGGACAGGGTAAAGGAGGGTCTTATGCAGAGACCCCGGGAGTCCTTTGCCTGTGAAGACCTCTGTCGGGAAGACCAGGTGCAGCAGCAGTTCTCTGGGTGGAGAGTCCCTGGCTGGAGACCCCGGGTCTGAGCCACAGGTCTTCAAGGGAGGCCCTAAGGGGCATGCAGGGTGGGACTTGATCTCCACTCACAGGGAACAGCTCGGAGCTCCATCCTGAAGAAATGCGTCAGAAGCCAGTGGGACATTTAACAGCCCCACATGCTGGGTCTCCAAACACGGGGCTCCCCACAACATTGCCCAGTGCCCACCATGTTCCTGGCATGGTGCTGGTTGTCCTTGGCATAGACCGAACAGAACCCATGGACAAAGAGAGAGCTAGAGATGAAAACAACCATCCAGGATACTGCTTTCACACTTTTAAAATTGTGACCTACCATAAGTCACATTTTACTATGTACCCTCACCCTCACACATTCTCTCTCCCTCCCTCCCTTTCTCCCTCCCTCCCTCTCCCTCCCTCCCCTCCCTCCCCTCTCTCCCCTGTCCCCCTCTCCCTCCCTCTCTCTCACTCTCCCTCCCTCTCTCTCTCCCTCTCTCCCTCTCTCTCTCCCCTCTCTCCCCCTCTCTCCCTCCCCCTCCCTCCTCTCTCTCCTCCTCTCCCCTCTCTCCCTCTCCCTCCCTCCCTCCCTCTCTCTCTCTCTCCCCACACACACACACAATGGAAGCAAAAGCTTCTTGAAACAATCCTTACCCTGCTGTGGGTGAACCCTTCTGATAGTTGACATTCTGTTCTGTTTCATTAAAAAACAGTGCAAATCACCACCCAGTACAATGACTGAGTCACAACTTGTTCTTTGAAAAACGCTAAACCCAAGGATCTTAATCAATGGTGTGAATACGCCCCTTAGGTGGGAGGGACCTCTGGTTGGGGTGAACTTGGACCAGGAATCCTGAACTTGAGTTTCCACCTCTGTAAATCAGGTGCACCCACTGACCTGGTGTGAAAGTTGAGATGCAGAGTGCCCCCACATAATAGATGCTCAACAAATGGAATTCCTTTCCCTGAGGCAGAGTGTGCTTTGAGGGGGGGGTGGTTATAGACAAGGGTGAACCCTACACATGCCTGCATCCGGTTTGCACATCACTTAGAGGCTGCCTCTCTAAGACCGTTTAGAGTTTCCCTGGGTACGGGGTCTCAGAGACTTTCCTCCCGGTTTACCTCCCTGCCCTCCCTTGCCCATTCCCTAACCCCGGCTCAGCCTCCCCAGCAGTGGTTTCTCCTGCTCCAGCTCCTGAGCATGAACTGATTCCAAGACCTAGGGAGCAGGCCAATGGGCAGCCTGAGAGGTGGCTGGGGCTTTGGTCTCTAGGGAACGAGGGCATGCTCATTTGCTCCTCTCTCTCTTCTGGGGAGAAAGTGGGTGGGCAATGCTAGTAACCTCCGGCCTCCTGTCTTTCAGATTCTTGGGGCCACCATTGAGAACTCCAAAATTGTCCTGCAGATCGACAATGCCCGTCTGGCTGCAGATGACTTCCGTACCAAGTGAGCGCCTCTGCCCTGGAGGGCTGCAGAAGCCAGGGCAGGGAAGGAGGGGCAATCCCAGGCCCTTTTGGGGCTCAGTGCAGTGGGGGGACTGGGCCCTGCCCTCACCCACCCCAGCTGGTCTGAAGCAACTCCTCCCTCACCCCATAGACTCCTAAACCCTGGGGAGGTGGGAAAGTCTTCAGAGGTGCAGAGGAAATGCCGGCCTGACTGCAGCTATTTCCTCTGAAAGGTTTGAGACGGAGCAGGCCCTGCGTTTGAGCGTGGAGGCCGACATCAACGGCCTGCGCAGGGTGCTGGACGAGCTGACCCTGGCCAGAGCCGACCTGGAGATGCAGATTGAAGGCCTGAAGGAAGAGCTGGCCTACCTGAAGAAGAACCATGAGGAGGTGTGTTTCAAGCTGGGCCTTCCATCCTTTCCACCCTAGCTTCCCAGGGCTGAGGATATTTTTTTATGCTGTATCCTCTGACTGTTGCCATACTTGCTGCACCCTCAGCATGGCCCTGGGTGCAGGGCGTGGCTCCCAGGGTTCCAGCAGGGAGTGGTGGCAATCCAGTCTATCCCCCCATGCTGCCTCCTAGGTCTGCACCTGAAAACCAGCCCCCTTAGGCGTGGGGGCCGGGGGCGTGACCTGGCCCAGACCCAGCAGGCTCTGGGCTCTGACATGCCCACTCTGCTATCTTTCCAGGAAATCAGTGCCCTGAGGGGCCAGGTGGGTGGCCAGGTCAGTGTGGAGGTGGATTCTGCTCCAGGCGTTGACCTAGCCAAGATCCTGAGCGACATGAGAAGCCAGTATGAGGTCATGGCTGAGAAGAACCGGAAGGATGCTGAAACCTGGTTCATCAGCAAGGTATGAAGAGGGAAGCAGGTACCCTTTGGGGAGGTGATCAGGAGGGAGGGCTTGATGCTCCCAGGCAAAGTTCTGGCTCAGGGCTTATTACCTCCACCTCCTCTCTTATTGCAGACTGAGGAGCTGAACCGGGAGGTCGCTGGCCACACAGAGCAGCTGCAGATTAGCAAGACGGAGGTCACTGACCTGCGGCGCACTCTCCAGGGCCTGGAGATCGAGCTGCAGTCTCAGCTCAGCATGGTATGTGCCCTCATGTCCTTGCAGGCTTGGGTAGCCTGGGTGGTGGCGTGCCCATTCCCCCTCTGGGAACCATGCTCTGCTGAGTCTCCTTCCCTCTCCCTGCCCTCAGAAAGCTGCCCTGGAAGGCACGCTGGCAGAAACGGAGGCTCGCTTCGGAGCACAGTTGGCACAGATCCAGGCTCTGATCAGTAGTATTGAAGCCCAGCTGAGCGACGTGCGTGCCGACACCGAGCGGCAGAACCAGGAGTACCAGCAGCTCATGGATATCAAGACGAGGCTGGAGCAGGAGATTGCCACCTACCGCAGCCTGCTGGAGGGCCAGGACGCCCCCACCCTGCTTGTGGGCCCGGGCCGCCCCTTTGACAAGCCACCCCCCCCCAATGCCCACTGAGTCCGGCAGCCTCCTGTGGAGGGATGCCCCTGAGTAGGGGCATGGGAGGGGAGGGATCTTTACTGCGGCTCTCCCTCTGATCTGCCAATAAAATTTTATGGCCCAAGGGAGGAAGGACATTGGGTTTGTTATTTCAGCCCATGGAGATGGGCCAGGCCTTGGCACTGTTGAGGTTTTATTTGGATCAGAGTCTACCCTGTCCAAGGAAAGGGACAGGAGTGCGCTCACAAACTCTGTTTTGTAATTCCTGTTTGCAGAAGTCTTCATTTATCTCACCTGTTCCCTAAAACAACCTTGTGAAATAGGCATTGCTTCCATTTTACAGAGGGGTAAACTAAGGCTCAGAGAGGTGAAGTGATTTGTTGTATGTATAACTATTCTAACACATGGCAGAGGTGGGATTTGAAACTGGTTTTGCTTCCAGATTTCGTTTTCTTTACACTGTGTTCCCCCAAGGGTTGGGGTGTGTGTGTGTGTCTGAAATTAATGTTTACTGTATACCTACTATGTGCCATTTAATCAACATAAAAAGGTAGATAGTATGAGTTACATCTTATAGAGTGGGTAAAGTAACTTGTCCAAGGCCACACAGCGACTACGTGGCAGAGCCGGGACCAGAATCTAGGGTTCCTGCTTCTCTTTTTTTTGTTTTTATGAGGAAGATTAGCCCTGAGCTAACATCTGTTGCCAATCCTCCTCTTTTTGCTAAGGAAGACTGGCCCTGGGCTAACATCTGTGCCCATCTTCCTCTGCTTTATATGGGATGCTGCCACTGCATGACTTGACAAGCGGTGCATCGGTGCGTGCTCGGGATCCAGACCCCAGGCTGCTGAAGCGGAGCGCATGCACTTAACTGCTATGCCACCGGGCTGGCCCCAGGGTTCCTGATTCTTAACCACAGTGTCACCCCTGCACCCCTGTGTCCTAGGATCGACCCTGCTTATGCCAAGTCCTCAGTACACTCCAGTCTTGCTCCGTGTGAAGGCCTAGGACCAGGATCCCCTGAGGCAGTTCTCCACCTAACTGAAGGAGGAACTGGGGCTTTGGGGTCAGAGCCTGAGTAATGAGGGGCAGGCGTCCGCTCAGAGTAAGGCTGGAGAGGGTGCATCTGCCGGTGTGCGTGCACTAACACATTCATCCATGTCCCGGGCAGCCCTGCATAAGCCCCTATGCCCACCAGCCATGCCTGGGCCCAGAGCCTGGAATGAGACCCAGACCTCCCACACAGACCCCCAAACTGGCCTGCCTTGGGCTGGTCCCGGGCCAGCAAAGGAACGCCGGTCCCAGCTTCCTGGTACTGCTCTGCCCTCAGGTGGGTCTGGTCCTGCCCGTGTGGTTTATAGCTTGGCTGCCGAGAACTGAGGCCAATTAAGGGTAAATAAGTCCTACTTCCCCCTGGCTGAGAGATTCAGGCTGAGGGAGTCTGTTCAGGCCCTGCAGATCTGTGTGACAGCAGGCCAATCCTGTAAGGGACACTGCTCCTTCCCCCAGAAGGTCTGCTATAGGGGAACAGATTGACTCTTGGCTAAGGAGGCCCACAAAGCCGATCCTGAATGAGGTCCACTTTCCGCCGTTTCCCCTGGGCCTTGAAAAGGTTTATTAGCTTGCTCCGAATCAACGGGTGACCCCAGAGTCCAGCTCTTCCCTCTCCCTGCTGCAGCCCTGGGCCAGGAGCCCCTTCTGCCACGTCCCCAGCTCTTCTCCAGCCTCCAGCCCCCACAGCCCCCTCTCCTACTTAACTTCTCAGGAGGCCCTGGAGCCAGAGGCCAGAGGCCTGGCCTTACTGCCAGGCTGGGACTTCCCAGGATATTTGTCCCAGTTCATGAAAGCCTCTGTTGTCACAGCTGAAACCCTCCCCTCTGCCCCGAGGCTCTTAGAATGTGGCTGTAGGGCGGGGGCTGGGCCCACACAGGTGGAGCAGGTGACTGGGTCCCAGGTTTGGGTGTCAGGAATGAAGCCCTCCTTTGTGTGTGTGTGTGTGTTGGGGAGGCAGGGGTGAGGACACTTTTCTGTCTCAGTCTGAGAATTGAAACTAGGGGTGCTCTGTTGACAGAAGTGGCTGGGATAGAGGAGAGGGAGGGGCGGAGAGAGAAAGGGGAAGGGGACAGGGAGGTGAGGTCTTTCCACCCCGGCTGGTCATCATGACCAGTTCAGTTTGCAAAGCATTTCCTGTCAGTTCTCCGCTCCATCCCTGTGAGTCAGACTGGGCAGGAGTTATTTCCATTTTCCCGATTGGCAGACTGAGGCTCAGAGATAGGAGGCTCCATTACCCCAAGCCACATATCTAATGAATGACAAAGGAGCAATTCTCCAGGCCCCAGATCATGCGCTCTCTCTGTCCCCTGCATCTCCGTGGGGAGTGGGGGAGGGGGGTAGTGGATTCTCAGGTTTATGGAGGCACCCCTCCCCATGTGCCATTAAATCCTCACTGTGGCCCTGTAGCAGGGGTCAGTGTTAGTGACTCAATTATTTTCTTTTTTTCAAATTGTCATAAAATACACGTAACAAAATTTACCATTATAATCATCTTTAAGTGTACAGTTCTGTGGCGTTAAGTACATTCACGTTGTTGTGCAACCGTCACCACCATGCATCCTCATTACTCTTCCCATCTTTTAAAACTGAAACTCTCTGCCTATTAAATAATAACTCCCCATTCTCCCTCCCCTAGGCCCTGGCAGCCACCATTACACTTTCTATCTTCATGATTTTGACTACTCTAAGGCCTTATATAAGTGGAAAAATGTCCCAATTTTAAGTCGGGAACCTGGCTCAGAGAGGTTGTCACACCCAGAGGCGGAGTCCAGCCCAGGCTCTTTCCGCTGGGCTGCATCGTCCCATCCCAAGGACAGAGGACGGCTCTGGGGATGGCCTGTCTGTCTGCTGTGGGCAAAGGACAGAAACTGGCACAGCCTCCTGGGTGGGCTGCCAGAGGAAGGGCCTGCAGCCCAGGCTGGGCCCAAAGGAGCTGGGTCTCCGCCCTTGCAGCCATCGCCACCTGGTGCTAATGAGCAGGCCCAGCCTCACCCAGACCTAGAGCTCACAGGAGCTGTTTGGGCTGAAACCAGGGATTTGTGACCCGGGCAGCTGCTGCCTCAGGCATGGGCCTGAGAGAGGAGGGAAAGCCACCTCGAGGGGCTTCTGGAGGGGAGTCAGGGTGCAGAAGAGGGGCTGGCTGGGGTCCAGCCCTGCCTCACCCTGGGTGATGGCGCATAATTTTTTCCATGTTAATTGCCGGGCCGTAATGACTACAGAGGCTTTAATGAGCTACGGCTGATCTGAGTTTGATTATTTTTCTTTCAGAGGAAAAGACAATATCCGCCCACCCATGAGACAATACAGCACTGTCAGGGCTCAGCACTGGGATGCTCGAACAGAGGCCTGGCTCACTGAGGGACAGCCCGTCCCCACTCCCCAGGCCAGCAGAACCAACACCACCCCCCCGCCCCGCCCCTGGCTACCAGCTCAGATGCATGAATCTGGGGTCTGTGGGAGGGACCCTTTTTTCCTGTCCTCTGTTTAAGTGGGGTCAGAGGACCCACTGGAGTCCTAGCGACTTACTAGCTGTGCCACCTTGCACAAACTGCTTCCCCTCTCTGAGCCCCAATTTCATTTCTTTTGAAACAGGGGCAGGGATCGTCTTCTGTGTCGTGAGGATGCGAGGAGGCGATGGATGCAAAAGGGCTCTGTTAAACCGTGAAGTGTGCGGTTGAAGGTAAGGGGTTACTGTTGTTACAGCAATAATGGCAACCACCTGCACTGGGTGCCCAGTGGGACTGGCTCTGGAAGAGCAATGCTGCAGGACGAAAGTCCCTCCTGGTGAGGGTACGCGGGAGTCCCAGGTACTGGACATGCACCCTACTATCCAACCCCCAGAAGATGGGGAGCCAGGATGAGGCAGGATGGGGGCTCTTGGGCCTCAGGGCCTCCCCATAAGTGAGAGCTGAGAGTGCCCCTTGCCACAAGGAAACAGACTTACAGGTAACACGTCCAAGGTTTCACAAGCAGTAACCCATAGAGCCAGGATTTGAACCCAGGCCCGAGGAACACCTGAGCGCTGTCCACTTCACCGCGCTGCAGCCCTGGGCCAGGAGTCCTCTTTCATCTCCAGCTTAGTCTTGCTCTCCTCCCCAGCCTCACGCCTCCAAGTGGCACTGCGCACAGGTACCAGCTACCCCTGGAAAGCTGGCCCCTGAGCTGGCGGCAGAGAAAAGGGTTCTCCTGAGTGTTTGACTCCCCTCTCTGGCCTCAGCAACCTGCTCTGTGAAGTGGTGCCTTGGCCTTCAAGATCTTCGAAGCGTCTTCCAGTCTGCCCACCAGACCTCCATATTTCCTCGCTTCTCACAACGCTCAGGCACGTAGAGCCTTCTGGGCTAGGTCCCGCTCCAGCGTCACATCACTTTGCAGGACAAATGGGGTTAATCTGGCCCAGCTATGCAGCGACATGCCTCTCCCCGGAGGAGGCAGGGGCTTCCCAGAACGTGTTCCAGTTTTATCTGCAGAGGTTTGCCCCGACGTGTTCCGGGAGCAAGCAAAGGTTCAGGGACACGTGCAGTCAGCAGGTGGCGGGAGGATCAATCAGCCCCTTGTCAACCCTGAGCCTGCTGGCTTTCGTCAGAGTGCCAGTGCAGTGGGGCTGGGGCTGGGAGAAGCTGGAGAAGCAGTGAGGGGCTGCAGGTGGGGTAGGGGAGAGAACGAGTGGAGGACAGGAGTTCATTTGCAGCATCAGAGACGTGACAGATGCTGGCACCTCTGGTCACCTCAGCAGGAACTTGATTCAAGATCCCTCTCCTGTGCTCAGCCTGTGCCCATGGGGCCTGCATTTCTCCATGTGCCTCTGCCCACTGGTCCCCAGAGACCACCGCTCTCCCCAAGCCCTGCAGGCTCGCACACGGCGGGTCTGTGAATGGGACAACACAGAGCAGCAATGGGAAGTAGACTCCCAAACTGAAAGCAGGGAGCTGGCCACCTTGGTGGAGGGTCCCAGGCTGGGGGAGAAGCCCAGCCAAGGGTGGAGTTGGCCTGCACGGCTCTACCAGTGCAGGCGGAGGCCTGGGAGCCGTGGTGTGATGCAAGGTTGCTGCCCACTGCTCTCTGCGTTCTCCCGTACGGTAGAGATGAACCCGTAATCCAGGTGTTAAAATCATGGCCCGGGGCAAAAAACCCTTCATTCTGAATCATCTCTTTTGTTGCATTAAAAAAAACAGAAAGAAAAGAAAAACTAGCCACATTGAGGTGTGCAGGCAGCAGTGTCTGTCAGGAACGCAGAGGAGTTGGCTTCCCTTTGGGGGAGGAGACACGGTCCCACGACACCCTCCGAGGGGTATATAAAGAGCCCCAGGCTGGCGGTGACAGGCTCAGCACTGTGGTTTCAGTCCAGCCCACACCTCCCGCCAGCGCCTCTTGTGCTTGCTGAGGACTCGCCGGCTGCTGCCTGGCCATGAGCACCCCGTTTCTACAGACTTCCTCCTCCACCTTTGGGGGTGGCTCTACCCGGGGGAGTCCCCTCCGGGCTGGGGGAGGCAGCTTTGGTGGTGGGAGTCTCTATGGGGGAGGTGGAAGCCACAGTATCTCGGCTTCTTCTGCTAGGTTTCTCTCCTCGGAGTCAGGAGGGGTCTATGGGGGCGGCATGAGCTGCGGCTTCGGTGGAGGGGCTCGTAGTGGTTTCGGTGGAGGCTTTGGAGGTAGCCTTGGAGGTGGCTTTGGTGGCGGCTTTGGTGGGAGTTTTGGCAGTGACTTTGGTGGTGGTGATGGTGGCCTCCTCACCGGCAATGAAAAGATCACCATGCAGAACCTCAACGACCGCCTGGCCTCCTACCTGGAGAAGGTGCGCGCCCTGGAGGAGGCCAACGCCGACCTGGAGGTGAAGATCCGCGACTGGTACCAGAGGCAGAGCCTGACCAGCCCAGAGCGCGACTACAGCCCCTACTTCAAGACCATAGAAGAGATCCGGAACAAGGTGAGTCCTAGGGTGTCAGAGAGAGGGGAGCAGGTGGCTGGCACCCTGCACGCATCTCCAGCATCAGTGTTCCTGCCGCCTCGAGGAAATCCTTTCCTGCCCAGGCGATGACTGTGTGTGTAACCTCTGCAGACTTGGAGTGTGAGGAATACTTTCCGGGTGCGGATGCCGGCACACGTCTGCTCAACTTGGCAGTGCTGGGGGTATCCTGGGAATCTGGTCAGGACCAGTGGGGGCCGAGGCAGGACAATTACACCCACCCTGTAGGGCTCTGCATAAAGTGTTCCTTTGCTTCTTTTGCAAGAATGGTGAGTGTAGCCTCGGGAGCCCTGAATGTTGGGACCTCGTGCTTCACTCTTTGATGATGTCTGATGCCAAAAGCACTGTCAGAACTTAGGATGCCTGGAACTCATACTGGGCCCTGCCACATGCTCATTCATCCTTTCACTCAGCTGGACCAGTTGTCTCAGCTGTAAAATGCCTTCCTCAGCTGCCCTCCAGGTTCCCACTAGCTGGAATGTTCTGTAGATACATGGCTGTGTCCAGGTGTGCAGCGACCACGAGCTGTCCACAGGGGAGGCTGGTGGAGTGTCCCCCAGAGGCGTGTTACAAGAGCCCACCACAACCCACCCATGCCACTCCTGGCCAGGCAATTCCCACAGGGGAGTCCAGGCAATCCTGGCTCCTTAGTCCTTCACACCCTAGTGACAGAGAGGGTGGTGTGGGGGCAGACCAAGGAGTGGGCACTCAAGGGGAGGCTGGACTCTGCCCTGGGGACCCGACAGGATTTCGTTGGTGGTGTCAACAGGGAGATTGTCAGTGAGGGGTCTGATGGGGTGCAGGCGGGGAGAGCAGCAGGGAAGAGGGAGGGGTCCTCTAGACACCAACTCCCTGTCTCCTGCAGATCCTGGCAGCCACCATCGACAACTCCCGGGTCATCCTGGAGATCGACAACACCAGGCTGGCTGCGGACGACTTCAGGCTCAAGTGCGCTCTGGTCTCCCTCTCCCCTTCTGCATTTCCCCCCTTTCTTGGCCTTCTCTCCCTCCCCCAACTCGAGCCGCCCAGGCCCCTCACCCTTTCTCACCTCAGGTTCCTCCTTTCATCCCAGGTATGAGAATGAGCTGGCCCTGCACCAGAGTGTGGAGGCCGACATCAACGGCCTGCGCAGGGTGCTGGATGAGCTGACCCTGGCCAAGACCGACCTGGAGATGCAGATTGAGAGCCTGAACGAGGAGCTGGCCTACATGAAGAAGAACCATGAGGAGGTGAGATGGGGGCAGGGCCTGGGGGTGGTGGGAGGCAGAGTGGGGCTGCTGGTGCCTCCTCATATTTGGCTGAAGGGCATAGTGGTTCAGAACGCAGCCCCCCACACACAAAAACAGGAGAGGAAGGGGTACTGTCCTCTCATCCATAGCCAGGCCAGGCAGCCAGTGTGAACTGCTGTCCTGATTTGCTTCATGAGCTCACACAAGGGTGCTGCTGTCTGAGGTCCTCCCTCGGTAAGACGTAGAGAGGAAGAGAGACCCTCAGAGCTGAGGGGCCCATGCGATCAAACCCCTTCATGTGCAATGGGAAACAGAGGCTGGGGTGAGGTAGGGGGAGAGCCAAGGTCATGTAGTGAGTTAGGGGTGGAGCCAGGATTGGCATGTGGGGCCCCAGACTCTCAGCTCTCTCTTCTGCCCTCTGTCTCATCTGGGCCTGTCCACCCTGCAGGAGATGAAGGAGTACAGCAGCCAGCTGGCCAGCGAGGTCAACGTGGAGATGGACGCAGCCCCGGGCATGGATCTGACCCGCGTGCTGTCGGAGATGAGGGAGCAGTACGAGGCCATGGCGGACAAGAACCGCCGAGATGCTGAGTCCTGGTTCTTCAGCAAGGTGGGCCTGACCTCCCAGCCCCGCCCCAGCTTCCCAGGTCTCCAAGGAGACCCATGGGGCTCAATTCTCTTGTGTGTGACCTCTAGACCGAGGAGCTAAAGAAGGAGGTGGCCTCCAACACAGAGATGATCCAGACCAGCAAGACGGAGATCACAGACCTAAGACGCACGATGCAAGGGCTGGAGATCGAGCTGCAGTCCCAGCTCAGCACGGTATGGCCACCTACACTATCCCCCACCCCAGCCTCTCCCATCCTCTGTGGCTGGTTAAGCCTTGGAGTTTCCAAGCCCCCGCAGAGGTGGTTCCCTGTGTCCATTCAATGCCTCTCCTCATACTCTCAGCGGCTTCCTTTCTAGCCTGATGTGGTGTCTATTGATCTGTTGCACCCCAGAAAGCCGGCCTGGAGAACTCACTGGCAGAGATTGAATGCTGCTACGCCACGCAGCTGCAGCAGATCCAGGGGCTCATCAGTGGCCTGGAGACCCAGCTGAGTGAGGTCCGCAGTGAGATGGAGGCTCAGAACCAGGAGTACAAGATGCTGCTGGACATCAAGACACGGCTGGAGCAGGAGATCGCCACCTACCGCAGCCTGCTGGAGGGCCAGGACGCCAGGTGGGGGCAGGGTGCAGAGGGAGGAAGCAGGGAGGTGCCGGTTGTGGGCAGGATGGAGAGTCATCTTAGGGGGGACGGCGGTGTGGTACAGTGAAAAGAGAACTGAGCAAGGAGGAAGAGACTCTGGACTCTGCACTCTGGTCTTTGGTCTCTGCACTCTGGTTACCTTGGGCAGGTCATGTCACCTCTCTGGACCTGTGATGACAGAGCCCTGTGATGACAATGACAGAGGTTGGGCTAATGCTGGTTCCATTCCCTGCATGAAACAGATGGGGTGTTACTGTAGATCAGAACCTATCTACTGGGGGTGGCTGGTCTGGACAGGCTCTCAAGATGTCCCAGCCTCTAGAGAAGTCAGATGTGGGGGTGGTGGTGGTGAGGGGGCTGGGGAGGACCGCTTAACTGACCATTGGGGCCAACACTTGGGAGACCTGAGCTTCTGCCCTTTGCTTACTTCTGCTTCCCCCTCTCTTTCAGGATGGCTGGCATTGGCACCGGAGAAGGTAGGAAGGCTTAACTCTTCCTTGGGTGGGGAGAAGTGGGGGGTGGGGTGGGGAGGGAGGTGGTGAAGCCACCACGCCCCTTGGAATGAGGAGGAAAGAGAAAAAGGCCCAACATCCCAAGTAGGGCAGGGACTTGCCCATTCTAGCCTATGCCTCTTCCGGATCCTCTATCAGCTCCAGTAGAGCTGGGGTTGAATATTTATTGAGAATCTTCTGGGCTGGGCAGGCTTTGTCCAGGACATAGCTCCTCCCAGGCCCCGCCTTCATGTGCTTATGCTCAGATGCCCCCTATTACTCCCTGTTCACGTGCAGTTAAAAACCCTGATGTTCTCACGGGGCCAACCCTGTGGCCTAGTGGTTAGGTTCAGCATGCTCCACTTCAGCGGCCGGGGTTCAGTTCCTGGGCACAGACCTACACTACTTGTCAGTGGCCATGCTGTGGTGGTGACCCACATACATAATAGAGGAAGATGGGCACAGATGTTAGCTCAGAGACAATCTTCCTCAAGCAAAAAGAGGAAGATTGGCAACAGATGTTAGCTCAGGGCAAATCTTCCTCAGCAAAAAAACAAAACAAAACAAAAAAAACCCTGACGTTCTTGCTCACTGTGGGGCGTACCTGCGCTGCCACTGCCCACCTCTACGATGAGGAATTCAACACCAGTCCTCCTGGAGCTCAGCCAGGGTCCGGGCCCCCTTGGGAGGAAGGGAGCATGGGGAGGGTCTCCCACTCTAAAGCTTGCTCCTTCTCTCTACAGCCTCCCTGGGAGGCGGCGGCGGAGGCAAAGTCCGCATCAATGTCAAGGAGTCAGTGGATGGGAAGGTGGTTTCTTCCCACAAGAGGGAAATCTAAATGCCCAGGGCAAGAGAGCCGACCCTTACCACCCCCAGCCTCCCCTGGCTGAGCGGACAACCGGCCAGAGGGGCCGCAAGAGCAAGCTCCAGTCCCTGCCTTCAGAGGGCGTCCAGCTCGGCTTGAGAGGGTCCCGCCTCTGCATGCCCTTCCTCCCTCTCCTCTGCAGCTCTCTCTGCCTCCTTTAGAGCAGGGAGGTGCCAGAAGCAGCTGTGTCGTGTAACAAGCTTGTTTGCACCGTGTCTGTCCATGCAATAAAGAATTGCTTTTCCTTTTGCAAATATCTCTTGGTGGAAGGTCCAGTTTTTCTTGTTGGGAGCCTCTGAGGAGGCCCAGAACCCACATGTGACATCTTCCCCACTTTGGCCTCTTCCCTGCGTGGTCATAATTCATTCTTTGGGGTGCCCAGGGCACCTGGGGAGGACCCAGGCTGCGCAGGTGACTTGCTCTCTGGCTAACCCTGTTCAGTGACTGTGGAAGCAGCAGACAGGGGTTTCCTCGGAGCAGTTTGGTGCACCTGGCACAGAACTTGAAACGTGGTCTAATTATTTACCGAATGACTGACCACGTGGATTGTGTTGGGTCGCCACTGTATGGTTGGCACTGTGCTCAGCACCCCCACCCGTGGGTCTCATTTAATACTCACGACTGGGGGCAATCAGGACTTATTATGCTCATCTTAGGAAACGTAGAGATGAGGAAGTCAGGGAGGTGAGGGACTTGCCCTGTGGCCTCATGGATGGATAGTAAGCAGCAGGGTTGGAACTGGGCCCCACAGCTGTATGACTCCAAGACCAGGGCTTGTTCCAGGACCCCTGGCCCTGGCCCTTCATAGCTCATTGCCAGGACCCTTTTCTTTGCTTCTGGCCCTCACCGCGTGTGCCCCTCGAACCTCCCCTTCTTCCCAGCCAGGCACACCTGACCTCCAGGGCTGCTGAGCCAGTTCCCATCTCTGCCCTCCTGCAAAGCTGGCCCCCGCCCCCGCCGAGGCTGCCATCTCCTCTGCTTAAAGTGCCCAGAGGGAAAGACAGCAACTCCAGGAAGCCTGTCTGATTTCTCCAAGCTTAAGTCCAAAGCAACACCAACCCCTATCTCCCTCCTCAGTCCAAACTCTGCTCCTGCTCCCCATCGCCAGCGTCACCACCCTTGGGCTCACTGGAGCAGCCACATCCATGCACACTTGATTGCTTGCCCCTGGTTTGTGGCTGGTTCCTCTGGGGTTCACAGCCCCAGACAGAGGGCAGAGAATGAGGAAGTGGAGAAGTTTGGGTGCCGTGGCTGGGCTGGGCTCAGGTGAGGATTGTGGGGAGAGGGAGAACCGGTTTCTTAGTCCTGCTGGGAAGAGCAGGCTGGAGGAGATCATTTGCGGGGAGAGCCAAGCCCTCTGAGAGGGCCCCCACGGGTCTCACTGGGTGAAACTCCTTGCCAGCAGCCCTGGCTGGAGAGAAGGTGGCGTCTGTTCTTTCTGAGGGAGATTTAACCTACAATGTGTCTCCTGAGTACACACTTAGAGGCCGGACTTCCCTGGGGCTGGAGGAAGGAACCGGAATTTACAATACGCCAATCTCTGGGCAGGGCATTCGTTGGATGGCATCTCATTTACTCTCCCAACAGCTTTGTGAAGGCAGGGTCAGACTTCAGCGTCAGTTTTCAGAAGAGGAGACGGAGGCCCAGGGAAGTTAAGTAACTTGAATGAAGTCACAAGCCAGGAAATAGTGAGACTGGGTCTGGGACCGGTGCCTGATTCCAGACCCGTGCTTTCCCCTTGACATCACGAGGTGACGGAAGCTGGCAACACCTTTCTTTCGGGGGTGTGCTAACCTGAAACCCTTTTCTTAACCTTGTGGGCAGCCTGTTCAAATGTCATAGAGCCATTACAGTCAGAAAGATTGTCCCACATCTAACCTTGGTCTCTTGTGCTATGGTTTAAGTTCATGCTGAGGCCCAAAGCACCAGATGCCATGTCCCCGAATCCTGGGAACAGCCAGGCCCCTTCCTGAGACTCTGGGGCCCAATGGCCTGGCTGCTTCTCCCGCCTCGCTGACGTCTGAGCCTCTGTCGAGGAATCTCAGGCCCTCTGAGCAGCAGGCAAAGGGTTTTCTCAGGCTTCATTTTGCAAAAATAACCACCTCTGCAAAGGTGCAGTGAGGCAAGGCTGGAGGCAGGGCTGGGCGTCATCCAGCCGGCCTTCCCTCGGGCCAGACCCTTAGCTGCGGGAGAGGGGAAGCGCCCGTTCCTGCTCTCCTGGGATTCCGGGAGGGCTGTCAGAGACGTCCTCAGAACTTGCCAAGTCCTGTTCCCTCCTGCCCCCAAATGCCCAGGAATGGCTCATGCCTGGTGGAGCCCTTAAATAGTCTGGGCTGAGATGGCCCGCCTCCTGCCAGCCCCCGGGCTGAGGCTGGGCTTGGTTTCCAGCCAGTCTGGGATACAGGCAGCAGGCCTCCCTTCTCCCCTTAGAGACAGGGTGGCTTTGGGCCTAGGGATTAGGGCCTTGGGCGTGTCCTCTGCTCAGGCTGGGCTCCCCAGAGCAGGCATGGGGCATGCCTGCCACCATCTCCCTGAGCACATTGGCTGGTCCCTGTCCCTCACTGGGTCTCAGTTTCCCCATCTTTAAATTGAGGAGTCTGGCTGGACGAGATGATCTTGAGGTTCTCTCTGAGTTGATCTGTATCCCGGGACCTCAGGGGGGTACCTGTGCTGTGAGATCTGTGACAGCAGAGGCTGTGTCACTCCACGCACTGCTGAGTCCTTGGAGTGGGAGCTAAGTAAATATTTGTTGAACTAATGCATGAACTTGCTTCTCCCTTGCTTTTTCCTTCCCTAGACACGGCTGTGGATATTCACTAGAATCCTGGGCAAGTGCCCACCTAGTGGTCACCTGTCCCTCCATGGGCATCTGGCAGCACAGGGGGAAATAAGGAGCTGGCAGCTTTTCCCATGAGACTTGCAGCTGGGGTGACCCCATTGGATACCACTCCTGTTTGCCATTCTTTCTCACTCAGAACCAGAAGACAAAGTACCCCTGAAACAGCTTCTCAGCATTTATTGAGAGCTTCTGTCTGCCAGGGGCAGTATTCGGAGGTATATAAAGACCCTTTCTTCAGGGGGCATAAGACTGAGTGGGCGAAATAAGATAGTAATGCCACCACTGTCACTCATCTGTTTGCTGTGGGCAGCATGCCAGCTGCAGGGACCAGAGAGGGAGGCAAGGCAAGTTGGCACAGGATGCAGGCCCAGAAGAATTCTCGAACAGGTCACCTAAGAAGGATGAGCTCGCATTTCCTCATTCGTAAAAGGAAGAGAGTAGCAACCTTCCGCCTGCCGAGCGCTCCCCTGTGTCAGGTGCTTCTCAAATAGCAACTCGTCAAATGCCTGTTTTCCAGTTGCGGCCACCAGGACACTGAAAGGTTGAGTAATTTTCCCAAGGTCATACAGCCAGTTGATGGCAGATGTAGGGTTGAAACTCAGGTCCACCTAATTCAAAGGCTTTGCTGACCTTGCTGGGTTTCTCGGAAGCCCAGCTTGTACGAAAGAGATTTTAGAAAGCTGAGTACTGTGCATATGTAAGGGCCTGGGGCATTGAGGCTGGTCTGGAGAAGGCTCCTGGGTACTGCTGTGTCAAGCACGTGTCTCTGAGGATGAGGGGCTGCCCAGAGGGCCTGGGTCTGCTGTCTGGGGAGCTCTGCCTTTCATGGGAGGCCCGTCGCCTGTGAGGGAGCCTCAAGACTCTTTGGGAGGTGGGTCAGCCATTGTGGGCTCCAGGCCCCTTGTGGTCCAGGGAGAGAGAGAGGAGGGAGGAGTCTCATTCATGCTCCAAGCAAGGAACCCTGGATTAGCAGGTGGGGGACAGATCTGAATCCCAGCTCTGCAGAACAGTCTGGTGACTCTGGACAGATCTTTGAGGACCAGAGACTCAGACAGGCATTGCTGAAGGACACTTACAAGTCATTTCAACATAAGGCCCATGATGAGTTGGTGGTAGAGCTAGAAATGCATGCATTTCTCCTTGCTTACCATTGCTCTGGCCCTTGGCATTCTGGGCTCAGTTTCCCCACATGGGAAATGAAGGGGTTGGATGGGAAAGTTTCTGTGACAATTCCGGCTCTGACATCCCGCGTTGAGTGAGTACCTAGCAAGCCCTGAGCTTTGGAGCTCACACCAGGACAGACAACAGACAGGCTGACCCGTCAGGCCATCAGCTGCACAGGCCTGGCCACTGTGAGAAGCAGGATCATCCATCAGCCAGGCCTGGGGTGACAGGAGGCCTGAGAAGGAGAGGGCAACAGAGGATGCCCTTGCTTGGATGGGGATGGCCTTAAAGAGATTTACCAGGCAGTAGGTAAGGGCACGGACCCTGGAGGCAGAGTTTCAAATCTTGGCTCTGACATAATGGAGTTTGGGTGATGTATTTAACTTCTCTGGGCCTCAGTTTCCTCAGCTGAAAAAAGGGTATGATAAAAATAGTAGAGTTGTCTTGAGGACCAAATGAAGTCATACATGTAGAGCGTTTAGCACAGTGTTCAAGAAATGTTAGCTGGGGTTATTTTATTATCTTTGAACACATAAAGAATGTAGCACTCAAAGATCATACATTGAGTTCACAGCAAGGCTCCAAGAAGCCTTCAGGTGGGACAGAGAGAGCCAGAGGCCGGGTTTAAATCCTGACTTCATAGTGACCTTGGGCAAGTGACTTGGCCTCTCTGAACCTCAGCTGCCTCGTCTATAAAATGGGGCCAATAAAAGCCCTCTCCCCTTGCTGTGCGGACTCAATGACAATGTGTACAGCTCAGCCTCCTCTGCAGGGGGTGCTCGTGAATGCGGCTTTCCCATCCCTTCCCTGGAAACGTTATTGGGGAGGGGACTGAATTTGATGTGATTTTGCCAGAAAGCAAAGAAGGAAGCTCAAGACAAGCAAGCAATGCCTCAGGCCCAGTCCTCTGTCCTGTCTCCATTAGGACAGGGCCGGGGCAGGGGAAACTGCATCTCCAGTTCAGGTCTCCGCCCAGCTTCCTCTAGGGGGGCCCAGCACGTGTCCCCCAGCCCTGTGGACCCTGGGTTCACTGTGGGTCAGAAGAAGGCATTCCTGTGTCAAGGCACCACGAGTCCCTGCTCGGAGGGGCAGGGCAGGGCCGTACCCTAACCCTGCGAGGGGAGGCATGTCATGGCCACCTGTGTTTGCACTGCTGGGGCTTTGGAGGATCTGTGGCATTGTTCCTCTAAGAGGCGTTGGCTCGAACCTGCTCGTCAGCCCTGGGAGGATCGTCACTCCAGGCCTGGCAGGTTCCATCAATCACCTTCTTGTCAGTTTTGATCCTCTATTGAGAGCGAGAGCTCCTGCTTTGGGCTGAATCACACCTTTTCGGCGAGAGAGCTGAGCCATCAGTTTGGGGCAGGAGGGCCGGGCAGGGTCAGGGTCAGCCTGAGTCCCCGGCCTCACTGTGGTGCTGGAGCACCTGCAGCACGCCCTGGCTCTTGTCCTGGTGCTGACACCGCTGGGTGAAGCACAGCCCCGCTTTCTATCCTTGGAAAACAAAGGACAAGAGAGCCCTGACTCAGAGCCCTCTTTTCTGGTTTCCTTGCTGAATCAGCAAAGTGGTTTCCAGGATAACCTCAAGCCTGTGACATCTCACCCCAGCCCCTGGCCTGGTCCCACCCAGACCCTCATGGCTGCTGTGGGCCAGAAGGCTGCTCCCGAGAAGCCATTCATGGCTACGCTGGCCCCCTTGGTGAGTGGAGGCTGGGTGCTGGAGTCCACGGCCCTCCATTCTGGAACCATCTCTTTCCATCCAGGGCTCTGAGAGGCCACCTCAAGGCTCTTTTCTTCCTGCCTGAGTGGTGAAGCCTCCTCTGGCAGGGTTGCTAAGCAGTCCCTGAGTTTCAGCCATGTCCCAGGCTCCTCGACAGAGACCTTGGGTCACAATCTCCTACACGGTCTCTTGGTCAAACACTCATGAGCCAAGACAAATGTTGTGTGGTTGGGGGACTAGAAAGGGCCCTGCTCAGGTATTGCAAGACTTTCTTTCTGGACTTGTTGTGCCTCTGAGGCAGCTGGTATACCGAAGTCACTAAACACATGGCTCAGGCTGATCCAGGGCTTCTCGACCTTGACGCTGTTGACCTTTTGGCCTAGAGAATTCTTTGTTTTGGGAGCTGCCCTGTGCATGGTAGGATCCCTGGTCTCTATCCTCTAGATACCAGTAGCATTCCCCTGTTGTGACAACCAAAATGTCTCCAGACGTTGGCAGATATCTCCTTGGGAGCAAAACAGCTCCCTGGCTGGGAACCTCTGAATAGATCTGTGGTGAGAGAAGTTGCAATCGCGGGTATGTTAGGGGTGTCAGGTGTGGGTAATTGACTAGAAAAGGTACAAGGAGCTTTACCGGGTGCTGGGAATGTGCGGGGTGGAGGTCACACAGGTGGACACATGCTGAAAACATCATGCAGAGGTAAAAAACAGAAAGCTGGACACGTGATGTGTACATTTCCCTGTATGACAAATATACCTGAAACATGAGCCTTTGTGTCAGACAGAACCAGACATGGATTTCAGTCCTGTCCTTTAAGGCTCCGTTTCCCCACGTGTAAAATTGGGATAATAGTAGGACCCTCATTGGGTTACTGCAAAGATTAAGTAAGACAGTGAGTGTACACCTCCTAGCCCAGTGTCTGCCTGTGGCAGGGTATCTGAGAGGATAGCTATTATAACATGCATGGTGGCCTCCTCTTGCTGTGCCTCAGTTTCCCCAGCTGTGTTGGATGGTCCCTAAGGTCCCTTGCCACTGAGAGTTTATCTGATGGTGTTGGAGCCATTTTTCTTCTCAGCCTGAATACGTTCAAGGTAGTGGATTCCACAGGACTAAGTGAAATTTGCCACCAGAGTTGCTTGGAGCACTGGAGTGGATGAAATGCTAAGAAGGATGTGGAGCATTCCAGGCAGAAGTTTTAGGAATAGAGAGAAGGGAGGCCAGGGCTGCGGTGAGCTCGCCAAGCACCGGGCCACTTTGCAGCCAGCCCTTCCTTTGCAGAGGCTCCCGTGCAGACCCGTGCAGCTCGGTCCCCATTCTGATGTTGGGTTGAGCTGAGAGCCTGTGGGAGTGAGTTCCCTAAGCGGAGAGGTGAAACAGAACTCACTTGTCAAAAGGGGAATCTCAAACAGAACACTGTTCCCTCTGAATCACCCCTTTTGTTAAGGATTAAAAAAAAAAAAAGCCACCCCCAAAGGCACAACCCACCCTGGAGAGCAGAGGTGACTGGGCTTGTGGGAAAGAAAAAAATGCAGTTGGCACCAGTCAGAGGGTGAGGAAGGGAGGAGAGAAGATGGGGCAATTGTCCAACCCCCCTGGAGGGTGTATAAAAGGCAGGCACGCCGGGGAAGAGCCACAGTCCTCGGCCCAGGCCAAGCCAAGCTCCCGTCCGCACCTGCTCTCCATCTTACTGTCACCATGACCAGTCGCCTGCAGAGCTCCTCCGCCAGCTATGGAGGCAGTTTCGGGGGTGGCTCTTGCCAGCTGGGAGGGGGCCGCAGTATCTCTACCTGTTCAACCCGGTTTGTCTCTGGGGGATCAGCTGGGGGCTATGGGGGAGCTGTGAGCTGCGGCTTTGGTGGAGGGGCAGGTAGTGGTTTTGGCAGTGGCTTCATAAGTGGCTTTGGAGGTGGCCTTGGAGGTGGCTTTGGAGGTGGCCTTGGTGGGGGTTATGGTGGTGGCTTTGGAGACTTCGGTGGTAGCGATGGTGGCCTCCTCTCGGGCAATGAGAAGATCACCATGCAGAACCTCAACGACCGCCTGGCCTCCTACCTGGAGAAGGTGCGTGCCCTGGAGGAGGCCAACGCCGACCTGGAGGCGAAGATCCGCGACTGGTACCTGAAGCAGAGCCCAACCAGCCCAGAGCGCGACTACAGCCCCTACTTTAAGACCATCGAGGAGCTCCGGGACAAGGTGAGCCCTTGGATGTCGAGGAGGGTTCCTCTGTGCAGGGCAGAGCCACGTAGGCCAAGAAATGCAGCATCCCAGGGAACCAGAAGATGCAGTGTGGATGGAATTCTCACCCTTCCTGTGGGGGAAAATTCTGGTCTTTTACTGCCAAGCATCTCTACTTCTGATGGGCTTTCTCATGTCACAAGTTCTCAAATGTATTTTCCCCCCTTATTCATTTTTATTGTTGTTATTACTCATGTCAGCATTTTTACTGCTTTCTGAACAGTTATGTTATTAGTGACTCGATCTCTATAATCCTAACCTACTGAGTTATTTGGAAACCACGACAGTTTTAAAAGCCACTAAGAATGTCTAAAATCAACAGAGAAAGGGATACATGTTCATGCACTGGTCTGGGAATACTAGTTTATTTTGTAGGGGCCCCGTTTAAAACAGTATTCTCAATTGGCTGTGACCAGGTCGGGGAGATGGGGGCGGAGGCTTAGGCAGTGCTAAACTGAGATTCCTTCCGTCAAGGCCTGTCCATCACGCTGTGATGCCTTGTCGGAACGGAAACCCACCCGCCTGGGCTGAGTCCCATCTATGTGGGGTGGATTGTAAGTGCTTTGGAACATAAAAGTTTAGACAAGGAATTCAGATAGATGAGAACATTTGTTGGTTTTCTCCTCTGCTCAGTTGGGAGTCCAGCTCCAGGGATGTTATTATGAACTATGTGCGGCCAGGTCTGATCTTAAGGAGAAGGTTCTCAAGACAGTGGCCCAGAGATGGTGCCAGCCTGAGGCTGTGGAGACATGATGAACCAAAGTGCTCTGGGTGGGGTCGTTCCTTTGAAACGTACATCCCCATCTTCCCCATCTTGACCAGACAGAATGCTCGAGTGACAGCAAACTGAAGGGCCCCAGCCCTGCCCTTCACTTGACGGAAGAGGAACGGAGGCCCAGCTCAGGTGACAGTGAGGAGGCAGAGGCTGATGACAACCAGCCCTGCCCGTGTCTTCTCAGTCCTCCTCCCCAAGCTCATGGAACCTCCAGCGTTTACCTTCTGTATTTTGCAGATCCTGGTGGCCACCATCGACAACAACCGGGTCATCCTGGAGATCGACAATGCCAGGCTGGCTGCGGACGACTTCAGGCTCAAGTGAGTTTATTTCTCTCATTTCCCCTCCCCAGCATCTCTTGTTTAGACAAATGCTCATCTGAAGAATGAAATTGGAGCATCCCAGGAGTGAAGGTCTTGGAGATGTAGCCAAGCCCAGTGCAGGGGCAGGAGTGTCTAATATCATTTCTGTGTTGCTTTTTCAATTAAAAAAAAAATTCTTTAGGTATGAGAATGAGCTGGCCCTGCGCCAGAGTGTGGAGGCCGACATCAACGGCCTGCGCAGGGTGCTGGATGAGCTGACCCTGTCCAAGACCGACCTGGAGATGCAGATTGAGAGCCTGAACGAGGAGCTGGCCTACATGAAGAAGAACCACGAGGAGGTGAGAGGGGGACATGGGCCTGCCATGTGGAGGAATCACCTCCACTGAGAAAGGGGAGCCCTTTGCTGAAGCTAGACTTAGCCCTCCAATGTGGGACCTGAAAGCCCTTTCCAGAACTTTCCAGTAGCATTCAGAGCCGAGGAGAGGGAGGATGAGGGGCTTCACACATGTTCCTTTCCCATCCCCACAGGAGATGAAGGAGTTCAGCAACCAGGTGGTAGGCCAGGTCAACGTGGAGATGGACGCCGCCCCGGGCATTGACCTGACCCGTGTGCTGTCGGAGATGAGGGAGCAGTACGAGGCCATGGCTGAGAAGAACCGCCGGGATGCTGAGGAATGGTTCCAAAACAAGGTACCTGGCCCTCTTACCCCACGTAGCCAGTGGCTGTCAGGACCCTCCAGCTAGGCTCCTCCATCACCTTCTTCCTGCTTGAATTTCAGAGTGCAGAGCTGAACAAGGAGGTGTCTACTAGCACTGCCTTGATTCAGACCAGCAAGACGGAGATCACGGAGCTCAGGCGCACACTCCAGGGCCTGGAGATCGAGCTGCAGTCCCAGCTCAGCACGGTACACCTGCTGCCCCCTGCCCAGCGGCCACCACCTATAGGCCTCCACCTGGCCTGGCTCCCCTCGTAACTTCTCTGTTGCCCCACCAGAAAGCCGGATTGGAGAGCACGGTGGCGGAGACCGAGTGCCGCTACGCCCTGCAGCTGCAGCAGATCCAGGGGCTCATCAGCAGTATCGAGGCCCAGCTGAGCGAGCTCCGCAGTGAGATGGAGTGCCAGAACCAGGAGTACAAGATGCTGCTGGACATCAAGACGCGGCTGGAGCAGGAGATCGCCACCTACCGCAGCCTGCTGGAGGGCCAGGATGCCAAGTAGGTCCTCGCCAGCCTCTCTCTTGGGAAAGTGCCTGCAGGACCCTTGGATGTCAGAACAGGACAGGCCTTTGAGATCAGCCCCCTCATGTCCAAGATGGGAGGGGACCTGTCTGAGCTTAAACAGCCTGGATGAAGATCCAGAACCGGGGATCCCCTGTCCTCTTGTACCAGACTGTGGGGGCATTTCCTCAGCCGGCTGCAGGGCCACTACCTTTAAACTTTTTCATTCAGGCCTCTGGATTAGACCAGCAGGAATGGGGACCACGGAGAGAACATCTCATATTGGAAAAATATTAGCTTGGGTTCAGCTCAGCCCAACAAATCTATTAAAATGCCGATTTAACTGCTTCGGGCCTTTTGCAGAGACCAGGCCATCCTTGTGGGCTCAGAGGAGGCGAGGGTCCGGGGGGGCGCTCTGAGTGAACCAGAAGGAGGACAAAACTTCCAGCAAATGCCCTGAGCCTTGGAGCAAATAATATCTCCTCCTGAGGCCTCACAGACAGACAGACAGACAGGCCTGGCAGACACATGATATTGCTGCCCCTTGGGCTGGGGGCACAGCTAGGTAAAAATGCCCAACCCAGGCGCTCCAAATGATCTGAGCACTCCATCCAGAGGACGGGTAAGCACCTGTTCTCAGTTGCCTTCTGCTCACGGCTGCCTCTCTCCTCCCTCCCAGGATGGTCGGCTTCACCTCCTCAGGAGGTAAGGAAACAACCCAGGGGGAGAGGCAGGGCAGGCTGCTTTCCTTGCCCTGTGGGGTGGGTAGGGAGGGAGGGGGCTGGGGCAGGAATGGTCATTTGCTCATTGGTTTTCCTTTCAAAATAGATGGCTCTGCCCCTTAGAGCCCCTGGGCTGGCTCGGAGAGAGCCACCTTTGGCAATTAACCCCCACCTGACCAGTTAGGGGTTTGGGGCCCTCCTGGGAGGGCCTGACTGGGCCTGAGGTGGGTCTTCTCCAGCCTGAGTGTCTCTCGCCTCCTCCATTTCCCAGGAAACTCTAGCACGACAGCTACGACCACCACCTCCCTTCGCCGCACGTCGGAAACCGTCCGTAGAGTTTAATCGGCACCGCATCCCGTCCCTCTGTCTTCAGCGCCCAGAGGAGGAGAAAGCTGACAGTTCCCTGTGGGAGACAGGGCGGGACTGCAGGACAAGAGGCTCCGTCACTCCGCTCCCAGGACCCCCAGTCCCCCACTCTCCTGAGAGGGGGTGCTCTATGCTCTTCTCTCTGGGTCAGCTTCCTCTTCTCTCTGACCTGGCTACTTTGACTTCTCAGCTTCTGTACTAAAAAGAAAAGATAATTCAATAAAGTTTCCTGCCTTTTTGCAAATGTATTTTTGATTCTGGCCTGGTTTCTGTGGGAGGCACCTGCCAAGGCCCTCATTGGGGTTGTGGGTGAATGGGTGCAGTTGGGTCGAGGGGCTCACCCTGACAAGGCCTGGCCCTGGGAGCTCCCAGCTGGGAAGGACACAAGACACCTGGGTTGACCATCAGTGCACAGGTGCAGCAACAACAAACACAGAGGACACAGGTGGCTCACAGATGATGGCACCCAGCAAATGTGGACAAATGGGGCAAACCAGAGACATGCGGGGCAGTGAGCCACTTCAACACCCTAGAGGCTGTCCGTCAGTAAGGCAGCAGCAGGGTTCTAGTAGAGTCAGGTGATGGGGAGATGTGGGGAAGAGGTACAGATGGCTCTGGGGCAGGCTGTGAGGGGCCAGTGCAGGGCTGATTTGGGGTGAAGGAGATCCAGGGCAGTTACACCAGCCCCAACCTGCTGCCTCCCTGCTTCCTGCAGAGAGCACCACCTTTCAGGATGATGGGCATCCAGGCTGCAGTGCCCGCCCACCCTGAGGCCCTGGCATTCCAAACCACTCAGTGACCCAGCCTCACGATTCAGCGAGTGACCTCAGTCTGCACTGAACTTCCTCCCCTCTGCCCCTTTGGCCCCCTGCCTCTCCAGGTGTCCCAGCCCAGACTGGCAGCCTCTTCTTGCTCTGCTTACTCCTTACACGTGGACTGGGCCCCTGGATTCTGGCATAGGCCTCTTCTCCTTTTCCTCTTCACTCTCCCCTTGGGCCATCTGCGACACGTCTATGGTCACAATTACCAATACATTCTGATGGCTCTCCAGCGAGGCCCCACTCCTCTACTCCAGACTCATATGCTCAACTGCCTTGGTGATCACATCCTCAATCCATTCATCCAAAGGAGCACCCCTCACTCTCCCAAATCTGTGCCTTCCTGGTGCCCCATGCCAGAGGACCTGGAAACCCAAACCAGGGGCCTGGGAGCCCTCTTGGCCTCATCTCTCACTCACCCCCTCACAAGTCCATTCCGTGCATGCTATTAGCTGTAATGTCTCACCATCTCCCTAGTCCTAACTGGCTGGGTGTGTTGCCATAGCCTCCTCCCTGGCCTCCCTGCCTCGAGTTTGAGCTTCCCTGTCATCCATGCTCCACACTCCAGTGGAGCAATCACTGAAAATGGAAAGTCTTCCTCCTGGCTCAGGGAGGCCACAAGAGCTCCCCTCTGGACACTGAAGACAGCTTAGATTCCTCCCCAGCCGAGAGGCCACCGTGGCCTGGCCTCTTCCCGCTTCTCTTGTCCCTGGCTTCTACTCAAGCCTTCCCTGACCCAGCCCGCCTAGGGGTCCTGTTCTCCATCTGCTCTTGGTGACCCAGGCTTGGGCCCTCGTTCAATGAGTGACCTCAGTCTGATCTGACCTTCCTCCCCTGTTTCCCTCTTTCCCTCTGCACCCTCATCTTTCTTTTATTGGAGATGATCAGGTTTTTATTCCACATTCAGACTGAGATGAACACTCCCTCCTCTGTGGCACCTGGATAGTGTGGGGAGCCCTCAGGTGTTCACATGTTGGCACCCACCTGCCCCAGCATTGACCATGCGCTCGGAAGGGGCGGGCTGCGTCTTTCTCTCTGGGGCCCAACCTCCTGCTGGGGCTCAGTCAACGCTTATCCAAGGAAGAGTGGAATGCGTGAACTGGGGAATACCTCTCAGACACCATCTGATTCTTGCCATGAGGTTTTAGGCCAGAGGGTAGGTGGGCTCTGCTACTCTTGCCAACTGCCCCCTCCTCACTTCCCCTCCCCTCCCTCTCCAGCCCCCTGCACAGTTTAAGCCTCACTCATTGTCATCCTTCTCTTCCTCCACACCAAGGCTGTCTGTGGGCTCCAGGCAGCTGGCTTAGTCCCTCAGGCGTCTCTCAGACATGGCCCACCCAGCTTGCTGAGCCAGAAGAAGGTGTTCGCCCTCCACTCACTCTGGATCCCCCCACCTCCCAGCTACAGAACGAGGCGGGGCTCAGTACCAGTTCACCTGCCCAGAACAGTGCCGGGAGATAAGGCGTCGAAGAGAAACAGGGCATGGCCTCCGCTCCCCAAACCCTTTTACCTTCTTTGTGAATCTATTTCATCAGCAGCTATCTATTGAGTGCCCACTGTGTACCAGGCACTGTACTGGGTCCTGGAGAGAAAGAGACAAGCCAAAGGCAGCTTCTGTCTTCACAGAGTTCACGGACTGATGGGGAGGTGGGAGGAGGCCCCCGCGACAATGAATTACTGCAATCTTCGAAGCTCACTCAGGCTGCGCCTTTTGTCATAGATCTTTTCTGGTCTTCCCCACAACTCCGAGTCTCCTCGATCTGTCCCCAAGGCCTCTGTGTTGATGACCATCGCAGCAATTATTGGAGAACAGGGTGCAAAGGCCACAGGCTCTGGAGCCACATTGTCCCAGTGTGTGCCCCAGCTTTGCCACTTACTCCGTCTGTAACCCTGGCCAAGTGACTTAACCCTGTGGGCTCACTTTCCTCGCCTGCTGAGTACCGTCTCCCTCAGAGGTTGTTCAAGTCAAGTGCTGGGAACAGACGCCAGCACGTAGTAAGCGCTCAATGAATGCGAGCTTTCCAGTTCTCTCTCTGAACCCGTGAGTTCCTCCAGGGCAGGGAGGGTCCTGTAGTCATTCTCATCCTCATACCTAGAATGTTATAGGAGCTCAACACATGTGTTGAGTGGAGGGAGAGAGAATGAAGACGAGCTATGAGAAATGAGAGGTAAGTCAGCCCACTGTACTGAGGGCAGAAGGGGGAGGGGCCTCCCCCAGACTGAGGGAGGGGCCTGGCCAGAGGAGGGGCCTCAAAGCTGAGCCCTATGGCTGGTTCTAGGCCCCCTGGTGTCCATATCCCAGGCTTGCTGGGCCTAGAGCAGCCTCTCTCCCTGAGGCCCAGGCCAAGGCTATCGAGGGGGCAGCCCCCTCCTTTTCTGAGCTGGTATTGGGGAGCTTGGTGGGGTACGGGGTTAGTCGTCCATGCAGGGCAGTGAAATGAGCTGGACCCTGGGCCTGGTGGGGACTCTGGCCTGGGACCCTTTCACCCAACCCCAGGGAGGACACTGAGAAGCTGGGGTCTATCCAAGGACCTCTGTCGCCCTACTGGGAACCCCTGGGAAGCTGGGAGGGAAGCCCAGGTGCGGGGGTTTCTGTCAAAGCTGACCCAGGAGCCGTCCTGAGCTGGAGAAGAGGTGGTAGCTCCAGCCCTCCAGTCTGAGATGTAGGAGAGGCAGTGGGGGTGAGGGATCCGCCCTTTCCATCCAAGGCACAACTGTATCCCCTCAGTCATCTGCATGGCACAGCCATTTGAGGGAGGGCAGCTTTATCAGGGCTGCTGGGCCGATATTGCGCCTCGCCAGGGTTGGCCAGGTGCCCACACCCAGCGGAGGTCACACCCCTGCTTCCTGGGCTGCAGCTGTGTGGAGGCAGCCCCGTCCATTGGTGTCTGACTAACCTCTATGTCAATGATTGTGAATGAGCACGTGTTAATGCAAGAGACGCATTAAAAGAGGGGAAGTGATTATTATATATTGGATTATTATCTATATAGAGCTTCTTTTCACCCTGTACTTCATTTCTTCTTTACCCTGTGAGTTGGCACCATTGTGCCCATTTTACACATCTGAAGACTGAGGCTCAGACTGGTAAGTGACCTGCCTAGTGTGAGAGCTGGGATCCACATTCCAAGGTGCTTTCCAAGACTGGCTGGCCCTGTGTCAAGAGTCAAGCAGTCAGCTCTGGGAATCTGGGGAAGAAATGGGGCTCTCCTAAGCCGCAATGCTTAGGGGACAAAGACATCAACCGTGGAAGATTCCCGTGGTGTCCCAGTGCCTCGGAGCTGCAGAGGGAAGCGCCTCCACGTGGCAGGTGTTGCACAAAGTGGCTAATTGTGGTGCTGCCCGTGGGACTCCTGGCTGCTTCTGTAACCCTCCTCCTCACCCTCAGAAAAGGCACCTCCCTCTCCCCAAGGCTCCACCCTGGGTGGATGGGCAGGTGCACTTCTGCCCTCCCCATGGGGTTGTGTGTCCTGCCTGGGCCCTGCAGGGGGCAGGCTCACTCCAGAAAGCAGGTCAGTGCCTCTTTGGCCAGCTGCTGGGACACAGGGTGGAGGGACAGGGTCCTAGACCTGGTCCTACCTGGGCCTGGTCCCAACATGAGGCTCTGTCCATTCCCCAGCCTTGTGTTGGGCAGCTGGGCACTCTGCAGAGCAGGGCATGGCTGAGGGCAGAGCTGCAGCCCTGAGACCCCTTGGGTGCCGTTCTCCCTCTGTTTCGGGGAGCAGCCTTGAGGGTCCACGGGACACCCAGAGTATGAGATGAGGGTGTCTGGGGCTTCCTGGAAAAGGGAATCTTGCTGTTGTGCCCAAGGGAAGCCTGGGAAAGAGAAGGAAGACCTGTGGTGGAAGCGGTTGATGGCTTGTGAAGAGGCACTGTTCTAGCTTTCTCGCTTCAGCCACTGGGGCCTTTCTTCCCTCCCTGCCGTGATCAGTGCACCTCGGGGATGCTGGGGACTTGCCCCCTGTGGGATGGTGTTCCTGGGGCTTTTGGTGGCGGGAGTGGAGCAGAGTATGTGGGTGGCATCGCTTGGATCCGCTCCTCTGGGAGTTTGGGAGCGATCAGGTGGGTGGGTGGGTGCTACTGAGACTCATACAGGCACCTGTTGGGAGTGGGATTCGGGGGAGTTGGCTGGGAGCTGGCATTTACTCTTCTGGCCCATTTTTATGGACAGCCATAATAACTCTGTGGCTTTTTTCATCCAAGGATCTCAGAGCAGTTTGAAAGTCGAATCGGCAGTGTAAAGCATGGATGATTACAACCTGGAGCCCACCGTCGTTAGTAGGAAGACCGTGAGATCAATTGCACAGCAGCCTCTGTAAATGCAGACGACTGAATCCAATCAAATAGGGTGTTTGGGAAATTCACTTTGTGGTTCAGTTAAATGGTCCCTGAATCAAGGGGATACGGAGGCTGAGGTACCAGCTTCTTTCTCCCAGGGGGCCTGGCTGTGCATCTCCCACAAATCACAGGTTCTCAAAGCACATAGGGGAGAGCAGTGACAGCTCTGGAATTCTCCATAAAAGCTGGGTGGGGGGAATTAGGGACTGAGTGGATCTGAGCAGGAGGCCCTGGACTCTTCCGGTTGGGAGCTGTCAGCCAGCGCAGCCGTGCTGGAAGAGCTGGCACACAGGTGGCAAGGAAGTGGGCGCTAGGATGCAGAAGGCAGAGCCTGGCGTGAGAGAACCAGAGAGGTAAGGCTTAAGATTGGGGTCAGGGCGGCACTCTGCGCGTCCCCTATGGCAAGAGCAGTTTGGAGCAGAATTTTGAAGACCTGGGAAACCATACCCCAGGGGGAGAGAATGTACCTTTGTGTTTTGCAGGAGATAAGAGTTTCAGGGTAATTCTCGGCCTGGTGAAGCAAGAGTTTCAAGGCCTAATCAGGGTAAAGTCAGGCTCAGTGGGGATTCAGGACCAGGCATGGAGCAGCCTGTTCGGGTGCACGGGAGCGTTGCAGAGCCTGGGAGCCTTGGCAGGAGCCACTGCTCAGGGCCATGGCCAACTCATCGGCTCCTCCAGGGCCCCTAAGCTCGGGCTCTGGGCCCTGTAGAGGGGCAGCTGGGGACTGGGGAGAGACCTCCTTGGTCACTTGGTGTGTGTCCAGACTGTCCTGAGGCTGGTGAAGCCTGGTGACAGCAGGGGTAGGCAGAAGTGCGGGGCAGAGACTGTGGGTGGGAAATGGAGCCAAGAGGAACTTGCCAAAGCTTGCCTAGGAAGGCCTGAGTCACCCTGCTGAAGGCAGCTGCCATCAGGGTGGAATGTCACTAAGGTGGCCAGGACAAGAGAAGGGACAACTTAGCGCTGTACTTCTGAGTCCTGCTTGCTGGGCCTGTGAGGGCAAAAATGGCAGCCACAGAGAACAGCGTATAAAGGACAGAAAGCCACGATTTCCAAGGGAAGCCTGACTGGGGCTTCCCAAGGGGCCAGTCGTGGTGACAGGCCCCAGAGGGAGGAGGGCAGGAACAGCTGTGACTTGTTCGCCCAAGGCTCTCAAGCGGTGATGCTTCGTTATGGAGGATTACGGGTAAAATGCAGGACACGCAGTTAAATCGGAATGGTAGACAGACAATGAATAATTTTTTAGTATAAGTATGTCCCAAACAGTGCAATTATTTTAATTTGTTAAATCCGGCAATCCCATCCTTAGCAGGTCTAGAATAGCAAGACCTTTCTCTGATTCTTTGGACAAAGGACATTGGTGGCTCGAAATGTCTTACTTGAAAAATTTTTTTCCTCTCGTAATGCTCTCTTCAACTTTGTGTACCTGTTACTGCATGTCTGTATACACGTTAGAATCTAACGTCAACTGGCGGCAGATTCGGCACGAGCTTTGATGTAGTTTACACAGAATATATATAGTAACCATGCTTTCCAGGGAGGGGCCCAGAACCCCCAGTGCTTTGCGGCTTAAACAAATTCTTTGTTACAAGGAAAAAGCAGTTGTGCAGGGGAAATGAAGGCCAGCATGGGTCTCCCATTTTCTGGGTGGATGCTGGGAAGGGTCTAAAGAGGTTAAGACATGGGATCAGCATTTTTTAGATGCCTCTTATGGAGGGAAATTCTGCAGGACCTGTGTGTATGGACGTCGAAGGTGGAAGAGGTAGAAGGAGAAAGCTAGGAGGATGAAGGCTAAGCCAGCAGGACACTGTCACAGAGACAGCCATTGTACCGCTTGAATGATCTTATTCCCATTGGCGCCCAGTTGTAGGTGGCCTGGCAGCCCCACGGTCCACTGTCTGCTCCCTCTGATGCCTTGGGGGCACGGTGGTGGCTGGCACATTCTGACCACAGCCCAGAGGAGCAAGGAAGGAGGGCCTCCACTCAGAGCACTCATTTCCTCCTTGGGCACACTGGGACAGGCTGTGCCTGGTGCCGTCTGTGACGAAAGGACTGCTCAGAGCTGGGCAGAAGGAGACTCAGGCTTGATTTCTTGGGTCTTTGCCCGTGGAGAACCTAGGCTTTCAGATGGAAGCTCATTCGAGGGTGGAGACTTCTTTTTACCAAAGAAGGAGCCACAAACCCAGCGGCTGACTCTGAACTTGGTGGCCTTCCAAGACGGGCTTGGAAAAAGCCACAGTGTTTTCTGTCCCTGCAGCAGCACCTCCCCTCCTCTCCCTGTCCCCTAAGCTCGGGCCATGGTGGACAGAGAGCATTCTGTCATACTGTAGCCCTGAAACCAGCACCCATGCCTGCAGTAGGCGGTAGAGTAAGGGTCAGAGGCCAGAGAGTCCTGACCAAGGGGGGCCCTGTGGCCCCAGACACAGTCCCAGCCACCGCCTTTTTGAGCTGCTGTCTTTCCTTACACAGCCAGGTTAGGTCTCCGAATCAGCATCCCGTGAAACCAGGGTGAGTGGTGCGTGCCCTGGAAACTGCGTTTGACTGGGGCTCTAAGAACAGTTTTGATCTCTCAGGTGTGTGAAGTGAGCTCCTGTTTCCCAAGCACTTTTAATGTAGGTCTTGCAATCCTGTGAATGTGGCATTATGGTCTCTGTTCACCTCTTGGGAAAACCGCAGCTCAGAGGGCTGGAGTTGCTTGAACCGAGGTCTGGCTGAGTCCAGGCCCAGGGCCCCTGCCCTGCTGTCCAGCCCGACACTCTCTAAGCCCCTTCTTCTACAAATCCAAGTCTCTGGCTCAGTTGGCCATAGATGTCATTTCAGCCTAGACGTGCTAGGATGCTGGCTCAATGTCCTGGTGACACCACACCTCTGAATGGGGCCTTCCGGGGAACAGCCTTGGGGGGTGGGTTGACGCTGCCTCTGCCTGTGAAGGAAGGCCAGGAGGAGGCCCGCGCTGCTGTTCTCGTGTGGTGTGTGGGTGTGGAAGCAAAGGGAGACTGAGCTCTGTGGGGTTTGCGATGGAAAAAAACCCCAGTTGTGTCATGGGCTGGAATCTCCGTAACTCTTCTTTATTCTGTGAGCCAGTGACAGAGAAGGGACAGCAGCTGTGGGGGATGGTGAGGGAGTCACAGACACATCCAGGCGACTCCTGGCCAGCTCCATGGGAAATGCTTGGGCCTCAAATCCTATAACATCTGAGATGAAAGGCCTCAAGCTCACCTTGTCCAGGCCCTTGTTCATACTGGGGCACTGGGGCCGAGGGTGGATGGGGCTCATACAGGGAGTTTGGGGCAGAGCTCGGCCTGGAGTTCAGGCCCCCTGACCCTTAGCCCAGTGTATTTTTGATTAATGTTAGAAAGAATGGTCTTGGAATAGGACCCTTATTTTGAAATAAAACCTGATGAATGGGTACCCCTGTTTTACTCTACACTGAACAGGTGGATTTTCTCCAGCGCTGGGCCACCATGGGTTGGGGTGGGTGGTCACATGAAGTTGCCCTGGGAGACGGGTGGCTCTGTGAGTCCCGGGTTCTCTTCTCTGACACAAGCAGAGCACTCATTCTTCTTGGGCCTCACTCTGTCCTGTGATGGTCCAGGCTTCTGGGTGGAAGAATGCAGAGGAATTCCTCCCATGAGGGCCCCTCCACACTTCCCTCTGAGAGGTGGCCCTGCAGTCTACACCATGGAGAAGGGCAGGGGACCGAGGGTGACTGAAAGACCGTCTCCTTTGTCCAGCCCGTCACCTGCTGCAAGAGAGGTATGTGCCTGACACACTGGCTAAGAGTGATGGGAACAGTCAGAGCAGCAGACACCCGCTTATTCAGTTACCCCGAGAAAACCCTAGAATCAGCTTCAGATATGGATTGCACGGTGGAGGGATTAAAAAAAGAAAATGAGAACATTAACTTCAGATGTCCAGCAGCCAGAGATCCCAAACAGAGAAGAGTGGTGCCAGGGTGCCAGAAGAGTGGATTAGGGCTGCCCTCAGGAAGAGCACACTGAGTTACAAATGAGGTAAGCTGAGGCTTGGGTGGGTTAAGGACTCACCTGAGTGGGGCCCATAGAGACAGCCAGAATCGGCACTGTTGTCCTAGAGAACAAAGCGGGGCTTAGAGGAGGTCTGGTCAGTGCCCCAGTTCCATCCTGATAGTCCAGTGTTTCTAAGATAGGGGCAGTTTTGCTCCCCAGGGGACATTTGGCTATGTCTGGCGACATTTTTGGTTGTCACAACTTGGGGAGACGGTTGCTACTGGCATCTGGTGGTAGAGTCCAGAGATGCTGCTAACATTTTACAACGCACAGGGAGCCCCCACAATAAACAATTATATAGCCTGTGATGTCAGCAATGCAAAGGTTGAGAAGCCCTGAGACAGCCCCATCCCGGGGAGCAGGGAAGATGGGCAGCTGTGAGGACCGTTGCTGAGGCAGCTGGGGCTCTGGAGGCCGGATGCCCCCACTCCCGCTCCCAGGAGGGGCTGCACAGCGGGCGCCCCGGGAAGCCCATCAGGCTGTTTTGGGCTTCCTGTCGAGGTGTCCACTGCACTGAGCGAGGCGTGTGCACCACAGCCAACCCTCTTGAGTAATTTCAGAGAGAAGCTCATAAAGCGTTTTAAGAGGTTGGCAAATTACAACTTCAGAAGCGCATAAATCCTTCCATAAACGCCAGTTTTGCAAACCAAGTGCGTGTGGGAGAAGAGTGAGCAGGTAGCTCAAGCCTTGGGAAACCCCGTGGTGTGAGGCGGAAGCACTGAACTTACCTTTGGTCTTTGATTCTCAGGTTCTGCTCTTGGCGTGCTTAACTATCTGGGAGCGTTTCATTTGTTCTCGTCCTCCCTGTCCAACGAGTCTGCACTGACCACCTGGACCCGTTCAGGGACCCGCAGTGGTGGGAGTGGGCTGTCCAGGGTCCTGATTCTACCTTCCTAGGTTCAGAGACTTGGGGGCCACAAAGGGAACTGTGCCTCAAAGCAGCCCCATTTGAGGGCTCACACCCGTGATCCTTTGCCCAGCACAGCCATGAACCGTCATCAAAGACCGTCCTCCTAGCCTAACCAACACCTCTACAGCACCCGATGGTTTTCAAAACACTTTTGCTTCTGTTCTTTTTGATCCTCCTCGTATCTGTGTGAAGCAGGCAGGGCAGGATGGTGATCTCTACTGTCCCAGTGAGGACACTGAGGATGCCAGAGAGGGAGTGTTGTGCTCAGCATCACAGGCCAAGTATCAGCAGGGCCAGGATTTGAATCTAGGTCTCCAGTCCCTAAATTCTGGGTGCCTACACTTGACCTTGGTAGTAGGGCTTGCAGTGGGATAAGGGCATGGGATTTGGGGTCTGAGGGCCCTGTTACAGATCCAAGCTCTGTTCCTCATGGCCTGTTCACTTTGAGAAAGCTTTTTTTTTTTTAACCATTCTGAGCCTCAGTTTCCACATCGGTAAAATGGAGACAATATTGTCCACCTCCCAGGATTTTTGTGAGGTATAAACGAACTAACTATCAGCCTGGCACATAAGTAGGTGCCCCATGAATTTTAGTTCACTTTGCTCCCTTTCACCATCCCAGTGGTCTAGGCACAGGTGAGCAGCTCTGAGGGGTGTGGGTAGTGGCTGGGGGTGACAAATGGACAGACTGGCTTCCTCAGGGGAAGGCATGCAGCAACAGCAGGAACCAAATGTCACTTGTGAGGCCACTCCCGATTTATGGGATCTAGTGCAAAGACTTTGAAGAGGCAATAAAATTCATTTTCTGCTAGGAAATGACAACAGCTGAGAGTCCTGACTTAGCAAACCAAATTCCACAATTTTGTTTTTACAAGTAAGGAGTTCCGGATGGGTAGCAAAAATCACGTTCCAATGAGATTAGCTTTCCAGAATAGGAATAAGCTTTCCCAAGAGTGACATGCCAACACCCCATGGAAAGTGTATATAAATGCCCCAGAGAGGCCTTGAGAATCCAGAACCAGAGCTCCTTGCTAAGCTTTGAGTTTCCTCTGCTAGCATCATGGCCACCCAGATCTGCTCCCCGATCTTCTCCTCTGGGTCTGTCAGGGGCCTCTGTGGCACAGCAGGTGGCATCACTCGGGTGTCCTCTGTCCGCTCTGTGGGCTCCTGCAGGATCCCCAGTCTTGCCGGTGCTGCGAGGTCGGCCTCCTCCATCAGGCTGGGCCTCTCTGGCTTCGGGACCTGCTTGCCCGCCTCCTGCCTGTCCACCGGGTGCTACCCCTCTAGCTTTGTTGGGAGTGGCAGTTGGTTCTGCGAGGGCACCTTCAATGGCAACGAGAAGGAGACCATGCAGTTCCTGAACGACCGCCTGGCCAACTACCTGGAGAAGGTGCGCCAGCTGGAACAGGAGAATGCGGAGCTGGAGAGCCGCATCCGGGAGTGGTACGAGTCTCAGATCCCATATATCTGCCCAGACTACCAGTCCTACTTCAGGACCATCGAGGAGCTCCAGCAGAAGGTAGTGGATGACCTGGCCCCTCTCCAGCGGGGCAGCCCAACCTCTGGGAGGGGTCTGCCTTATCCCAAGAGATTATAGATGGGACTGTAGCTCTTAGGGAACTCTCCTGTTAGGGCAAGCTTTTCTCTCTAGGGTCTTGGTTTCCTGGGGGACCCAGACCTCTCTGCTGATCTCTCACTCGCTTGTAACATGTTGCCAGTCATTCCTCCCCTCTTCTCGCTGTCTCAGCTGTAGGAAGGGCAGTAACATGTACCAAGCCCCTACTGGACACAGGCACTGTGCTGGATGATCTGTTGGCTTATTTATTCCTCATCTTGGAGAGATGGGTATTACTGGCCCATTTAACAGATGTGGAAGTTGAATTTTAGGGAGATTCAGCAACTTGCCCAAGATCACACAGCCTGCGAGTGTTGGAGGCAGAGCCTGAACCAGGTCGGCCTGGTTCTCTCCACTTACCTTGCTGTGTCCCATTGTGTCACTCAGGGGGCTACAGATGCCAGACTGATGGCCTCTGGCATCCTCGTGACGCCTCTCCTGGGGTCAATGCTCCCTCCATACCTGGACTCAGGGCTCAGGGCTCAGGGCTCAGGGCTGGAAATGCTGAGGGTGCTGATGGTACTTAGAAGCATGGCTTCTGTGAGCTGGGCTATCCCCTCCCACCCACCTCCTCACTGCTAGGCCTTCCCTAGCTCATGGGACACTCCTTGTTCCCCAGATCCTGCTGACCAAGGCTGAGAACGCCAGGCTGGTCCTGCAAATTGACAATGCCAAGCTGGCTGCGGATGACTTCCGGACCAAGTGAGTGGGCCCGATCAGGGAAGGTTTTTGTACTGCTTCCTTGCCTCTGTCCCCTGCCTTTGGGAGCCGGTGAGATGGGAGTGAGGCCAGATGGAGCTGTAAGTGGGAAATGTGGCATTGGCCCTGGATCGCTTCTGGGTCAAGGGAAAGGACCACTACGCTGCTGACTCCAAATCAGCAATTGCAGCTGGACAGCAGGGCAGGGGGCCCTGCCTGGGCCTGGCTCCTTTGCTGCAGACTTGGCAGGGTTCTGTGTGTGCAGGTACGAGACGGAGCTGGGCTTGCGGCAGCTGGTGGAGGCCGACACCAATGGCCTGCGCAGGATCCTGGACGAGCTGACCCTGTGCAAGGCCGACCTGGAGATGCAGGTGGAGTCCCTGAAGGAGGAGCTGCTCTGCCTCAAGAAGAACCACGAGGAGGTGAGGCTGGTGCCAGGCGGCCTCCCAATGTTTCTCATCCAGTGAGGAGCCACTACTGACCCTTAGGCATGACAGCCATGATGGCCACCTCCACAGTGACCCCAGCTGGCATCTATTGACTGCTTACTGTGTGCCAGGAACTATACAAAGCTCTTTGCATTTCATTCTCATTTCATTTCATCCTCACAGTAATCCCAGGAGGTATATACTATTACAAACTCCACTTTACAGATGAGAAAACTGAGGCACAGAAAGGTTAAGTCACTTGCCTAAGGTTCCAAGATCCCACACTCCTGCCCATGACACTAAATCTCCATTTGGACTCTAGTGCCTGATAAACAACAATTCTATTTGCCAGGTGTTTGCATTGTCTTACTCTACTCTCCCAAATCCCTGAAGGAGGTAGGTGTAGGTCCATGAGGAGGCTGAGGCTTAGAGAGGTTAAGCATCCTGTTTAATTTCACACAGCTGGCAACTGAGGGAGGGGGGTTTGAACCAGGTCCGTTGAATCCCCAATCCAGTATCTTTTTCACAACCTTATGCCATCTCATCTCCTCTCTGCAGGAAGTCAACGTGCTCCGTGGCCAGCTTGGGGATCGACTGAACGTGGAAGTGGATGCCGCCCCCTCAGTGGATCTCAACAAGATTCTGGATGATATGAGATGCCAATATGAGACCCTGGTGGAGAATAACCGTAGAGACGTGGAGACCTGGTTCAACACCCAGGTGGGGCTGGGGCAGCCCAGGACCACAAGCTCCTGAGGGGGGGTTACCATTTACAGGAGCTTCGCTTCGTCTGACCACACTCTGGGCCCTTTCATACGTTTCAGACCGAGGAGCTGAACCAGCAGGTGGTGTCCAGCTCGGAGCAACTGCAGTCCTGCCAGGTGGAGATCATCGAGCTGAGACGCACAGTCAACGCCCTGGAGATCGAGCTGCAGGCGCAGCAGAGCACGGTGAGTGGCCTCTGCCTGAGTGGCCAGCTGCAGCTCGTGGCAGGCCCCCTGATCCGCTCGTCTCAGCACGCAGGTTTTCATGGGGTGCAATCAAAGCAACACGCAGATTCCCAGAGCTGTGGTCTCTGGGTGGTGGTGTCAGCTCTTCTTCTTTCCTATCACAGCGGAATTCCCTGGAATCCACCCTGGCGGAGACTGAGGCCCGCTACAGCTCCCAGCTGGCCCAGATGCAGGGCCTGATCACCAACGTGGAGGCCCAGCTGGCAGAGATCCGCTGCGACCTGGAGCGGCAGAACCACGAGTACCAGGTCCTCCTGGACGTCAAGGCACGGCTGGAGTCGGAGATCGCCACCTACCGCCGCCTGCTGGAGAGCGAGGATTGCAAGTGAGTGGCCTGCGGGCCTGGAAAGCTGGGGGAAGGATCAACTGGACCCGAACCTCAGCGCTGCACTCGGGGAGTCAGTCCCTGCAGGGGTTATTGCACAGATGACGGGGGTCGATCCATAGCCTCTCGAGACATTCCTTGTAGCCCCGGGCTTGGCTCATTCACAGGGGACAAGCCAGCCCAGCACCCAGCACTCTTCCAGCCATTGTGTTTGGCTGGGACATTCTAATCTTCATCCCTGCAGCCCTATCCTCCTACCCTCGGGGATTTCAGAGGCACTGTCTGAGGCCACTTGTTGTCACCCACCTGTCTCACTCGATCCCCTAAATCTGTTTAACGTGAATGTCAGTCCAGTGCCTCGATGCCAAACGCACCTGACATGATTTCTTTTCCTCAGGCTGCCTGCCCATCCCTGTGCCACGGAGTGCAAGCCTGCCATCAGAGTTCCTTATGTCTCCACGGTGCCCTGTGCCCAGGCTTCCCAGGTCAGCGCCCAGATCCGCACCATCACCGAGGAGATCAGAGACGGGAAAATCATTTCTTCCAGGGAACACCTGCAGCCCTGCCCACTGTAACCAGCCCGCCCGACCCACCGGGGCAGGCCCTGGCCCACAGGAAGGAGGACACCCCTGTGGCTCCTGGCTCTCAACCACCCCCACCTTCCCTAAAGGCGCTCCCCGCTCAGCAGGTTTTTCTACCAAAATCCTTCTTATGTTGTGTTTCTGGACTTAACTGCTTTTACGCCACGTAAAACTAGGTTTCCCTGGAAATATCCCCAATAAAGTGTGTTCTCTTGGCATAGCAAACTTGACTCTGTCTGTTCTCACGCGGCTAGTTGGTGGGGGTGCTTGATCATGGGTTGCAGTAAGATTGTGGGTTTTGGTTTCAGTTCCGTCTTTTCTTGCTCTGAGTGGGAAGAATGACAGGGTGATTCAAAATATTTAATAACGGGGATACCCCAGGCCTTGGTTCATAAGAAGTCACTGACCCAACCCGGATGGGTGCTGGCCGTAACCCATAGGCTGGGCCCGCCTGTGGGTACCCACCTGGGGGCAGCCCCAGAAGAGACAAGTTCTCCCAGGCCAGTCCTCGGTAGCCCTGCCCGGGTCCGGTGGTTCTCTCTCTCTTCCCTTCAGCTTCTCTTCCCTTGTCCAGCTCCCGTCACCCTGCTGGCCCACCCTCAGGAGAGGGGGTTCCAGGACCAACCAGGGAGAGGCAAACCCCAGGGGGCCAGCCTGGGCCCACCACCCCAGGGAGGGGAGTCGGGGTGAGCAGAGCGATGAAGGCAGGAGGGCCAGGTGAATCCACGTCTCCAACACTGGAATCAGAGCTGAAGTGAAGGGCGGCAGGGGACAGTGAAGTGTGTATGTGGGGGTCAGACACAGAGCAGGGGACGGGGACCTTGCTGTGGGGCAGAGTTCACAGTGCCCTGGATTCTACCGTTGAGCCTAACTGTGCCAGGCCTTGGACATCCCTCTGATCAGAGAAGCCCCTGTGAGAAGTCTAAGGGCCCCACATCTCCTTTGTCCCTCTGCCTCATGCTTCAGTTGAGAACACAGGCCCAGAGAGGGCAGCGAATTGCCCCAGGCTACACAGCGGTTAGTGGCAGAGACAGGCCATTGCTCAGCTATTCTCAACCTAACTCTGGTGCTCTTCCCAGCACACAGTTTCTCACACATCTGTCTCTCAACATGAATCTTTAACCACTTGCTGGACAAGCCAGAGGTGCAGCAAACACATCTCAGACCTTAGGGGAGGACGTGCACAGGCAGAAAGGGGGCATCCCGGGCTGAGCCTGGCTCTGTGCTTGGTGGTGGGCACCCGGTCATGTCACATGACCTCTCTGGTCTCAGCTGGTTCCTCTGTGAAATGGGGCTGCCGGGAGGCTCCAAGGGGCAATGTGTGTACAGCACCCAGGAAGTGGTAGCTGCGCGCATTGGTGTTAAGTGAAGAGTGCCTGGGCTGACAGTGGGGAACGGGGGACCCCAGCAGGTGGGCCCAAACTCTTTGCTTCCTTACATGGCAGGGTGCTGTGGGGCCTGTGCTGTCCGCCAGTAGCACTCTTGGAGCTGGACAGTGAAGCTGAGGGCCTCGACCTCAGAGGATCTACTGGCTTTGGGGCCAGAGGCCGGGCAGGAGGGCCAGTCCACATGGTCTCACTCCTGCCCTGCCCTGCCCCTCTCTGTGCTCCGCACTCCTGCTCTGGGCCTGGGGTCTGCAATTCCTGGCTCTGGCCAGAGGCTCAGGAGATGAGATGTGGGCGGCCAGGTGTGCACAGTGCGCATCACATCCCCATTCGCTGGTGCATGGAACAGCCAGGGATCGGGGAGTGGACTGAGCCTTCCGCTCTGGCCACAGCTCGAGCTGCCTTGCTACTGAGTCAGAGCAGGCAAACAGACCACACAGCGTTGAAACCTGACGAACAATCATGCCATCAACTCCTCACACCGTACAGTGTGTTCCCTTTTTATGAGCACTCTACAGTTTACAGAGTGCCTTCACAGCCTCATCTCACGCACCCAGACAGCCCAGCATGGCTGCAGGCGCTTTATTGATGTAGCTTTGTCTAGCTTTTTATTAAACTGTTTGGATTATCTGCATCGGTTAGGGAACCCCTCCCACTCTCAGCCTCACACACACCCTTAACTGAGTTCCAATTTCAATCACTAACCAATGTGCACACAATACAACACTGTTGTGGACTGGGCATTGGCACAGCAAGCGGCAGACTTAGGACAGCTTCTCAGATCTTTTGACTCCTATGTCATTGCTCTTTCCTTGAAATCAAGAGAGAGATGATATAAAATATTACATTTTATCAAATTTCCCCAGAGTGAATGTAATACTTTATTTCAAGGTGGTCTGATCTTGTTTGCACTTTCCAGATAGATATAATGTCTGGCTGTCTTCCTCATTCACACATACTCAGATCAATTGATCAATCAACAGATGTATACTGACCACCATATGCATGGGAAACCCAGTGCCAATGGAGGGGCTCATCCAGGGAGAAGCGGGGATGGGGCAGCAGCTGGGCCAAATAGTGGAAGACAGGCACAGTCCCCAAGGAGCTGACGGTCAAGCGGTGTACACAACCCCTCGCACTACGACAGGGCACCAAGGATACAGGCGGGGTGTGGGGTAGGCTTTCAGGTTCTCAGGGGGGAGAGAGACTACAGAGAGCTGGGGCAACCAGAGGAGGCTTTAGGGGAGATTTGAATTGATGGAAACCTTGAAGGATGGGCAGGAGGAGGAGGAAGGAGGGAAAAGGGTATTTGAGAACAGTCGAGTGTGTCCATGGCATGTTCTGGGGACAGCATAGACCCCCTTTGAATAGAGTGCAAAGGTCTTGTAGGATTATTATTATTACTATGTATTATGATGTATTGGGATACTTGCTAAACCATGTTAGTTCTTGCTGATAAGGGGTTCTAAGTAACTATTTTGTTCTATTACAAGGAATGCTAAGAAAGAATGGAGGGCCAGCCCTGATGGCTTAGTCGTTCAAGTTTGTCACGCTCCACTTTGGCAGCCTGGGTTCGGTTCCCAGGTGTGGAACCACATCACTCATCTGTCCGTGGCCATGCTGTGGTGGCAGCTCACATAAAAAAAAAAAAAGAGGAAGATTGGCAACAGATGTTAGTTCAGGGCGAATCTTCCTCAGCAAAAAAAAAAAAAAAAAAGAATGCCAAGAAAGAATAGAAATAGCCAGAACAATTTACACGCTACTTCATAGCTTTAAAAATATTACTTCTATGTTTTATAAAATTATCCAAAAACAAACTTATCAGAACTCTTAGCCACATGTTTAGCACTGGTTGGCTTATGGGTCCTATCCCCCTCTAGGCAGAATGGCTTCTGGCCCAGAGAACACTTGGTCCTCTGCCTCAGGGGCTGGTCAGTCTGGGCGGGCACCGCTCACCTGCAGAGATGCCTAGTCTCCCACCAGCGCTGAGCCTTGGCTTGCTCATCTCTGAGAGCAGGGACGGTAAGATGGACTTTGGAAGCATCATCCCCTCCCTGCTCCCTACTCACCTTTTCTCTCCTTCCTTCCTCTGACCCTCCCTTCTATGCTCCCTTCCTCTCAAAATCCTTTCTTTGCTTCCCTACTTAGCACAATTCACCACGGGTAAAGCATTCATTCATTCTGAAGCCCAGCACTGTGCTGGATGCTAAGAGGTTTCAACAGAAGCACGAGGTCAGTCCTTGCCCCCAAGGACTTAGAGTCTCCCCGGGAAGATAGGGCTGAAACACAGCACCCTTTGAGGACAATTCCAGTGAAGGGAGAGCCAATGGATCCCCCACCAGTCACTGCCATGGGTGTTCAGAGCTAAGACGGCACCACAAGGCTGGAGCAGGGGGCAGGCTCTGGGGAGAAGGCTAGGCTGGGGCTGGGCCCCCAGTGGCAGTGGGAAGGGCCTCAGGTCTGCAGCGGGAAAGCCTGGGCTTTAGTCTCCCTGGGACGACCACGTGGATGTTGGGTTAAGCATTCGCCACCCTGGGAGTTAGCACCCTTCTTTCCACGGCTGTGTTGCAGGGCGTGTGAGGGGCTTACAGGAGAGAGTGTACCTTGAACGGCTGTACAGATGTTAGTTCTGCTGGCTCTGCCACTCACTAGCTGTGTGACCTCAGGCAGACTCCTGAAACATTCCAAGCCTCAGTTTACTCATCTATTAGATGGGGATATTAGTGATGCCGATTTCATGAGGTTGTTGTGAGGAGTGAATGAGAGAACACATGGAGAGAGCTCAGCTGCTGTGCTGAGCCTGGCAGGTACTAAGCGCTCAATGAATGATGGCTGGTACCATTAGCCTCCTTATCAACAGGGCTGGGTTGGGGAGAGAAACCCTGTCTGGGCAGCACAAGTGTGGAGCCCCGCTTGGGAACCCATGTGACCCCCAGGGGTATAAACAGCAGGAGGTTTCCCAGGCCTCCACTGCTGTGGCTCCTCTGGGCCCTGTGGCTCCTGGGAGGCCCTTGTTGAGCTCAGAGCACGTCTCGAGGAGGCTGCGGCTTAGCAGGGCTTGGATGGAGCCCAGTACTCACATGGGTGGGAAACACAAACACCCACAGAAGTGCAGCCAGGCTCTTAGCTCAGCTATGTCTTCGCACTGGGGCGTGGATTTCCAGGGAGGGGAGGCTGAAGCAGCCAATGGGGCCCTAGATTGTGCTGGGCGGGTGCCGGTCACACCAGGTCCTTGGGTGTGAGAAGGGCACAATGACTCATGGGAGCTCTATATCTGAGGTCCCCAAACACATGCACCTGGCCAGAGGTTTGGTGGCCTATGTGCTCAGAGCCCATCCACACTCCCTAGTGACAGCTGCTTAGCATCGCCAATCTAAGTACAAGACTCCACCTGCGTGGTGACTGGCACTCAGCAGCTGCCATTACTGAGCACTTACCATGAGCAGGTGCTGTTCTAGATGTTCCAAACTCATGTAATCCTCACAGCAGCCCTGGGAAGTAGGTACATTATCCTCTTCCCAGTTTACAGGGGAGGAAAAGATGGAGAGAAGTTAAGTCACACCGTTGGTGTGCGGCCGGGCTGGAATGTGAACCCACAGAGTTCACACGTCACCGTGATGCTGTGCTGCTTCTCCTGGGACACCAGTGGCTGTTGGAATCCACCCAATTCTGTCCTTTCCGTTCTCTGTAGAGCCCGACCCTGTCCAGCAGCCCAGGATGGGATTCTGGGGCAGAGGTGGAGGTGGGTGGTGGGCCACCCAGTCTGGGCCAGGCCAGACTTGGGGTAGCATCTTGGCTCTGCCAGTCACTAGCTGGTGGTACTTCAGCAAGCTCCTATAGTCCCTGAGTCTTGGTTTCCTCAACTTCAAGATGGGGATAATGAGCTCGGGCTCACAGAGCAACAGGAGGATTAACATGGTGCTCAGCTCACTGTCGTTCTCCTGATGGGAAGATAATGCATGTCCCTAGAAGAATAAACAGGACGCAGGACCGCAGGGCAGACCAGAAGGTAAGTCCCATAGGGCTCCACATGACGAGGCCCCTCCCCAGCTCCACCTGCCTGCTCACTCAGCTCCCAACCCCTCTTCCAGGTCTCACTTGCTTGGCAGATAGGATTTGCTGGAAAAATAACCCACCCTTGGGCCGGCCCTGTGGCTTAGCGGTTAAGTGCGTGCGCTCTGCTGCTGGCGGCCCGGGTTCGGATCCTGGGCGCGCACCGACGCACCGTTTCTCTGGCCATGCTGAGGCCGTGTCCCACATACAGCAACTAGAAGAATGTGCAGCTATGACATACAACTATCTACTGGGGCTTTGGGGGGAAAAGAAAAATAACCCACCCTTGTCAAGCTTTCTGGGTGTCAGTCTACACAACCTCTATAGCAGAGAGAAGCTCTGAAGGCTAGGCTCTATGTGCCTCCTGAGGAGGCCTGTGAGTCAAGGCCACTCCCCCTGTCCCTAGGCAACCAGAAGGAAAAGCTTCCCCATTTTTCAACCAGGGCCTGGGAAGACATACCTCCCTACACATGGGAGGTGTCACCAGGGGCAGGTGCGCAGTTAGCCGACCTCCAGTTGTTTTGGCTGGAGCTGAGGCTACACAAACAGAATAGATTTCCTGGGGAGGGAGGCAGTGGGGTTGTGTCCATCAAGGCTCGGGGCTGTATCTGGGGTGACCAAGTGTTTTGTTTTGCCTGGGACTGAGGAGTTCCCTGGGATACGGGGCTTTATCACTAAAACTAGACCAATCCTGGTAAGACCGGATAGTTGATCCCCATGGTCATATTTCCTGGGCCATTCTAGAGCCTTCTATGTCTCTTTGGGTGCAAGGCTCCTGCCTTCTTGCAACAACCAGGCTTGGTCTTCCATGGCCCAGGAGCCAACCCAGAGGCCTCCTCTACTCCCTTGGGCCCATAAAAGGAGACAATGCTGGAGAGAGTCAAGACAGGGGCTGGACTCCCACACCGCTTAAGGAGGAGTCTGAGGTCTGGGCTCTGATGACAGGGCCCTTTGAAGAATAGACGGAGACTTGGTCTTCTCGCTGATGTGGGGCGGTGGAGATGAGTCTCGACGTAGCCACTAGTCCAAAGGGGTTCCTTTTTTATGAGGCTGGGAAATGTTCACAGGGAGCTAAATAACAGGTTAATGAGGGGTTCTGATAGAAAGTGGTACTAACTTTAACAAGGAGAAAACACTTTGAAAAGGCCAACGCCCACTGGGGCAGAAATATAAACCCGGATGAGGAGCTGCTTCTCTGCAGCGGGGGTATCTGGCTTTGGTGATCCAACACTTGGGTCCAGGCTGCTGAGGTCATGGCTTCCAAATGCCTCAAGGCCAGCTTCTCTTCGGCGTCTCTCAAGGGCCCGGGAGGGACTTGGGGGGGCTCTGCTCGCGTGTCCACCATGTACTCCAGCAGCTCTTGCAAGCTCCCAAGCCTCTCCCGGGGGCCCCACAGCTTCTCTGCATGCTCAGCTGGACTGGGCAGGAGCAGCTGCAGGGCCGCCAGCTGCCTCCCTGCTCTCTGCCTGCCCTCCGGAGGCTTTGCCACCAGCTACAGCACAGGCGGGGGCTGGTTTGGGGAGGGCATCCTCACCGGCAATGAGAAGGAGACCATGCAGTCCCTGAACGACCGCCTGGCCAGCTACCTGGAGAAAGTGCGCCAGCTGGAGCGGGAGAACGCGGAGCTGGAGAGCCGCATCCGCGAGTGGTGTGAGCAGCAGGTGCCCTTCCTATGCCCCGACTACCAGTCCTACTTCCGGACCATTGAGGAGCTCCAGAAGAAGGTAAGAGGCTCAGAGTGGCTTTGGCTGCCCACCAGCACTGGACTGAAAGCCAGAACATCTGTGGTGGCAGCCCTGCTCCCGTGGGGCACTTTAGAGGTCACAAAGCATGGTTACATCTGTGGCCTCATTTACTCCTCCTGATAATCTTCTGAGGGAGGTATCATCAGCCCATTTACAGATGAGAACACTGAGGCTCAGGCTGGTTAAGTGACTTATTCAAGGTGATCCAGCTGGCAGTTAGTGGAACCAGAGCTTGAACACAGGCCCTATGAACTGACTGGTTGTGTGGTCTCTGGGACCACAGCCCACCTCTCTGAGTTTTAATTGTTTCATTTTTTTTAAAGTGAGAGGATTGGATTTGATGTGTCTGGTGCAGATCAGTTTCCTATAACTAACTCAGGGAAGGAAAGTCCTGTCAGAAGTTTCCTTCTTGCCCAGCCCACAGCCCCTGAAAGCCCCAGCTGGCTCCTGAGAGGGACCATGTATGTCCAGAGAAGCACAGAGTACGCTGTTGGTAATGACTCGCCAGTAGCATGGGAGATAGGCGGACAGGAGGAAGCCACCATGCCAGGTCTTTCCTGCAGCATTTCCACGTGTCTCTCTCTCTACCCCAGGTCACAGGTAGCAGACGCACTGCACTGGAAGGAAGGGAGTTTAGAGGTTTCCTAGTCTGACCCCTGCAGCATGCCCTAAGCCTTCGTGGAGCCTCAGCTGCCAAGAGCCCAGGGCTGGGTGATGCCCTCCCTCCAGATGCAGCCCACATCAGCTTTGGAAGCTTAGGCAGCAGAATGTCCTTGCTTTCACTGAAGTCACTTATTTCCCCAGACCCTGTGCACCAAGGCAGAGAACGCCAGGCTGGTGGTGCAGATCGACAACGCCAAGCTGGCTGCCGATGATTTCAGGACCAAGTGAGTTGTCCTGCTCGCCCCTTTGTTGGGGGCTGGTAGAACTGGACGTTGGCAATGCCTTGGCGAAACCAAGGGTTTTGGTTGCACTAAGTCACTGAGGCATTAAGGCAGGACACACAGCACCAGGCCAGTCTGGGGTGGGATCTGACTTGGTATAAAGGAAGCGCAGCTTCAGGTGCTCTGTTATGTGCCTGCCAGGTATGAGACGGAGGTGTCCATGAGGCAGCTGGTGGAGTCAGACATGAACGGCCTGCGTAGGATTCTGGATGATCTGACCCTGTGCAAGGCCGATCTGGAGGCCCAGGTGGAGTCCCTGAAGGAGGAGCTGCTCTGCCTCAAGAAGAACCACGAGGAGGTGAGCAGGGGGGAGCAGGTGAGCTTGTGGGGAGGAGGGTGAAAGAGGCAGCCAGCTGGGAAAGTTAGTGCTGACCCTGGTCTGTGCCACAGGAAGTGAACTCACTGCGCTGCCAGCTTGGTGACCGGCTCAATGTTGAGGTGGACGCTGCTCCGCCCGTTGACCTGAACCGCGTTCTGGATGAGATGAGGTGCCAGTACGAGACCCTGGTGGAGAATAACCGCCGGGATGCTGAAGATTGGTTCAACGCTCAGGTAGGTACCTGGAAACAGTCAGTGCAACAGAGACACAGGGTGGGTCACACAGAGTGACCCTGGGGCTCTGAATCAAGAAACCTGAGTTTGAGCCCAGCTCTGTTTCAGCCTCACTATGCACCTTGGGCAGGTTGTCGTCCTCTAAGCAACAATGTCCTCAAGAGTGAAATGAATGGTTTCGACGGGGTAATCTGGAAGGTCCTTCTTGGCTTGTGATTCTAAGTGGCCTCTGTAGACCTCTGAAGCTGAGTCCCAATGTTCTTGACCAGAGCCTGTGTGTGTGTTTCAGACAGAGGAGCTGAACCAGCAGGTGGTGTCCAGCTCCGAGCAGCTGCAGTCCTGCCAGGCAGAGGTCATCGAGCTGAGACGCACGGTCAACGCCCTGGAGATCGAGCTGCAGGCCCAGCAGAGCATGGTGAGCCCGAGGCTTGAGCGGGGCTGCTGGGGGACTAAGCCTAGCAGCACAGGAGCCCCTGGCCTCCATGCTCTGACCATACAGGCAGGCTCCAGGGGTTCCAGTTCTTGAGCATCAAGGGTTTTCTGTGTAGAGAAGAGGAAAGGAGGGCCCAGCCCCCATTCAGAAATCTCCCAGTGGTGAAAGACGGAAGACCTGTAGCAACTGACATGTCCCAGCAGCAGCTCCTGTATTTGTGTGAGCAGACACATTCTGAGTAATTATCAGTTACTCAGAGATATCATTAATGGGGGAGACACTCTCTAGTTCCAGTTGGCTACAGGGGCCAATTGGCTCATCTCAGATGAGATGTCTGATTGTGGTTCACCCTGGCTCAAAGTGATTCTCTGAGCTTCCGTTCTTGGATTCTGAGGCCCCACTGAGACCCAAATGGATTAAGTGCACCTTCCTTGCTCCTTCTCTAACCTTTACCCTTTTTCCTCCCTATACAATCCTTGCCCTCAGAGAGATGCTTTGGAATCCACCCTGGCAGAGACAGAGGCCCGCTACAGCTCCCAGCTGGCCCAGATGCAGGGCCTGATCACCAACGTGGAGTCCCAGCTGGCGGAGATCAGGAGTGACCTTGAGCGTCAGAACCAGGAGTACCAGGTGCTGCTGGACGTCCGGGCCCGGCTGGAGAGTGAGATCAACACGTACCGGGGCCTGCTGGAGAGCGAGGACTGCAAGTGAGTACCACTGCACGCAATCTGGTCTTCTGAATGCAGTCTACAAAGCTCTGGCGAGACAGCAGGTGCCTGGGAAGAACCCAGCATTTGGAGTCAGGAGCCCTCGATTTTAGTTCTGCTCTTGTTACAAATTCATCACGTGACCCTGGCAAGTCTTTTTTCTCTCTGGGCCTCCATTTTCCCATTGGTAAAACTAGGGGGCAAGACTAGGTGATTTTTAAGGTGCTCTGAGTTATTGAAAATAGCAACTGGAAAATCATAGTAATCTGACCTTTTTCTTTGTCCTAGGCTTCCCTGTAACCCGTGTGCCCCTGACCACTCACCCTCCAAGTCAGGCCTCCCCTGTCTTCCTGCGGCCTCCTGCGGTCCTGGCACAGCCCGCACAACCTGCAGCCCCCACCCCATTTGTGTGCCCTGCCCGGGGGGCCGGTTCTGAGAATGGCTGGCCCAGAAAGCCAAGGCCACTGTCTCCAGGGCTTGGCCTTGGCCTCTATTCAGCCCTAACCCTAAAGCCCAGTCCCCTCTCTTCGTGCAGAGCCCAGGGCCTGGCCCTGAGAGGGCTCATCGCAAATACATGCCTTAATGTTTCTCAAAGCCTGTCGTAAGGCTGGCCACTCCTGGAGGCCTCAACTCTTGATCATTTCAATGGGTGCCAGGATCTCTGTTCTCAGGCTGCCTCCTGGTTGAGGTTTTCCTTCTGGGTGCCGTTTCAGTGGGTTCTGAAATGCAATAGAGGACTTCTGTTGGCAGAACAATAAAGCTCATTTGCTCTTGAAGCCTGACTAGCACGTTCTGGTATTGCTGATTTGTGTCTCTGCCGGGTGAAGAGGGCAAATGCATGGGGGACGTTTGACCATGTATGACCCTGGGGATGACAGGGTCCCTATGCCCCTGTTTGGGATGTGTAGAGGCCTATTGTGAGGCTTTTTGCTCAGCTTTCCTGATGAAGACCCTTCTTCAAGTTTCCAATGTGGTGACAGGTGTACCGGACCTTTCCTACTACCCCTCTTAGGGTCCATGGTCATGGGGTCCCAGAGGAGCATGGATAAAGCTGAGACCAGTACAACTAGAAGCGTTTTAGGCTGCTTTCAGCCTCATGCCTGTGGTCCTCGTAAGAACAGCAACATGGATCTCACACCCAGGGAAGCTTCAGGAGTGTGTTTGCGTCAACCTCCCTCTTGACTGCAGCCCTTTCACACAGCCGTTTCGGTTCAGCAAACCCCCTTAAAACCCACACACCATCAAAAGCAGATGGAATAGCGAGCCTGCCATTGTGACTTCCACCCACGATTCAGAGATTCTTGTCCTTGAGACTCATCATGTTCCTGTGTACCCTTGGCATCTGATGAGGCACACAGCGCCTTTGGGTACCAAAGCATTTCTGTACGTAAGTGGGAGCTCCCAGCCTCTTGGCCCACAGGTTCTCATTTGTGTCCAGAATGTCCTCCCCCAACAGACCAAGCCAAGACCAAGCTCCACCTATTTCAGTGGGAAGTGGAGAAGGATGAAGGCAAAACTTTCTGAGACAGAAAGAAAGGCGAGTTGTCCCCAGATGTCCATGTGTGCTTTTTAAGATGCCGAGAGCACCACTAAGGAACTTCAGTGATACTGAGCGAGTTGTAACAGCACCCAAGGTGGAGAACAGATTGGTGAAAGATGCTGACCAAGGCGGGCCTGAGACCCCCACCTCTCAAGGCTGCCGTATAGTTCAGCCTGATTCGACTGTAGAATCCTCCCTTTCTAACACCCTGTAAAGGAGGGCCTGGGCTTTGGTTTCTCCCAGCCCCCTCGCTCCTGCCTCCCGGCACCACCTCAGCTTCAGTCTTCTTGGAACACTGTGGCTGGTTTTGCTGAGGCTCAGCCCCTGAGGAGGATGGCTATCTGAGGCTCCTTCAGTTCATTCAACAAACCCTTACTGAGTGCTTCCCTGGGCCAGGCAGTGTGTTAGGTGCCTGGGATAGGATTGACCCTCATTGGAGGGAGGCCTTGGGGTGGGACAGGAAGGATGCCCACTCACTGCCTCTTTTCCTTCCTACCTCAGTGGTGGGAGGAGGCCAGCTAAAGGGCTCCATGGCATTAGTGTTATGAACATGGGCTCCAAACATGAGTCAGATGGACCTGGGTTCAAATCCCAGCCCCACCACTTCCTGGCTGTGCGAGCTTTAGCAGGTGGCAGTCCCTTCCTGAGTATCAGTTTCCTCATCAGGAAAATAGAGAACCTGACACTGACTGTGCTGTAGTACCTAATGCTTTGCCGAGCATATGATGGGCGCTTGAAAACTGAGTCATATTGTTGACTCTATTCTAGCTGGATGCCTGGATTGCTCTGAGGGTGGGCATCCACCTTTTCCCTGCCCAGGTTTTCAGTTCTGAGGTTTCCTTCCAAGCAGCAATGCCCAGGGTAAACCAGGCCAGCCAAAGTGGATAGGCAGTTATATGATTTATTATCTAATTCTGACTTAGAGCAAACTCAGCGGGGGAAGCCACAGTCAGCAAGCAGTACACGGATGCTCTCTTGAGCACATGGGCTCCAGTGAATTCTGTTTTACACAAGCCACACTCTTCTTCTTTACAGCATTCTTTGTGGTACAAGTGCCTTCCAAACCCATCCTAATGCCCTCTAAGATGGGGCTAACCAGATCCTGTGTAGCCCCACCTCTAATTATTGACTTCGTTTGCTTGTGCTTTGAAATTATAATACTGTTTACATTTGGCCTGAGGTTCTCAACCTTGGCTGCACATTGGAATGAACTGGAGAACTTTAAAAAATATGGATACCTGGTCTGACTCTCAGAAGTTCTGACTTAGTTGGTCTGGGATATGGCCTGGTATTGGGGTTTTTAAAAGCTCTCTGAGAATTCCCCTGTGCAGCCAGGGTTGAGAGCTGCTTTATTAGGTAGGGGGCCTTTTGGCAAGGCAGCTGGGAGAACAGGGGGCTCAGGGCAGCACTGACCTAGACCTTAGTACTCTCTGAACCCTATATTGTACTTTTGACTCTTCCTTAGTTCTGGCTATTTTCTCTCCTTTAATTTCAAACAACTGAACTGAATTTTTAATTTCAGTTACCATAATTTTAATTCCAAAGAGTTATTTTTTGTTCTCTGTTCCTCTTTTATAACATCCAGTTCTTGTTACAAGGACGTAACTGCTATATTTATCTCTGAGGTTATTAAAAAATATCTATCTTAATAGAGTGTTTCAGATTCTGCATTGTTTTGTTTTTCCCAATTTCTTCTTCATTGTTTTGTTTGTTTGCTTGTTTTGTTTTGTCTCTATTTTTAATGTTGGAAACTTCTCTCAAATGTCTGGGATCCTTCTGTTTGTATGTAATGATGAGACAATAAAAAGCTGATGGAACATGCTATGTACACGGGTAGGTTGGCAAACTGGCTTTTTGGTTGGTAGAACCACCTAAATTCAGTTTCTATAAGTCTCTTCTCTGGGGTCATTCTGTTTTTTCAAAGAATGGAGGGAAGGAGACCGTCTTGGGCCAGGCCCAGACAAGCTTCCTATGTGCCCTTATTTAAGTAGATCCTTCATCCTGGACCTACTTAGCCCCTCTCAGCAGTATTCCTTCCTGCTTTCTTCCCCTTGCTTAGCTTTCTCTCCATCACTTTCCCTTCTCCTCCTCTCCTTTTTCTAGCAAATGTGTTTGCTCAATAGTTCGCTTTAGCCTCCAAGGGGCTGGGGTCCAGTGAGAGCCTTTGGATCCAGACAGATGTAGTTTGGACACTGACTGTGCATCCTCCTGCCCTGAGGCTGCCTTTCACCGGCCCTACTTCTTCACCTGTGAAACATCCCCCAGGTCTGGCATACTGGCTAGACCCCCGGTCTACTGTGGCTTTGAACAGTCTGTTCTCCTTGATCGCACCACTCTGATGAGAAACTCAGTCCTTCCTTCATCATGTAGAACACTGCTCATGCCAAGCACTTGAATTGGTGGACTTTGCTGAAGATCTCTTAGGGACCATGGGGTGGGACTGCGTTACACAGGTCACAGCCTCTCACCACCTTCCTGGTGCCTCTCCTCCTGGCTCCTGCCTCCCTCTCTTCTCACCCCTCCTTGCCATGATTGTCCTGGGAAGTTCAAAGTCTTCTCTTTCTCCCTCTGATGTCTTGCCAGTCAACATTAAGGCACTTGGGGTCCCACCTTTTACCCCAACAACTTCTCAGTGTATTTTTTCAAGTAAAGACAATTTTTTCTACAAGAGGAATTCTGGTGACAGGTGTTAAGATATATATGCTCCTATACCTCAGCAGTTCTCAAAACCACCTGAAGGACTTGCTAAACACAGGTGGCTGGGCCCCACCCACGGTTTCTGATTCAGTTGGTCTGGGGGGGACCTGAGAAACTGCATTTCTAACATGTTCCTGAGTGATGTTGATGCTGCTGGTCTGGAGACCACACTTTGAGAACCACTGCTACACCTGATTATAATAATAATTATCTTATAATTTATTTTGGGGAGGATTAAATGGGCAAATTAATACCAAGCCCCCAGCACAGTGCTGGCGCTTATATACATCAACTAAGCACTGGTTATGATTTTGAAGGGTGGTCCTATGAGTCTCAGTCCGTGTAGTTGGGATTGCCATCACATTTCCTTCCATCTGATGCCATGGTCTTCTTTAAACAGTTAATCCAGACAAAGGAATTGAAATTTATGATTGTTGCAGATCATTGAGAGATGATTTAATCTAACCCTTTCAATTTGCATGAGGAAATGAGGCCCAGAGAGGTAAAAGGACTTTCCCAAGGTCACATAGCAAGTTAGAAGGTAGCATCTGTATTTTGACTTTTCTTAAGCAACAAATTTCGGGGAATAGGGCTGGGTGGCATTTTCCCTTCCCTGCCCCTTCACCAACACTTCTAGACATATATGAAAAACAAGACAAGTACTTATACTCCAATACTGTACTGAGAAGATTAATGAATAAAAAGTGGCTAGGTAACACACACATCTTAAGCAGGAAGCGCGTGAGCCTGCAAGTACCGCGGGCAGGACTGAGGACCACTGGTCTTGCCTGTTGGTTTCTGAAGGAACGCCCAAGGCTTCTATAACTGGGGACACCTGCTTCCCAGACTCCTGGCTTCGCTCATCCCAGGGCTGCAGAGTATCGCTTCTCAAGGGAGCTGAGTCACCCTGCTCCCGGTCTCCAAGGTCCCAGGCGAGCCCTCCCTTCCCTCCACTGCAGAAAGTAAAAGTAGAGCCTGTTCCAGCCTGTCCAACCTCAGTATGCTCAACAAACAGGAACTGAGCTCTCGGCAACTCTGTAGATGGAGCAGTGAGGGATGAAGGGGAGGATTCAGAGAAGGTCAAGATAGAGCATCTGCCTCACGGAGATGTTCATGACATTGATCTCCCTTTCCAAGAGAGGGGTCTTCTCATCTCTCTTTCTCAATAGTGCCGAGCTGAAAGGATGTCCCTGACTCTTAGGCTTCCTGTCTGTGTCTTGAGTTCATTCTCTCTTCTCTGATATTATTTTCTTCCCCTTGGTAGGAAGATGATGCATCCTAGAGAAGCCTCAGAGGTTCTTTCTTCTTTATCCCTTGATTTGTACCACTGCCAGTATCAGCGTAGCTTCCATCACCCACACATTTCCTTGTTAAGGGGCCAGGCCTCTTCCCACAGGGAATGCTCTCGTTAAAAGGAGTGGCTGCTGCCCCACAGGACTGTGGCCTTTCTCGGGGCCAGAGCAGGTGGGGGCACAGTGGGCAAGGCCATTGGTGGCACAGGGCCAGGCCACTGTGGTCTGTTGGCAGCTCTGCCCTGGTAATGAGGGCCCAGGCATGGAGGCAATCCTTTGAAGATATGTCCTGAAGCCTCCCCTGGTGATCAATGACAGGAACCCAGAGTCTTGCTTTAGCCAAATGACAAGCCTGGCCTCTTTTATGAGGAAAGGAACTCCTTATTGGAAACCAAATTACAAATTAATTAGCAGCTTCCTCTGGGGCTGAGTATAAACATTGACACCACCCCATGATGACTTTCTAGCGTGAGCCCCCTCATTCCAAGGGTATAAAAAGGCCCGAGCAGGATGGGGTCTTGTAGACACTGGCGATCCAGGTCACTGCAGCTGGAGAAGGGGCCTCCCCAACATGATATCCACCTGCTCACCGGCCTCCATCAAGAACTGCCCCCGGCCCTCCTCTGTCTGCTCCAGCAGCATGAGCTGCCGGCCTGAGCTGTGCCTGGGTTACGTCTGCCAGCCAGTGACATGCATGCCTTCCATCTGCACGCCCACCACCTACCGGCCGGCCAGCTGCCTCTCCAAGACCTACCTCTCCAGCTCCTGCCGGCCAGCCAGTGGCATCTCCAGCTCCCTGGGAACCTGCAGCTGGTACTGTGAAGGCACCTTCAATGGCAGTGAGAAGGAGACCATGCAGTTCCTGAACGACCGCCTGGCCAGCTACCTGGAGAAGGTGCGCCAGCTGGAGCGGGAGAACGCGGAGCTGGAGGGCAAGATCCAAGAGGCCTGCCAAGCCCAGGTGCCCATATGTCCTGACTACCAGTCTTACTTCAGGACCATCGAGGAGCTCCAGCAGAAGGTGAGGGCAAGCGGTGAACAGACTCACGGGGAAGGCGACCGGAATAGCTGGTATTCCAGATTTGAATCTCATTATTAAGCTATGTTCAGGGAAAAGAGACTTCTCTAGGGCATAGGATTATCTCATAATTTGAGCGCTTAGGCAGGCTCTTTAACAGGGAAAGAGGCCTGGGATCTAGTCTCAGTTCTACCATTGATTCATTGCATGACTTTGGGAGGACCCTTCCCTTCCCCGGGCCTCAGTTTCTGCATCTGTAAAATGGGGATAATAACGTTCCTTACCTAATGGGGCTGTTAAGAGGATTCCACGAGTTGATGCAGGTAAAGCCCCTGGTGCATGGTGAATTTTCAGTAAATGTTAGTGCTTGTTAAGGACCCTTCTAACTGTTGTGTGAATGATGTCAGACTTAATGAGATTCTTTCCTTCCACATTGCTCATTGCATCCAAAACGGGGCATTTGGATTTATGAAGACCAAGGTGCTTAAAAAATAAATCTCTGGGGGCCAGCCTGGTGGTGCAAGTGGTTAAGTGCTCGCACTCCGCTGTGGTGGCCCGAGGTTCGCTGGTTCGGATCCCGGGCAAGCACTGATGCACTGCTTGGCAAGCCATGCTGTGGCGGCATCCCATATAAAGTGGAGGAAGATGGGCACGGATGTTAGCCCAGGGCCAGTCTTCCTCAGCAAAAAAAAAAAAAAAAAAAAGGAGGATTGGCAGATGTTAGCTCAGAGCCGATCTTCCTCATAGAATCAATCAATCAATCAATCAGTCAATCTCCTGTTCTTCAAGGACTAGCAGTTCATTAAATATCCCCCAGAGTTCCACGGGCTTCTGCAGGCATGGCTGCAAGGCTGCCGAGCCCCATCAGCTATTGTCTCCTCATTTGGGTTCTTTTTCCTTCTTCTCGTCCTAGACTAACCCCCTCTGTGTGCCTTGGCCCCTAGGTTCTTTGCACCAAGGCAGAGAATGCCAGGATGGTCGTGCACATTGATAATGCCAAGCTGGCTGCTGATGACTTCAGGACCAAGTAAGTTTGGCTGGGGGACGGGGGAGCCCCTCTCCCTGCACATGCTTGGGGCAGCTTTCCATTAGTTTCACGGAGTTGGAAAAGCACCGGCAGTGCAAGGTCTTCCCTGAGTTCTGTGTTCAGTTTCACCCCTCAGCTGCTGACCCCATCCTTGCATAGGTACGAGACGGAACTGGCCATGCGGCAGCTGGTGGAGGCCGACACCAATGGCCAGCGCAGGATCCTGGACGAGCTGACCCTGTGCAAGGCCGACCTGGAGGCCCAGGTGGAGTCCCTGAAGGAGGAGCTTCTCTGCCTCAAGAAGGACCATGAAGAGGTGAGCCCGGAAGTCCAGCTGAGGTGACCCTGGGAAGCAGAGTGGGAAGAATGTGGGGTTTTGGGTTGGGTAGACATGGGTTGAAATTCCCAGGCCTGCTACATATCGTTTCTGTGACTTTGCCCAATTTACTTAACATTTCTGAGCCTCCTCACCTGTAAAACAGGGATAACTCTATCTCACAGGGTTGCTGTGAAAATTGAATGAGGTCATGGGTATCAGACACCTGTCACTTGGTAGGTGCACAGAAATGCTAGCAACTTTCCCTCTGCATTTCCTGGACTTCTGTAACTGCCACAGGCTTGTGGTGACTGCATTTGTTTTTCTCATGAGAGCCACATACGAGGGGTAGAGTCATGCACTAGGGCCGAAGGGGGTTGTGTTCTAGAACTAGTACGGAATGGCCTGCCCATCTCTGCTAGGCTGGACCGCTGGTGGTGACACCCATCTCTTCTAAGAGACAGCTGAACTACAGCAGTTTTCTTCTTTTTTCTGTCTCCATCCTTGTTCCTCTTCCTCTCTTCTGTTTGCATATAGTGTACTTAATCCAAAAGCCACAGGTCAACACTTGACTTTCCGAATTTTCTTCATCTCCTGCAGGTCCTCGGAGGGAAATCCCTCCACTCTGGGCCCCTGTAAAGCCCATCTGAGCTGTGGTGTTTTTCCTTCCTTCTCTGGGTTGACTCGCAGCCTCTTGACTTGGGATTTGAAAGAACAAGTGCCTCTGAGTCCTGGCTGGGTTTCCTAGGCTTAAGTGTAAAGTAACACTCAGTCACCACCTACTCGCCGAGTGCCCTAAGGCACCTGACTCATCCCACTTAAATCACAGAACTGGGAACAGCCCCAAGAAGCCTCGAATGAGAGCATCGCACACTCTGGCAGCCTCAGTGACAACTTTCTCTCCTTGGCAGCCGAGCCTGGGGAGGCGCCTGCCCTAACTGGGGCCTTGAACCAAGTAAAGCTAGGCTCCTGCTGCCCTCCTTCCCAGATGAACACAGGCTGGGAGGGTGGCCGGGGACAGAGGGGCACAGGTTTCCCATTTTAGCCAAACAGATCAAACAAACCTTGACGCTGCTCTTGGCTTCCGCCAAAGCAACAGGAAGCGCTTGGTTGGAGTGCTTCTCCCATCATGGTGTGTCCAGCAGGAGCTCGAAGACCATCGGGATACTGCAGAGGGGACTGCAGTCCTCAAAGGGCCCCTCTAACCTAGACATCTTTATCATATTTTGTTCCATCTTTTCATGTCTCCCTGGGGACATGAGCCGGGACTGTGCAACTTCACGCTTGCCTGGGGCTCCTGTGCCTTTTCAGGAAGTCAGTGCCCTCCGATGCCAGCTTGGGGACTGCCTTAACATTGAGGTGGACGCCTTGCCCCCTGTGGACCTGAACAGGATGCTGGAAGAGATGCGGTGTCAGTACGAGGCAGTGGTAGAGACCAACCACAGGGACGTGGAGGAATGGTTCAACACGCAGGTGGGCCTCTCGCAGGGGGGCTGGCCTCCGGTGCGTCCCTGAGAAGGCATTCTCAGCCTCTCCTGTCTCCCCCATTGCAGATGGAGGAGCTCAACCAGCAGGTGGCCACGAGCTCTGAGCAGCTTCAGAGCTATCAGTCGGACATCATTGATCTGAGACGAACAGTCAACACGCTGGAGATCGAGCTGCAGGCCCAGCACAGCCTGGTGAGTGCTGCTGGGTGGGCACCCCTTCCCCAGCTCAGGCTCCCAGGTGGCATCCGGGAAGAAGGAGGAGGAGGGGGAGGCCCAGATTCAGCCACCACAGAAGCTCCCCCAGCTGACTTCTCCTGGCAGGGGCTTTCTCCCAAGACCAAGCTCAGAGAGAAAAGGGGCATGTTTCAAATCTGCACTGTCAAACACGACTCCCCAAGAAGCTTTGTTCTTTGCTTAGCCTGCCTTTCCAAACCCATGCTTCTAGACCTCGCCTGTGGAGCTTTCAAAAATCCCAGATTCCTCCTTGGACAAATTAAATCAGAATTTTTGGAGGTGGGGCCTGCGCCTGGGTGTTTTTTAAAGCCTCCCATGTGACTCTAATGTGCGGTCAGGGCTGGAGACCACTGGTCTAAATGATGCCGTAGGGGAGGAGCCTCACATCCAAAGCCTGAAGCCCAACTAAGTTTGAGGCAGACTAAGGTTGAGGAGGGAATAAGGGATTAAGGGTCACATGGACCTGGGTTCAAACCCTGGTCTGTCACTTACCAGCTGTTTAACCTTGAACAAGTCACTCGACCTTTCTGGGCTTCAGCTTCTGGAGTGATGTAGGTAGGGAGGTGTCATTCCCAACCCCAGAGAGAGACTTGGCTCTTCTTGTTTCTTTCTGAACCAGGCCATAGAAAGGACGTCTGCTCCTCATAGTTATTCTGTCTTTCCTTTTGCTTTAGAGGGACTCGCTGGAAAACACCCTCACCGAGACCGAGGCCCGCTACAGCTCCCAGCTGGCCCAGATGCAGGGCCTGATCACCAGCGTGGAGGCCCAGCTGGCAGAGATCCGCTGCGACCTGGAGCGGCAGAACCAGGAGTACAGGGTGCTGCTGGATGTCAAGGCCCGGCTGGAGGGCGAGATCAACACCTACTGGGGCCTCCTGGAGAGCGAGGACTGCAAGTATGTGGGCCCAGCCGAGGCCGTACAGAGACATGTGTGCGAGGGTTGGGGGAGGCCGTAGGAAGCAAGTGGATCTACCCATAAGACAGAACCCAGTCATGATCAAGAAGTGGTTAGGAGGCTGGTAGGATCCGAAGAAAGTCAGGCAGGAATTCACACTGCCTTCCCCAAACCTGGCCCATTGCAGACCGTTCTGTTCCATTCCAAGTTGACAGACTGTTTTCCAAGTGCCTACCACGTGCCAGGCGCCAGAGGGGATGCTGAGGTAGATGATGACAAGCCATCTGCTCTCCAGTTTTTTCCACGTGTCTAGCGAGACAGGCAGACAGGCAACTAGAGATCACAGGGGGGTGGTGGGGGGAGTTGGCGCTTGGTGGGACAATAGGAAGCTTCATGTGATGAGCTGTGGTGGGAAGGAGGACGAGAAAGTCAGCTGGGGCACATTAGTGGAGAACTATGATGGCTGTGCTGGGGAGAGAGGGCTCTATTTTATAGGCAATGGGGAGACCTTTATTTTTAAGGAGGAAATGATAGAATTTGCTTAACTACCTATCTCCCCCACTAGAGGGCAAACACCTAGAACTCAGAGACAGTATAAATGATTTTTATCCCCTGCACCCGGCACATAGTAGATGCTCAGTAAACATTTCTTGACAGAGTCAGTGAGAGCTCAAAGCTGCTCCTCAGGAAGATGGCACAGGCAGCAGCAGGAAGGACTGAGTGGTGGGAGGAGGGACTGGGCAGGGAAACTATTCAGGAGGCCTTGGCTGTAGTCTAGGTAAGCAGTGGGGAGGGTCGGGGTCAGGGCAGTGGAGGCATCCGCCCCCAGCAGCTGCGCAGGTAGACTTGCAGGGCTTGGTGGCTGCCTGGTCGCAGGACACCTGGTGGGCTGATGACTCTTGTGGGCAGTTTCTTATTCTACATTCAGCCTCGTTTCTCTGTCATTCAGAATCTTATCCTCTAGGGCGAGAGTTGCAAAGTCAAACGTTTTTCAAGGCCCAGGCCATTAACATACGTGAGTGATGTGGGTCACTGTGGGACCACGGAGGACCAGGGAGCTATGCCCTGTCCCATGAGAGTGCTGCCCCCTCAAGGCCATTTCTACAATGTGAGACACAGATCCAGTGTTGCGGGATCTTCTGATTGTTCAAGGAAATCTGGATTTCTTTTTTCTTTTTCTTTTTTTTGTGAGATCAGCCCTGTGTTAACAACTGCCAATCCTCCTCTTTTTTTTTGCTGAGGAAGACTGGCCCTGGGCTAACATCTGTGCCCATCTTCCTCCACTTTATATGGGACACCGCCACAGCATGGCCCGCCAAACGGTGCGTTGGTGCGCGCCGGGATCCCAACCGGCGAACCCCGGGCCGCCGCAGCGGAGCCCGCATACTCAACCGCTCGCACCACCGGGCAGGCCCCTGGATTTCTTTTAAATGTTAAATTCTCCTGATTTTTAAATATTTTCAACAAGTTAAAAAAAAAAATACCGTGCCAGCCAAATGAGACATATTTCAGGCCGGATGTGTCCTTGGGCTGCCTATCCAGTCTCTGGGCTGTTTGACCTCCATGCAATGTCCAGCGTGTTATTTCTGGTTTTGAGGCCACACCTGTCCGTCTCTGAGATCGTCCTTTCTCCTTTTGCCATGTATCCTTCTCTATTAATTGGTTAGTTTATCTTGTTCACCACATCCTCATGAAGTGCCTGCTCTAGGCCAGGTGTGCCAGGTGGACTGACCTCACTGCCTAGAGGGGGAACAGACCATAATAGAATGGTCACAAATCCCTCTGGAAGGAGGTACATGGGACCATAGGGGGATTCGACAGAGAGTTCAGGGGACGCTTCAAGGAGGATGTGACAGTTGGGTTGAAGGAAGCTGCTCTTCATCCCAGCACAAATGGGAGGCCCTGGAGGTTTTAGGTGGGGGAGGGGCATGACTACATTTGTGTTTGTAAAAGATTACTGTGGCCACTGAGTTGACGATGGCTAGGAGACGCAAGCATGGGGCTGCGGAGACTAGTTAGAAGGCCGTTGGGGCTACACAGGTGAAGATGATGGAGGTTGGGACTAGGGGAGCTGGGTGGAGAATGCGCACTGTGGGTTTGAGGAGCGTCAGGGGCAGAATTGACTGGACTTGTTGCTGATTGGGCTTCTGTTTAATCCTGCCCCACCTGCTCTTCTTCCGCAGGTTGCCCTGTAACCCCTGCTCCACTCCCTCCTGTCCCCCTTGTGCGCCCTCCCCTAGTGTGCCCCGGACCGTCGTGCCCCGCACTGTCATCGGCATGCCTTGTCCACCCTGCCCTCCCGGCCGCTACTGAAGTCCCTCAGCGCCGGTGGCTCCTGGAGGGACCGGAGCTGGGCGGCTGGTGCCTCCTCAGGCCGAGCCTGACCACAGGTCAGTGGCCACCAAGAGAGCAGGGCCAGCCCCGGCCAGCAAGGAACCGGGAACCAGATGGAGCAGTACCAGGAGGTGGGCCGTCCACAGTGCGCTCTGATATTGCAGGGGGCGCCCTATTCCCCATCGCTTGGAACCTGCCTTCTCATTTCCAGGGCAAATTGCTCTTTGCTGATGTTTCTGGTTGTCTCTGCTGCTTCAAGAGCACGTGTTCTCAGTTAACTGGAAAATAAAGCCTCATTTGGTGGCCCTGCAGACACGTCTTTCTCTATCTATCACGTACGATGCTGTATCCCACAGCCGATTCTACAGAGTTGGGCTCAGGAGGAAGGTGGCCTAATTCTATAGTTATTTTTATGCCTCTTCTGCTCCCATAGAGGCTTCAGAGGTGTTCACTAAAAAGGCCCATATGCCAAAAACCAGTTAAAACCAGGCAATCGGTCCAGAGCCAAGTAATAAAAGAATAGAGGGAGATAATTATGCCAGAAACCTAGGCCAAACTACTGTAATTGAGACTAATACTGTAATAACCTCACCCCTAAACCTGATTACAGCGGGTACAATGGGATCATTCATTCATTCAAAAAATCTTCACTGATCACCTGTTAGGTGCAGGTTCTACGTTAGGGGCGGGCTAATCCAAGTAGTAGTCCTCCAGACACCTTGTTAGTAATGTCCCCTTTAATCCTTGCAACAATCTCTGAAAAAGGTACAATTATTTTCTCCCCTTTATAAAGGAGGAATCTGAGGCTCAGAGAGGTAAAGAAAGTTGTGCAAGGTCACACAGCTAGTAAGTGGTGGACCCAGGACTCAAATATAGACCCTCAGGCCCCTGAGATGCTCAACCAATTCATATTTGAAGTCCTCACTATTTTCAAACTACAGCTGGGTGCAGGGGATACCAAAAAATGCAAGTGTTCCCCACTATCTAGACATTTCTAATTAGGGAGCTAAGACCAGTGTGTGTAAGGCCTCACTCCTTCTTCAATAAGGGCCTAGTAATAATAATAAAAATAATAACCATTACTACCACTTATTGAGCGCTTATGACACACCTGGTACTGTGTTGAGCACATTACATAAATTAACTTATGCAGTTTCGTGAGAAACTGCAAGCCAGGCATCATGTGCATTTTACAGATGGGAAACAGATGCAGAGAGTGGTTTAGTCAGTTGCCCAAGGTTACATGCCAGGACAAACATTTGAACCCAGGTCTAGCCACTTCCACTGTGGCATTATTCTAACCACTCTGCTACACTGCCCAATTCCTACCTGGCAAGGGTGCACGCTGACAAAGAGTACTAGCTTGGAGGGTCATAAAAGGCTATGTAGCTGGCGGCATCTGAGAGGGAGCTGGAAGTTTGACTAGGATGTCCACAGAGCACAAGAGGTAGAGGTGTGTGGGGTCTGCAGGAAAGCAGAAGGCACGCCTAGGAGGCCTCGAGTGGCCCTGCTGGCTGGAGCAGCAGGCTCCTGTGAAAGACTGGTGACCATAAAGCTCAAGTGGTACGAAGGTGTCAGACTGGGGGAGGGGTGCTCAGGTGCCCCACAAAGACCCTGGACTCCATCCTGAAGGCAGTGGGAGGGCTGCTGCAGGATTCGAGCCCAAGGATGACATGACCAGAGTGGTATTCTAGAAAGTTTCACCAAGGAGTGTAAACAGGATGGCTAAGAGGCCGGGCGAAATCCGAGGAATAGTGTGAGCAAGAAGCGTACAGGGTCTCCACTAAGGCAATGACGGTGGGGATGGGAAAATAAGGTGTCAGCTTGAGAGATTCAGTGAAGGACCCAACTTGGCACAATTGGCCAAGGCAGATAAAGAGGAGACAGCCAGGAACAGGAATCTTGAACACCTTTCTGAACCTCACCCTCCAAACACATAGTTCTTCCTTAATGAGCTAAGGTGATGTTTCTATTAAGGATCTAACCTTCTGGACTTGCCAAGAAATGAGAAATGGATTGGATCCTGAAGCTGCCTGGGGCTCTCGGGACATGATCCTGCATGCCGGCCTGGTAGACAGGGTCATGAGCCTGACCGGAGACACAAACACACGACTTAGCCAGCTGTGGTTCCTGGTTGCAGGCAGGGTAAAATTTCATTGAGCTGGAATGCCAAAGGGAGGGGCTTTTGGCTAACTGGATGTTCTAACGCCTGAGTGCAAACCAGCAGTCCTTCTTAATTTCAATCCTTGTGCAAAATTTGTCTAGAATGTGCTTAGCTTGGTAAACATAATAGACTGAACAGAACCGAACCTTTGGTTCTAGAATCCTAGGCCTGTTCTAATATGATAGCCACTAACTTACATGTGGCTATTTAATTTTTAATTAAGTAAAATTAAATAAAATTGAAAAATTCAGTTCGTCAGTTGCATTAGCCATATTTCAAGTGCTCAGTACCTACGTATGGCTAGTGGTACCATGCTGGACAGTGCAGATAGAGAATATTTCACAATAGAATATTGTAGAAAGTTCTATTGGATGGCACTGTCTTAAACTGTCAGAATCACAAGGAGCCTTACAGATGATCCGGCCCAGCCTCTCCCATTTACAGACGAGGTGTCTAAGGCCCAGGGAGATGGAAAGATGTGCTCACAGACACACAACCCACAGGTGGGAATTGAAGCCAAGTGCTCTGATGCCAAGCCTAGCGGGTCTCTCCGAGGTCTTTACGCCTTCTCCAAGCACCAAGGTTTATTATTCTTTCAGGCTAATAAATATTTCCACTTTCCCCTTCTTTCATGTCCCTAAGAATAGAGACATTCTCTCTGAGATGCTGAAACTCCCTCCTGGGAATACAATTCCCCTTTAAAAAATAAGCAGCAACCACCCCCACTCAGAGTCTCCTCATCCTTTGAGCATTTGGCTCAGAAAGAGCACAGCTCAGGCTGTGGCCAGAGCTGCAGCAGGAGCAGTCACAGGGGTGCAGGCCAGGAGTCCAGGCCCCCGTACCCTCCGGGGACTTCTGCAGGCTCCTTTTCCCCAGCACATGTTGTCCAATCCAACCTGGTCCCTGTTTCCATACCCGTGTGTCACTCCGACTTGCCAAGACCTATCTGACCACCCAAATGCCTGTTAAAGCTTTTTGTAGGAAACCAAGCCCCACAGCCTGGGGCCAGGAGTGCTGCCCCTCTGCTGGACATAGTTGGCCACCATCTTCCATGTTTGGATGGAACTTGCAAGACAGAGATGTCACAGGCTATCCTTCCGCCTAGCCCATCTCTCTTATTTGATGGATGAGGAAGCCATGGGCATAGACCTTGAGAAATATTTATGCCCACCAGCTTCAGGACCTCCTGGAATCTGGACCCAGTGCTACACATATGGGGATTCTCAGAGGAACTTTGCCCTTGTATCAAAGCATTTGGATTTAATTAACTCTGGTTTATAGGAAAACTTAGGCAAGACTGTGGTAAAGTAATAAAGCCTCTGGCATATTTGATGTCTGGGAGAAGCTCCCACAGGTAGCAGCATCCTCCTCAAGTGGGGATGGGAAAGAAAGGACCAGTGTCTCAAAGATGCAACTTTCCCTGAGGCCATTAGAGTCTGAGCCTCACTTCTGCCCCTCACTGCCTTAGAGCAAGACCCCCTCCTGGGGGTGGGACCAAGGGCCCACTGGGGCAGGGCTGCCTTTAGGAAGCCTGGCCAGAGGGCAACGGCTTCTAGAGAGGGCCCAGGAGTCTGACGCAGTGACCGGGAGGCCGGGCGGTTCGTGGACTGAATTGTACTGAGTGGCACCCTCCCTACTATCCTGGGAAAACTTTTACAATATGATCAAAAAAGGATATGGCAGGCCATAACTGGGAAAATCATTAACAATAAAATAATTCTCTTTTGGGTTTCGTAAATTTTAGTGTATGAATGCAATGATCTCAATTTTGCTAAACAGAAAGTTTCTAAGATCATTTGATGTCTACCTTTTTGAACAATTGGTCAAGATAAGTTTATTTCCCAATAGTCCTGTCCCTTAGTCATAAACAAGTAACCAAACACACCAATGAGCATCTCACAATAATGGAAACAATCAGTGGCTTTGGCTTCAGAAAACCTGGGCTGGGATCCCAACTCTACTACTGATGTGTGTGTGATTCTGGCAGATCTCCCAAACCCTGTGCATCTGTTTCCTTCTCCCCCTGGAGAATGAGGCTAATTCTCCCTCCTTCACACAGTTGGGATAGGATGCACGTGAAAATGCCTCTCACGATGCCTGGCATCCTGTTAAGTGCTCAATAAATGTTGGTTAAAGAAAGTCTGCTTTGGCAACAAATGCCCCCTGTTGTCTGATTTTCCCCAATGACTATGCAGCTGAGTCACTTTTCTCAGCCATTTGAAGCCCATGTTTCAGAAACACCAGGAGCGGCAGCAACAACAACACAGCATCATCGCATGGGCAGCTTTGCTTGGCTCCAGGGTTAAAGAGCATCTGGATGGACTTCCTGTCTTGGTCTAACTGCCTTGGTAAAGTGGAGGGTCCAGTGTCTGAGGCCCAGTGTCCAGTTCTGGAGTCCACCTGGGTGATGCCCTCCCTCTGCCACAGCCCTCGGGCTCCAGAGCAGACTAACGGTCTCCCCACATGCTCTGGGGGATCTGGTATTTAGGCATCATTCATTGTGCTCTATAGAGCAGTGGTCTGTGAACTACAGCTCACAGGTCAAATACAGCTTTGCCTGTTTCGGTAAATAATGTTTTACTGGAACCCAGCCACACCCATTCACTTCCGTATCATCTATGCCTGCTCTGTGCCGCAATGGCAGGGTTGAGGAGTTGGAGTGCAAAGAGACTGTATGGCTTGCAAAACTGAAAATATTTACCATTTGGCCTTTTAATAGAGTAGGTTTGGTGTAAAGGAAAGAGAATATGCTGGATTAGGAGATCCGGGTCCCAGTCCAGGCCTTGTAGCTGACTTGCTCGGTGCCTCTGGGGGAGCTCGTGGCCCCTCTCTCGTCTCCAGCTGAAGCAGGAAGGGGTTGAATTCACTCTCTAAGTTTAGTTCTAACCCCTTAGCACCCCTTCATTCTATTTTTCAGTCTCTCTGGGGACTCCTGCCCTGAGACTAGAGGCCCCACGCTCAGTGAACTCGGCCTGTCTGAGAGGACAGCAGCATCTTAAAGGCAATGCCACTCCAGAGGGATGCCAGATGGTCATTCAGGGAGCAGAGCTTAACTTCTCCATGGGGTATCTTTAAAGAGATGACAGGAAACATCCGTTCTAGCAACAGAAGGCAGTAACAAGGAGTCCAAATGCAGTTACCTCTCTCTTTCACGAGGTAGTAAGCTATTTATGGAGCCCGAATAAGTGACTAATCGTTTTTCTGCTGGCAGTGGACATGAGGACATCATGGTGGAACTTGCATAGCGCACCTGCTCCCATTGCGGGTGGATGAAATGTCTGCGCGACAAAGCACGCTCACACTTGGGCGCTTGGCCCTTGTAACCAGTGTGCGGTTCAGCTTCTGGGACCATGGCTTCTAGCTGGAGCAGAAACCCTCGCTCTTCAAGCTCTGCAAACAGCTGTTTGATGGCTCCCAGCTCCATGCAGCCAGCACGGGAACTCTGTGCCCAGGGGCTGCCCAGCCTCCAGCACTGCACTGGGGCCCACCTGAAAGAGAGCAGCCGATCTAGTAACCATCTTTCCAGAGCCTGTGGTTCATGGCCAGTCTAGCCTGGCCCTTCCTGTGGTCACCCAGTTTGTTCTCTTAGGGACCAGCAACCCTACCAACCTGTAGGTACCTGTAGCTGGTTCAGTGAAAGCTCAGTGGCAGCAAGGAGGAGACTGTGCAGTTCCTAAACGACCACCTGGCCAACTACCCACAGAAGGTGCGGCCGCGGGAGCAGAAGGAGGAGCTGGGGGCTGAAATTCAGCCGTGGAGCAAACGGCAGGTCCCCAACGCGTGCTCCAATTGCTGCTCACACTTTGAGACCATTAAAGAGCTGCAACAAAAGGTAAGGTGAGACCTGGAGCTCTGACATCAATGGCAGGGAAAGAGGGGTGAGTATTGGTGTAGGGGAAATGGAGGGGTTGCCTGGGGGATGGCATTCCATAAATGTTCATGGAGATGAATTGCAGATGCCAGAAACAAGCTTTGGCATCAGAGCCCCGACCGCTCGGTCCTACACCCGGTTCCATTCAACAAGTGGCGCTGCTGACGACTGTGATGAGAGGGCTCCAATCAGCACATGGGTTTATTTCTTCACGATCCAGATCCTGCCTCATTTAAGGACTTGCTGCCACTCCTTCACTAGTGAGTGGGCACCAGCCATGGGTGAGTTACTGTGCTAGGCGCTACAGAGCAGACCCTGCCTACAGAGTGAAGCCTCTACTCTTTAGCTTGGCATTTAGGGCCAGTTTGGTTTGATCCTCACTTCTTTTTGTAGCCCACCTCTCTCTAATGTTCTTCACACATCCTGTGCTTCTGCCAAATTGCTTTGCCACCCCCAAAACGTTTGCTCACATGTGTAATGTTCTCTTTCTTGCCTTTGCATGTCCCGATTCTAGCTGGGCTTCAAAACCCGGGTGAGATGCTACCACCTCCTGGAAGCCTTTCTAGAGGCTGACCCCATGGGGAGGGGTCTCAGATTCCTTTGAACAACCCCTGAGGCTGAGCCTAGAGTCATAGCCCCGTATCTGAACACCTCTCACGGCATTTTCATCTTTCTCTTCTGCTTTGAAGCCCCTATTCTGTACAAGATGGTGGCAAGGATGAAATACCTCGCTTCGTTTGAGGAAAAATGTTAATCGCATTTATTTAGTATTTTCAGCTCAGTGCTGGCATTCAGCTGGGGCGCACCAGTCTGTCTGTGTGGTGGTTTCCAGTAGTTTCCTTTTTGCTTGCTGCCAACAGCAGTCAGACTATTTCTGATATCACCCTTGATTCCACTAGATGTCAAGACTGAACTGGGAATTTTCACAGACATTATTCCTTTGAACCCTTTCAACACCACCTGAGGTGGATATTATTATTTCTATTTTATCTAAAAATAAAGTGCACCTCTATTAAGAGCTTACTAGGCGTCAGAAGCTTTGCTGGGCATTGGTGCTTGGTTGCATTCAATCTTTACAATGATCTGATGAGCAGATAGATTCACTATTCCCATTTCACAGATGAGAAGATTTGAAACTTAAAGGAGCTGGGAGCTGAGCCTAAAGTCACAGAGTGGTGCCATGGGGCCACTTTACCACTGCATTGGTGCCTATGAGGAGGCAAAGGGAGGTCAAGGGGACCAGGCTCAGGGTCACATGCGGGCTGTGCAGGCTGGGGTTCTAGCGCAGGGGCCTTTCCTCTGACCGCCTCACTACTGCCCAAACCCGACCAAAGCAGCTCCGTCACTCCCTTCCACACGGATCCATAGCAGAACGAGGCCTGGAACCCCACTGGGGTTTGTACTGTCCCAGAGCTCAGCCTGCTCCACTGCAGACTTAAGGTCAGACCCGAAACCATAAAACTCCCAGAAGAAAACGTAGGAAGAAAGGTCCTTGACATAGGTCTTGGCAATGATTTTTTGGACATGACACCTAAAGCAGAAGCAACGAAATCAAAAATAAACAAGTGGGACTACATCAAACTAAAAGGCGAGCATGCATCCATATATTTATAAGCCGTTTCTATTTTTGTTTTTCTGAAAACACTAAGCTTTTCAAAAACAGTGATGGCGATGGTCAGAGACCCTGAAGAGGAAGGGAACTGGCGTGCTGACTGTGCTCGACGTTATGTTAGGATGTCTGCCCGCTGGTATCTTTGCTCTGACCAGTAGCCCTGTGTGTCAATATTGTTGTAAATATTCACAGGAGAAAACAGATGCATTTAAAAGTTAAGTAACTTGGTTGAGGTCAACTTTGAGGTCCAGCTCAGAAACTGAGGTTTTGGTATTTTCTATTTCCACTGCTGTGAAACAATAGAAGATGTACATTGGTCTCTTTCCTGGGTTCCTGGCACAGAGCTCTTAAAACTCTTGTGATTTCCTAAGTGATAAGAACACTAGGAGCATCTTTTGTTCTATTTGGTCTTGGATCTCAGTTCCTGACTCAGAGTTCCTAAATTCCTTGGAATTTTCTGGTTGATGAGAGTGTCTTTTGTTCTAACGAGGCCACTCTTGGTGGGCTCCTAGATGGGGGCTGGTCACCTGAAAGACCAAGCTGTGATTAGAAGCTTGGAACTTTCCACATCACCCTCCATCCTCCAGGAAGGGGGGAGGGACTAGAGACTGAGTTAATGATCGATCTTGCCCATGTGATGAAGCCTCCATAAAAATCCTTAAAGTATGGGATTTCATAGAGCTTCCGGGTTGGTGAACACATGGAGGTGCTGGGAGAGTGGCTGGCCTAGAGTGGGTGTGGAAGTGCCACTCCTTCCCATATACCTTGCCCCACGTGTCTCTTCATCTGGCTGTTCACCTGTATCATTTATTATACCCTTTGTAATAAACTGATAAATGTAAGTGAGGGTTTCCTTGAGTTCTGTGAGCCATTCTAGCAAATTATCAAACCCAAGAAGGGGGTCGTGGGAACGCTGATTTAAAGCCAGTCAGTCAGAAGTACAAGTGTCAATCTGGGACTTGTGTTTGGTGTCTGAAGTGGGTGTAGTTTTGTGGGACTGAGCCCTTAACTTGTGGGCTCTGACACTAACTCCAGGTAGATAACATCAGAATTGAACTGAATTAAAGGACATCTAGGTGGTGTTGCGGAGAATTGCTTGGTGTGTGGAAAAGCCACACATCTGGTGTCAGAAGTATTGTGAGTGTAAGAGTAAAGAAAAAAAACAGGAGTGTTTTTTCTAGACAGTTGCAAAGGAAAACTAATTTCAACTTTGATCTGCTCTTGGGTCACCAACAGGGTAATGGGAAGAAAGATGGTGACATGTTTAAAGACCTCAGGGTGAGTGTGGCACCACCTCTGTAGGCCCAGTGTGGAGCTTTGTCACAAATATCACCCCTATTCTAAGGCAAGGGTTTGTCTTTTATAGATGTGCTCCTAGTGTTTAGAATATGTCATGGTAAAAACCATGATTTCTTCCATCTCAAAATACACAACACTTGTTACTTCCTAACATCACTGCTGAAGCTTTATATGTTCAGATGACGCTCTGCTCTACTGAAGCTTGATCATGATCCTGGCTTGGGCTTCTACTGAGTATGCTATTTTGCATAATGACACTGATGTTACATGATCAAATATCTCCTAATTACAGTGTCTATAAAGGGTTGATTGATGAGCTCTGAGTAAACCCTTAGGCCAGAGCTGACCACTAGTTACCTTTCCTGGGAAACCCAATCTGGACAGAATTCTCAAATTCTGTATTTCTTCTTGATAGAACTCCAATGGCCTATGTTTCACATGTACATGTCTGGTCCCTATAGAGATGTCTGTTCAGCTTTTGCTCAATGCTCAGAGCACTGGCAAATATTCATTTTCTCAAAGATCTAGTTGTAACCCCTTGGGGGTCTTGCTCTATGCCAGGTCTTTCTCAGTCCTAGGGGCCTATCAATCTCCTGCCACAAGTTTTGAGAGAAAAATTTTGGGACCTTAGCAGACAGCTGTCTTGGTTTCCCAGTACCAGGAACTAGTGGGGTATGCAATGTAGTACTACATCTTGGAGACAGCGATCTCCCCTGGGTGTCGTCCTGCATAGTCCTTGGAGAAACCCTGCCTTATTGCTTTGGTGCCACAACACCTGTATTTTATGAGACACAAAGAATTATATAGAATGTCAGATTCTTGTTTTCTCTCTTAATGGCAACTTCTTGCCCAGTTTCTAGGCCTTATAATCCTTAGTTCTGGAAATGACACAGTTGTTCTCCTATTGAGGGGTGGGGTGGGAGATGTGGTGGTTAAGGTGAAGAACACAAGAATAGGCTCTGGAGTGGAAAGAAACTGATACTGAGAACAGACTTTTTAATAAGGTTGATCTCAGAAAAATGACTTCACATCTCTGGTCCTCAATGCCTTCTTTCTTTCTTTATTTTGTAAAATTAAGATAATAATACCCATCTCACAGGATGGTTGTAAGGATTAAATAAGATCATCGATCAGTCCCCTAACACATATGGTAGGTGCTTGATAAGAGGCTTTAGAATCAAGGAAGTAAGGCAGGAAGAGGACCCACAGTGACCCTGATAACTCAACGTCCTTTGAGTTTCATGGCCAAATTCTCATTTGGGTTCGAAAAGATTGTTTTTCATTTTTGTTTGTTTCTGGCTTCTCGAGCTCACCTTCCCTGGTCCAGATCAGGCATGGTGTTTAGGGTCACCCTCATACTGATGAGCTTCTCAGACCCCCTATTTAAAACTCCATGGCTACTCAAGTTGTGGTTGCTCCCTGATGGACAGGAACTGGATCATGCTTAACCAGTTATATGTCAGGTGTGTGGCACAGTGCCTGGCATACAGGATGTGCCAGAAGATGTGCTTTGAATGGACTTATCAAAGTCTTATTGCCCCTCAAATTGAGTCTGAAAGACAAACAACTGAAGAAAGAAGAAATGTAGAACATCTTGATAACCCAAAACCATAACATCTACCAACCAAAAACCAGTTTCTTTGCTGTATAGGGAAGGCTGGTTTAGTCCTAACCCAGGTGAGCACTGCTGTAGTCATAGGGTTGTCTCTCCTGCTACTCCAAGGACCAACAGGAATAGTCATGCCTTCAGTGTGGGCACATCAACTAGGAGGCCAACCCCTGTCAAGGTACAAATGTCTGATGGCCAAAAGGACTTGTGTTCTTTAAAAAATAATAAAAAGCTTCTCTCCTCCCACCAGTAGCCAACCTGATATCAAAGAGCCAAGAGGCACCTCAGATTTATCAACATTTCTTTAATGAGGTGAGGAACTCTTAATGGTAAACTTCACAACTGAGTAACAGGATGACGGTACAACAATAGGTAGAGAATCAGGGCAGAGAGGTCCAAGAATTGAACCAACACCCACCTTGGATGGGTATAAAAGGGCCAGGAGGGAAGGGGGTTGTCACACTCAGTGGCTTGGCCTTCCCAGCTGCTCTGAGCCTCCTGTGCAGCCTCAGCCCAACACCATGACTTCCTCCTACATTAGCTCATCCCGCTCTCTGGGCAGCACCAAGACATTTGGAGCAAGAAATGTCTCTGACTCCTCCATTGATGTTGGGGACCAGCCTGGGGCAGAGGCCATGGCTGTCTCCCTGTGTCTCTCAGCCATCCCGGCACACGCCAACCGAGTCTATGTGGGGACGACCCCTCTGGGCCGACCCAGCCTCTGTCTGTCCCACAGTTGCAATGCTGCTTGCCCCTTGCCAGGGACCTGCAACATTCCCGGCAACAGTGGCATCTGTGGGACCTATGGTGAAGGCACCCTGAATAGCCATGAGAAGGTAACCATGTAGTTCCTGAATGACTGCCTGGCCAACTACCTGGAGAAGGTCACCAGCTGGAGCCGGACAATGCAGAGCTAGAGACCAACATCTGAGAGTTGAGCAAATGCCATGAGTCCAGTGTGTGCCCAGACTACCAGAGCTACTTCCGGACCATTGAGGAGCTCCAGTAGAAGGTGAGGTTTGGAGTAGCCTGGGGTATGCTGGGTCTGAGGAAGGCAGAAGGGCATGGCAGGCAAACAACCACTGAAGGCTCAAAGAGATTTGGGTTCTTGGGTTCTCTTGAGCATGTCTGTGTGTAGACACCACACGTAGACCTGGAGTCCAGAGTACGATGTTTTGTGTGGGAACTGTCTTCCTGGTTTTCCTCAGATCCTATGCAGCAAGGCTGAGAAGACCAGGCTGATTATCCAAATTGACAATGCCAAGCTGGCTGCCGATGACTTTAGAATCAAGTAAGGTCGAAAGAGGGCCCAGAGTGGCTCCTCTCTTCTGTTCTATTTCTAGTGCCCATCACAAGTACTTGGCCCAAAGTAGGTGTTCAAAAATGGTTGTTGACTAGAAGAATGAATAAGTCAATGAATAAGTGTTCACTTTCTTCCTCTCCAAACCATAATTTAACCTATTATTAGAAATAGTCACTATAGAGGATGGAAGAAAATAAAAGCACTAAAACCAAAAATAGAAAGTGTCGTCTAGATTGGTTAGGTCCTATGCCATTTTTGCCCCACTTAGAAGATAACCAGAAGCCAAATCAAGTCATTGCAAGAATAAACTTTCTGTGCATAGGTGTTGGGAGACTCACTGACCCTTGGTAAATCCATCAGTGGGGAGAATTGTCATTGTAGCTCCTTGTATCATGAGTTGCAATTGAATGAATGAGAAAGGCAGAAAAATGATGGGAAAGAATCCAATGGGTAAAGTAGCAAACTGTAGGTCCAGAAGACTTATTTTTAAGCCATTCTTTTTCCTGGGTAAATGACATCTTTATGGCAGAATGAATACTGCATTGAAGTCTGAACACTTAGGTTGAGTCCATGCATTTTCTATTATTCAAGGTATATAATCCTAGACAATCCACATATTCTTTCTGAGCCTCAGTTTCCCATCTACTCAGTGGGCATAATGATACTTGTACTGACCACGAGCTCTGTGGCTATTGGGTCCAACACAGTGAATGTTGCTCAAGTGAGCAAATGAGGATCCAAGTTGGTGAAGGAGGTAGGAACTGGGGGCAGCTGAGAGGGGCTCTCCTTGGCATCTTGTTGACCTTGCACTTCCTGTGATGGAAGGCACGGGAGTGAGCATGCCCTGCACCAGCTGGTGGAGGCGGACATGTGCAGGATATACAAGCTCCTAGATGACCCGAGCCTGGCCAAGGCTGACCTGGAGGCCCAGCAGGAGTTCCTGAAGGAGGAGCTGCTCTGCCTCAAGAGCAATCACAAGCAGATGTAGTCCTGTGGCTCCAGACTCATGGGGGAGGGCAGTGGGCAGAAAAGGGAGCACCTCCCACCCAGTGGCTCTAGGATTAGAACCTGGGCTCAGTTGGTGTCAGGGTAAAGGCTGATCTGGGTCAACCTGGGTCAGACTCTGTGGGGTGTGGCAGAGTGGGAGTTTCTTCTCCAGAGTTTTGCCCTGTGAGTTTAGAAAGGTCTCTAGATGGGATCCTGGGCAAGACCTTTCACGTTAGCGTGTGTGTGTATGGGGTTCCCCTCGTGCTGCTTGTCAGGGGAGGACTTCAGGTGCTCTCTGCTCTGTCAAAGCCCCTTTCTCACTTAGAGTGTTGATCTTTCTGTCCCTGCAGGAACTGAGCAGTCTGAAGAGTCAACTGGGGGACAAACTCTGGATTGAGCTAGACACTGAGCCCACCGTGGACCTGGGCAAGGTGCTGGAGGAGATCTGGTACCAGTATGAGGCCATGGTGAACACCATAATGGGGAGCAGTGGTTCCAAGCACAGGTGAGGACAAGGCTACGGAGCAGGGAGGGAGCCTGGCTTCCACCTGGGCAGGGAGGTGATCCTGTCTCTCTGTGCACCTGCACTTCAGTCTGAAGGCATCAGCAGGCCTCGTCCTGCTCTGAGGAGCTGCAGTGCTGCCAGACGGAGATCCTGGAGCTGAGACGCACTGTGAGCGCCCTGGAGGTTGAGCGCCAAGCCCAGCACGACCTGGTACGGGTCCTCCTTCACCCTCACCTTGCTGTGGATGCCACAGGCCACGGCCTGGTAGCAGCATCTTAGAAGCCTCACTAATCAGTTCTGTTAGCAGTAGTTAGAGCTCAGGATCTGAGTCCATCTCTTCCTGGGGGAGATGCCTTGTTGTCAAGGTTAGTTTGACCCAGAAAAATGGTTCCTATTCAAAGTCAACTCCACTTCCTTTAGAATAAGGTGTGGTGGTTCAGGCACTCATTCCACAAGATTTTACTGGGTGTCTCCTTTATCTCAGGTATTGGGGATACGGGGCTGAACATGACACAGTTCCTCAAGTTAGATATTTTTGGGAAAAGTCGTGGTCATATGGACAGTGATTTCTCCAGAGCTCTGGGAATGTCCTGTGACTTCCTGGAATTTGCCCCATGCCTGGTGAGTGTGGCCATGATGTTCACTGCTGAATTTTGGGTCACCTGTGTCTCTTACTCCATCATTTCCCCTTATAGATGGACTGTCTGCAGAACTCCCTGTGTGAAGCTGAGGCCCGCTACGGCACCGAGCTGGCCCAGATGCAGAGCCTGATCAGCAGCATGCAGGAGCAGCTGTCTGAGATCCGGGCTGACCTGAAGCAGCAGAACCAGGAGTACCAGGTGCTGCTGGACGTCAAGGCCCTGCTTGAGGGCGAGATCAACACATACTGGAACCTTCTGGCGAATGAGGACTGCAAGTACGTGTGATCTAGGCAGTTCCTGGCCAAGCCTCATACTTGCCTATCAGGCAATTCCTCAGAGATAACTGCAGTGCTCGTGGAAGGAGATCCCATCATAAAGAACAAGGCTGCCCGTGCACACTTGCTTAGTGACTCATTCACCTCTCCTGGTGTGTGCAGACTGCACTGTTGATAGACGTTACATAAATGGTAGCTGATCCCTAAGCCAAGTCCCCCCAGAGGACTCCTGGATGTGGAAAGACACAGATGAGAGTGGATGTGGGACGGCTCACGTAGATTCCATTGGGTGGGGGGACTAGTTGGTGGCAGACCTGTTCTCACCTTGTCCGTCCATCACTGAGACATCTTTTTATTTCCTGTGTCTAACTCTTCCTTCTCTCTCTCCCTGCACACTCCTCTGCAATCCCTGCTCTACACCTGCCTCCTGTGCCCTTCATCCAAGCTGCAGGCCTCCCTCCACCGGTGGAGCCAGTGCTGAGAGCTGATTCTGACAGCCTGAGTCCCTACGCAGGAGGTCAAGGCTGATTGTACAGGGGCTAGGATTGCCCTTACCTTGCTTAGCCTTCTTTCTAGAAAGACCAAACCTACTGGAGGCATTTTCACTGAATCAAAGAGTAGCAGATCTTCCAAGCAGTGGCTCCTTATTTGTGCCTTAAGCTGAATTTTTTTTTTTGCAATGTTATACCTGTCTTCCACTTAAGCTACTGTTTTTTTCCCAGTGTCTCTTCTGGGATGTTGGCTCTACTCCAGTGCTTCAGAATCTCCTAAAATGTTAATTGGGCTCCTGCATTAAATGGTCGATAAACCTCCTTCTTGTATCAAGTGCTTTCTTTCCTGTGTTTGGCAGTACATGTGGTGTGATGAAGAGCTCTGGCCCTCAAGCCCTTGGGTAGTCCTTGGCCCTGACATGTTGCTGCCAGGATCTCTCTGGGGCACTAGGGTCTTAGCCTCTGGATGAAGGCCCTTTGCTGACACTGGATGTGTCCTTACCTGGCCCATCGATCCCTATAGACTGGTGAAAGGAAGCCACATTGGTTGCCAAGTATGCATTCCTTCAGAACAGCTCAGAACCAACATGTCCCTACCATGCTTTTGGCATCTTCAGCCTCTTGGTATTTTGTCCAACAGCAAAATCACTCAACTCAGAGTTCGAATCTAGTCAAAGAGAGGTTGTGTTGAGAACTGCCTTGGCCAAGTTGCCAAGTTTCTTCTCTTATTCGAATTGGCCCCTTCATGAAGGCACAGTATTCCTGCCTGCTCTTAGACATGGAGGCTCAGATTGGGCCCTGGGGACAGTCGTCTTGGTCCTGGCCCACTTCTGGGATGTAGTTTTCTCTAGAGAGATGCTGCCACTGACGTGCATGCTTGTCTCCTCTGCTGCTGCCTTCAAAGTGCTGGTGGTGGGGACTGCCGTTGCCACGAGAGCTCTGGGTGGCTCCCTGCCTCTCGGATGCGACCCTGACATAGGCCAAGGTGGTTTTCAGCCAGATATGGTGGAAGGGCAAAAGGGGAGCAGCACCTGAGCTGTGCTCCCTCCATGCTGTGCTAGTCAATTTAGCTTCTGGCAAGCGCTGAGTGTGTCTAGAAGAATGAAGCTCTCAGCTCTCATCTCGCCCATGGACCCTGGTCCACAGACCAAGGCAGAGTTGGTCCTTCTTTGTGGTAGCATAGTATGGTGGAAAGAGCATGTGCTCCGGATTCAGGCAGATCTGGGCTCAAATCCCACCTCTGCGACACTGGCCGAGTGAAGACACTCTCTTGAGACCTATTCTTCAATTGTAAAATTAGAATAATTGTATTTCCCTCTCACCATTGTTGAGGGACAATCTATATAATGTTACTGGCAGATAGAAGATGCTCAATCGATATTGGTTTATGGGCCTCCCTGGGAACCAGCAGGGACAGTCTTTTCTTCCCGGAAGGAAAGAGGAGCTAAAGAGGCGGTAGCAGAACCATTAGCAGCATCAGGGGCCATATATTTCCACGTTGGTGGCCTGGAAGTTTGGCCAGATTCCTGTCCACTTATAAGCAATAATGAAAACTACCCACCGTTGTTATTGGAGCTGTTTCTCACTCCAAGTGGCTAACAAAAATCCAAAAAGCATTCTTTGGGCTGTCAGAGGACAAGAATGTCCAGTGGGCTCTTGTGGGCTTCCTCCTACCAAGTAACCCCCAAGAGTCATATGTTTTAAGGAGTGGCCATGACCCCTTCATGTGATGGGGCCATGAAAATCTGGCCTGTCCTCCACTTGCCCGGCCGGGTAACACCCTGAATGAACTCTAACTGTGGGACTCCCATGGCTACTAGGTGTAGCAGGAAAGGCTATTCAGACACAGGGGAACTGCAGGCTGGGAGGCAGGCAGGTGGCTAACCAGTTTGGCCCAGGACACTTGGTTTTACTCACATCCATTGTTACAACCTAAGGGCTCAGGGCTCCCTCTTGTACCCAATCCGAGCACTCCTCTTCTTAACAGGGTGATTCTCCCATCTGCACATTATGTTCCTCTCTCTGGCCTCCCTGCATCACGTTACCCTCATGGATTGGACCGATATGGGCCCTAGATGTGGTATCTGTTTTGCTTTGGCCACAATAATTTCAGCCAGATTAATTGATCATTTTCCTTCCCCCTTTTCCTTCCTTTGCTCCCTTTCTTGGGACCAGATCCCGTTTCAAGCCACCTAGTAAGCACTAAGCCCATTAGTCTTCAGTTTCCCAGCCCTGCACTCCCAATGCACTGATTTATAATATCTCTTTCCACGCTTCACATAATAACAGCAGTTGGGCCTCTGCAGGCCCCTCCACTTATCACCTGTTTTTCAACTCCAAATTCAATTTTCCCCGAATCCCAGCAAAGTGTTAAGGAGTAGGGTGGCTGGCTGCAGGCCCCTGGGGGCAGAAGCTGGCAGTCACTGAGAGGGCTCTGGGAAAGGACCCACACTTCTGCCCCCACCACTGTCTACACCAGGAAGCCAAGAAAATCGAGATGGAATTCTGAACTTTCCAGAAGATGAGCATTTTTAATTTAGATACTATTTTTTTGTGGTCCATGACGTGTGATGCCTAAGGCCTTGCCTCACCTTCCCCTCATCATCTTCCTAAGAACAAAATCAAATTCGTCCCTCCTGGTGGCTACTTTATTTCACGAGCTCATCTTGTTGAACCATTTTTCTTTGTCTTTTTTTCATCTAATTCTGTGTTTCTCAACCTTTTTCTCAAACGTGACTACTCATTTAATAAATATAGAAAAACTCCTCACTTTCTTGCTTAATGTTGTTTTAACTTTCACAAATATTATAAATACCAAATTCATCTCATGACTAACAGCCAGCTTATTTAGAATATAGGTTGTGCTTGTTTTCAAATGACATTCCCTCCAACCAAAATATCTTCCCTGCCACCTGTTTTGGAGATTGCAAATGCCACCTCACCTCTAGCAAGGGGGAGGGACTCTCCCACTGAGAATCGCTGCTCCTGCTCAGTTATGAGCCCTGGGGCCGACTCAACTGCCCTACCTGCCTGCCAGCTCTCCTGAGCTCCTTAGCAGCTCAGGAGAATTTCTCAGTGTGTCCGAAGAACCCGGCTGCTCTCTCCTGGCTCCAGGCCTGCATCTTTGACCCCTGGTGGGCAGTCCCCCTCAGCTTCATTCACACTCTCCAAACTTGAACTCAGCTCCTCCCCTTGAGCCAGCTCTTTGCCTTGACTTCTCAGCTTCCCTTCCCACCACATTATTGTCCCAGGAACCCAAGGGTGACGTCAAGGATACTTTTTTTTTGGTGAGGAAGATTAGCCCTGAGCTAACATCTGTTGCCAATCCTTCTCTTTTTGCTGAGGAAGATTGGCACTGAGCTAGCATCTGTGCTCATCTTCCTCTATTTTATGTGGGACGCCTGACACAGCATGGCTTGATAAGCGGTGCATAGGTCCACACCCGGGATCCGAACCTGTGAACCCCAGGCTGCTGAAGCGGAGCACGTGTACTTAACTGCTATACCACTAGGCCGGCCCTCAAGGATGCTTTTGATGTCCCTCCCTCCTTTGACCCCCGAATAAACAAACCTTTCAGCCTTGTAGGGTCTTTTAGTAGAGTCCTTCTGTAAATATCTCTGTCCTCCATCCCTTCCCTCCTGGCAGCACTGCTGGTGGCTGGATTTGGTTTCCATCACGTGCTGCCAGGGTTCTTGTAAGAGCCTCCTCCTGTCACGTCTCTTCTGAGCCAAGTTCATCCTGCCCACGCCACCAGCCCGTCACTCTTTCGTTTAATATATCTCGACTATAGATTGTATACTAGGCACTGCATTCTGTACTAGAGAGCCTACAAAATGGAGAGTTAGCATTCCCCGCCGAGAGTGCGTACGGGACACCGGACTCATTTTCCTAAATGCTACTTTGATCCTCTCTCTTGTCTGCTCAAAACCCTCCAGAGGACTCTGTTCTGCCCCCTGCTGTATTTCCAGCTCTTTAGACAAGCGTGTGGCCCAGAGCAAGAACTCGGCCCCTGTTTGTTGAATAAATCGAATGGATGGAATGGATGTCTGTGGCTGCCAGCGGGGGGCCTGGGCTTGGTGTTCTGCGGGGCCTGGTGGAGCGAAAAGAACTTGGGCTTGAGGGTCAGACAGACCTGAGCTGATGTTTCAAGGACTGTGCTTTCTAGCTCTGTGAGCTCAGACAAGTTACTTAACTGCTCTGAGCTTTGTTTTTTTTATTCTTCAATGAGATACTCAAAACTACTTTGCAGTGTGGTTATAAGGATTAAGAGGTGATTATACATAAAACATGTGGCATAATACTTGGTGGCCCATAGTAGGTAGTCAAATATGGTGGTATATAAGGACTTGAATATATAGGGGTGTGTGTGTGTGTGTGTGAGAGAGAGAGAGGGAGACAGAAGTAAATGGAATCCTGTATGTGCCCAGTGAGATTCCAAGCATATAATAGGTGTTAACAAATCTCACTTCGCTTGACCTTCATCCATCCTTTACAAACATTGTCTTCCTGTGGACTGGCTTCTTACCCACAGGCTTGACAAACACAGCATGGTTTTCCCCTCATGTCCCTCCCTTCTCCTTCCATCTTAGATGTTCTCATAAAACAAACCTCCGTGAAGAAGGGCAAACTAGGAAAACAAACAAAATTGCTTATTAGGTGGAAGAAAATGCACACAACAGATTTTAAATGTGACCATTCAAACACTAGCTCTTCCTGAACTCATCAAGTACTGTTTTGTTACATTGCACTTCATCTACATGGCATGACGGTCAGACAAAGCTCGTCTATTTCTGTAGCGTGGTGGTCTGTTCTCACAGTGTGGTCCCCAGGCCAGCAGCCTCAGTGTCACCTGCGAACTTGTTAGAAATGTAGACTCTTGGGCTGACCCCAGACCTACTGAATCAGAAACTCCAGGCTCGGGCCTGGCAATCTGCATTTTTGCCGGCCCTCCAGTTGATTCTGATGCAGGCTAAAGTTTGAGAATCACTGGTGTAATATGATGAAAATACAATAAGCATTAATTTAGCACAAATTAGCATAAATCAAGCACAAATTAGCATATTCTCAGTTTTATATGCTTTAACTCTTTGACTCTTTAGTCATGAGTTTACTCTACGTGTTTGTGTCATTGAAATTTGGTTCTTTTGGGGCCTGGCCCTCGGGCAGGCCTCTGTTGGCTGCATACTCACATTCCTGAGGCTGCCCCTCTGTTCCTCTTGAGCCCCACCAGTCACATTTCTTCCTCCTAGTGTTTGTCTGTGCTCATCTCCTTGTCTAGAAACCCTCCGTTCATCTCTCTGTCTATCCAAGTCTTGCCTATCTTTCAAGCTCCAGATCAAGTCTCTTTGATGCCCCCCCCATCTCTGACTTTCCGTGACCCCTCCTTCCTCTGAGTTACATGACATATTTCTCTGCTCTGAGCTTTTTGAGAGGTGAGAATTTCTCCGATTCATCTCTGTACCCCCCTTGGTGACTTGAGAGGGCTTTGCTGTGACAAGCACTCATGAATATTGGATCATTTGGACAAGGTCACTGATGGTGGTAAATCCTGCCTTGGCGAATATCGCCCACATCTGTACACAGAGTAGTTGTACCAGCATACTTGACACAAGAGGCCTGGTCAGGCAGGTTTGCTGGGCCATCTACTGGCAGCTTCTTAATCCAAACTCATCAGAAATTCCACTCTAGGGCCCCCACCTGAGTGCTACAAGCTACATGGAGTATATTCAGAGGAATATACTCAGGATGGTGAGTGGGCTTAGAACCATGCTAAATAAAGAACCAGGAGTGAGAAATCGCACATCAGTCACAAAGAGCTAAAGGTCCACCAGGTGGCAGAAGGATTGGATTTATCCTCTACAGGACCCCATGGGTAGAATTAGAAAGTAAACTAACTAAAGGGCAACCTCTCTGACTTAAACTTGATAACATATTCCCAGTGTCTAGTCTCAGTGCCCGTCTGGCACAGAGTAGGTGCTCAATAAATATTTGTTGAATGAATGAAAGACTAAATGAAAGCAATAGGCAGAAATAACATGGAGGTAGATTTGTTTCTGCATAAAGAACTTTCTAACAATCTCCTACGTTATAAGCCCCTTAAGGCAGAGCTAGCTGCTCTTTATCTCTTCATTCCAGTGCCTTGTAAAATGCCTGGGAAACTGTGAGCCACGGAGGCCAAGTTGGCCAGTGATGGGATGGGCCATCCTGGAAAGTGGTGGACTGGACAACGAGTGGGAGGGAGGTCATCAGAAGGGGTTTAATTCCAGAGAGTCCTAGACTATAGGACTTTGAGACCCCTTTTGGCTTGGAGATTCCATGTTTTAGAGCCAGCTAAAACATGTACTGCTGCCTCTAGGGCCATCCTGGTGAATTCACTCGTCTTAGGAATGGGGTCAAAGTAGCGTCTTCTTTAGCATAGCCTGGAAGCTGGCTGGCTGCCCTTTTCCAGAGATTTTTGAGTGACTGGCCTGTTTGTTTTAGGAAGTGAGGAGGCCATAAAGATTCTGATCCTCTGAGCGTGTCTGAAGATTAAGGAAATTTAAATTTTGTTCTAGAGTCTCCTAAGTAACGGACAACCAAGGTAGGTGCATTTCAAAGAAATGCAAGAAATTTCAAAAGATGAAAAATCTAGGTTCTTAAGCGTGTATCTTCTTAAACAACGTGAGGAGAGACTCAGTTGGTGAGAGGATCGGTGTGTAACAAGGGAAGGTGCTGGAAAGGAGGGGGAAGCCCTGAGAAGAGACACCATAATAGTACTAATCACTGCCTGCCTTAATTAGCCTATAGACTCCAATCTCAGGAACATCATTTTCTTTCTTGGGAATCACAAATAACCCAGTTTCATTCACAAGTTTTTTTCCCACTTCCAAAATTGCTTATCTGTTTCACACCCGAGCAGAAAAAGTTTTAATTGCCAAAACCATGTTGATATGTTGTATTTTCACTTTATTTTTTTTTTTTTTTGCTGAGGAAGATTTGCCCTGAGCTGATGTCTGTGCCAATCTTCCTCTATTTTGTACGTGGGTCACTGCCACAGCATGGCTGATGAGTGGTGTAAGTCCACACCTGGGATCCGAAACTGCGAACCCAGGCTGCCAAAGTGGAGTGCGCCAAACCCAACCACTAAGCCACAGGGCCGGCCCTGTATTTTCATTTTAATTCAGTTCACAATACTTTAATTTCTCATTTTACTTCTTCTTTGACCCAAGAGTTATTGAAAAGTGTGTTATTCAGTTTTCAAACACCAACATCAATTTGGAATTTAGGTTTCTCTTGTGCTGTTCTGGCTTAGTGTTTCCCGCTAATAGTTATACAAGAAACTTCTATCTTCTTTCTGTTACTTTCCTTCAAAAGGAACTTGGATATTTATTTTTCTTCATGTTTGAGGAGCATCAGCTTCCAGGGACAGATCTCTAAATTTGACTCACCTTTAACTGAAGATTATATACGGGATGGTCCTGGCATTCAAGGCTTCCCACAACCGGGACTAAACATAACTTTCCAGCACTGGCATTTTTGTCTTCATTGTAAGTGCCAACACAGCTAGGTTATTTTCTATCTCCCAAAAATGTTTGATTCTGTTCATTTTGTTCTCTATGAGAGATGCTCTCTTCCCCAACCCCTCCTGGAAACCATCATTCAACACATTTTAAATGTTCCCTATTCCATAAAGACTTTTTCTGATCTCTCAGTATGCTTTCTTCTACTTAAAATCTTCACAGCTCTTTTATTTTTTTAATTTTTAAGTACTGCCTCTTATTGCCTTTGTAATGTCAAGGTCATTCAATATCTTATCCCTCTTATTAAAATCTAACCCCTTCCTGCCAAGCAGGCCAAGCGGTGGCCCACACTGGGCCCTCCAGATACATCTGCTGAAACAAACGAATTGTGATTTCTCCCTTTCCTCAGTGCGCCTGATTGATTAATATTTTAGACTTTGCCCTGATGGGAACATTCCTAGGTAGGAAAAGGAGACTGGAGCGAGAGAGCCTTTGAGGAAATTTTAGGAGCCTCTGGTTCTTGATTATTTCATAGACATAAGCTGACGAGGGGAAAGAATTCATAGCCACAGAATGTGGGCAGCTTGAAGAAGAGCTTGTTTTCTCGTTTTCTAGGATCCTGCAGTGAAGGGAAGCATCCTGTGTGGGTTAAGGCCTCTTTCAGGAGCTCAGTAACTATTTATAGGAGACAAAATCACTGACTAATAGAGTGATTGTATGAGAATCAACATAAATATTAATGAGGAAAATTCCAGTTTTCTTGCACCACCACTCACTACAGGCCTATATAAGGTCTAGAGGAGAAGGAAGGTTTCAGCCTCAAGTGAACCCAACCATGAGCAAAGCAAGAGTCTGGTGTTTTAGCACCATGACTTCTAGTTGCTGCTGTTCTCTCCTCAGTGGGGAGGTTTCAGAGGCCAAGGCTGCCCGCCCGTGCCTTTCGGCCACCTTGGCACACGCCAACTGTGTCTGTGTGGGGACGACCCCTCTGGGCCAATCCAGCCTCTGTCTGCCCCACAGCTGCAGCACTGCTTGCCCCTTGTCAACGACCTGCAACATTCCTGGCAACAGTGGCATCTGTGGGACCTGTGGCGAAGGCACCCTGAATAGCCACGAGAAGGTGACCATGCAGTTCCTGAATGACCGCTTGGCCAACAACCTGGAGAAGGTGCACCAGCTGGAGTGGGGCAATGCAGAGCTGGAGACCAAGATCCTAGAGTCAAGCAAATGCCATGAGTCCAACGTGTGCCTGGACTACCAGAGCTACTTCCGGACCATCGAGGAGCTCCAGAAGAAGGTGAGGGCTGTGGTGCTCCAGATCAGGGGTTGGCAAACTGCGGCCCGAGGGCCAAACCCAGCCTACTGCCTGATTTTGTAAATAAAGTTTTACTGGTGCACGGCCATGCTCACTCACTGACGTATTGTCTATGGCTGATTTTGTGCTACAATGGCAGAGTGGAGTAGTTGTCACAGAGACTCAGGGTGTGCAAAGCCTAAAATATTCACTGTCTGGCCCTCTATGGAAAATGATTACTGATACTTGCACTAAATTTTCAGGACCTGGATTGGCAGTTCCACAGCCACAGTTGAAATGTTTTTTTGATTGTGGGAAGAGAATCTCTTGAGTGGAGGTAAATGGGAATGTGTAAAGGATGAGGCGTAGGATTTGACTCTCCAGGATTCTGAGTTTGTGTTTACTTAGTTTCAGTACTTAACAGTTCTTAAATTGTAGTTGCAAAAAAGTGCAACCTCACTTCTAGTGCAGTACAAGGGAGCATGTGCTAATCTCCTTTATGAGCCAGTGTATATCCATTCAGCAGCATTGGTCTTTTATGCATATTTGCTGTTCCCTTTGATTATCAATGCAAAGGTTCTTAAGAGTCTACATCTTAGTTTTGGAGACAGGAAGACAAAGAATGTCAGAATAGGGGCCATGGAAATCTGGCTAGATTCAGAGAAGAACTTCGGGGAGGTTGACCGACCAGCATAAGGAACTTCTTATTAAGAATGGATCGTGCCTTATCTAAAACTATCATAACCAACCCACTGTTCTGTGGCCTAGATTCCAGATCTTCTTGTTTATATCAGGCTGAGCATCACAGCTGGCAAAATAAAATTAAGTCTTTGTTATATGTTCAGTTTTTGCTAATACTTTCATCTCCCAGTTCTTTTGGCTCTATGCCTTCACCCTGTGCCAAGCATCCTCTTGTACATCTGCCCTCCTGCACCACACCAACATCTCTTACACATTGGGAGTTTGTGTTTTCCAAGGGGATGTTGTAGTATGAATCCCAGCCAATGGAGTGTCCTTTGAGCTGAGGCCATAGATGGCTCTGGGAATAGTGAATCCCTGAGCCTACTTTCTTTCCCCAGATCCTGTGCATCAAATCTGAGAACAACAAGCTGGTTGTGCAAACAGACAATGCCAAGCTGGCTGCAGATGACTTCAGGACCAAGTGAGTTGGGGTAGGACAGGCAGGGGGAGGAGCCAGATGCATACCCTGACTTCTTCTCTCCTGTGATGCAGTTGGCATCAGAGATGTAATTGACCAAGATCCCAAACCAACAAGGACAGCAGGAGAAATCGGAGGGCATTACGCCCAAGACGTTAAAAACATACCCCCCCTCCCCCCGCCATTGTTTAGCTTTTATAGTTTACAACATGATTTAGAATGCACCGTCCACTTGATTATGTTGTAAGAAGAACCTGGTGAGGCAGGTAGGGCAGTGATGGTATCTCCTTCACAAGGACTCCGAAGCTCGGAGTGCTGAGGTGACTTTCCAGAAGTCACATGGCTATTGAGCGGTCACACTGGAACTTGGCCCACATTTCCTACCCCGAGGTCATTTCCTACGAAACTCTGTGGCCTCAGTGAGGGCATGTTTCCATACTGCAGCTTGACCAATTTATGAGCACTAACAATTCATGATGGAAATCATGCTCCTCAGCCTGCGATGGAGGCAGGTGAAGGTCACAGGGTTTATACTACCCGAGAAGGTCTAACCTGGGAGCAGGAAGGGGCGTTACATTTTATTGTCTTTCTTTGGGGCTCCGTGGAAGCCTCACTCCTCTAGAGCTAAAGAAAGCCATTTCCTTCTTCCCATTCTGGTAGTTTGACTTCTAATCCGAGAGAGAATCCAGGGTCCATCTCAGTAGCAGGTATGCAAGAGGAGAGTCTGCAGTGATCACACTTCGGTCTGGTCACTCTGCTGCTTCCCTTTTGGCCATCAGCCAGTGATGGCAGGTACTGGATGCTTGTCCATCCCGGTATCCTCAGTACTGGCCACTCTGCCTGGTTTGTCCTAGGTGCTTAGTGTTAAATGAGTGGGGAACACCCTGTTGCTTTCTGGGCTGTGAGCGCACTACCCAGGAAATGCCAACTCACAGTTAGACCGTGGAGGGGAGGCTAGTGGAGTTATGCTGTAAGTTGTGTCCTGGGGCCCCCTCTGCTCTCTAACCTTGACTCTTGTACCTGCCCTGGTAGGGTACCAGGTGGACCACTCGCTCTGCCAGCTTGTGGAGGCCGACATCTGTGGCCTGCGCAGGGTGCTGGACCACCTCACACTCGCCGAGTGTGACTTGGAGGCCCAGCTGGAGTCCCTGAGGAAGGAGCTGCTCTGCCTCAAGAAGAACCATGAGCAGGTGCATGGCCCTTTGTGTGACACGTGGAGACTCTCTGGGGAGGGAATTCAGGCTCCTTTGGGGGAAGAAATGAGGCTCTTCCTCCTGCTTGGGGTGAGCCTGCCCTGCTTTGTGGTTGAGCCTCACAAGCTATGAGAGTGAGCTCTGGCTTTCAGTAGGAGCTTGCTCTTCATCCATAGCCTCTGGAAACTGCTGGGCTGCTGCAGGCAGTGCCTCATCCTCAGAGGAGCACAGGGAAATCGCTGGGGAGGATGAGAAGTGGGACATGAGGCTTTGGATGGAGGGCAGTGGGGGCCCCATGAATGGGACACCCTCCTCCTATGCCCTTAGGAAGTCCACACTCTGAAGTGCCAGCTGGGGGACAAGCTCCAGATTGAGCTAGATACTGAGCCCACTGCAGACCTGGGCAGGCTGCTGGAGGAGATCTGGTACCAGTATGAGGCCATGGTGAACACCGTAATGGGGAGCAGTGGTTCCAAGCACAGTTGAGGGCAAGGCTACGGAGCAGGGAGGGAGCCTGGCTTCCATGTGGGCAGGGAGGTGATCCTGTCTCTCTGTGCACCAGTGCTTCAGTCTGAAGGCATCAGTCTACTGGACATATCCTGCTCCGAGGAGCTGCAGTGCTGCCAGATGGAAATCCTGGAGCTGAGACGCATGGTGAACGCCCTGGAGAAGGAACTTCAGGCTCAGCACAAGCTAGTGAGTTCCTTTGTGTGCATGGAAGACTCAGCTTGGCTCCCACTCCCATGAGCAGTTCCCAGGTTTAGTACATGCCTCGCTTAAATACAGACCAGGCACACAGCTTAAACCTTGACTTCTTCATCTTTGCGAGAACTTTCTCACAGATATGGATGCTGAGGGATGAACAGTAGCCCAGATGAGGGAGGTTCTGCAAACTTATCCTAAGGTCTAAAACAAAGAGCCATAGCACGTTGTTAGTTCTTCTGGCTGGAGACTGCTAACGGAGCTGTATTGTTCTCCGGGTCTGGCAATGTCTTGGGGTGCCATGGTCTTCCTGAAGAGGCTGAGGGCAGGGGGCCATGATTTTTAACCTGCTTCCCTCTTTCCCTGGTATCACAGAAGGACCATCTGCAGAACTCCCTGTGTGAAGCTGAGGCCCGCTACGGCACCGAGCTGGCCAGATGCAGAGCCTGATCAGCAGCATGCAGGAGCAGCTGTCTGAGATCCGGGCTGACCTGAAGCAGCAGAACCAGGAGTACCAGGTGCTGCTGGACGTCAAGGCCTAGCTGGAGGACGAGATTGCCACATACAGAATCTTCTGGAGAGTGAGGACGGCAAGTATGTACCCTGATTTTGTTTGTGTCAACGTCATATGTAAAGGCAGAGACCTCATATTAGAAACGACCTAAAAGGAGGGGGTGGCATTGCAGGCCCAATCTTTGGGGACAAACTGCTATCCGGTAAGCCTGGTGGGCTGCCTGGACATAGTGGAGGGTGTGCAGGGGCTTTTTAACTCATGCTGTCCATCTTGCTGGCGACTTTATGCTCCTGGCTACTAATCACTCCCCACAGGGGCTAAAATACTGAGAGCTCAGTGCATTTAGGTTTTGCTCAATTCTCCCTGGAAGAAGTATCCTAGTAACAGGAATTCCTCCTACTCCTACAAATATTGCTAAGGGCATTTGCCCCATTCTCTCATTTTAGTTCCTCGATAGTGCTGTGAAAAAGGTAAGATGGATAGCACACCCCTTTAAGCAATAGGGAACAAGATTAGGGGCTGTGTTTAAATTAAGAGAGCGGCTGATGGTCTTGCTCTGCCAGCCTTTCTCTCTGCCACGTTCCTTTCCACATGGCAGGTAACGCTGGTTTTGCACACGGACACCTTGAGCTATGGTCCCAGCTCCACTGTGGACTCCGGGAAGTCACTGCCCCTTTCTAGGCCTAGAGGAACCCCCTAGGTCTAAAATCTCCTTTTGCTCTTCCAATTCTAAAGTGTCTATAGTTTTGTCTTTCATGCACTTCTCACACCAATGTTTCAAACATCTTTTTTCTCTCCATAGGCTCCGCAGTCTCCAGCACCCCCTGCCCAGCCCCTGCAGCCTGTACCTCCTGCTCTCCCTGCCTTTCCAGGCCTCCTCGGGCCTCCTGTGGGCCCTGCTCATCGCCTCGACACTGACATACTCCTCAGCCTGAGGTGCTGGAAAACGGAAAATGGGAACTGTCTGCAGCCTCTTCGGCTCCAGCCTCCAGGCCTGCCACTCGAGACCTTTCTTCCTCAGCCAGCAGGCAGGAGACTGAAGCCAGGCAGCGTTTCTCTGTCGATGGGCTTTCCAGTTCAGCAGCTCAGTCCCAGCCCCTGGATTTGTGCTTCCTCTCTTCACAGTGCGTGGGGTGTTCTATTTTTCTCTCTTCTGTTGCCTCCTAGTCTCTCAGAGATGTGGCAGGTAACCTTGTTTTTATTTCACTAATAAACTTCGCTTCTGCAGCAAACAGAGCCCAGTGCCTGCTGGTCTTAGTTTCTCCACCCCACACCCCGTGTTGCTGGGAGCTCCCTGAGTCAGCTGTTCCTGTAGAAGCAGGGATTGTGGCTCCCTGACCAGAATGGCTCTGGGAGACGGCAAAGCCAGTGAGGACCATGGTTAAGAATGAGACTGCATTGGAAGAATAAACATAGTTAAAATGTCCATACTACCTAAAGCAATCTACACATTCAATGTAATCCCAGTCAAAATCCCAATGACATTCTTCACGGAAACAGAACAAAGAATCCTAAAATTCATGTGGGGCAAAAAAAGACCCAGAATAGCTAAAGCAATCCTGAGAAAAAAGAACAAAGCTGGAGGCATCACAATCTCTGACTTCAAAACATACTACAAAGCTATAATAATCAAAACAGCGTGGTAACGGTACAAAAACAGACACACAGATCAATGCAACAAAACTGAAAGTCCCGGAATCAAACCACACATCTATGGACAGCTAATCTTCGACAAAGGAGCTAAGAACATACGATGGAGAAAGGAAAGTCTCTTCAGTAAATGGTGCTGGGAAAACTGGACAGCCACATGCAAAAGGATGCAAGTAGACCATTATCTTTTGCCACACACAAAAATTAACTCAAAATGGATCAAAGACTTGAAGCTAAGACCTGAAACTATAAAACTCCTAGAAGAAAATAAGGGCAGAACACTCTTTGACATCGGTCTTAGAGGGATATTTTTGAATCCCATGTCTACTTGGATAAGGGAAACAAAAGAAAAAATAAACGAGTGGGACTTCATCAGACTAAAGGGCTACTGCAAGGCAAATGAAACCAGGATCAAAACGAACAGACAACCCACCAGCTGGGAGAAAATATTTGCAAATCATATATCTGACAAGGGGTTAATATCCATAATATATAAAGAACTCACACAACTGAACAACAAAAAAACAAGTAACTTGATCAAAAAATGGGCAGAGGATATGAATGGACATTTTTCCAAGGAAGATATACAGATGGCCAATAGGCATATGAAAAGATGTTCAACATCACTAATCATCGGGGAAATGCAAATCAAAACTACATTAAGATATCACCTTATACCCATGAGAATGGCTATAATCACCAAGACAGAAAATAACAAGTGTTGGAGAGGATGTGGAGAAAAGGGAACCCTCATTCACTGCTGGTGGGAATGCAGACTGGTGCAGCCTCTATGGAAAACAGTATGGAGATTCCTGAAAAAATTAAAAATAGAAATACCTTATGATCTAGCTATCCCATTTCTGGGCATTTATCCAAAGAACTTGAAATCAACAATCCAAAGAGTCTTATGCACCCCTACGTTGGTTGCAGCATTATTCACTATAGCCAAGAGGTAGAAGCAACCCAAGTGTCCATCGACAGATGATTGGATAAAGAAGATATGGTATATATATACAATGGAATACTACTCAGCCATAAAAAAGACAAAATCATCCCATTTGCAACATGGATGGACCTGGAGGGTATTATGTTAAGTGAAATAAGCCAGACAAAGACAAACACTGTATGACTTCACTCATATGTGGAATATAAACCAACATACGGACAAAGAGAACAGTTCAGTGGTTACCAGGGGGAAGGGAGTTGGTGGGTGGGCACAAGAGGCAAAGGGGTGCATTTATATGTTGACTGACAAATAAAAATGTACAACTGGAATCTCATAATGTTATAAACTATTATGACATCAATTAAAAAAAATGAGACTGCAGCAAAATGACACAGATGAGTGATACCCAGCTCTTGAGCTGGCCAAGCCTATTTAGAGCCAGAGTCAAAGAGCTTTGAAAATACAGACACTAAATAAAACCCCCTTTTACCTGGATGAAGCCATCTGGTCCTTGTGCAAAGGAAGAGCTTAGGTCAGAGGTTCTACTGGGCCCCCCCTAGAATACCATACTTAAAGTAAGCTTTTGTGATCACATGCCCACTACGAACAAGGATGGTGCTGGGGCTTTACAGACATCGTGACACAGGGTCCCACAAAAACCCTGCAAAGAGGGTGTGGCTGTTGCTATTCTCAGCTGGTGGCTGAATCAAGACTTGAACTCCAGCCTCTTTGAACTAGATCCAAAGCCCATATTTTGGAAACTTTGAAGGAGAAAAAATTAAACACGAGAAGGTTTAGGGCAATGGTTCTATAAATGTGGTCCTCCAACCAGTAGGACCAGCATCACCTGGGAACTTGTTGGAAATGCAAATTCTTGGGCCCCACCTCAGATTTTCTGAATAAGCAGTCTGGTTTATCGAGCCTTCCAGGTGATTCTATGCACACTCAAGTTTGAGAACTACTGGGTTAGGGGGTTTATTTGGGGAGTGAGCCCCTGACTGGCCAGACACTCTGCAGAAGGAGTTGGCCTTACTCCCCCGATAGATCCCCTGGGTGAGGAATCCCCCATGCTGTTGAGATAGCACCTTTCCCCTGCACATTGCAAAACTCTGAACATGATGATGGCAATTGCTGACCCTGTCAGACTACCAGTCTAGAAAAGGCCAATCAAACCGACCCAAACCGACCCAATCTCCCTCACTGGCTCCACTGACAAGTTCTTCGGGCAGCTGCCTAGCTTGGAACTTGCAGGCAACAGACACATGAACCAGAAGCTCCCTATTTAGGCAGCCATGGGCAAGAACAGCATGTCTCCAGAAAGAAGCATCAGAGCTGGCCCAAGATGGGAAGCAGTGAGTTCCCCATCCTTGAAGACATTCAAGCAGGGTGTTTACAACCACCTGGTGGGGATGCTGAGGAGGTTACTCAGGCATCTGATGGGGCTGGATGAGATGTTTGTAGAGGGTCTTCTAGCTCCCAAATTCTATGACTCCCTGCTTTCCAGGTCTATTCATCAGTGAAACTACAATAAACTGACTCTAGGAGCTGGTTCTTGTCTTCCCTCTCTGCTCCGTGAACTCTCTGATTCAGAGTAGCTGCTGAGAAATTTACAAAGTCCAGCTGATGGTTGTTGAGTCCAGCCAATGTGCAGGAGCGACCACAGTCCCAAGCCCCAAGGGTGGAGAGAGCTTAAGCCAGGACCTGGCTGCTGTGCCTCCAACTGCTCTCAAGCCCAGAATCCTACCTGTTGGCTGCTGTCTGTGAAGACAGGACTGATTTGCTTGGGAGGCATCAGGACTTCCACCATAAGAAGCTCTGGAAGGGTCAGAGGCTGTCACACCCTCCCTCCCTTCCCTTCCACTGTGCCTCTGCTCTTTTTCCCAAGTGGTGGAGGTGTTTGGGCACAGGTGACTCATCCCTGAGGCACTTACCCAAGAGTAGGCCCCAGTAAGAAAGAGTAATCTTGGTTAGTCTTAATTTAGCACCTGGCCCAAACACCTTCACCTCTTCCTTTGTACTTAAATAGCTCCTTTCATCCAACAAGTTCAAAGCTGTCTGACAAAATAAACCCACTTATTCTTGCACCATGACAGAGTAGGCAAGCATTGTTCTTCCCATTTAAGGAGAGGGAGAGAAGGTGAGTCATTCGATAGTTGAGGGATTCCTCTGGTGACATGAAATGAGTCAATGGGGCCCTGGGGTGATTGACCTGTGTTTCTTAAGTTTACATGCAATACCCTGACTGTCATTTATAATTAAAAGATTAGCTTTGATGAGACATTGTTTGTATGTGTGTGTGTGTGTGTGTGAAGTGGTTTGTGTTCCTGGGAAGAAATGCTGGGTAGAGGGGATCATGATGCTTGGGGTGGTGTAAAGAGCTTCCCTGGAAACCAAACAATCCATCATTACCATCATCACGACGAGTACCACCACCACAATCATAATTTTTCATCATCATCATCACCATCATCATTGTCATCATCATCATCATCATCATCATCATCATCACATATCTTCATCCTTATCATTGTCATTGAATCTCACATTCATCAAACTCTAACTATGAGCCAGGCACTGATCTAAGTTATAGATAAGTTTATATACAGAAACCCATTTAGTCCTTACAGGAATCCTACGAAGCCAATGCTGTTGTTATCCGCATTTTGCAGATGAGGAAGCAAGGCTCAGAGAGGTTAAGTAACACGCCCAAGGTCACATAGCTGCTGGGTGGTGAAGCCAGGATTCAGATCCAGACAGTCTGCCTCCAGCAACTGTGCTCTTAACTACTGTGCTTTATAGAGGCCAAGTCTCAGATTGTGTCAGCAGGAAGACAGAAACATAATTACCCCAATGTTTTGATTCCTTTTGCTTGAAGGAAATGAGAGAGTGTTTATGCTAGAGGAACCATTTTTGAGAATTTATGCCACAAAAGTTGGTACAAGGAAGGAAAGTTCTATAATATCTGAAAACAGCTTGAGGAATCTGGCAATTTTAACAGTGGGGAATCACCAAAGAAGGTCAACCCACCCCTTTACTAAAACCACTTTGTCCACTGAGGAAGAGGAGGAGAAGAGAAATAGAATCTCTTACACATGCACATCGTTTTACCATTTACAAAGCACTCTCACATGTGTTATCCAATTTGAACCCTCCCAAAACCCTGAAAGAGGCAGAACAAGTTGCCCATTTCACAGGGGAGAGGTTCAGGGTTAGGGAGGTGAGTGACCTCCCCACCCCAAGGTCTAAAAGCTGGTCTCACTCACACCCAAGTCTTCTCATTCCTGATCCATTGTCCTTACCCTGCACAGAGCCACTAAGGGCTTTGCTGGAGGTACATCTGGATAAAAGTTCACATTCAGACCCACTCTCAAATGCTGGGGCGAGGTAGCTGAGGTGCGTTTTGCAGGGCAAAGGCTTCCATGGCCTGGGAATCTCCCCAAGGATAAGCTTCCTGGTGCTTTCTCCCACCCTGCAGTGTCCTCTCCATCCTAACCACATTGCGGACTCAGCTTCTGGCCTTTGGTTGTCTCCTGGCCTCCTTCAACTGAGGCTCCCCCTTTCTGCTGGTTTGTGTACCCAAATCTCCCTTGCCTCCCTTCCCCGTTCCTTCTCCCTGGTTCTCAGACATCCTAAATGTGTGCTTCCCTCATTCACATTGGCCTCCAAGGCTCTCCACCCAAATGCTCCACCCGGCAGTAGATCTCTCTCACCCCAAAGCAGAACTGTGTCTGCTCACCAGCAGTTTCACGCGTCACCTCCATTTCTCTCCACTAGTCTCTATTTCTATTTTTATCTCCTCTTTTACTTGCTTGATTTAGTACTGCCTCCTTTCTTTCTTCTGCCCTATACCACATCCCTGGAAGCCTCTTTCACCTGCTTTGAAACTCGTATGTCCACCGGTCCTATGGGGACGCTGCAGGGCTGAAGCCATGGGCAGTCACCACCTGTGGTCTCCAAAGCAATGAGAACCAAATACCAAAATAACCAGTTACCAGGGCTGTTGAAGAAAAGACTCTTAAAGGGATTAGGATTCTAATGAGATCAGTTGTTTGAATCCTACCTCTGAGTCACCTAGAGAGTGGAGTCACGAATAAATCTCCTTTGGGATGAAGATAAATAATCTGAAATGGCCTCACTCCTCATCTCCTGGCTGAGAATCAAGAATTGAGCTGAAATAGCCTGACTGGAGTTAGGGGCAGGAATAGCCGTGGGAAGAAGTGGGAGGGGGAAAGGAAGAAATTTTTAAGGGGTAAAGGGCCCAACTGTATCACCCTATGTCAGAGTCAGTTGTGGACCTGTCTGCTCAGCAGGACTGAGAGCTGGCAGAGGGCAGGGGCATATCATCTCCCCACCATCCCACTCCCCACTGACGCCCTGTCCCCAGCCCTGGGACTATGCCAGGTGCTTGAAAGATGTTCAACCAATGACTGCTGCCCGTAGTGTCATGTATGCAATCTTCTAATTACATTAAACACAAACATATTTCCAAACATCCTCCTCACACCTTTCAAATATCTCACCTCCTTACCTTCTTGTTATTTCTCATATATTTGGGGGACCCATATATGAATTACTCATAAAAAGACACTCCACTGCCTGAACTATGATTCTTCTTTTCAATTTAGTCCCATTCCCAGTGTGGAGAAGCTGCTCAATAAATATGTTTTGAATAAAATTGAGCTAAATAAAGAAAGTGGGTTTGATAGTTCCTTGACTGCTCAGTTTCTCTCCGAATGAATAAAGTTTGCAGATACTTCAATTAGGAGATCAAAAGCCTACATTAAGTCTACCCCTAACCTGTGTGAGGTCATGGAGACCTCACAACGCCAGAGTCCCATTCTCCCCATTAATTCAAGAAGCAAATTCTCTCAAACCTATTGATATTTTGAAAACACTGCAAGAAAGAGGCTAAATGGTGTGGCGGCATTATGTTTACTCACCAGCCAGTCTGTCTGCTCTCTCCATCCTGAATTCTTGTGCCATTTCACCATCTGCAGGGAAAAGAGGTATCTCCAGGAGAAATTGGCAGGTAACAGGGGTAACCCGTTCTTTCCCGCATCTTCTCTGTGGCTGCTGGTTGGCCGTGACCTGAAGCCAGTGCAGGTTTAATTCCGTCTGCTCCTTTCTTCCTTCCCCTCTCCACACTCCTTATTCCTTCAGAAACAGGTAGCCTTGCGCCTTTGACTTTACACTGCTGGGGTGTAGACCACAGTGCATTTCTCAGGCACGAACAAATCCCAGAGTGGATCTTGGAGGCGATGCTCTGGTCTGGACACCCTGGAACAACGTCACTTCATTCGGAGGCCTCAGAAGGTGTGGTACTGTGTCTGTAGATCTTTCCCGAGTCACCTCCATTTATATCTCGCAGGACACTCAGCAGGGCGGCCCACTCTTCTGTCCATCAATTCAGGTTGCCTTGGCTGCTTCTCGGCTTTGCGTTCTCCAGGTTCACTCATTTGAAGACATACTAGCTTTGTCTGATCAGCTTGGCCCCAAGTGATTCTGACGATTCCCCCCAGGTTCCCTCCTTGCCTCTTCTTGATGTTCTTATCTCTTTTATGAAACACAACTCTTCCTGTTTCCGTCTCTCCCCATTTCTCTGATCTCTCTGCATTGTATGCAAATTCTACTTTTGCTGTCTCTCTCTCTCTCTCTCTCTCTCTCTCTCTCTCGTTGACCCATCTTTGAATCTTCTCTTATTTAGAATCTAAACATTCTGCTTTGACTAAAGCCTCCACAAGGCTACGCTGGCCAGTCAGTAGATGAGACCAAAGAGCTTGGAGAGTGCCACTGGCATTTAGCTCCTGCTCCTACCTGGGTGGGGAGGAAGCCAGGACTGAGGAAACAGCTCCTTGCTGGAAAGCCAGTGCTTTAGAGCAGGCTGATAAGAGTTGGGGGCAGGAGTCCTGTGCTGTTCCCTACCAGTGAATGCTCCTCAGTCAGACTCACAGGCCTTTCCACATGTCCCCAGCCTGGATGAAGCGAGACTGGAGCTGCCTACTGACTGCCGCCACCTAGCCTTGTGCCCTTCCTCCGGAGAGTCTCGGTGATGCCTGCCAGAGGACCCACCCATTTCTCCCCCTTTAATTGCCGTGGAGGCAAACAAAGAAATTTTGATTTTATTATATGTCTGGGGCTTCTTTGTAGCACAGTGTGGCTTTTCATCTGGATGGCATTATAATAAGTGGTGATAATGGCCTTGGAGAGGGTAGATGAAGAGCATACTGAGACTCAAGCAGAGCGTTGCATGAATACTATCATGAAAGCTTGATGGGGAGAAGGACTCCAATAAGATGTCAATAAAACTACCGCTATGGCTGGTGGCCAAAGCCACAGTGAGGTTGGGGCGCTGATACCTGAGACGCAGGTGGGACCCAGTGGTGCCTATAATTATGCAACTTTTATATATGCAGAACTTTGGCCACCCCTTCCTCAGACCTTCTCGTGCCTTCCTTCATCCCCCAAATCAATCCCAAATGACTCCAAGCTTGCCTTGCAAAATCCCCTGTTTACGCTGTGTCTCAGCATTTTCTGTCCTGGTGCCCAGGTCCTTGGATTCAATTACATGACCACAGAGACCTCCTTGGCACGTTTTCACCTTTGGTTCTCAAACCAGCTTGCACATAACCCAGCAAGGCTGAGAATGGGAAGCGCAGGACAGGATATGGTGCATCTTCTCGGTGTGTCAATTTCACCTTGAGAATTGGGCAAAACGTTAGAAAGTTTAACTGGAAACCTTAATGTGATTTTTCATGTTAAAGCCAACATGAGTATATTATGGAATATAAGGTCAATTCACGTGAAGTTTTAAGATCAGCTTCAAAGTTTTCATGCTTGAGGAGGCCCCTTGGGGCTATCTCCTGACTTTCCCAATTACCCGCCCACTCTGTTCTAATGCTATGGACACTTAGGTGAAAAATTTTGACAAGCACTTCCTTATTCCTTTCCCTCAGACCTGCCTCCAGATCCTTTTCCTAGGTAGTTTCAATGCATTTATATAGATCTCTCAGCTTGCATTTTTTCAGCTCTCTTTTGAAATGATCTCTTCCTCCAGAACCTTCCCTGTTCTCAAACTATTTATCAAAACCCCTACCTTTAAAATTTCTCTAAAATATTTTTAAGTGATATACAGGAGGCATTACACAAACAACTGTCCATCCTTCTCAGCCACGGCCCAAGTCAATCCTTATCCACCTCAAGGCTTCCAAGGCTTGGGACGCTACATCATTGAAGGATCCTTCTCTCAAAGCAGATGGGAAGAGAGTCCACTGCTGCCCACTTAATGCAACTTCTTCCTTGACTCAGTCCCAGTCCCTTCCTAGAAATGCCAGGGGGCCAGGAGATGAGTTTGATCGTGGGTTTACAGGATCAGGTGGCACAAAGCAATGTCATTGGATGGACGAACTCCCAATTAACAAGGGCAGATCCTTGGGCTAGACTGTGTGGGCTCTTTGAAGGACTACCACGAAACTCTGATTTCATGGGTGTACAGCCTCAAGAGGAGTCCTGACTTAGCAAGAAGCCCAAGTAAAGAATTTTATGGGACAGGGGACTCTTCTGAGGAAGGCATATAACAGACTTAAGGGAAGGGCGTTTGAAAGCCAGTGAAGAAGTAAAAAGAAAAAAGACATTAAATACCACGTCCACACCCTCTGTGGAGGGGGTATAAATGCTCCCCAGAGGCAGGAGGCCCACAAGCTCCTGGGACAACTTGGACTCTGTCTTCAGCTGAGACCCTTGCTCCCTCCAGCACCATGCCTTACAACTGCATCCTGCCCAACCTGAGCTGCCGCTCCAGCTTCTCCGCCCGGCCCTGCGTGCCCCCCAGCTGTCGCAGCTGCACCCTGCCCGGGGCCTGCAACATCCCTGCCAACGTGGGCAGCTGCAGCTGGTTCTGCGAGGGCTCCTTCAATGGCAGCGAGAAGGAGACCATGCAGTTCCTGAACGACCGCCTGGCCAGCTACCTGGAGAAGGTGCGCCAGCTGGAGCGGGAGAACGCGGAGCTGGAGAGCCGCATCCGGGAGCGGAGCCAGCAGCAGGAGCCGGAAGTGTGCCCCAACTACCAGTCCTACTTCCGCACCATCGAGGAGCTCCAGCAGAAGGTGAGGGGCCTTGCTGTCATCTGTAAGCAAGGGAAGTTTGCTATGACTCTCAATCTGTGATAGAGAACCGTGTTTCTTGCTTCTATGCCATCATGATTCTTGCTTCTCCTTTTTACCTTAAAAATAGCTTTTAAAGCCTTTTAAAAGAAGTTGATGGTTTCATACTTATTTTCAATCCTCGCTAAGCAACACCTCATTCCCCAGATCCTGTGCACCAAGTCTGAGAACGCAAGGCTGGTGGTGCAGATTGATAACGCCAAGCTGGCCGCAGATGACTTCAGAACCAAGTGAGTTGTTCAGAATTCACACTGGTGTCCACTCTTTTTTTTAAATCTCTAGTTAAAGAAAAGGGATTTCCATAGCTTTACTGAACAACACTTCAATCCGTTGGTTGTGAAGGATCCTGCAGAGATGGAGAGGAACCAAGAAAAGGAATAAAAAATAGATGAGGACTCAAATCAATCTGTATTTTTGGATCAACATTTTGTCTTGATTGACTCTCCAGAATGCTCTGTCTATTCATTGCAGAAAGTGGGAAGACAAGGTGAATGGGGTTAGAAAAGGTCATTCCTGTGAGTCTCGAAGGTCTGCCATTACTGCTCTGACCCTATCCTTGCGCAGGTATGAGACGGAGCTGGGCTTGCGGCAGCTGGTGGAGTCGGACATCAACGGCCTGCGCAGGATCCTGGATGAGCTGACCCTGTGCAAGGCTGACCTGGAGGCCCAGGTAGAGTCCCTGAAGGAGGAGCTGCTCTGCCTCAAGAGGAACCATGAGGAGGTGAGACCAGAAATGAGAAATGAAGAAACCCGATTCAGTGTCAGGCTGAGGGTGGCTTTAGTCTTTGGAGTGGCAGAATCAGGAGTACCAGGCTGAAGGTGACTTTATAAATTTCCTTGAAAAACACCAAAACTTCATGATGAAAGAAAAATATTGAGAGATGAAACCTATCCTTGTTCCCAGATAAGATATATCTTTCATTCAAAACTGGTGCATCATTTGAGTTTCCCAGGGGACCTCCATCGGCTTGTGATTGGTTACTGAGTTGTAGACTGAGTCTCAGCATCAATCTAATCAGGCTGTGCAAAGTAATTTCTCTCCCCCAAAGACCAAAAAAATCAAGTCTGGTAAATCTGAGTCTCTTTCAAAGTCTTGGTGAAGAGTGATCTGAGGCTTCTTCTCTCACCTGGGTGGGGCCCTGACACGATCTTCTTACTTGATGGCAAGAATTGTTTGATATACAATATGAAATTGTACAGCCAATTCATTGTATTATGAGGTTATCTGCAGCCAGTCTGCAAATTAGGAAAGTTGAGTATTAGTCCGTCCTTCAGTGGCATCCATGCAAATCCTTGGGAATTTTTTTCTGAAGTCAAGTGTCATGGCACAGTCATGGTGTGGAGGGAGCTGGGTCACATGGAACGCAGACCACTTTGCCTTGAGTTGTCACAGATTGCTGCACTACAAGTTTCTTTTCTGAGAAAATAGACTAACAGGGCTTCAACAAGCAATGCCATTTCTTAGAGTCCACTCTTCATTAAGGATAGTCACTCTTGCACTTTCTGCATCCACAGGAAGTCAACACCCTGCGTAGCCAGCTTGGAGACCGCCTCAACATCGAGGTGGACGCGGCCCCCACCGTGGACCTGAACCGTGTGCTCAACGAGACCAGGAGTCAGTATGAGGCCCTGGTGGAGACCAACCGCAGGGACGTGGAGGAATGGTTCACCACCCAGGTGGGCATCTCAGCACGTGGTCGCTCAGGACCCGAGGCCCCGTGGGGCCCTTTAGGCAGGATCTGATCCTGTCTTCTTCCCTGTGGTGTTTCAGACCGAGGAGCTGAACAGGCAGGTGGTGTCCAGCTCGGAGCAGCTGCAGTCCTACCAGGCGGAGATCATCGAGCTGAGACGCACGGTCAACGCCCTGGAGGTGGAGCTGCAGGCCCAGCACAACCTGGTGGGTACTGTTCAGCTGTCCTGCTGAGAAATGTGAAGTCGGGGAATCGGAGTCACTGGGATGCCCTCTGGGCCACACTCTCCCTGACTCTTGAAGCTGTGACTTCTTGGGAGCCCCATGGAGAAGCCCACTGAAGGAGCAGCTCTGTGACGTTCTTTATCCCCCCACAGAGAGACTCTCTGGAGAACACGCTGACGGAGACGGAGGCCCGCTACAGCGCCCAGCTGTCCCAGGTGCAGGGCCTGATCACCAGCGTGGAGTCCCAGCTGGCGGAGATCAGGAGTGACCTTGAGCGTCAGAACCAGGAGTACCAGGTGCTGCTGGACGTCCGGGCCCGGCTGGAGAGTGAGATCAACACGTACCGGGGCCTGCTGGAGAGCGAGGACTGCAAGTGAGTACCCAGCTGGAGGTAGCTAATGAAGCCCAACACACATCGCGCTACTTCTCAGTTGGACTCCAGCCAAAGATCGCATACCTTGGAAAGGAAATTATACCTTTACACCAGACATGCTCAAACAGGACTCAGAAAACACAACACAGCTGTCATTAAAAACATAAATTGGCAAGAATTGTTTGATGTCCAAACTGAAATTGTACAGCCAATTCTTTGCATTCTACCATGATAATATTGATATGAGATCAATGATATTTCTTGCATTTTATAATACTGTATTGTGTAGAGGGTACGTTTCCATCTACTACCTTATCTGACCTCACGGTGACTACCAGGCAGGCTAGACCAGTATTCTCCTCATTCTATAGGTGAAGAAACTGGGGCGTGGAGAAGTTAAGTGACTTGCCCAAGGTCATCAGCTCAGAGGGGACAGTGTTGGAGTCAAAGCCAGAGGGTTAGAGTTTCTGTCCAGTGCGTTGGCACTCTGTGATAGGAGACCATTAGCAATTTGATAGCGAGCTTTGCAGCGGGGAAGCCTGTGGCCTTCTCTGTTGTAGGTTAGGCCAAGCCCCCACAGGCATTCCACTCTTGGGGTCTCTCTGGTCTATATTACAAGCCTCCCTCCATTCACCTTTCCACATCATTCTTTTTCTCCAGGCTGCCCTGCAACCCCTGCGCCACAACCAACGCGTGCGGCAAGTCCCTCGGGTCCTGCGTCTCCAATCCCTGCACCCCCTGTGTGCCCCCTGTGCCCTGCACGCCCTGTGCCCCCCGCCCCCGCTGCAGGCCCTGCAACACCTTTGTGCGCTAGAGCCCGGGGCTGCCAGAGGAGCAAGGAGGCAGGGCCGGAGGCTCTAGGGCTTTGACCTGGCACTGACTCATTTGAAAAAAAGGGCCTGAAAACACAATTTGCCTGGCTGGAGCTGCCCAGTAAGGCAGCCAAGAAACTCACCCAGCCTACTCCAGCCCACCCTTTCCCACCCTACTTTCCCTGCCCACCCTTTCCTTCATTGTGTCTGTTCCTTCTTTGCTTGCCCAGAGAACCCTCCCAAGTGCCAGCGGCTTTCCCTTGTAACCTCCTAATAAACTTGATTTCCCTGGCAAAGCAGATGTCTTTCTCACTGGTATTCATTTGTTTCGCCGTGCCCATCACTTGAGTGCTCTATAAAAAGCACTGGAGGGTCAGGCCATATAATGGCCTGACTCTTGGATACAGGAACCGTTCCATGCCTGGCGGGCAGTTGGCTGGCCTGGTGCTCTGGACCCAAGGGTGAGGCAAGGTGGCAGGAGGGAGGACAGGGCAGCAGCAGTGCTGTGGCTCCTCTCTCCTCTTGACCATTCCTGCATCTTCTCACTCTTCCCTCTTGACCTGGACGTCTTCTAGAGCCGACTGTATCCAAATCTGAAGGGAGGAGGCGTGAGCTGGGTGCTGGAAAGAAGCTCTGGAAAGCTCATCTTTTCTTAGCAGGAAGTTTTAGGTCCAGTGCTATGTTATCTTGGTTACTGGTGGTCTAGGCAGCCTCAGGACCACCCAGCGAAGGGACCCTCTGGCTTGCCTGCCGTGCCCAGGATGTCCTCCTTACCCCTGTGCAGATGGATCACTGCCAGCCTGGGCTCCAGCTGCTCACTTCCCCTCCCAGCTCTGGGGCTCAGAGATCCCATCAACTTTTCATTTGATACTTCTGCCTTTCTCAATTCAATCCAACCAGTACCTGTTGAACACCTACTCTGTTCAGACCCTGGATGGTGGGGAGGGGAGAGACACATAAAAAAAGACACAGTCCTGGCTACAAATTATTTACAATTTGTTAAAAGGGATAAAACTGGTCCCCAAGTAGTGCTATTATAAGGCACGGTCCCTGGCACTGTCAACAGTCAGGCTGGTGCTGCGAGGAATACTGAAAGTGACATCAGTGTTCATCAAGAAAGAGTGTCTGTCTTTAACTCAAATGAAGAATCACAGAAGTGATAAGCATTGACTTGCTAAAACCTCAGAGGACCATTTTGATATGAAGTCATCAGAGACCACCCAGGTCTCGACGTTTTCCAACTAACCTACCCCATCACACCAGGCTTTCTGAGGCTGGTATAGAACCCCACTTTGGTGAAACACAGTCTTGTGTACTGAAAGAACCACATGGTTGAAATTATATATATATATATTTTTTGTTGTTGTTGTTGTTGTGGAGGAAGATTGACCCTGAGCTAACATCTGTTGCCGATCTTCCTTTTTTTTTTTTGCTTGAGAAAGATTGTCTCTGAGCTAACATCTGTGCCAATCTGCCTCTATTTTGTACGTGGGACGCCACCGCAGCATGGCTTGCTGAGTGGCGTGTAGGCCCCCACCTGGGATCTGAGCCCCAACCCTGGGCCACCAAAGTGGAGCACGTGAACTTAACCACTATGCCACCGGGCCGGCCCCATATATTTTTTTGATAAAACAACTATTTATCTTCTCTACCATAATTATTCCCTTGATTCTTATTTTTCAAGCTCAAGTTCCAGGATGGATTCAGATTTACACACCTCGCTACTTGGCGTGTGAGAAGCCTCTGACCCAGAATTCCTTCCCTGATGTGATTCACCACCATGTCTGTGATTTCCTCCAAATCCAAGGTCAAGCTAAGTCCAGAGGCCCTTCCTAATTTTGCTTATTCCTTTATTCCACATCCTGCTTACATATATTATTTTATAATAGTGCAAAAGTAATGCTAATAGCTCTTGTGACAGGCAGAATAATTGCTCCCCCTCCCTGACCAAAGATGTCCACGTTCTAATTCTTAGAACCTGGAAATACGTTAGGTTACACACAAAGGGAAATTAAGGTTGTGGATGGAATTAAAGTTGCTAACTAGCTGACCTTAAGATGGGGAGATTATCTTGGATTATTTGGTGGGCCCAATGTAGTCACAAGGGTTCTTAAAAGTAGAAGAGGGAGGCAGAAGAGAGTGAGAGGGAGATATGACTGTGGACAGAGGTCAGAGCGATGTGATATGAGAAGGAATTCACCTGTCGTTGCAGGATTTGAAGATGAGGGAAGGAGGCCATGAGCCAAGGAATGCGGATGGCCTCCAGATGCTGGTAAAGTCACGGAAATGGATTGTCCCCTGAAGCCTCCAGAAGGAACACAGCCCTGCCAACATCTTGATGTTTTTTTATATTGTGGTAAAATACGTACAATATAAAGTTTACCATTTTAACCACTTTTAGTGTTTAATTCAAGGGCATTAAGTACATTTCATTGTTGTGCAATCATCACTACCATCCTTCTCCAGAACTTTTCCATCATCCCAAACTGAAACACTGTACTCACTAAACAATGACTTCCCAATCCCCTCTGCACCCAGCCCCTGGCAACCTCTATTCTACTCTCTGTCTCAATGAATTTGACTACTCTTGGTACCTCATATAAGTGGAACCATACAGTATTTGTCCTTTTGTGTCTGGCTTATTTCACTCAGTATAAAGAACCTTTTCAAGGTTCACCCATGTTGTAGCCTGTATCAGAATTTTATTCCTTTTAAAGATTGAATAATATTGCATCATATGTATACTACACATTTTGTTTGTCCATTCATCCATTGACGGATATTTTGGGTTGTTTCCATCTTTTGGCTCTTGTGACTGTTGGTTCCTTTGATGTTATTGTAAACGTATTTTTTTCTTAATTTCTTTCTTTTTTTTTTTTTGTGAGGAAGATCAGTCCTGAGCTAACATCCGATGCCAATCCTCCTCTTTTTGCCAAGGAAGACTGGCCCTGGGCTAACATCTGTGCCCATCTTCCTCTACTTTATATGGGATGCTGCCACAGCACGGCTTGATGAGCAGTGCGTCAGTGTGCGCCCGGGGTTCTGAACCTGCGAAATCCGAAGTAGAGTGTGCACACTTAACCACTAAGCCACAGGGCTGGCCCCTTAATTTCCTTTTTTGATTGTCCATGCTAGAGTATAGTAATGCAACTTGATACCTTAATTTTAACCCGGTAAGAATAAAAATTTGGTTTTAGACCCATGTCAGACTTCTGACCTATAGAACTTTAAGACAATAAATTTGTGTTGTTTTAAGCCACTAAATTTGTGGTAATTTAAGACTGTACCAGTAGGAAACTAATACAGCTCACGTCTATTGAACATCACCTGTGGGTCAGGCAAAATACTAGGAGGTAATCTTATAACAATGCTGCAAATTAAACCCATTTTACAGATAAGGAAACTGAGCCTTGGAAATTTGCTTGTAATCACAGTTGGTGATTAACAACTATGGGATCTGAACTGGCTTCTAGCTATAGTTGCACATAAGACACGACTGTAAAGTACGGAGAATGATTAAAAAAATCAGAGCAGAACGAATACATCAAGGTCAACGACATTCTTCAGAGTTGGTCCCTACACACAGATTTCAACTAATTTTTGACAAGTATCTTTAGGAATTGGCTTTAGAGTCAATTACAAGCCATAGTCATATGGAGGTGTTTTTATTTTTTTGGAAATTATCTAACTTGATTGTCTACCTTATTCACAAGGTTCTCTTTGAATAGCTTCCATAAAAGCAAATCCACCCTTAGAGGACAAATGGTTGCTATCAACAAACTGGATATTAAAAAGATACAGACATTGCCACAACAGAAAGTTCCAAACATGTTTTGAACAGAGAAGGCAGCCCTGGAATAAACGGAGATTCTGTCCAGAAACAAATCTTTTTGGATTTGTAAATTCTGCCATGTTTTTTAAAAACAAAAATTTTGATCTTTGTAGCTACACCTTGATTTTGTAAATATATGTGTACTACATTCCCTTAAACATCTCTATATGGCTTTGAAATTGTTCCCAGGTGCTCTGTCATCATCATCAAATGCACACTGAGAACAGTGGTTCTCAGCCTTGGTAGTGCTTTGGAATCACCCTGGAAACTTAAAAAAAATGCTGCGGCCTGAGTCTGCCCTCAGTCTGATTTCCTGGCCTGGGATGCAGCCTGGCCACTGGGAGTTTGAGAAGCTCTACAGGTGATTCCAATGAGCCAGGTTGCAACCCATTTACCAGAATCTGGGTTCTAGTTCTGACTTATCCTCTCATGAGCTCTGTGTCTTTGGACAAGATACATAGCTTCTCTGAGCCTCAGTTTCCCCAAAGTTAAAGTGGAGATAACAGTATCTTCTCTACCTGCTTTATACACTTGCCAAGAGGATCATGCAAGATTGTGTTTATGGACACTTTGTAAACTAGACATTTTTATTAGGATTGTTAATCATTTTGGTTGTTGCTGACCTAACACCAAGTTAAGCTTCTTAAGGATAGAAAAGTATGGTTATCTTTTTTTTTTGGCTTCATGTCCAAGAGTAGAATTTATATATCATCCTGTTGTCTTTCACACCACCATTTCTTTCTTCTTGAAATCCCCCATCTTGCTCTGCACCAAGAGTATATGCTCTGCTCAGCATTATTTGATACCGTTTGGTCCCAGGCCCATCTTCTGTTTGGGGTCTCAGGTCTCTTCTCGGTTGGCATGTCCAGTGCCCTTTGGTGACCTGTTTTATCGGTTTCTGGGTTGTCCTGGTCTGAACTCTTAAGCCGACTGGGCATATCACTCTCAGACGTTTGGCTTTCCCCTAGCCTTGTACCCTGAATATTTTTCCTGATTCTTTTCCTTTCAGTTTCCCTGAAAATTTTATATTTGCTATGGGGTAGAGCTAAGGCACTTTTTTTCATTGTTATATCTGGAGTCAAAGTCATTGTTTGAGTCTTCGAGGCGTGAGGCTGTCAGCATCTACAGGAAGAGCAAGGCTGTCCAGGAGTGCTCAGCATTTTCCTCTATAAAAGCCCATCCCATTACTTCCAGGAGTCACGCCTCATCACAAGCTGTGGCATTTGTCATTTTTTAACCCCCATTTTACTGAGGAGCAAAGCAATACGTAGGAAGCCTAGGTGTGTCTTCCTGGCTGTACTCAGAGCTGGCATTGGAATTCATGATCTCGTTTCCATGTTTTCCCCCAGTTCTTGTGTTTTGACACACTGACTAGGCAGCGTCTCATCTCTTTAATTCACAACGAGGTGTGATGGGCCAGGAGACTTGAGTCTACTTACTTGTGTCATTTGGACATGTTAAATTTCTTCCCAGTGTCTCAGATTCTTCATCTCTGATACAGGGTGACAATAATGGAATCCAAACACCCAGCATTTTGGGTTAGGATGGAACAGTATGAGTGGAGGGTCCTAGTAGACTATCTGACTAGAAAGTGATCTATTGATATTAATTTCCTTCCTACCTCACTTTCTGGGCCTCAGTTTTCTCCTCCATAAATTCAGTTCTTTCTAGCAATAGACTTCTTTGATTCTAGGAAACAGAACTTATCTTTGAGATGAAATACTACAGGGATAAAAGTTTAGGGCTAGGCAGGTAGGCTTTCTCTCAGATTCTAAATCACCTTAGGTCATGCCATTGTGCATTTTCATTTGCTTAGATGCCAAGAAAAGGCAATCTAATTTCCAATCTGGACATATCAACCAATTATGAAAAAGGATGGCTATTTCCCTGTAGAGAAAAGTTAATTAGCATAACTTGGTCTTAGTTCAGGAAGGTACCATAGAGAGTAACTGGGTGAGAGGGCTGCTTGGGCCGAGAGGCCTTTGGAGGACTGATGGGGAATGGAGGGTTTGGGAAACTGGGCCCCAGTGAGGACCAGACGCAAAAACTATAAAGAGAGGGGCAATGAGCAGAAACGAATTTAAGATTTCCTTTCCCTCACAAAGCCAGAGAAGCTTCTGTGCCAAACGTTTGCACTGTGTTTAGGTATTCAGGCTTAGGAGTTAGACATCTGAATTGTTCAAGTCCCAGCTTTGCCACTTATTGGCTGTGTCTTGGGAAAATTCTGAGCCTTTCCCAATCTGTTAATTTATCTGTAAAATGGGAATAATTTTATAGGCCAATATTACAGAGCTGTTGGGAGAATCAAATGAGAAATGTGCCATAGCACTTAGCATCCTGTTTGGCACATAATAAGTATACATGAAATGGTATCATCATCATCTCCCTCATCATCAACACCACTACCACCACCACCATCATCATTACTATGAATGCTTGCACAGAAATGTAAGGCTGGAGGATTCCCGGAGGATGAATAGAACCCATTTCAATGCCAGTACAAGAAAGGAGGCTTTGGTGGCAATACAACCCCATGTAGAGAACTTGTCACCCCCAAGAACCACCCCAAATAAGATAACCAAACCCACAAGATCAGGAACTTAGCAGAGAAGGTTGGGACAATGGGCCATCTGCCAACTTCCTATTCCAGCCACCATGTTCAAAACTTGCATTTTTGTTGATTAATCTATGAATATAATTCTGTGTCCCTAGCGCTTGCAAGGTAAGCGAGTGAGGTTTGATCACCATTGAGTTGGCATGGGCAACGTGCCTAGTGTCTGCTCAACAAAATTGAATATTCACAAAATTCTTCATCTGAGCCAACAATAGTAGGGGGAACGTTACATAATCATCATCACCACCGCCTCTAACCATATTTACACACAATATCTTACTTAACTTTCACAACAAAACTATAAAGTGGACAGCATTATTATTACTTCAATTTAAGAGATGAAAAAAACGAGAGTCAATAAAGGGAACTTCTCTGAGCTCATATTGTCAGTAAGGATGTGAACCTAGGTCCTTTAGCTCCAAATGTGTGCTTTTCTGTTCCTCCCACATTGCCTTTGAAATCTGGACAAATCCTTCTTGAATGACTCATACTGTGTTCCACAAATAATCTTTTTGGACTTCTTTCTGAACCATGATTTTGTTTCTGTGCAGAACAAAGGAGAGGTAGAGTGACAGAATTTAGAAGGTGAGATGGGGAGGGCTACTTTGATAAGATGCATTATTGGGCAATAGGGAGACTCACAAAGGTTTGGAAGAGTCAAAGGGTCTCTGATCTCAGAGGTTATGGAGAGGTGATCACTCATCAGAGACGGTCTTTACATCTTAGGGACGACAGAGTCTCTGTGCCTTGTTCTGAGAGCATCTCAGGCTGGCAGATTCACAACTCGAGGGGTATTCAGTGCTCTCAGAAATAAGAGTAAGTCTAGGAAGAAGGTGAGAGAAATTTCCAGAAACTTTGAGATATGGTCACCATGATGCAAAGATAGCTCTTAGTATCTCATTCTGATTTTCCTTTCTTGATGAGTCTGAAGTATTATGCTTCAGATTTATGTCTCAACACTGCCACTGGATCTCTCACTCTGTGGACTATTCCCAGCATAATTTTCTTTCTAGATATTTCTTCTCTTTCTCATCTTTAGGGAGATTGTTGCTTCAGTGCAGGTAAACTTTTTCTGTAAAGAACCAGATGTTAAATATTGTAGGCTCTGCGGGTCATATGGTCTCTGTTGCAACTACTCAACCCTGCCATTGTAGCACAGAAGCAGCCATAGACAATACCTGAATGAATGAGCATGGCTGTGGCCCAACAAAACTTTATTTACAAAAAAAGGCAGCAGGCCAAACTTGGCCTGTGGGCCATAGTTTGCTGATCTCTGCTTTAATGTTATTCTCATCCAACCAGACGATTTCATTTCCCAACCATCAATACTTGATTATTTTCAGTCTCTCCATGTATTGACAAATGTTTTAAGCCCCAGCTAACACTCATACTGAGTAAGGCTCAGGATGCTTGCAGCTAATACACGACAAGTTTCTGCTATAAAGCCAAGTTGAACTGAACACTGAAATGTGGGTAGACTGGGGAGAAAAGGGCCACCCAGAAGACTGTTCACTCCAAACTCTCTTTCTAGGGAGTCTAGTGGCAGAACCTCATGAGTGAGGAGTCCCAAACAACTCCACCCCATGTCCCTGACTGTCCTCCCTTCTGAGTAATGGGGAGAGCCACTTGGGGCTGTGATGATTCTGCCTCCTTTGAAGCCATCTGATGAAACTCTGATTTCACCAACCACTAGCACCTAGGAAGACCCTGGTGTGACACAGCTGAATGGAATAATTTTATGGGATGAGAGGAGACTCTTTGGAGGCATCTAACTAGCATATTTTGGAAAAAAAATTAGCTGAAAGGAATTACCTGAAAAATTAGGAAACTATGCTGTATGCCAAGCCCCCACCCACCATTAAGAGTATAAAAGGACCACGGAGGAAGGAGAGACTCAAACCTCACCCACGTCCACCTGCATCAGCTCACCTGCTCTTCCGTCAATTCTCTCAGCACCATGCCTTACAACTGCTGTCTGCCCAACGTGAGCTGCTGCTCCAGCTTCTCCTCCCGGCCCTGCGTGCCCCCCAGCTGTCGCAGCTGCACCCTGCCCGGGGCCTGCAACATCCCCGCCAACGTAGGCAGCTGCAGCTGGTTCTGTGAGGGCTCCTTCAACAGCAATGAGAAGGAGACCATGCAGTTCCTGAACGACCGCCTGGCCAGCTACCTGGAGAAGGTGCGCCAGCTGGAGCGGGACAACGCAGAGCTGGAGAGCCGCATCCGGGAGCGGAGCCAGCAGCTGGAGCCGGGAGTGTGCGCTAACTACCAGTCCTACTTCCGCACCATCGAGGAGCTCCAGCAGAAGGTGAGGGGGAGGGTGTCCATATAGGGGCGCAGCAGGAGCTGGCTGTCTTTGAACAATAAGACATTCTCAAATTCCAGTGGTCCTCACAGTAGACTCTTCTTTTCAGATTCTATTTGCCAAGTCTGAGAACGCCAGGCTGGTGTTGCAGATTGACAATGCCAAGTTGGCCTCTGATGACTTCAGAACCAAGTACGTTGAGACTTTTGGGCCAGCTGACCTGCAAGACCCCTATGGCTCTTTCATGGCCCTATGGGCCTAACATTGCCTGGAAGGGAAGAGAAAGCCATTTCTCCCTTTTTATTTCCCTTCTTAAGGCTGGTTATGTAAAACCAGTTTCAAACAGAGATCTAGACTCATGTGCTGTCTGCTCTTCAGTCTATATTGGTCTTTCTGAAAGGCCTTCTTAAACCGTCAAATTCAGAAATTGAAATTAATTGTTCTTGGGGAATGGATTGATTTGATGGAATATTAACCACCAAAATTGAGAGGAGAATGAGAGACTCCATCTCGTGAGTCCCCACGGGTGCCTTCTGATGTTAGGGTGAGTCAGGGGCTTCTCTAGCCTATTCATGCAGAGCTTGAGGGAAACATGGAAGGGAAGAGGTGGAAAACCGAATCAGTTCACAGAGAGCCAGGATAGTCCTAGCCACACAAGATGCGGTACAGGGAGATCGGCTTCTTTCCCGGCTCATCCTCCCACTCGGATCTGTGTGTGCAGGTACGAGTCGGAGCGTTCTTCGCGGCAGCTGGTAGAAGCGGACATCAACAGCCTACGCAGGATCCTGGACGAGCTAACCTTGTGCAAGGCTGACCTGGAGGCCCAGGTGGAGTCCCTGAGGGAGGAGCTGCTCTGCCTCAAGAAGAACCATGAGGAGGTGAGAGAAAATGAAAAAAAAAATAGGCTTCAGAGCTAAGCCTTTAGCACTGGGAATCAGGGGGCAATTGCCGTCAGGATCCCTGGGCTGGGACCCTTCTCTGAAGAACTCAAGGTCAGCTCAGGGAATAATGATGCTATTCCCATACCAAAGAGTGGGGTGAACTGCGAGGGTTGGGCAGGTGGTAGAGATGCTGAGGAAGGCCATCCATTTATTGAGGTCTGCTCTCTGCTGGTTACTGTTAGGTCCTGAATTGGGTGGTAGAGATGGAGGAAACAAAAGAAATAAGACATGGCTTTCTCTTCAAAGAGCTCACAGTCTAGTGTCTAGTCTGGGGAGATGGCCATGTAAAATCGTAGTGTATAACACAGGCAGAGGGAACTAAGTACTGTATGAGACACACGAGCAGTGTGCTCTGGGAACAATCCAGTCTGCCTGAGAGAGGATAGGGGACTCTTCTCAGAGGCAAGTCATGGGAAGGAGGAGGATTTTAATACTTGCGTGTTCTGATCTGAGGGAAGAGGCTGAGCAAAGACACAGAGGTGGTGGAGCAGGGTACATTTAAGTATGGCCCATGGATCACTGTGGCTGGGCAAGCAGGACCCACAGAGAGGTGATGCAAAATGAAGTGGGACCTGCACGTGCCAGAAAGTTTGGACTTAGTCTTATAGGAAATGTGAGCATGTTTCAGTTTCATGGGAGAGGAATTGATGTGATCCCTACTTGGGTTTATTCCTGTGATATCTGTCAGTCTTTGAGATTGATCAGGATGTTACATTCAGTGCATTTTTGGCAGGGTTGTGCACACTTTCCTACAGCAGGAAGATAGCAGATCCACTTCTGTGGGTTCATTCCTTCCCCTTCCTCCATCAGGAAGCCAACTCCCTGCGTAGCCAGATTGGAGACCACCTCAACATCGAGGTGGACGCGGCCCCCACCGTGGACCTGAACCGTGTGCTCAATGAGACCAGGAGTCAGTATGAGGCCCTGGTGGAGACCAACCGCAGGGACGTGGAGGAATGGTTCACCACCCAGGTGGGCATCTCAGCACGTGGTCGCTCAGGACCCGAGGCCCCGTGGGGCCCTTTAGGCAGGGTCTGATCCTGTCTTCTTCCCTGTGGTGTTTCAGACCGAGGAGCTGAACAGGCAGGTGGTGTCCAGCTCGGAGCAGCTGCAGTCCTACCAGGTGGAGATCATCGAGATGAGACGCACGGTCAACGCCCTGGAGGTGGAGCTGCGGGCCCAGCACAACCTGGTGGGTACTGTTCAGCGGTCCTGCTGAGAAACGTGAAGTCGGGGAATCGGAGTCACTGGGATGCCCTCTGGGCCACACTCTCCCTGACTCTTGAAGCTGTGACTTCTTGGGAGCCCCGTGGAGAAGCCCACTGAAGGAGCAGCTCTGTGACATTCTTTATCCCCCCACAGAGAGACTCTCTGGAGAACACGCTGACGGAGACGGAGGCCCGCTACAGCGCCCAGCTGTCCCAGGTGCAGGGCCTGATCACCAGCGTGGAGTCCCAGCTGGCGGAGATCAGGAGTGACCTTGAGCGTCAGAACCAGGAGTACCAGGTGCTGCTGGACGTCCGGGCCCGGCTGGAGAGTGAGATCAACACGTACCGGGGCCTGCTGGAGAGCGAGGACTGCAAGTGAGTATGAGGCAAAGGATTTCTGGGAAAATGTGTGTGGTGGGACTATAAGACATTGTGGGCACACACATGTTGTGTCCACTACGTGACAATTAAGCAAATGTGGAAGGTCAGAGGTGAAGAGCATATATCCCTTGCCTCAGGGAGCTCACAACAGAGAGGTGATGGTAGAGAGATTGTTACCCAACAGTTATTGTTGTGAGTAAGGCAGATTAAGTTCCATGAGAGCTCAAGAGCATGAGATAATATTTTTCAGAAGGACAATTTTCCACCTCTGCACATGGCATTCTGGGACAGGGAGATGGATTTGGTAACAATCAAATTTGATTCCAACTAACTCAACAATTGAGAGTTCATAGCTTGTCTCATTAAGCACCCTAGGGCTCTCCACTCTTCTCCCTAATCCATTCTAAATCTCTCTGTCCTTCCAGGCTCCCCAGCAACCCGTGTGCCACCACCAATGCTAGCAGCATCTCCTGCGGGCCCTGTGGCATCTCTCAAAAGCGTTGCTGTTAATATATAAACTTGCATCCTCTTTGAAGATAACAATGAAGCCATTTAGATGAAGCATAGGAAAAGTCCCCGGGTCCTGCCTTTGCTGGAGCACAGTTGCCATTTAGAAACCATGTTGTGCCAACTGTGATATTTCTAGACATGGAAATGCTTCCAGACCCAGCAAGCAAAGATACACATCATTACCTTCCATTGTCTGGAAAACTCCTTCCTGTTGAAGGTTGAGTCTCTTTGTTTCTGAAGATGTCCAGCTCCCTGTAATCTGAGCTCCAGGTATTACTTTAGGGTGTTTCCTGCACTTGTGTTTCCTGCTTTTCTTGCTTCTTGGGTATTCTCTGGAATGCAAAGAGGCTACTTCATTTACTTCCCAATAAACTTTATTTCTCTGGCATAGTAAATGTGTTTCTCATCATATTCATGCATTGTAAAGTACTCATCACAGCTATTTCATAAAAATACCCCTTCATCAGGAGGATGAAATGGGTTAAATGACTGACTCCAGCCATTGTGTTCCACTGGTTAATACTGATGAGGAGGGAGAGATATCCTCCTGGGAGGCCCCCAGAAGGGGAGACCATGCAGAAAACCTGGCCTTCAACACCCACACCCAACCTGCCATGGCTGCAGCGCCCTTGGCAATTCTGAGGATCGTCCCCAAACTTCACTGCTATCTCCACTGTCGCCCTCATCACTCTGGAACTCTATGCTTCCCCTTTCTCCTAAACTGTGATGACCAGCTTCTGTAGAAACTGCTCAAAGAGGAGCTGCCCTCTCCTCTCAACCTCACGGCTATACCTGCAACTCCAATATAGATACCTGTCTCTCCCTCGAAATGGACCTTCATTGATTTCCATAACTTGGCACACTCTGGCTCCTCTTATTATATCTCCAACTGCCCATTCTCTGTCTCCTCATTGGCCTGTCTTCCCCTTTCTGTCCAAAGTGGAGGAAATGCCTAGATCCTCGGTTCTCTGTTTTTCTCTTTCTACATCCCTGTTCATGGAGAACTAGCACCTCTGTGCTGATGACTCCAGAATCTCACTCTCACCTGAGCTCAAGTTCCAGGTCTTCAGTTGCCCATAGAACAGTTCCGCTTGGTATCAGCCCGTCACATCACATTCCGTTGAATCAAAACTTATCTTTGCCGAACTGGTTCATCTTGCACCCACTTGTCATACCCAACACTTTGTTATCTAAAGATCTTTAAATGCAGGCAGGCATCTCCCCTTACCTCCCCCTCTTCAAGTTTATTCTTTCCTCTAGGTATTCATTCATATCTATAATGTTCTTCCATAATCTCTTTATCATTTCATTTTCTATGATTCCAAGAAAGGCCAATGTTCATTAAGTCTCCCCCAACAAACATTAATCCCACCCCACCCCCACTTGCCTCATCTCTGAATTTTTAAAGCTTTCAATTCTACCGGCCACTATCTCAATTATCCCTTCAATTTGACGCTATCTGACGGACACACTGCAGTCAATTGTCTATAGTGTGTGGCAGTACCATGTGGGGTGCTGAGAACACATGAATATGTGAACCCCAGTCCTGACCCACAGCATGTTTACAGACTAGAGGGGATAAGACAGAGACAACTGCATACACACAAACACTGATGTGGCTCAAGACAGAGTCAGTAAAGAATGATGAGTTTCCGAGGTGTGAGAGAGTGGTAAGGGGCTCTGAGAAGGAGGGAGCACTCGATCAGGGCTTTGAAAACCCAAATATTCTGTTCATATAAATTCTGTCCAGCTTTTTTGTTGCCTAAAGGCCCTTCAACAGTAAGTGAGTCAGTATCTTCACCTAATGAAAGCCTAGTATAAACCATAGACTACTCTAAGTGGAATAAATAAGGAACAGTCACACTAATGTGGATACATGAGAAGGTTATTAAAACTTTATATACTTCCCTTAGTTCCAACTTCAATCAACTATTACTGTATGTGGGCCAGCCCCATGGCTTACCGGTTAAGTGTGCGCACTCCACTGCTGGCGGCCCGGGTTCGGATCCCGGGCGCACACTGATGCACTGCTTCTCCAGCCATGCTGAGGCCGCGTCCCACGTACAGCAACTAGAAGGATGTGCAACTATGACATACAACTGTCTACTGGGGCTTTGGGGGGAAAAATAAATAAATAAAATTAAAAAAAAACTATTACTGTATGATATTAGCATAATTCTGACATAAAGTTTGATGGATATGTTTGGACAAGAGAGTGTGTGCAGGTCTATTTTTCCAAGCATGAACTTTGTCTGGTTTGAAAGTTTTTCCAAGCATGAAGTTTGTCTGGCAAGGAGATGAGGAAGCAGGAGCTGTGTTGAGAGCCTGACAGACCAATTCCTAGCCTGAAGCAGAGGATAAATGTGGTAGCAGAAGATGAAACTATAAAGTAGTTAGGGAGGACCATATCTGGCAGTGCTTTGAATGCTTATCTGTGAGATTGGCTTGTAAGGAAGGTTGGCATATGATCTATCAGATAGCTATGTGTAGTCTGGGTTGTGATGGGGTCTAGAAGTGGGTGGGGTTGGTTGGGAAAGAAGGGTGATCAATTAGGAGGCTGATGAGAGACAATAAGGACTGAGATGGGTGGAGATGGGGGAGTGGGTGGGGCAAGGGAGGGGTGGATTTCAGAGGCACAGCCTGGGATATGGAGGCTGTGAGAAACAATGGAGAGAGAAGGAAGGAAACTAGTATAGATTGAATACCTACTACGGGTCAACACGAGTGAAGTTTTTGAGCCTGAGAAAATGAAACAACAGTGGGTCTCCAGTGGCGAGAGCTGGAAAAGAATGACTAGATTTGGGACAGATACCAGAGAAATACTTAAATAAAGATGATAATAGAGCTGTACGAGTTGTTAAGACTGTTAAGGGGAAGATGTTAGAGTATGGAAGAACCTTGGGAACCACTGATAGAAATGACAGAGTAGGCCTGGAGCCCTCCAAAGTCCCTGACATGAGGTTCTGCCTTGCTTTAGCTGGGTCTCAAGGATAGAGATGACATCTGGTTATAAACAGCTAGAGAGGGAAATGGAGAAGCAGCTGAAGTGACACAGAAGTTGAAAGAAGTTAGAGTTTCGATGAGGGGATGGCCAACAGCATCCAGGTCAAGGAAGATGAGGATTCAGGCAAATCACTGGATATAGCAATGGGGAGCACTGGTAACTATTAAGAAAGCAGGGTCTGTGGGATGCTGGGGGAAGAAGCCTTATTTCAGTGGCTCTCACATCTGTCTCAAATCGCTAACTTGATAGTGAATTTAATGCACAGTTCAACACAACCCATTCATACTAAACATGAAGCTTGCTCTTGCTTTAGTCTCTGTGTACTACTAAAAATGCTGTAGCATCTGCTCTTCCCTTTGAGCGACAGAGCAGTCACACAAACAGATTTTCATTCTTTCTCTGAGTAGTGCCTGAAGCCAGCTTTGCCAGAAGACTAGGACCATTAAGTTACATTGTCCTGGATTGTTTCATGTTCTTCTTGACTCCTCTATTCTAGACTAGGTACAGGTAAAAATATACTGATGAACTTTGTTTGCATTTTTCTGACATGGCTTGGTCCCTTAAGACCCCCAAACTCCATTCCCATCATGAGTCTGGGACTGAATGTAAGAGAAACAATGGTTACTCTGGAGAGGTTTTGTGGAATGGGCCCTGAATCCCATTTTGAGGTGTCTATACTTCTCTTTGCTCAGCCCATCTTACTACTGAGCTAGCATATTCTCCAGGTCCTCTCCTGCTCGTCCCTCATTGGAAATCCTATTTGAGCATCTTCTCAGAGCCAGATCTGTTAGCTAAGTTCCTGGATTACCATCATACTTTCTCCCCTCAATATAGTGAGGCTGGACAATTGATAAATTGACAACAATTGCCTTTATGGAACGGCCCGTGGAAGCCCTATATCCTGTTCTTATAAGCAGCTCTAACTGGGGCTGGCCCAGCATGGTGGGCTGGTGTTGGTATTGAACAGTATTTCTGATTTTCTGATTCCTCAGTGGGTCACTCTTCGTCTCTCTTTGGCATAAGTCAGTCCTCCTGGCCTGTGTGTGCCCAGTGATACCATTCCTGGTCCCTCCTTGCCATTTGTACACATTAAAATATAATTAATTGATAAGTGGCCCAATACGTTACTTTGCATTTCCCAAAGAATACATTTGATGTTTCTCATGATGAGAATTTCAAGTGCCAGTACCTGGCCATCAGGGAAGATAGCTTTGGGAAGGAAGAAGAAGGCCTTCTAATGCCTGTAAAGTCCTGCCACAGGGAGGATGGCCTCAGCAGATCTGCCCGACTCCATTCCACGGTTAACTACCACTGGTGAGTTTGGGTGTGATCTCTCCCCTGGAAATAGCCTTGGCTTCCATAATAAATAGTATCCTTAATCCTCAGCTGCAATTTGCTCACATCTGGAGACCAGACGCCTTACCAAGGCGTCTGCCACAATTACCTGAGCAGGTGTAAAACCTTTCTGTTTGTTAGGATTTGATTTGCTCATCATGTTTATTGAAGGGTCATTGACTACAGACAATGTCATAGCTTATGTAAAGGTAGGAATGCACAGCACACAGTAAGTGGAATAAATAAAAAGCAATTGCCTTCCAGAATTCCTGGGAAGCTAATTGAACCTTGGCTCTTTCCTCAATAGACCAAAATCGTCTCAACCATAATTAACTCAAGACCACGTAGCTACGCAGCAATCATTGTTACTTCTACTCAAGATGCAGGAATAGTCATGTTTTCTAAACTCTGCCCTCCACTTTTGAAGATACAAGTATACTTACCTCTGGACTATTCCATTCTGACTGAAGTAGAAGCTACAGTAATGGCTATAGGGATCCCATGGACATATTTACCAGACTACAACACAGTATTCCTTTCCTATTTAAAAAGTGCAAGTGTCTAGATTTTCCTCTTTTGAAGCTTGGAGCATAGGAAAAGGGAGAAAGACAGAGAAAAGCTAATGAATCCAGCTATTTGCTTTATGTTATTTGATCTCATCCAATAGGGCTTCAATTGGTTTGGTATTGATTTTAAACCAGCACACCCATTCAACATCTCTCTAAAGGTAGAGATTCAGGCAGGAGAGGCAGAGAGCCATGATTGTGAACGTGGGTGGGATGTCAGCGCCTTCAGAGCACACAGCCATTTACTCCAAAGATGTCCTTTATGAAAGCATATATGAAACTCCACCTTGCAAATGACTTTTAGAATTGTACATTATTATTTTATAGTAACAATGTGTTTCTCATCCATTAAAGATGCTACTCAGTTTTGTTGTTTATCCCACTCATTAGCCTTGGTTCCAAATGATATCTGGTTGGTTCCAAAAATAAACATACCCTCAGAAGATGAAGATTTGCCTTCAATAAGGATAACCAAAAGAAAGTGTCCTAGGCTGCAAGGGCAAGTTCAAAGAAGTAATCCGAGTAATAGCTGTGTGGGAGGAATGAGTACATAGCTTCCAAAAGGAACTACTTTAAGGAGTATTTTTTACATTTTGAGAATGGACAGATTAAACATGAAATCCTCATAATTCACACCTCCATCTGGAATACCATGAGGGCAGAACATCTGTTTGTCAAAATGTATTGATGGTCACAAGAAGCCATTAACCATGTAATGATGTAGTGGCTTTTTAGGGTCACTTTTTGGAGAACTGGGCTCAGGTGTTTCTACATCAGATCAACTGGGGGTTCCTTTGTTTCAAGCTTCTAGTGGATATTACACTTTCTCACTTAGTAGATTTCCTTAGAATAGAAATGACCTTTGGTTCTTGGATAGAGAACAGGCTTTTATTTTCGGCCCACGCCAATTTAGAAGGGGATATTGTCTAGTAGTGGTTGAGCCTTGTTGAACTCAATCCATTTGTGCATTATTGCATCTCAGTGGTGAGAAGATTGGAAGAGAGAGATGGTGTGACGGAGAGAGTGTGGCTGTTGCAATCAGAGAGAGCCGGATTTGAAGGCTGGCTCCACCAGGTGACCCTGGGCAACCTCTCAGAGGCTTGGTGTCCTCAACTACAATCCCTGAAGGATTTTGTGAGCACTGAAGGAGATAATGCAGAGGAGGTGCTTCATACAGTGGGTGCTCAGTAAGCAGGAGCCATTCTAATAACAGTCACACTGTGTGCAAGCACATAGTAAGTCTTCATGCAGAGTAGGTGCTCCCAAGATGTTAGTTTTCTTAATGTTATGTGAACACTGAATGATAGCAGAAATAAAGACTGGGGGCCTTCCTAGAGCCCCCTAGGAAAAGAGTAGAACTGCCTCCAGGTGGCCTGGATGGAATGGCAAGGGACGTTGAACTGGATGGCTTCCTAAGTCCTTTCTGATCTCAGCTTCCAGAATTCCCCACCCAACAGTCTGGTTTCCAGGTGGGCTTCCTTAGATGGCTTTTCTCAGAGTCCTTAGTGAGTATGGGCTGGATGAGGCATAGACCTTTCCTCATTTAGGGGAAAGAGGTACAGAAGTGCCCCCAACTCTGGGGGACAGGGTACAGCTGTCACTCTAACTCAACACCCTGTGAATAAGTGGCAAGGGAATGGGCTGGTCACTTTGAAGTCAAACCATGAAGCTCTTACTTAACCAACCAGCAAGATTGGTGAGGAGTCCTGACTTAGCAAGAAGCCAGAGTAATACATTTTATGAGGTAAAGGACTCGTGTGAGGTGGCTAAACAACAAATGGAAAAATTGGTAAAGAGGGCAAAAGGAGGTAATGCTGGACGTGTGTGCCACACCCACTGCGGACAGAATATAAAGCTCTGGAGAGGACCAGGGCTTACACCAGAGAAGAGGAATCAGGCTTTGGAACTGACCTTCAGAGCTCCTCTCCCTCCAGCACCATGCCTTACAACTGCTGTCTGCCCAACCTGAGCTGCCGCTCCACCTTCTCCGCCCGGCCCTGCGTGCCCCCCAGCTGTCGCAGCTGCACCCTGCCCGGGGCCTGCAACATCCCCGCCAACGTGGGCAGCTGCAGCTGGTTCTGCGAGGGCTCCTTCAATGGCAGCGAGAAGGAGACCATGCAGTTCCTGAACGACCGCCTGGCCAGCTACCTGGAGAAGGTGCGCCAGCTGGAGCGGGAGAACGCGGAGCTGGAGAGCCGCATCCGGGAGCGGAGCCAGCAGCAGGAGCCGGAAGTGTGCGCCAACTACCAGTCCTACTTCCGCACCATCGAGGCGCTCCAGCAGAAGGTGAGGGGGTGGGCACCACACTGCCAACTTAGTAAATTATTTATCCAAATTTAACATACCCACTTCTGAATGGATCTAAGACTGTTTGAAGCTAATATTGAGAATAATAAAGACATAGACTTCACTGGGTTAGGTATGACACACCAATTTGTCTTTGAAAATCTCTTCGGGAGGCCCCACGAAGGAAGGGTGCAGACGGGGGAGAGGGTAAGGCATTAGGTCAAAATCAGTCACAGCAATCTTATGTTGCTTCTTACCTAAAACCAGGTTATCTGACTCTTTAGTTCTAGTAGGATATCCTGGTCTTGTTTTTAGAGCCTACAGCATTAAAAAAAAAAAAATTCACCTGAATTATTTCTTGGAGCCAGGAATTTCCTGAGTGAATCCGCAAATATTTAAAGCCTTTCAAAGCTGCAGCAAGAGACTGTGTCTATAGCAAAGCAAAGAGCTGTTGACTCCAAAAGCCTTGCTAATATACACAGACACAGTACCATCCACTAGAGCAGACTTGTGTACAAGTGAGAATTCGGGGCCAGAAATGCAGGAGTAGAAGTGGGGACAAGTGAAGAGTCTGCATAGAGATGGGACTTAGGACATGCTGTAGGTCTGGGAGGGCTTCACAGAAGAGGCAATATCTGAGCAGGGTTTGAAGGATGAGCAGGAATTTATATCCAATTGCACAAGCCCTTGATTCTCAGAGGGAATGGACTGTCCATTGTTCAGTAGTTCTGCTAAAGTGAATGCTGTTAAGGGGCCGTGCAATTTGAAGATCATGCATTCATCTACTCACGTTTAGTGACTACTAGACACAGTGCTGGAGCAAGGGATAAAGTACTGGGTAAGACAACCTCTTTCCTGCAGTGCTCACAGGCTAATAGAGGAGAGAAATGGAAAGCATGGAAACCAATGACCAGAGTGAAGGTGATGAGAAGTGTGACTGGCTGAGCGCAAAGTACTGTGGGAGGGCGTGGAGGAAGTGACCCCCTGCAGGAGCTGGGGAGGGTGGGGAATGAGGATTGTGTGAGGGGTCTTGTTAGGTGGTGAGGGCATCCCAGGGCACTCCAGGTAGAGGCAGAAGCTTCATGCAAAAGCCTTGTCCAGGGCAATATGATGGGAGGGTGCAGAGAGGTCAGCAGGGCTGGAATAACGGGATATGAGGGCAGGATAACCAACTTGTCCTGGTTTGCCTAGGGTTTTTCTGGGTTTAGCATCCCAGGAACCCCCTAGTTCTAAGCAAACTGGGGCACTGGTCACCCTATGTGAGGCTTGGTACCTAGTATGCTCAATTCCTGCCGGAAGCCTGAGGCAGACCAAGAGAAGAATTCATGACAAAGGGCACATTTCCCCTTGTTTTAGCTTTGAAATGATCAGTTCTATTAATTAGTCCTCCTTTTATCCCCAAACTGAAAATCTGAGAAGACTCAAAGCGATTTGGAAGGAATGTGGCTAAAAGAAAATAGCTTTTCACCTCAAGGCACAGGGCATTCCTTCTTGGTACAACTCATTTCACAATTACTCCTGTCTCCAGATCCTGTCCAGCAAGGCAGAGAACGCCAGGCTGGTGGTGCAGATTGACAATGCCAAGCTGGCTGCAGACGACTTCAGAACCAAGTAAGATTTTTCTAATGATCAGAGCAGTCTAGTAACGAACAGGCTGAGCTGCAAAATTATGAACCCTGTCCTTGGAGCATGCAAGCAGAAGCTGTCTGGGATGATACTGGGCGGATTCTTGCACTGGGTTAGTTACGTTAAATGTCAGTTAAAGTTTCCCCACTGAATGCTAAGATTCTATATTTTTAGGAAGGAGTGCAAGAAACCACCCATTCTTTTTCTTTTTCAACTTAATGTTTGGACCAAGTTTAAAAGTGAACTTCACACTGGTTTCTCAGTATAGGTTAGTCAATATCAGCCCATCAGAAAAAAGTTATTAAACCACGAAAATAGGAGGCAAAATCCGTTTCAGAGAATCAATCAATTTTTCTAGGCGTGACCATTACAATCCTAAGAGTCCTTTGCATTTTTCTAGGATTTTACAGCTTACAATGTAATTATACCTATGGCATTTCTTCATCTTCAGGCCAACTCGATGAAGTGTTAGTTTGGTTCCCATTTTACAGATGAGGAAATCAAGGCTCAGGAGCTTATCCACAGTCACAATGACAAGGCTGAAGCTAACTGACTTCTAATTCAGGAGCTTATCCACAGTCACAATGACAAGGCTGAAGCTAACTGACTTCTAATTCAGGAGCTTATCCACAGTCACAATGACAAGGCTGAAGCTAACTGACTTCTAATTCAGGAGCTTATCCACAGTCACAATGACAAGGCTGAAGCTAACTGACTTCTAATTCAGTGCTTTGCTCACAGCACCAGATTGTTTCTCTGGGCAGGTGGGAAGGATGGCAAGACAATCTGTAGCAGGCTTACCAAGTTTACTGACTCAGTTAAGAAGGCAAGGTGATGGGGCTTAGTTGACAGCAACCTGTGAATGCGATTCTTAGAATAAATGCAGTTAATATTAGAGTAGAACTGTACATAGGCACCCCACCAATACCTTCTCTTTGGGTCTCAGGGAGGAAAGAGGTCTTTTTACTCAGCACAGTGGTGGTTTTTCCCTTTCAAAAAATTCAAAATATTTCAAAATGTAATGAATTTGACTAGGTCAGCCAAGTAAAGCCCAGGAGAAAGTCTTCCTCTTTGACGTCCTTTGATCTTTGGCTGTGTCTGAAGGTATGAGACGGAGCTGGGCTTGCGGCAGCTGGTGGAATCGGACATCAATGGCCTGCGCAGGATCCTGGACGAGCTGACCCTGTGCAGGTCTGACCTGGAGGCCCAGGTGGAGTCCCTGAGGGAGGAGCTGATCTCCCTCAAGCAGAACCACGAGCAGGTAAGGGAGTCCCAGCTCCCAACCTCCCAATATTGAGAGTTCCATAGCTCCCCTGAGCAAGATAAGGTAGGTCTTTGCGAAGCACCCTAGGGTTAACACCACATTTTGCTGGTTGCTCAAAACACACTTGGGGGATTGTTGGGTAATGAGTCACAAGCCTCTCTTTTTTACCTAAAAGAGTGTGGTCAGCTGACCTATTTCCACTTGGGGCCAAAGTCCATACAAAGATCTTTAAAATACTTTCTACTGTTTGATGAGATCTATCATCTTCTGAATAGATGCCAATTAATGACTAAGACTGGAAGGAAACTTCCTTATATTATGTGTCACCTAGCTAGGAGAACACAAGTTGGATAAATGGATGGATGGGAAAAACGGGAGAAATGAAGTCAAATAATGGTTGATTCAGACCTCATGGTTGAATGTAATACCAGGAAATCAGATTAAGAGGAAACAACCTCTAATAGCGTATGATGGCAGAAGACAGGAAATAAACGGGAGGAGCTCAACCTGGTTCCTCTGTATTTAAAAGCAGCAATTATAAGCCAGTTATCATGCCAGGTTTATCACTGAGCAAAGAGAAAATAAGAAAGAAACGAAAGAATCTTGGAGTGGGAAGAAACAATAGCAATCATTTAATCAAGGAACCTCATTATACAAATGAGGAGAGACCCAGACAGGAGGCCTGAATCATAAGGAGTAACTTAGCCGGGTTTTACGTCAACTAGACTTCAAATCATGATTCCTAAACTCCAACACAATTCTCTTCCCACCGCACTGGACTCCCTCAAAGAGAGTTTGTTTACAGACTTCTTTCTGTGGGTTTATGCCGTCCCCTTCCTCCATCAGGAAGTCAACTCCCTGCGTAGCCAGCTTGGAGACCGCCTCAACATCGAGGTGGACGCGGCCCCCACCGTGGACCTGAACCGTGTGCTCAACGAGACCAGGAGTCAGTATGAGGCCCTGGTGGAGACCAACCGCAGGGACGTGGAGGAATGGTTCACCACCCAGGTGGGCATCTCAGCACGTGGTCGCTCAGGACCCGAGGCCCCGTGGGGCCCTTTAGGCAGGGTCTGATCCTGTCTTCTTCCCTGTGGTGTTTCAGACCGAGGAGCTGAACAGGCAGGTGGTGTCCAGCTCGGAGCAGCTGCAGTCCTACCAGGCAGAGATCATCGAGCTGAGACGCACGGTCAACGCCCTGGAGGTGGAGCTGCAGGCCCAGCACAACCTGGTGGGTACTGTTCAGCCGTCCTGCTGAGAAATGTGAAGTCGGGGAATCGGAGTCACTGGGATGCCCTCTGGGCCACACTCTCCCTGACTCTTGAAGCTGTGACTTCTTGGGAGCCCCGTGGAGAAGGCCACTGAAGGAGCAGCTCTGTGACGTTCTTTATCCCCCCACAGAGAGACTCTCTGGAGAACACGCTGACGGAGACGGAGGCCCGCTACAGTGCCCAGCTGTCCCAGGTGCAGGGCCTGATCACCAGCGTGGAGTCCCAGCTGGCGGAGATCAGGAGTGACCTTGAGCGTCAGAACCAGGAGTACCAGGTGCTGCTGGATGTCCGGGCCCGGCTGGAGAGTGAGATCAACACGTACCGGGGCCTGCTGGAGAGCGAGGACTGCAAGTGAGTACCCAGCAGGCAGCACCCCTGCAAGACACGTGCACAGTTCTACTAAAGGCTAAAACAGGGACTTTGCAGGTCAAGTTTCAGATGCCAATATGTCTGTAGAGACCAGTGTTTTAGATTACAGCAGCAAGAGGTGATGGGTATTGGCTGCTCTTGTTACCTGGCCTAAAGGTATTTGCTGTTCCAACAGATACTGGTGAGATTTGACTGTTTTCCCCACTGGTGAGCCTTTGGATGCTGAGGGATAAATAAAGCTTTATATCGTCAGGGTTGGCTGTCACAGCAAAAGGGTAAACAAAACTGCGACAACAATCATGCATATTTGAATAGTGCTTTCGGATTTAACCCAAATCCACTGTTTCATTGATCCTTACTGGAATCAACCAAGGCAGGCAGAGTGGGGATCAGTGTAACCATCTTATAGATGAGCCTTTGAATATTGGAAGGGAAGATGACTCAATAACTCATAGGGTCTAGCACTTGTCACCTCACACAGTGTTTTTATGATCAAATTCTCTGTGGTGGGTATTACCAATCCCATCTTACACGTGAGGAGGCTGAGGCTTAGGGGGATGAAGTGACTTCCTTCCCCACGACTCTAGGGTTGTAGAGCGAGGGCTGGGATTCCACCTTAAGTCTTCTTTGCTCTTATCCACCATCGTCTCTGAGCCTTACAGAAGTAGTGATCGAACAAGGCTTGACTTCCTAAGACATCAGAGAATGCTTTCCACTTGTTCCCATGTCTCCTTGGGTTGAGCTCCTTCTTTTAATTCTTTATTATCCCTCTCATGCTGATGATTTAATGCTTCTGTGTCACAGGCTGCCCAGCAACCCTTGCGCCACGAGCAACGTGGGTGACAGGTCCTGCATCACCAATCCCTGCATCCCTTGTGGCCCCCGCCCCCGCTGTGGCCCCTGCAACACCTTTGGGTGCTAGATACCCCAGCAGGAGGGGCCAGCAGGAGGGTTGCATGAAGACAGAAGGACCATCGATGGACCAGCCCTGCTTCTCTGACAACCATCAGCCACAGGACCCACCCCAGGCATCACCATAAATTATAGTCTGGAAGGAGAACAAATGCCCAGGGTGTGGCCCAGCTCTGAGCCCAGGCCCACCTGATCCTCTTCATCAAGGCTGCTCTCTTGTAGTTATTCTGTGACCTGATGGTCTGACAGGTTTGGGCTGTGAAGGTGTCATACGAGATGTTTTGTGGTTCTCTCTGCTGCTTTCTTGTAGTTCCCCAAACCCCTTTCTGAATCTCCTAATAAATTTTCCTCTTGCAAAGCAGTGATGATTCTCATTTGTATTCATTCTTTTCAAAGTGCTCCCTCTATGTGTATGTGCTTCTTATAAAGCTACTTGAAAGCACAGGAGGGCTGTGTAGTTCAGTCCTCTCCTAAGAAGTCTTCATCACCATTAATTAACATTCATTAAGCACTACGAGCTGCAGCAGTCACTGAGGCCAGCAGGGAACCAGTGGGACCACTAAGGCAAGAGGCCTCATCTGAATATGATGAACATACACTATGGGACCTTACTCAGTAAAATACAATGGTTAACATTTCTAGAAAGTTCCACTTTTTTCTTTTCCAAGTGCCTGCAAGAAGAGAGACAGGAGCTAATGCTCATTGAACACCAACCAAGAGCCAGGAACTCCATGACTAATTTTTTCTCTTACATAGTAAGTGACAATGACAGGACTGAACCTGGAGCTCATTCTCCGAATGTCAGTTTGTGTGAGTTGTGACTATGAGAGAATAAAACTGACTTCCAACAAGCACCCAGAGCTTATACACCCTTCAGAACCGTCACCTGGGGAGAGGTGATGCTATTAGTACCTCAAATATCTCTGAAACTCTCCTTTGGAAAATATTGGAGAACTCATAGTAGTAGAAAGTGCTATCTTCTATTTGAGTAATAACCAGCAGATTTTTAAAGTGTTTCTCTTATGTTTTGAGTTTTTTAACACTGGGTCTAAATTTGAGTTTTGAGATCCCCTCATCCCCCCAAAGTTCTTTAGAACCAAACTAGGATATTTGGTCTCTGGTCTCTGCCAGTACTAAAAGTGCCAGCTCTGCTGGTGCCCACTCCTACTGGTGCACACTGATGTCTGCCAAGGTTAATGGCTCCCACAGCTGTGCCCGCTGTGGTCTGTGCCAGGCCACTGCCCTAATCTTTGGCCAAACTGCTAGTTATGTCTTCTTTCCTTGAGATGAAGCTGACACTATCTCCCTCTGCTGTGACGATGCCCGCTCCAATGTTGGTCTTAAATTCCTATTCTCTCAAATATATTCAATTAAAAAAAATTCTTGTTCTCTCATACTCTAGTTCTTTTCATGTTCACTCCATTGTCATTGATGTTGTTGGAGGTCCCTTAGCCAGACTTCAGGCAGGAGACCTTGGAAGATAATTGAGTGACACTCTATGTTGTGCTCAGAGTGTCCCAGACCCAGCTGGTGCCTTCTAGCCTCTCTCCCTCCAGGGCAAGTTCATTCCCAGGAACCACCTCCACACCTGGTACAAATACCCTTGTTCAATCTATCCCACCTGTCTCCAACATGCTGGGACCACTGTCTACCAACAGTTACCAGCAGCTGCCTTTGTCAGGGACAGATGCCTCTCAAACCCCTTGTTTTACGCCTCATAAGTGAGAGCTCAAATTTCTCAAGACAGTAAATACACTTTGTTCTCATTGTTCACTGTGGAAAGCGTTAAACAAAGCTTTGTCTCTATGTTTGACAGGGCTGTCTCAGCGGGAGAATTGGGTCCAGGAGAGGCTGTCCTGAGTCCTTGTCCCTGCCACGGTGCTTTCCTTGGGGGAGAAGAGAAAGGAGTGTCAGGGAAATCACTTTTTCTCAGGACAGAGCCAGATTGGTTTCTGAGACTCTGGGTAGGGCTCAGTGTTACTCCTCCCTCACATACTGGGCAAGTCACTTGGCCCTGAAGTCCACTGCTGATGGTGGTGATTCGCTACCTAGTGTAACAAGGCAATGCTCCTATTTCTTATTTTAAATTACGAAATATTTCAAACATATAAAAGTACAAAAAAATAATAAGACACCTACAAATCTGCAACCAAGATTTGAGTGATGTTAACCTTGTGCCGTATTTATGTCATTGCTGTGGGTTTTCTTTGCTTGCTTTTTTTTTTGGAAATAAAATGTTATAGGTTGAGATAAAACCCCACCTTTATCCATCCTTCTTTCCCTCTGTCCCCCAGACGTAACCACTATCTTAACTTCATAGTGCATTATTCTCTGATTAAAACATTCCTGAAAATTATACATGGATGTATCCATGTACGTGTGTGTGTGTTTCAATTTAGCAGTTTAAGTTAGAAAATATAAACGGTATAAATTTTGCCATTAATTTTCCCCGTTCAACATTATGTTTCTGAGATTTATCTATGTTGATACATGTTTTTCCTTTCATATATTTTAACTCCTATGTAGTATTCCATAATGAAAACAAATCATGTTTTTATTTACCTATTCCACTACTGAGGGACAGTTGGATATTTCTTTCTTTCTTGATCATTATAAACAGTGTTGCAGGAACATCATTGCCAATATCTCCTTATGCACCTGAGTGTTTCTCTAGAGCAGTGGTTCTCAAAGTGTGGTTCCCTGGGAACCTGGGAAGCTGTTAGAAATGCAAATTCTTCAGTCCCACTCCAGACCTACTAACTGGGAAACCCCGGGGGCAGCAATCTGTTTTTTTTTTTTTTTTAACTTTATTGAAATATCACTTCTTTCCAAAGGAAGTAAAATCAGTATCTCAAAGGGATAGCTGTACTCCCATTTTCATTACAGCATTATCCACAACAGCCAAGACATGGAGACAATTGAAGTGTTTGTTGATGAATGAATGCGTAAAGAAAATGTGACATATATATCATATATATACACACATGTATATATGATGGAAATCCTGCCATTTGGGACAACGTGGATGAACTTGGAGGACATTGTGGGAAATCAAAATTGACCACCCTGAAATATATCTCTTTACCTTGATTATTTTCTCTGATGGACATCTGACCTCCCCCACTAACTGTCTAAAGGAATTTAACTCTGGGTATGGACAGACTGGTAGGGTCCTCACTAAGCCCATTCTTTTCAAAGTTCTGTTTACCAAATATTTACACTTGTAAAGGTATCTCCCTCTGTGTACTGGAAAGGGGCGGGGGATGACCTTATCTCTGGAAACTCTTATCAGTACAGAAGGAGAGGACTTAAATCTACATACTCTTGATTACCGTGATTTCTGTCTCTCCGGCCACCTTCTCTATAGGTAGCCCTGTAAAGAATTTTCTGACAAACATTTACATTTCCCTCTTTATGTGAATTGTCTTCTTCCCCTCTGAAATCCCAACCCCCCCACCCCAACATCCTCCTTTGTCTTTAGCTGAAGATAATATTTAAAATTAACATCTCTGTCATTTTGTTGAGAAACTTAGTTTCCCTGGTTTCTCCCATGTATACATGTTATTAAACTTGGTATTATTTTCTCCTGCTAACCTGTCTTTTAATTATTTGGCCAGCCATAAGAACCTTAAGGGAAAGGGCAGAGGGGGATTCTCCCTCTTCGCCGACAACATGACAACATTATGCTAAGTGAAATAAGCCAGACACAGAAAGATAAATACTGCACGATCTTACTTATATGTGAAATCTAAAAAAGTTGAACTCATAAAAGCAGAGAGTGGAATAGCAGTTGCCAGGGATTGGGGGTGGGGGAAATGAAGAGATGTTGGTCGAAGGGTACAAAGAGTCAGTTACATGAGATGAATAAGTTCTGGAGATCTAACATAGAGCATGGTGATGATAGTTAATTATACTGTATTGTATAATTGACATTTTCAAAGGGGATAGTTCTTAACACACACACACACACACACACACAAAGGTAATCATGTAGAGGTGATGGATAAGTTATTTAGCTTGATTGTGGTGATCTTTTCACAATGTATGCATATATATAAAAGCACCAAGTTGTATACCCAGAAATCTGTTTTTACTTTCAAACTTGATGAGTGTCATCAGACTTAGCACATATTGCTAAGGTGTTCATATTTACTTGCTTACAATGCTTCTTGTACTTTCTTCCTCCTTTTGGGTTTCAATTTCTTGTTTTCTGAAATGCATTCTTTGGTAGTTCTTACAGAATCTATAAGTGATAAATTCTCTCAGTTCCGATCTGAAAATGTCTTTTCTTAGTGATCACTCCGAAATGATGGTTTTTGTTGGTATAGAATTCCAGATTGATGGCTATGTTCCTGCAACATTTTGAAGACCTTATACTGTTGTCTTTTGGGTCTTGTTGCTGATGTTGAAAAGCCTATTGTCAATCTAACTGTGGTTGCACTGTTGGTAATTGCTTATTTTTTTCTTTCTTTGGCTGTTTATGAGATCACGTCTTTGTCTTTAGCGTGTGTGGCTCTGCTGCATTATGTCTAGGGGTGGGTCTAGTTTTGTTTTCCTACTCAGGACTGATGTGCTTCTTGAATTGATTCATGTTTCTCAACACTTGAGGAAAATTCTCAGCGATTATATTTTTTGAATATTACTTCTGTCCTAGTCTATCTTCTCCTTCTGAATTCTTTTTTTAAAAATAGCTTTATTGAAGTATAATTCATGCTATATAGATATATTGTTCAGATGTCATACAATTCACCTGTATAAAGTAAAACATTCAATGGCTTTTAACATATTAATAGAGTTGTGTAAGCATTACCACAATTTTAGAACATTTTATCATCCGCCAAGGAAATCTTGTCCGCATTACTAGTCAGTCCCCATTCTCCTCAACCCCCTGGGGTTAGGCAACCACAATTGTCTCTATAGATTTGCCTATTCTGGACATTGCATTGAATAGAATCATACAATATGTGGTATTTTGTGACTGGCTTATTTTACATAGCATAATGTTTTAGACTTAGAGCCCAGTAAGAGACAGTTCAGCTTGTTTTTTCCCCCCCAAATCTTCCTGTGACAATGAACATAGTTTTTTTATTCTAGTTTACCTTTTCACTAAGGGTGCTGTCTTTTGAGAGTTGTGGCTTTTCTCAATGGTCTGAGTTCCAACTCTCTGATAAAGACTAAGGGCCTTGTTCCCTGCCTCTCCTTTCTAATTCACCCTTTTCCAATTTAGACTCTTTTACAAACTCTCTGTATGAGCTTGAGCAAGTCACTTCCTCTTTGGGGTCAACATTTTCTCATTTGTAAAAGGAAAGAGTTGGGTGAAATGACTCCTTAGATCCTTGGTAACTTAACATTCTAAGATTCTAGACTTCATCTGACTTAGACACTATTTCCAGAAAAGAAATGTCACCATCATATGTGTGTGGGAAGTCCAGTCTAAGGATGTGGCTCAGTGAGGGATCCTAATACTCGATATTCTTGGACTGTGGGTGGCAGTCAATTGGCAGAACCTTTCTCCAAGGCTTGTGCCTTCTTGCATTCTCTTCACCTGAAGCTCAGACCACGCATCAGTCAACTCACGAGCTACACGCCGTTTGATCTCATAGGAAGCTTGGTTTACCTTCATCCCCTCCTAATAGCTCCTCTTTGGAACTGGCAAAATCAGCGGTTATCACAAGGGTGTGAATGCCAATCATGACAAAGCCTTTATTTCCAGAATGACAAACTCAAGTGCAATTTAGTGATTATATTGGAATAGGAGCCTTACTGGATCCTTTTACAACTCTTTACTTCTTTAGAAGACTTGTAAAAATTTCCTTTTGGAATTTTTAATGTAAATTTTATTTCTTTTTCTTGTGCAGAAGTAACACACATATTTTCAAAAAATTTGGGGAAAACAAAAAGTATAAAGAATAAAAAAGTGTTCATAATCCTATCATTTAAAAGCATCCGGGGTCATCACTGGAGTGTGGTTCTTTTTACTTCTCAATTGTCCTCATAGTTAAAATCACATTTTTAATTTTGTTATGACTATATTTGTGTACTTTATTTTGGGTAACTGTATTGCTCTTGAGTAGAGTCACCATCATCTGAACAGTTGTGGTTCTAAGTGTCTCTAACTAATGGGATATAATTCCAAATCTGATGGGATATAATTATATAAATTGCTCCAAACTGTTGGGATATAATTGTATGATCAATGTAGAAATAACAATTGAAATCAGAGAGGCAAGAAGGAACTTCAGTATTGCTGAATTCTATCGTTATTTCCACATTCACCCTTCATTCATCTTCAACAGAGCAAATCTCTAGATAACAAGATTTTGTTTTCCTGTTTTTTGTTTTTCTCTCACTTCCTTTGATTTCTGCCCCTAGGTAATAACAGGTCAGACGGGTTGTGAAATTATTCAACATTTCTGAAGCATGGTGATGGGGGCTGGGAATGCAGTAGGGATCAGTAGATGTGCATTGTAACTACACAATCCAAGACGAGCCATTTCTCCGTTCTGAGCCTTAGTTTCCTCATTTGTAAAATGAGAGGGTTGGGTGAGATGATCATTAAGATCCCTGACATCACTCTTGTTCCAAGATTTTCCCTCTCTCTGTTGATTATTTTGCCATTTGGGATCTACACAGGAGATGGAAGAGAGGAAAGGAAGAGCCAAACACAAAGCAGTCTGGTGTTTGATCTGCAGCTGTAGATGAGGGGCGTGGACTCTGCTGTGAGCACTCTTCTCTGAGTTCTGCTCTGTCTTCTGCTAGGACGACAGTAAGGAGCCTGGGCAATGTATGTATATATGTATTTATTTATTTTATTATTTATTTTTGTGTGTGTGTGTGAGGAAGATTAACCCTGAGCTAACAGCCGATGCCAATCCTCCTCTTTTTTTGCTGAGGAAGCTTGGCCCTGAGCTAACATCCATGCCCATCTTCCTCCACTTTATATGGGACGCCGCCACAGCATGGCTTTGACAAGCAGTGTGTTGGTGCACGCCGGGATCCGAACCTGTGAACCCCGGGCTGCTGAAGGGGAACGCGCACACTTAACAGCTTGCGCCACCAGGCGGGCCCCCTGGGCAATGTATTTAGGCACATAACTGAATTCCTTCTTCATGATCTCGCTTTAGGATATCAAGTAAGTCTCACCTTATGCCTTGCGACAAAACAGAAGTGGAGTTATATGCATGGACAGTTCCGATTGCTTATGCTTCTTGGGTAATTGTTCCTAAATCACCAAGTATTATGAATCATCAAATCCAAACAAGCTTGACATCTTTAAACTGCTTAACACACACTCTAATTATCGTAGAAAGTCTGTATTGGTAAGACCAAAGCTCACAAGCTTTATAATCAGGTGTACAAACTGACTGTGGCAAGACTTCTCTAAATAACGAACACTTCGACTCAGGGTGTTTAAAGTCTCGGTCTACCAAAGTTCGGTGACACCAATGCGGGTGTCACCTTAAGAGCACAGGTGCTGTACACAGTAGGCACCCCCGTGTGACCCTGGAAGGGTCCTTGTAACTTGCTGGTCAATGTATCTAAGACCCTCTCCATGGTTCTGATCTTACCGGGCCCTTTGCTGCGCTTGACAGTTTTGACCTTCATCTCCACTTTGAAGCTCTCTCCTCCCTGGTCTTCTATGATGCCATGAACTGGCTCTCTTCATTTTCTCCCACCGTTTCTCCTTTTCTCTCTGACTCTTTTTCCTTCTCCTGACCTCTGATTGGGGAAGTCTCCAAAGTTTGGTCCTCAGCCTCTTGTTGCTTTTCTTTTTGTACACTCTCCCTTGGCTCATTTCTCTGACTCTCACATCTGCACTAAGATCATACCTGTCATTATCATCCCCGTCATGAATTCTAGTCTTGAAACTCCAAGGACCTGCTGAACATTTCCCTGTGAGATTCCACCGTTCCTTCAAACGCAGTTTATCAAGAATGAAACTACATCACTCTTCTCCTTAGACTCTTCAATGGCTCCCCACTGCCCTTAAGATAAAGCCTAAACTCCTCAAGGAGATGTACATGGTCCTTCATATAAAGGGCCTTCCATTCCTTTAGGGAACTCAAGTAGAGAGAGAGATATGCATGTAAGTCATGACAATGCCATGCTCAAGGGGAGATGAGAGTTCAGAGAGGAGGAAGAGATGATCTGTCACAAGAAGTTAGGGAAGGAGGTAGTTCATTTTAACAAGTAGCGTGGTATGATGGAAAGAAGAGAGATCTGTTTTGGAGTCCTGGCTTCACAACATATTAACCCATATCCTATATGCCTTGGTTTGCCCATCTGTAAAACGGGAATAATATCATTTACCTTGAAGAGTCATGGTGAGGAATGAATGAGATCATGTTTGTGAAAAGTGTCTAGCACCATCTTAGGCCTGTGCAGGTGCTGAACAAGTGCGAGCTCCTTCTGATCATAGTCCTGGTCCTATCTTCCATTCCTCACAGTGTACAAAGTATGACCCTGGTGAATATCTGTTATTTGGTTGATTGACATTCTCATGGATATGGATGACACCCACTATATCAGGAAACAGGACCCCTGGGAACCAGGCTGTTTTCACTGTCCCAGAAGGGATCAATTTCTCTTTCTGAGAATCATGAATTTGGAATTTGGCCTTCAGAAATTTGACCTAGCAAAAGATACATGGGCAAGAACTATTCTTTTCTCTCTCAGCGAGAAGAGCCAAAGGCTTGCCAAGGAGTCAGGGCCACCAAGCCAGGAGGCAAAATAGCAATGGTGTCCCTGGACCTGTCACGCCCCACTAATGGAGGCCAGGGCATCCATGAGTCCAGCTCTTTGAAGCCACACCATGAAGCTCTTACTTCACTGAGGCACAGCATGGAAGAGAAGTCCTGACTTAGCGAGAAGCCTGAGTAAAGTCTTTTACGAGGTGAGGGACTCTTCTGAGGAAACATAACAAACTGAGGGGAAGGGCTTTTGACAATCCCAAATGAGTAAGAAAAAAGGGCTGCCTTGCTTGTCCACACCCTCTGTGGAGGGGGTATAAATGCTCCCCAGAGGCAGGAGACCCACAAGCTCCTGGAACAACTTGGACTCTGTCTTCAGCTGAGACCCTCGCTCCCTCCAGCACCATGTCTTACAACTGCTGTCTGCCCAACCTGAGCTGCCGCTCCAGCTTCTCCGCCCGGCCCTGCGTGCCCCCCAGCTGTTGCAGCTGCACCCTGCCCGGGGCCTGCAACATCCCCGCCAACGTGGGCAGCTGCAGCTGGTTCTGCGAGGGCTCCTTCAATGGCAGCGAGAAGGAGACCATGCAGTTCCTGAACGACCGCCTGGCCAGCTACCTGGAGAAGGTGCGCCAGCTGGAGCGGGAGAACGCGGAGCTGGAGAGCCGCATCCGGGAGCGGAGCCAGCAGCAGGAGCCGGAAGTGTGCGCCAACTACCAGTCCTACTTCCGCACCATCGAGGCGCTCCAGCAGAAGGTGAGGGGGTGGGCACCACACTGCCTCCAGCAGGAAGCTATAAGGAGAGAATCTGAGATATGGTTAAGAAACAATATGAGCTCTTGGTTTGATTGAAACCCATGGGTTGAAGTCTGGCTTTTCCATTTTCTTTTCTTGAGGATCCATCTTATTCCAGGCCCAGGACTGCTAGGTCTGAATATTTGCATAGGGTTAGTCTATGTGGAGATAGCAGCACTTTGTATAAATAAGCTATAACTAAAAGCTGCCTCTAAATGCTTCCATGCATTTCCCAAGCTCTGGAATTGTTTCCCTGAGGTGAGAGAAAAGATTGAGCCCAAGAAGGAAGCTTAGGAAGCAGAACATTTTGTAAGGATTGGACCGTTTTCTCTCTCCCTCATCTGAGCTTTTGACTGTTCTGACCTCTTGTTGCCATCCTCTTCCCGGCACCTAATTATCCTGCTTTACAGTTCCGGCCTAGATGCCTCTTGGCTTCTCCTGGTGTGCAGTGTCCAGCGAGGGCATAAAGTGGTTGGCTAAAACCAGAAAGAGTGGACACTACCTAGGAGGACATGGTGCCAAGCTATCCAGGATGACCGAGAGGGCATGGCTGCTTCGCTGACCCAGCTGCTTCCAACTGCTGGTGTATGTGTTTATCTTCCCCACTGGACTGGAAATTTCTTGAAGGCAGGATCCAGGCTTACTCATTTTTGTATCTTTAGCTCCTAGAACCGTGCCAGATATATTGTAAGTTTTTAAGAATAAATGTTAGTTTTTATTATTATCAGCTTCTCAGTTTTGCTAATTAGGAAAGAAAAAGAAAGACAATATATCTACTGATACTTTTCTTGCATATTTCAGTGTTCTTTTTTGCAAATTTGATTTCTCAAATATTTATTGAGCACCTATTGCACATGGACAGCATTTAATAATCTTATATAAGATCTACTGTGATTTCTCATTCTGTTCCTTCCATATAAGTGAATTAGTAGGGATTGCTGTTGGCTAAAAACAACCAAGCTCATTCTAGAGTGTTTTGGGTCTTCTAGATCCTGTGCACCAAGTCTGAGAATGCCAGGCTGGTGGTGCAGATTGACAACGCCAAGCTGGCCGCAGACGACTTCAGGACCAAGTGAGTGGGCAAGTGGGGTCTGTCTTCTCTCTCTTGTCTCTTTCCCCTTAGCCTGTCCTCAACACTGACACACATTGACAAAGCTTTTCCCAAGACATTTTCCCCAAGATCCACAGAGCTATTGCTCACCAGAGCTCAGAGATCCCTTCTCTAGGTGCCTTCTCCTCCTCTTGCTTCTCTGTAAAGCAATATCCCCCAATCTAGTGTAGAAGTCATGGTCCTCCAATGCTCTGCTATGCACAGAATGCAATCAGGAGAATGTGGGAAGTGTATCAGTTTTGGAAATCTCAGTTTGTGGGCTTCTATCCCCTTAAATCCACTGGCTGTTTATTTATTAAAATATAATTATCAGTGCATTTTCCTCTAGGAGCTAGAGCTCTGTGTTGAAAACCTAAATGAATGAGATGGCTGTAAAAACCACAAGCCCCAAGTTCCAGTTGTCTGACAAACCAGACCAGGGTCAAGGCCAGGCCTGTTTCTGCCTGGCCTGTCCCTGATGCTCCTGTATCCCAGGTATGAGACGGAGCTGGGCTTGCGGCAGCTGGTGGAGTCGGACATCAATGGCCTGCGCAGGATCCTGGACGAGCTGACCCTGTGCAAGGCCGACCTGGAGGCCCAGGTAGAGTCCTTGAAGGAGGAGCTGCTCTGCCTCAAGCAGAACCACGAGCAGGTGAGGTTCCCCAAAGAGCAACAGCTTCAAACTTGCCAAGGCCTGTTTCCAACTGCCCCAGGGTGTGGGAGAGGCTCAACTTGAAGAGGAATCTAGTCTCCAAACAAAAGGAGATTTATAGAGAATGAGTAATCTAAAAATGCACGATATGAGATTAGGATTTTTCTGTCAGAGGCAGAAATAAGAGTGAAGGAAGTTGGCAAGCCCCATAATAAGGAAAAGTCAGCAACTGGGCAGTGCCCACAGCCTCTTCTGCTCCCACGTTGGAGCAGATGGGGCCACAGAGATCTTTTATCCCAATTCTCCACTTAGCAACTGGAGAGGCCAGGATGGCCACACAGCAGAGAGGGCTGAGCTGGAAACAAAACCCAACTCTCCTTTTCTCGTCCAGAACTCTTTCTGCCATTCAGTGCTGCCTGGGGGAAACACTGAAAAAACGCTCACTATCATTGTTTGGTTAGTTGCATGATAAAGAAGACAGATATTTTTGTGCAAACCTTAAATCCCAGAACAATGTAAATAGTGATGATTAATATTAATTGAGTGCTTATTGTGTGTCAAACGTTGGGCTAAGTGCCTTAGAACTCCAGAGGTAGTTCTTACTTACAGATGAAGAAATTGAGGCTTCTAGAAGCTTCTAGAAGCCATGTAGTGAGTGGTAGAGATGAGACCTAATTCAAATCGATCTGACATTCACCTAAGCCTGAGTACCAAGCTATGCTGGCTCTGTGAAGAGATGAGCAGTGAAATGAACAGATACTTATTTCCTTCAGCAAAATCTATGCTGATGGAATCTCCAGTGATGCCTATACTATCCCAGGATGGCAGATTTTGAAGTAAGCATTTTTTATTTCCTCTTTAGCCAGACTCTATCCTTTTTATTTCCCACGGTTAAGCATCAAACATAAGAGGCTATGGGGTATACTAGCAGAAACACTGAACTGGGTGTTTGGGGCCCACGGTTTAAAACTCAGCTGTGAGGGGCTAGCCCCGTGGCTTAGCGGTTAAGTGCACGTGCTCCACCACTGGCAGCCCGGGTTTGGATCCCGGGCGCGCACCCACGCACCGCTTCTCCGGCCATGCTGAGGCCACGTCCCACATGCAGCAACTAGAAGGATGTGCAGCTATGACATACAACTATCTGCTGGGGCTTTGGGGAATAAAAGGAGGAGGATTGGCAATAGATGTTAGCTCAGAGCCAGTCTTCCTCAGCAAAAAGAGGAGGATTAGCATGGGTGTTAGCTCAGGGCTGATCTTCCTCACACACACACAAAAAAACAAAAAGTCAGCTGGGAGGCCGATCACTGCACTTCTCTAAGTGAGGGGTAGCGCACTGACACGAAGGTGGAAAGAGGTGGTGGACTTGAAAGCACTTTGTAAAGCAGGATACACAGATTAGTCACTGAAGGCAGAACCCAGTCAATTAGAGGATCAGAGGGAACCAAGCTATTGAAAGTTTAATAGTGATCACAAGTTCAACTGCATTCTCTTAGAGGAGAGCATCAGGATCCTTTGTGATACTTTAAATTTTGCCTTTTTCCATCAGGAAGTCAACACGTTGCGTAGCCAGCTTGGAGACCGCCTCAACGTGGAGGTGGACGCGGCCCCCACTGTGGACCTGAACAGCGTGCTCAATGCGACCAGGAGTCAGTATGAGGCCCTGGTGGAGACCAACCGCAGGGACGTGGAGGAATGGTTCACCACCCAGGTGGGCATCTCAGCACGTGGTCACTCAGGACCCGAGGCCTCGTGGGGCCCTTTAGGCAGGGTCTGATCCTGTCTTCTCCCCTGTGGTGTTTCAGACCGAGGAGCTGAACAGGCAGGTGGTGTCCAGCTCAGAGCAGCTGCAGTCCTACCAGGCAGAGATCATCGAGCTGAGACGCACGGTCAACGCCCTGGAGGTGGAGCTGCAGGCCCAGCACAACCTGGTGGGTACTGTTCAGCCATCCTGCTGAGAAATGTGAAGTTGGGGAATCGGAGTCACTGGGATGCCCTCTGGGCCACACTCTCCCTGACTCTTGAAGCTGTGACTTCTTGGGAGCCCCGTGGAGAAGCCCACTGAAGGAGCAGTGGCTCCTTCACAGAACTCTGTGACATTCTTTATCCCCCCACAGAGAGACTCTCTGGAGAACACGCTGACGGAGACGGAGGCCCGCTACAGCGCCCAGCTGTCCCAGGTGCAGGGCCTGATCACCAGCGTGGAGTCCCAGCTGGCGGAGATCAGGAGTGACCTTGAGCGTCAGAACCAGGAGTACCAGGTGCTGCTGGACGTCCGGGCCCGGCTGGAGAGTGAGATCAACACGTACCGGGGTCTGCTGGAGAGCGAGGACTGCAAGTGAGTATGAGACTAGTAATATTTTCCTTGGGGGTGTAAGAGTTTTCTGTAGCGATCAAAAGTCTTGATAGAAATGAATTTATAATTTCAAGCTTTTCTTGGAGGAGCTCTGAGGAAGAATGATATTCTTACACAAAGTGCGTTTAGTATCTTCCTAGCTCTTCATCTCATTTTACCCTAACTTGCCCAAATGGTTTTCTGTCTCTAGGCTCCCCTGCAACCCATGTGCCACAACCAACGCATGTGACAAGTCCATTGGGTCCTGCATCTCCAATCCTTGTGCCCCACGCACTCGGTGTGGGCCTTGCAACACTTTTGTGTGCTAGAGGTCCCGGTGCCAGGAGGAGGAGAGGGGCTCCAAAATCGCATCTCAGCCCTACTGCATCCAAACGTCTCCTACAGTGACCACACCTTGGACAAAGGAAGAAACTTTTACGAGCACCAGCTTCCAAGTGTCAACTCTAGCCTTCCACTGAACTCCCTGGCTTGACGCTTTAGCACAAGAGACTGCAAAGTCCACTTACTGACTCAGTCTGTCTTCTGAGTCACGTAGAGAAATCTGCAACAGGATCATGCAATATCTATTATCACAATGACACATTTGCATAACATGTTATACTTTAACAAATACTTACCTAAATGTGATGGAAACAGAATTATATTAAGTGCGATAGTGCTGACGGGTATGCTATGAAGCAAAACATAATTGGAAAAAATCTTCCTTGTCACTGTTTTGGTCTTTGGAGATGCAGTAAAGATCCCTTGTTAACCTCTTAATAAACTCTTATTCTGGCACAAACGTGATAATTGTCCTTTTCATTCATTAATTCCAAAATTGGTTGTCTAGTATAAATAAAAATTAACTAGTCTTCTTCCATCAGGTGAAGAGATCATTCAGCCCAACATATGGTCTGTGACTTCCCTCAAAGAAAGGTCTCTAGCAGACATCATTGTCGCACTGATGTGGCTTTCATGTTTGGGAAGAAGATGGTGGGAAGGGAATGGCAAATGCACACAAGAGTATCTGCAAACATTTTCTGTCAAGCTCTTCAGAGGGAGTATGTGAGAGACTCACAGAAGTAGGACAACATCAGGAGGACGTGAATCCTGAGAGAAGATGTGAATCATGTGCCTCTTGGCAACAGGAAAATATTGAAACCTAGACAGAACCAGGAAAAATATACTGAGCCAACAATGATGTTCCTCTAATTCAATCTTTGCATGTTGGAGAGTTTTTTTTTCATAGCCATCAAATTCAAGTAAAGACTGTTTTTGTGCCTAAAAATCTCATAATAATTATTAAAATATGCAGAAATATATTGTACTCAGATCCAGACTTTCAAGTCAATGTCATACAAATCATCAAACTAAAATGTTAAAAAGACTCATTTTCAATCATATTCCTCTCACCAAAATGTGATTAAGGTTGATATTTTCTTTCAAATTATATAATCATGGTATATTAGGCGGGCAAATGTTTATGCCCATTTAATAATAAAAACAAATATAATTTAAAAAGTTTTATCACAGATTACTTATTCCTTTAAAAATTTTTATTAGCAGTGTATAGTGTACATTTTATAATATGTGTAATATTTTACAGTTGTAGTATATACACATATTATAAAATGCATAAAAATAAGAAATATTTTGCAAGTGTGCACTCAAAATTTTTCCAGTAGGAGTATAAGAAGAAACACTGTGAAACCCAGAGGATTGGTGAGCCCTGTCCCTCCGTCACCTCCTGCACTCTGCGTGGACTGGGATATGTCATTTCAACCTGACATAAAGTTGTGGGTGGAGATTCTTTGGAGTGCCACATCTGTTATTAAAGAGTTGAGAGTAAGACAGTTTTGGTCAAAAGATCCTTCCTTTTCACAATGAGGGTATAGCACGAAATTTACACACATACCATTTTTTTGACATGTAAATTCACCCAAGATGTCTATGGTGTGTGAAACTGTGTGCCTGAAGCACTGGGTGGATGCCATGGGCCCCTCTCCCAGGGTTGTTCTGGGCCATCAGAGCCGAGCAAGTGCCTGCAAGTCACCCTACTGGAGCTCCGGATTCACAGAGAGCCTGTGCCCGGCTCACTCTGGGCCTCACCCCTCCCTCTAACTCTCTCCTCTCCCTACAGCATCTGCCTGGGTCATGCAAATGTCCTGTTCCTGGCGATACCAGCGCAGTCGAGCATCCAGGCTCCCCCATGCAGTCTGAGAGACAGGAAGAGCTTGGACTTCCTGCAGGCTTAACCCCACCCATGAGGGGGAGGAGCTACAACTCATGTGACCCTCATGGCCTCAAGTTCCTCTTGTCCTTTGTGAAAAGCGAAAAAATCATGCTTCTGGTCTGTGCTATACTCAAACCTGACTCTGCTCTGGCCCCTGGGTGAGTTCCTTTCCTTCTCTGACCTTCATGCCTCCTCACAGGGTTCTGAGATGCAGCTCAGAAATCACGACCTCTGAGAGCAAGCGTGAAAGCATCTGCAAAGTGCTATGTGGAGGCAAGTGCTTCTTCTTCAGTGCATCCGACTGTATTGATGGGGCCTGTTGATCCAGTGGCCTTGATGTTCTTCGCTTAAAGAATGTGACTCTGGAACCAGAGTTTTGAGTTAGATCCTGGCTCTGGTATTTAATAGTAGTGTGACCTTGCAGATAACATAAACATCACCATCACTGAGGTCATCAGTTCCTAGCCAGGCATCCTCAGAAACAGGGCTCTCACAGCAAGGAGGCAAGGGCTTCAGAACCTGGGAATCGCCTCCTCACCTGCTCTGCCCTCTGTGTGAAGTAAACAAGATGGCTGGGCAATGGGTCTCACCCCCTAGATGACAGCGTGACACGTAGCGGAAGAATTAAGGGTTGTTTTGGAGGCAGAATTTTTGGGTCTTGACTTTGGACAGTTGTTAACTTCCCTCACTTTCAGACTCTTCCTTTGAGGGAGCACCGGGCCTGCCAGCTTCATGGCGTTGCTGTGATGGTCAACGTGGGTGGAAGCACTGTGTAAACGGCACAACGCTGTACATGCATAAGGCTTGGTATTATTTTCACTGACCCTTTGACCTTGAATACTGATTCCTAGGCTCTGAGAGTCTAACTTTGAGATTGTCTCCCCAATAAAACATTCCACTCAGACTCCTACAACGTGCTTTTGTTCCCGCCTTTCACTGATGTAACCCAGACTCCCGTTTTCCCAGCCGGGAGTGCTCTCCTGAAAGGCCCTGGGGTAGTGCAGGACCGACTTTCTCTTCCGGAAGGGTGATGAATCCTTTTCATTATTCCAAGTATCCCTCTTCCCAGCTTCCCCATGGAATTCCAGGCCCCAGAGCAGCATGGAGTTGACATGAGAGGAAGAACCATAGGGAACGGAATGTGATAGGAAGTCTTGGGGTGAGCGATGAAAAGAGTATTGTCTGTGGGAAATGTGGGGAGATGGGGAAAGGGAAGTAGGTCTGCCTAGCCGGTCTGCCCCTTTCTCCTCCTGGAAGCACAGTTTAACCTCTTGTCTCTTACAGGCACCTGTACCCTTTTCAGGGTAGCTTTATGGTGTGTCTCTGAGAAGGAGGCAAAATGTGGCCTGGTGAATCACTCACAGAATGAATTACCAAGAGGCCCAAGGGAGGACCTAGAGCAGAAGCATCTTGTAAGCACCCAGGACATACACTTGGGCAAGAAGATGTGGAAGATCCATTCTGTGGGAATTGTTGCTCACTTTGGGAAGTCCCATAGCCCCTAAACCCCAGAAATCTGTCTCCCTCATCATCTCAGGAATGTTACCAGAATTCCTCTCATGAGCTTTCTTTTCTTCACCCAGGTCCTTGACTATTTCGAGACGCCCATATTATGTGATTTTGGGTGCACCAGAGGTGGGGCTGCTCTGTGAGGTCCCTGAACGTGAAACACTGTTTAAGATGAGCGACACACAATCCCACCCTCTTCCTCAGCCCGCTCTTCGCTCCTCATCTACCCGTGTTTCAGGAGCTGACCCCATAGCCATGCCTGTCATGGGTTGGTGGCCCTTGATCACCAGATCATGGAAGAGGAGCCTGCTCTCAGATTGGGGTGGTCTGGCTCCAGAGTGCGTGCTCCCAGCCTTGACCTCAGCTGTGAGTCATGTGTCTCTGAGAGCCCAGGGAACCGCTGCTATATATGGGCATTTGTATTTCCTTATCAAACATCATCACATCCATTACCACATTTGGGCTTGTTCTATGTACTAGACGTGGACAGGTATTACTATCTCCATTAAAAAAAAGCTTGATTGAGGTATAATTGACATGCAATAAACTGTACATATTTATAGCATGCAGTTTGATAAGTTTTGGACACCTGTATACACCTGTGCACCATCCCCACATGAGCATGTCCACCATCCCCCAAAGTTTCCTCATGTTCCTTTACAGTCCTCCCTTTCCCTGCACTGGCCCCTTCTGCATTTTATGAAAGAGCAAACTGAGTTTTCTGGGCGGCTGGAGCAAGAATACAGATCGCCTGACTGTTCCCTTCTTCCCCCATGACATTGGCTCATAAGATGGCCAGCAAGATGGCAGAGGGAAGCCAGGGCCAATGGCAGCAGTTTGGGGCTTTGAATACTTGATAAGAGAGGAGCCGACATCTATTTAATACCTAGTCTATGCTTTAAACCTGGGAGGGCAGGGAATTATCGCCATCCCACAGATGGGGAAATTGAGAGCAGATGGGTTAAGGAAACTTGGCAAAAACCTGTGGGTCAGTGGTGGAGTCAGTTTGTCACCCTCCCAGCCCTGAAATCTGACTCTTCTCCCCTGTCCCATATTGAACTTGACTTTGATGGCTTAACCCCCAAAGCCATCCAGCTCTTTGACATTCTCCCTCCATTCACGTGGGAGCTGATGTCATGGCTTTCACTGGACTGGCCCTCACCCACCCCGCTGTGCCAGGCCTCCCAGATATGTGCATTTAAAGTTCCCTGAAGCCCAAGTCTTCCTCCGCTCAGAACGGAATGCCAGATAACACCTTGGAGATGGTGGAGAGACTTTGCGGTTTGGAGATGAACGGAGTGGGGAAGAGGCTTCTTCCAGGCCAGGAAAGTACGTGCCTGTGGCCGGTCCAGGAGGTAATTTTCCTTTCGAATCCCCGGTGTAGCCAGGGAAGAGACAGCAGGGTCTGGTTCTGCTGTTCCTCCCTGTCCCTCCTTCTCTTCACTTTATCTTGAAACACTCCAGAGGATGCTATGGCACAGTGGTTTCCAAAAGCAATTAAAAAACAATAACAGGATTCTTTTTCCAAATAAAAATTGAAAGGGAACCTCGTATATAAAAGAGCAGTGTTTAACTAGTATATCTTTAATTTTAAGATATATTTATAATACTTACTTAGAAATTCAGTCAATGGGAGCAATGAGGTTGTTTGGACTCATTTGTTTGCTCAATGAATATTATTAAGCACTGACTCTGAGACAGGTTTTGTTCTTGGCACCAGTGATGTCTCAGTGGAGAAGACAGACAAGATCAGGCTCTCCTGGAGTTCACAGGCGGGAAAGAAGAGGGACCAAGTCAATAAGTAAACGTGTAAAACAGAAAGAGGATTTTATTTCATTGGTGAGGAAGATCAACCCTGAGCTAACATCTGATGCCAATCCTCCTCTTTTTGCTGAGGAAGACTGGCCCTGGGCTAACATCCGTGCCCATCTTCCTCCACTTTATATGGGACGCCGCTACAGCATGGCTTGACAAGCAGTGCATTGGTGCGCGCCCAGGATCCGAACCTGCAAACCCCAGGCCTCTGAAGCAGAGCGTGCGCACTTAACCACTGTGGGCCCAGGCCAGCCTCCAGGAAGAGGATTTTAAATAGTGGTGACCACCAAGAAGAAAAGGAAGCAGGTGATTGATATGGGTCTGGGCGATAGTGGCGTCCACGGTTAGGGTTGCTCTCTCCCAGAGGTGACACTTGAGACCTGGAAAATGAGAAGAAACATCAGAGGGAAAGAGCATTCTAGACAGAGGGACCAGCCGGTCAAGGGGGGGAACGAGGCTGGTGCCTCTGAAGGAGGAAGGAAGGCCGGTGATGGAGTGATGCAATGACGGATGAGCTGGGAAGAGCGGCCAGGGCATGTGGGGTCTCCTAGCTCTGGGGAGGATCTGATTTTGTTTTAAGTGAAGAGGGAAGCCTTAGGAGTTAAAAGAATGGATTTGATTGACACCTTTATTAAAAGGAGCCCTTTGGCAACTGAGGGGGAAATAGATTTGCTGAACGCTAACATTTGAAGCCGGGGGGTAGCACACAACAGTTACAGTCAAATGCTTTGTGCTGTTTTGTTTCAAAGAGTCACTGATGTCTGACAACTGCTCACATGCCTCATCAAGAACAGGAAAGTCAGACAAGAAGTGACAAAAGTTGCAAGAATTGCTAAAACTATAAGAAGATATGATCATGATATGGCCTGTCCCTTGTTATTGCAAAACTCGCGGCACTGACACCTTGACGCGGGCGTGTGCCAGGCAGGTGGGCCTGGCCTCGCCAGGCTCTTGTCTGAGCCCACGGCAGGTGTGCAGGGTAGTTCTTTCTCATGCTCACTTTTTACACGTGGGGACAAGCACGGATCTGAAGTTTAAAGAAGACCAGGGAAGATTACCACCTTCCCGGTCACAGACGGACATAAGAAATTAAACCATGCTCGGCAGCAGGGAAATGTTGGCGTCTACCAAGATGACTTCATGCGGCAGCACAAATGAAGCTGGTAGCGGCCCTGAGGAGCTAACACTTGGAGTGTGACACATTGGAGTGTGTGTGTTTAAAGTTTTAAAAATGGTAAAAGATGAAAAGAGAAAGAATATAAACCAAACCCCAGAAAAATCTTGGGTTTGAAAAGGACTGCTTTAGTTTTCAATCTGAATTGTAACCTGTATCTGAATCTCAGCCCTCAGCTTGTTACTTGGTCTGAGCCTCAGTTTCTTAATCTGTAAAATTGGGAGAACAATGGCCACCTCATAGTTTTTTTATAAGGATAGAATGAGATTATGTTGGTAAAGGTGCTTAACCCAATGCATAGTAAATGCTCATTAAACACAGTTTCTCATCACGTCCTCAGGGACCCTGAGGAAATTGTATCCCTGTGCTCTGACCCCCCTTTCCTAGTGATCGGGACAGGGCATCCACAGCCTTGAGAGTCAAAGGTTTTGCTCACTCAAGGCCTTCGGCACACAGGTTAGGAAACTGGTATTGAGTTCCCTCAAGTTGAGGGCTGCAGCAGAATGGCTGGATGGGGGCAAGAGGCAGAGGACTCTGAGCCTGAGGGCTGAGAATCAGAGATATATGAATTCCGACGTGCGTGTGCGGGGGTGTGCCTGCCTATGTGCATGTGTGTGTGTGTGTTGTGTTAGGAGGAAGATGGACAGGTAAGAATATTAAGCTAATGGAATTTTCCCTGGTTGTAGCAATCAGAATTTTCCAACGGGAAGATCAAAGTAAAGCACAGACCTGGTAATGTCAAAGACACAGTAATTTTAATCACATATGGGAGCTGGTTTCCACTTAGATCTATTTTCTACACAGGAAAGCAACAATTAGGTTTATCACTGAAGACCTGGATAAAATTGAATGTATTTGTATTTCATTTTAATAATAATTCGATACCTGCACATGCTGACTCATCGTGGGTTGTTTGTGGAGCCTGGCTGGCAGCTGACCACAGGGAAAAGTGGGCAGGAATGTTGATTATCAGTGACCTGGACGCTAGGGGACAGAGCTGTGTGTGGTGTGTCATTGAACAGCCAGGCAGGGAAGGGGGTCTCCTCGGGAAGTGCAGTCTCAGGCTGCGTGTGGTAATGTACAAATACACACCAACACGGACAGTGAAGTCCCTCCCTCTGAGAAGGGTGTGCTGGGGGGCGGGCAGGGGAGAGGGCATAGATGGGAGAGTTTCAAGTCTGTTCTTGATCAGTTCTCAATTAGATTGGTTCTCTAAGGCAGCATATCTCGAACTGAAATGCACAAACACAGGTGGGCTGGTGGGAGGACAGGTGGGGAAGTGTCCAGAATCTTGCAGCTGAGATATGGTGAGCTCTGTGCTAGCAGGACTGGCTCCCAGGGTTCGACATTTGGAGTCAGGGATTTTAGAAAAGTGCATGTCTGCCTTATGCTATGTGTTTAACTGAGGGTTCACATTCCTGCTCTAAAGTTGGTACTGAAAGAAAGAAAGAGAGAGAGGAGGCAGGGGGGAAGAGAGAAAAGAAGAAAAGAAGGGAGGAAGGAAGGAAAGGAGGAAGGAAGGAAGGAAGGAGGGAAGGAAGGAAGGAAGGAAGGAAGGAAGGAAGAGAGAAGGGTCAGGCAAGCTGACCCTGTCTGTTGCAATTGTCTTAGACCCTCTCAATGTACCTTATCACTTGGTCTTTGTGGCCTCGTTTCTGCCACTCCCTTCCTTTGTCTCCCAATTCTAGTCCATGTTTGCCCCTTAGATTTAATGGTAGATCCAACCTTTCTGGTCTGATCTTTGGTGCCCCAAGACACTATTCACCCCATTCTCCAGCTCCTCCTGCCCTTGGCCTCCCAGCCAGGTCTATAGTAACCCACGTGTGCCCTTGGTGAGTTAGAGAATGGCTCCCTTTCTGGGAGGAGACACCCCGCAGGTGCCTGGTCTGGCAAGCAGCACATAAGCTGGTCTTCAGCTTCTCTGCAACCCCACAGCTGGGCGCTCTTGGGCCTGGCACAACTCTGCACTTGCATATGGCAGCCTTGAGATAACCATGCAGCCTGTTCAAAGCCTGGCCCCTGGACTCCATCCAGGCCATTGTCTCTGCTAGATTGACCCTCAGGTCAGATAGTTTAACGTTGAAAAATTTTCACATTTCTTAACTGATCCTAGTGATGCCTTTTATGGCAGACACATAGGAGGCACACGATAGGTGCTCAACCAATAATAGCCTGCCGGCCTGAAATTAATAACCTATTTAGGGCAGACGAAAAAATGAAGCAGAGAGGTTGCTTGAGTAATGTCACACAGCAGGAAATGTTTTTTATTCATTAGGAGGAGATGCATTTGGGTGACTATGAGAACAGGAAACATGTAGCCACATGACTCTCTTTTGCTGAAGAGAAGGGAGTAATTCCGCCCTCTCTTAACCTCGGCACTGTGTTCTTGGAAGGCAGTTTATCATGCCTACATTAACAACCATGACACTCACAGGATTAGACACAAAACTTCACTGTGAAAGAATTTTGGTGACAAGAACTGAGTGCGGAGCACATCTTTTGGATTGAGCCCAATATTAAACAGAAATTAAGTAAAGAACTAAAGTGGTTGGACCACACAAAGCTTGAATTCATGCCAAGAGTCTTTGCAGTTCTTCTCGGAGGCACTTAAGCACAGACCCAGAAAGCTGTCCGTTGTGCCCATGTCACAGTGCTTCTGCCCAGTGACCCCGCCAAGACCTGGACGCTTTGGTCTTGTCCTTGTTCTTCTCTCTGCAGTGGATGGGGCATCTCTTGCTAGACAGAAAGCTGATCAAAAGGGACAAAAAAGGTATATATTCCAGAAAGCTTGGGATTTTACTGAGAGAGTCAGGGTGTGTCTAAAGAATCTTTTTTTTCCTCTCCAGTTAGGCTGTGACCAACAACAAATGAAGACTGGGTGAAAAAGTGAACCTCTTGGTTGAACCAAGTTCTTTCATACTCACACTAATCGCATATCCAATTAAATAAGTTGATTGAAAAATGCTAGTTAATGTTTATGCCTATATTTAAAAAAATCTTGGACTTGTATATATATTTATAAAAGCATAAAACACTAGGAGGATATGCATACTAAATTTATGATTGTGTTTGTCTCTGCGAAGAAGGGATTGGAATGCAAATGGGTGTGAAAGTCAAAAACGTTCTCGATGCTATCTTTAACGCTATATTTACTTGATCTTTTAAACACACTTAGAGCAAATACAAAAAAATATTAACAGCCACTAATCCTAAGTATAGAAGCACAGGTTTTAACCTATATTTTCTCTGTTTGTTTTCTCTTGTTTTAATGTCTAGCTGTTTTTTTTTTTAAAGTATTTTATTGCTATCAAAACAAAACAAAACAAACACAAAAGAATTGGGTGGAAAAGCAAGCTAATCTCTTTACGTCAGCCAGTCATGGCTGTGGTAATCCTGGGTATTAGAACTTGGAGTCTTAACAGTGTTGCTGTTTACCTGATGGAAACTTAGGGTGATTAGAATAGGCTGAGTAACCAGGAGGATATACATTCTTGTGTTTGGTCCTGACACCCACAGCCACAGGCACAGAGTGATGACAAATGACATTTGTCCAGATCCTTGCAAAAAGGTAGTCTTGTAAAGGTATTTGCAATTTTCATACTTATTATGATAAGGAGAAAGGGGGGCAAGTGCGTCAAAAGCCACTTGATAAAAAATCTAACTGCTTTATGACAAGAAGTCTGGGGTTCTCCTGGAAGCACCGTACAAGGTTTATACGCAAGGAATATTTCCCTCTCTGTGATGGACTGGGAAGTACCATGTCCAAAGACAAATATGGAAATGCTCTCAACCAGGGAAGCATCAATAAAATAAGTGTGTGGTTACGAAGGGTGACTACATGTGGATATGTAAGTTTCTCTAAGATATCTGTCTAGTAGATTCATTGTCTTAGGAAACATTCCTGCTCAGAATGGAGTTTCCTTTTTCAAATACAAATCTTTTATTTTTCTTAAGAATATCTACCAGTGACGGGGCTGGCCCCGTGGTGTAGCGGGTAAGTGCACGTGCTCTGCTGCTGGCGGCCCAGGTTCGGATCCCGGGCGCGCACCAATACACCACTTGTCAAGCCATGCTGTGGCGGCGTTCCATATAAAGTAGAGGAAGATGGGCGTGGGTGTTAGCTCAGGGCCAGTCTTCCTCAGCAAAAAGAGAAGGATTGGCATGGATGTTAGCTCAGGGCTGATCTTCCTCACAAAAAAAAAAAAAAAGAACATCTCCCGGTGACATCCTTATTTGTCAGAAATTTTACAAGAGAAGTAGACGGAAAAATGGGGCTTGTGCAGTGTGATGGTTAATTTTATGTGTCAACTTGACTTGGCTAAGGGATGCTCAAATAGCTGGTAAACATTATTTCTGGGTGTAACTGGGAGGATGTTTCTGGAAGAGGTTAGCATTTGAATCAGTAGACTGAGTAAAGAAGATCTAACCTCACAAATGAGGGGCTGGGGTGGTGGGGTGAAGGAGTTGGGTGGGGGTTGCATCACTCAACTTGAGGATCTGAATAGACAAAAAGGCAGAGGAAGGGCAAATTTATTCCCTTTCCTTGAGCTGGGACATCCATCCTCTCCTGCCCTGGCACATCCCTGGTTCTCAGGCTTTCAGACCCAGACTGAATTACACCAGATGGCAGACGGCAGATCATGGGACTTAGCCTCCATAATCACATGAGCCAATTCCTATAATAACTCTCCTCTTATATATATATCTACAAATATCCTATTGATTCTGTTTCTCTGGAGAACCTTGACTAATACAGGGAGGGAGAGTTACAAGATGGCAGGTAATGGAGTTTGTGGTGGCATGTATATCCCAAACATAAAATACAGGCCTGGGAATAGGACACTGGGGAATGGAGATGAGCGTGCATTCAACACGGACCATCTTCTCTGGTCCTCACACTACCTTGACTTCAGTTAACCGGGAGGTATTGAATTAAATTTGCCTTCAGAGTCAACTGAGAGGGCTTCTCTCCTTCTTCCTTCGACTCCCTTCAAATAATTCCCCTAGTTTCTTGCTTATGGGCGATGAGAGTGAGAGAAAGAGAAAGAGAAGAATCGAGAGAGAGAGTGAGAGGAGAGCAAGAAATAGCATGAGAATGCACTGTATGGTTCAGTCAAAGGGTTATTAGCAACTTGAGGAAATGGCTGATACCAGACCTCTTGGTTTTGGGTTTTGTTCTTGGGGAGAAAGGAGAGGGAAGAGGAAGGGACACTGACTGTAGGATATTAGCATTCCACAGGTTAGGGAAAGGATTACCTGGGAGAAGAGACAGACTGTATGAAAAGAGGACTGTGCAATAATATCTCTTATCCCCACACTTTTCTTACAACACGACTTTGCTAGTCCTCCTATTGACATAGACCCTCCTCTCAAACCTGGGTGAATTTGTGACTGCAGAGCAAGTGACACTATGTGACTTCTGAGGATAGTTCATAAAAGGCAAAGCAGTTTCTGCCTGGTTCTCCTGGGCTGCTTGGAACCCAGACACTGGGCCATGAGGAAGCCCAAGTGGCCTTCAAGTAACCCCCAGCCTTCAAGTCTTTCCAGACGATGAGCCAGACATCACAGAGCAGAGCCAAGCCATCCTGCTGTGCCTTTCAGAACTCCTGACCCACAGAATCCATGAGCATAATAAAATGTTTGTTGACTTATGTCACTCTATTTGAGGTTTGTTATGCAGCAGGAGGGACGGGAACGAGGACTTTCTCCAGGGCCTCTGGTTTGTCTTCTCCTTCGGTGGGAACCAAAAGGAAGCATCAGATAGTTACATCTTGACTTCCCAGCATCCATAAAATGCTAAGTGGATCTAAACAAGGCTGAGTTGCTTTTATCAGTTATATTTCCAAAGCTCACACCTGTAGATATTTTCTAGCTTGTCTTTTATTCATTTAAAGATAGCAACATGCTTCATTGCAATCTGTATTTGATAATTCCATTATCTGAACTGTGGTCTGCTTACGCTCTCTTGTTGCTACTGGTTCTCCCTCATGGTGCCTTGCTTCCTCGTGTGATTAGTTACGTACGACTGTGAGTTGTTCATTGGATTAGTCAGGGTGGCTGAGATACGGTTACTGCAGTAACAAACAACTCCCAAATTTCCCAGATCTTACCACAATAAGAGTTTATTTCTTTCTCACGGTCTGTGTCCAATATAAGCCGTTAAGAAGCTCTACTCAGCATATTTACTCAAGAACCCAGGCTGATAATAGCTCCAACTCTAGATATACTTTCACAAATCTGCTTTGGACAGTGAAGAAAAAGTGGCAAATTGTGCAGTGGCTCGTAAAGCTTCGGTCTGGAAATGATGTGCGACACACATCACCTCCATTCACATGTTATTAGTCAAAGCCAAGTCACTTGGTCATGCCTAACTTCAGAGGAGTTAGAGAAGTCCATTCCTGCCATGTTTCTGAATGGCAGAAAGACAGAAATATTTGGTGGATAGCACGAATGATTACTACACTCATTTTCCTTGGACTATTATTTGTGGGACCCTGTCGAGATGGGATGATGGTGTGTTTGTCCAGAAAGGATTTGCATTTGTTTCTGCCAGTGCACTGGCAGTCAGAACCCTCTTTAAATTCATGGCCTGAAGTTTTTTGAATTGTCCAGGTAATGTGCAAGACAACTTTACTCACCGTGCCCTGGTGGTAGGAGTGAGTGGGCTGAGTTTATATCTGGTTCACCATTACAACAAGGGTGAGGCCCTTTGGGGTCCCAGCTTTAGGGAGGGGAGGATCTCCTAGATGAGTCTCTACTTTGGGTAGGTCCTAGACATTCTCTTCTATTTCTGTCTCCCTGAAAGGTCATGAAAACTGCAATTCAAGTTTGCCAAGTTCAGCAAATGCCCTTGAGGGAGAAGCAGATTCAGTGCTCAGTTCACCTCTCTGAATACTTACCTTCGCTTAATTCTTTGATAATTACTTGACCATTCATACTATCTTGTCAGCTCTTTGATGCTTTTAAGAAGATTCAAACTTAAAAAAAATACAGCATATTTAGTTGTTTTCATGATGCAAGTTAATCCAAATAACCCAGCCTGCCATATCATCTGACACAGAACCTCTGGAGCTAAACTGTCCAGTACAGAAGTCATTGACCACATGTGACTAATTCAATATAAATATATTAACATTAAATAAAATTAAAAATCCAGTTTCTCCATCACATTAGCTACCTTTCAAGTGCTCAGTGGCCATGTGCATCCGGTGGAGTCCATATTGGACAGAGCAGATATAGAACATTTCTATTATCACAGAAAGTCCTATTGGACAGCATTGCTTCCAGACCCAAGATTGAGGGAAGCGTGATTGATAACAATGAAAGGCGAGTGAGGAATGGCGGCAGAGACCCCACTCTCTTCTGATTGACACTTTTGACTGTATTACACTACAGGGGTCATGTCACATTCATTTGTGATTTTATTTATTCATTTATCTAACAAATATTTGTTGAAAGTCTACCATGCAGTAGCCACTGGATGTAAATTGGTGAATAAAACAGCCATGGTCTCTGTGGTTGTGAAACTTCCAATCACTTGAAGATACTCTTACTCTAAGACTTACCTTAAGACAAAGAGGCAAATTATCATGGTTCCCTCAAGAAAGCCTGATCTAGAGGAAGGGGGATGGGCTTCAGAAACAGATCTGGGTTCAAATCCAACCTCTGCATCTTTTAGTTAAAGTAATTGACCTCTATGAGCCTCAGTTTCCTCCTGTAGGAAATATGGATAATAATACTTATTGTATACAGTTATCTTGAGTATTAACCAAGAAAACACATATAAAGTGCCTAGTGCAGTGCCTGGCACATGGGAGGGGCTGAAAACATACCTCATTTGCCTAGAGATGGTTAATCGGACACATCATTTAAATCAGTGCAATGTAAATACAATAAGCTTCTCACATCAAATCAAGGTTTTGAGTTGCTCCTGGTGAAGCCAGAATCAGGGCCTCTCTTGTGATGGTCTCTACAAAAAACACCAGAAGGTCAGGTGTAGTGTCACCTGATGAACACTAGAGGCCGCCAGAACAGGCACCATGCCTACGTTTTAATGACTCCTGCCCTACCTCCCCATCCTGTTCTTGCTTGCACACTAAGCATTCATTTAATAGGCATTCAAGTTCCCCAATTAGGAGAACCAGGGCAATTTTGTGAAGCAGTATCTGCCACACACCAAAATAAATTCCTGATGAGTAACAGCATTAAGTGTAAAATATACAACTATAAAAATTAAAAGAAAATAAAAGTTGTCTCGTTGGGGAGTGGTGAAGAAGTTTCAGGCATAAAGGCAGCAGAAAAGAAAATATAGATAAGTCTGTCTATATAAAAAGAAAATTCTATGCATAAAAGTATCATTGACATAATTAATAGAAAATGATACCCTGGGACAAATTTTGCAACATGTGTGAGTGACAGAAAAGAAAGTTAATATACTTAGCATAAAATAAACTCTTATAAATAAATTAGGAAAGATGAGTAGCTTTAAGTACAAATAAATACTACAATGAGACTTCGTGATTGAAGTATAATCATTACAAATCTCTTGACAGATTAAAAAAATAACAACTGGTATTGGTGAAGGCACTGTGAAATGGGCGCAAATGGGGATAATTTTTCTGGAGGATGATTTTTCAATATTTATTAATAGCCTTAAAATTATTAATATGCTGAAGATTCAGTAATTACGTTTCTAGGAATTTATTTTAGGGAGATACGAAAGATGCATAAAGAGTCACACTTCAGGAAGATCATCTTGGTGTTTTGCTTTTAATATTGGAAAATTGGAAACAAAGATATCCAACAATAGGGAAGGTTTACGTCAACGTGAAAATATAAATTCCCAAATTTTCATAATATTTAGTAATCAACACATTCATGAGCATTTTCTCAGGCTAAGCACAATACTCAGTGTATAAATCAATTCACACAGTATGGTTTTGATTTTGTAAAAATATGTGTCCGGATGAAACCCTGAAGTATTCACTAGTCTTACCTTTCTTCTGCAATTTCTTTCATTGCTGCTCTTTCCTCACAACTTGGGCATCAGTAGGGTCTTTTTATATCCACTGCCCCCAGGGTAGGGTTATTACTGTAGAAATGCAGAGAGAATGATTCAAGTCAACGCTTACCTTATGTAATTCAAACTAGACTTCTGTGGCGGAGGAGAGTGAGTGGTCAGACACAGAAGACCTTGGGGCCTCCCAGATGGGGTGATGAAAGGATGCAGAATTCATGGTGAGCCGGAAGAACTCGGGTATCTCAGCTGGTGCCATCAGGGGGAGGAGCGTGGCCAAGAATAAGAGAGCACCATGTACATTTCAGTGGATGCCCACTGTGAACCGGTTGTCACCCTCTTTAATCCTATGATACTGTCCAAGCCCCCCAAAGCTCAGATATCATCTCCAGATGAAGGATGGGGAGGGAGAAATTCTGAATGATTTCTGAGTTTGTACAGAACTGACTTTTCTCATCCCAGAAGCTAGAGTGAAGGCTTGAAATAGGTTTAAGCAGTCTTAGAGAAAAAGTTATATATTTTTAACATACCTTAGAACATGGATTTAGAAATTCATACCTGATATATATATGCTTATATGTATAGCTATCTACATTCATATCAATATGTATATGCAAATCCTTAGAAAAAACTCTAAAAGGGAAACTAACATATTAGCAGTAAATATCTTTGTTGTGAGGTTATGGGTTATGGATGATTTTTATTTTCTTGTCTTTAATTTTTTATATTTTCCAGAAATTCCACAGTAAGCAGATATGTAATTTTTAATATAAACATTATTATTATTAGCATCAAAGGCCAATGACGTCCTGAGAAAAATATTTATAACTCATAATGCAGACAAAGCTTTTATTTTCTATTTCACAAAGGATCCCTATCAATCAAAGAAAAATACCAACAATCCACTAGAAAAGTGGACAATGGATGTGAAAAGAATTCACAGAAGAGGGAACATAAATAGCATTTAAGCATACGAAATATTGCTTAATTTCATGCACAATGATAGAAATGAAAATTAAAACTCTTCCAAGATCCTATCTTTCTCCTATCAGATTGACAAGGTCACAGACTTTGATCACACATTGTGTTGGTGAAGTATGAAGAGACAGGTCCTCTTGCGCATGGCTGATGGGAGTGTAAGTTGGTGAAGGTAATTTGGCAACACCCATCAAAATTACAAATGCCAAAGCTCATTGATCCATCAATTTCTCTTGATCCAGAGTTTATAGGAGGAATATATCAGATACATGAAAATGACGTAAGCAAACAGTTATATAATAGCAAAATATTTTAAAAATTAAAGCTTAAAATAGAATAAAATAGAGATAAAAATTAAAGATACAAATATTAGAAATATTAGAAACAAATGTCTTTCGATAGAGAATTGGTTAAATAAATTATCAGTACAACAGAATACTATGAGGAACGTAGATATGGAACCATCTCTAAGACACCTTGTTAACAGGAAAAAAACAGTTAACAACAGTGTGTATATTACGCTACCGTTTTTGGGGTAATGAACAACACCATATTGATATCTATACATCTATGCATTTATCTATCAATTTATCTTCTTGTTTATAAATAATATAATAGCTAATGTTTATCAAACGATATGTGGCCAATCACTGTTCTAAGTGCTTTATACATACATATACTAATTCATTTAATCCTCACAACTGCACCGTGAAGTTGGCACTATTATTATCATCATTTCCACTTTATAGATGAGGAAATTCAGGCACAGAGGGGATGGTGGGTGAGAGACGAGAGACTTGACTGGCGGGACACAGGAGAAGGAGGGAGATTTTTCATTGCATAATCTTTTGCACCTTTCCCATGTAAATGAATCACCTACTATTAAAAAAGAATAAAGAGGAGTGTCTGTAGTGGACATTGCTGTGTTATCCTTACCCAGAGGTGTCCATCTGTGGACATGGAGTAGTGGAAGGGACTCTGGACCAGGACACAGAACATCTGGGTTATGGGTCCAATCTATCATTAACGTGTCCTCTCTGGGCCTTGGTATCATCTTCTGTAGAAAAAAAGTGCTTGGGGGTGATGGTCATGGTGGCATTAAATTATATCAATGTTTCCTAACCTATTTGATAATCAGAGTCATCTGGGAAACTTTAAAATATACTAGCTTCTCAAGCTCCCATGAGCACATACTCTAATTTAACAGGACTGGGGTACAGGTTGGGGATCGGTATTTTTCAAAAGCCCCCACCCTAAGCAATTCTAATGTAAAATCTGGTTTAGAAACCCTGGAGCACATGATCTTTTGGGGTTCCCCCCAGGTCTAAAATTCCATATCCCGTAAAGTCCTGCGAGTCATATCAGATCCAAGTAACCTGTTCACCCCCACCCTCTCCATTCCCTTCACCCCCGTTCTCAGTCCTTCTAACCCATCTTAGAGGAAGCCTTACCTCCAGGCCCATCTACCAAGGGGAGGGAATTAAAAGGGAGGGGCAGTGTCCCTTGACCCAGGTCTCCAGCCCATTGCCACCTTCCATCCCCACCTCTCACTCCACCTCCCTTTCTCTGGGTGCTGCCTTCCAGAGGGCACAGCCTGTAGGCTCCAGGGCTGCCATGATCATTCCAAGATCATAACAAGGTACCAAGGGCCTGAAAGGAGCCTTGACAGGAATTTTAACCCACGTCAGAATTTACATGTGGACCTGAATCCTCTGTAGATTCTAGTCTTCTTCCAAAGGCATTTTACTCCCTGGCATGATACTCTGGGTATTTTGTACACTAATCCCTCATTCTGCCAGACGGGCTCTAAAGCTGGAGCTCTTAAAAAAAGCACACAACATTCCCATTTTAATGCGATGTTTGGGATATTCAATGATATTGAATGAATTGAAGGAAGGATATTCCTTCCTTCCTTCCTTCCTCTTCCCCTCCTCTTCCTCCTCCTCCTTCTCCATCTCCTCCTTCCTCTATTCAGAAAATCCCTGGGTCTGGGGTGTGGCAGGTTTTGACCATTGCTCTTCCAGCCCCTTTAAAGAGAAGCGTGAGTGTCCAATTCACTTTGCAGCCCAGAGAGAACATGGCTCCCAGTCTCTTGCAGTTTTATGGTGAGTCTCCATTTCACAGAGCAGTTATTACTCATGATTGATGCTGGCTGACCAAGCCCAAACAAATGTGCAGCACACTCCACATACTGCACACAGACACAAATATTTGCCTTGCTCACATGGGCTGGGATGAGGATGCCCTTTCTACCCGGGAGGAGCCACGTGACCAGACCTCCTACAGCAGCCTCTGCCTGCAGCAGATGGCACAGGGCATCCACCTTTGGCTGTTCTGGTTTTCCAGGTCTAGCATCCATGACAAAAAGGGTCCACTGCCACCTTGCCACGAGAGAAGGCGTGGAAGAGGAGCGCCCACTGCAGAGCCAGAGCCTGCAGCCAGCTTCCCTTTCCTCTCTGCAACCTAGGCTAACAGTGGCTGGCCCATGTTTGGCCATGATGACAGGTCTTTTCGAAGATGTGTTTTTACCCTCTGGACAAACAGCAGTCGGGACGAGTGGGGCTTTTTAATGAGTTGAGGTACTCAGGGCTGGAAAATAAACAGGCAGCTAATGAGACGTTCCTGTGAAACCTGGCATAAATAATAACAAAGAAAACATCCTGTCCCTTGTGCCAACACCTTCTGGGGAGGGGATATAAATGCTGCTGTCAGCTGGCCACCGCCAGACTTGGGGACCTCCGGCCGCGTTCCTGACCTGCCGCCTGACCAGCCGGGACCATGGGGTGCTGCCCAGGGGACTGCTTCGGCTGCTGCCCTCAAGAACAAGACTGCTGTGAAGTGTGCTGCTGCCAGCCGGCCTGCTGTGGCTGCTGCGGGTCCTGCTGCGGGTCCTGCTGTGGCTGCGGCTCTGGCTGTGGAGGCTGCGGGAGCGGCTGCTGCGGGTCTGGCTGCTGCGGATCTGGCTGCGGGAGCTGCTGCGGCTCTGGCTGCTGTGGCCCCTCGGGGTGCTGCGGCCCTGTTTGCTGCCAGCCCACGCCTGTCTGCGACACGAAGTGAAGACCTTGCTCCCCTCCACTGAGGCAGTCTGGGCGAAACCTCCATCTGCTTCAGGTGGAGACCCCTTGTCTCCAGGACCTTCCAGGCCCCCAAGACAGTGTCCTGCCTTGGGCGTTATTTGTAGAGGAGGGCTTGTTCTCCAGTGCCTGCCCTGGTGTTCAAGGCACTAAGAACAAGAGCCATGCTGGTGAGGACTAAAACTGGGTCTCACCCAAAGTGATCCCTGAAGCTCAAAGGGTGAACCCCCATGACTTAATTTTCATGAACTTAAATGTCTTGTCACTATAAGGCATCCTCTTACTCAAGGTTTCTTTGGGACTGAGGCCTCCTCCCAGCTTTCTGCTGCTTCTGAGATACAAAAATTCTTCTCTGTTAACTTCCCAATAAATTCGAGCATGCTGCATAACCAAATTAGTTCTCCAGCCTCTTCCTTCAGCTCCCTCTTAGACACCGAGCCGGGAAAATGTACTCTGGCACCTACAATAGGGTTTTTGAATGTGGTTTGTGGATCACCTGCATCAGAATCACCTGGGGGCTAGGTAAAGTGGAGATTCGGGAGCCCTCCCTGAGACATGCAGAATCAGAATCCACAGGGTGTGGCCTGGCAATCTGTATTTTTAACAAGAACCCCAGATAATTCTTATGCACTGAAGTTTGGGAACCACAGAAGCAGACTAAAGCTTCCACGTGCTGCATGAGATTCACTCGGGGAGGCTTTTAAAAATACAGATCCTTGGGCTGCTGGAGACTTTATCCATTAACTCTAGGATGGGGGCTCTGGCACCTGTGTTTTTGAAAGCTCTCCGGTGAATGCTGATGCTGGCCAAGTTTCACCTTAAACGAGGGGCATGGCTTCCATCTGCATTCTCCCGGAACGGTTCTGCAGGAGGGCTTCAGGTTTGGTGAGAACTTTCTAGCAAAGTCAGTAGAAGAGGCCTTGGTAAAACAAGCTTGGTTCTGAGTGGAAGGGATTCCTGTTTCAAAACTTTGAGAACACACAGCTTCTAAAAATGTTCTGGGGAGTTTGGTTCCTTCCTCTAGCCTCATGCTTTGGCGAAGTCTCCCTTTTCTGGGGTAGGTTTTCTTGTCCTGGAACCAGCTGTATTTCTTCAGCTCGAGTCCCAGGGATGAGAGAAGTGAATGTACATCTCTGAGGCGGGGCCTGACTCAGGTGTGTGTGGGTCCATCTGGAAGGTTAAAATTCAAAAGATAGTTGATTCAACCTCTTGCTAAACGTGACCTTGAGCTGCAAGTGGAATAAAACTAATTCTGCTCTTGCCCTGACAGAACAATATTTATTTTTATTCCTACAAGCTATGTTTCATTCAACAAACAAAAATATTTTTTTCTGATTGTAAGCATAGCAATGATCCCTAAAAATATAAAGAAATACAGAAAAATATAAAGAAGAAATAATAGCTACCTGAATTCTCGCCACTCAGAGTTTATTACTGATGTATATGTTTCCAGACTTTTTTCTAAGCATATTTATAAATAAAACTGGAATTATGCTGCTTTTACTTTTTTCCTTTAAAAAATTGTTTCATTTTTTATAAGCCAACTTTATTGAGATATAATTTACATACAGTAAAGTGTTCCCATTTTTAGTACACAGTCTGATGAGATTTGACAATTGAATATACTTAAGTAACCACCACTGCACTCAAGATACAGAACTTTCCATCACCCCCAAATTCCCCAGTGCCCCTTTGCAGGCAACACTCCTCACCCCCGACCCCAGCCTCAGGTGACCATCCATCTGCTTTATTTCACTATAAATTTTGCCATTTCTAGAATTTCATATAAACGAAATCATACAGTGTGAAATCTTTTTCACCTAAAATAACATTTTCGATATTCATCACGTTGCAGCTATCAATAGTTCTTTCCTTTTTATTGAATAGTATTACATTGTATAAATAAACTACATTAAAAAATACTCATCTACGGATGGGCATTTGGGTTCTCTCCAATTTTTTGTTATTATGAATAAAGCTGCCCTGAACACTCATGTACAAATTTTTGTGTGGACATATGTTTTCATTTATTTTGGAGAAATACCAAGGAATTGGATTGCTAGGTGAATGGTAAGTGAATTTGTAACTTTATAAGAAACGACCAAACCGTTTTGCAAAATGGCTGTACCATTTTGTGTTCCCACCAACAATGTCTGGGTGTTCCAGTTACTCTATGTCCTTGCTAACACTTGATATTGTCAGTCTTTTTATTTTTAGCCATTCTAGCAAGTGTATAATGGAAGCTCATTGTGTTTTCATTTTTTTTGGTTTCATTAAAAAACCCACTATTAATAGTGTCTTGCCTTTGGAGAGAATTCGAGATTTGAGTCTGTCCTGGTTGAGTTTCAGGCTCTGCTATTTAGGTCATTTTTTGCTCTAGCTGGAATTAGCGTGCTAAGAACTGGCTCTTTAACCTCCAAGACAAAGCCATGGCCAGAGCAGGAATGTGCCAATGGGACAAAGTTGCCAAGGGGCCAATGGGTCTGCACTGAGTGGTTGTGATTCAGGGTGGCTGATGCTTCCCTTGCTCATGGCCATGGTCTCCCAGATGGGTGAGTAGAGAGTAGTAATTTATTTGAATTACTGACAGCGAATTGCCTTCCTTAGCTGTCCATAGAGCTCCTCATTCTTTCCTTCACTTAATAAATATTAATTGTAACCCTCCTATGTATCAAACACTGCTCTGGGTGCTGTGTATACATCAGTGAATAAACAAAATCCTTGCCTTCCTTGTGCTTAGTATGTCAAGGGGAACCAGAACTACAGAAAAGAATAAAGTGGGAATGGGCTAGATAGTTAACAGAGTGTCTTATTTCATTTAGCAGGGAGGGATTCTTTGAGGAGATGACATTCCAGAATTATAGATGACGCTACGTAAGTTTGTCAGCTGAGAGAGCTTATAAGGGATTTTTTGGAGGAGGACCATCTCCATCTGCAATTTCATTGCTGAAGAGGAGAAGGTGGATGGAGGAGAGGAGCTGGAAAGGAGAGGAGCTGGGAAGGAGCTGGAAATGTGGTTTTTGGGGAGTCCTTCTTTGCCTTACCTTCTGCAAAGCTGTCCAAAGTCCTTTTTCCCCACTGCCTAGGAGCCACATCTTAAAGGATGGCACTGCTAGTTCCTAATCTTCCGCTTTTAACTGCTAAATCCTGTAGAATCTGCCTCATATCACTCTAATCCCAAGGTACTGCCCAGTTCAGTCCGTCACCACGAAGATTTTGGGTAATTGCCCCGGACCCCTAATGATCTCCCTCCCTCCAGACTTGCCCTCCTTCTCCAAAGCCAGAAAGACCTTTCCAAAGGGCAAACCTGGTCAAGTTACTCCCCTGCTCAAGACTCCCTGGTGTCAGTATAAAAGCCAACTTCTGATCATGGTTCACAAGGCCTTTCATGACTGAGAGCCTGGTAACCCCCTAGTCCCGTCACTGTCCCTCCCTGTCTCCTTGCACTTTTCATCCTGGCTATGAAACTCTTTGTTGCTCCCCAAATGTATCACCCTCTTGTGTCTTTGGTTACCACAGCTGATTTTTCCTGCCCTTACGCCCCTTTTCATCCTTCTGCCTTGAGGATTCAATTTGGCCATCTTATTACTTGAGAAGCCTTCTCTAACTTCCCCAAAACCATGTTGGTGTTTCTCCTGGGTACCTCCATCGCAGGCTGTGCACCCATCTGTTGTAGTACTTGTACGTATACTGTACCATAATTGTTTGTGTTTGTATCTGTGTCTCTTCTAAACTTGAGCTCTTTGTGGCAGGAATTGCAACTCATCTTTTTGTATCCTTCACACAAAGGATAGATGAATGGGTGAGTTGAATGGGTGAATAAAAGAGAATAAAAGAGAAACTGAGTTAATGATTGCATAAATTAATGAATGAAAAGAGAGATGAATGGATGGCACAGTGGTTCAGCTTTTCCGAAGGAGAGGTTGCCTTTTGCATTGATGTTGAAAGCACATTGTGGAGGCATGGTAGCTCCTTCACTGAGAAAGGATGTTGGACCTTAATGTTTAGAAACCTAGGGTTTGTTTCTTATCTCGTGTCTGTCCCAAGTAGTAGCATTGACACAATGCTTTGAGAAAGCTTTTGTTCACAATGTCTTTGCAAAAGACCTCTTGTCTCTCCTCTTTTCTCTTTGGATCTTGGAGGTGTCTTTCTTTGGGGAGCTGTTAAAATCACGGCAAGAAGGACTCCGGAGGACTACTGAATGCTTGAGGTCGGGTTGGGTGGAAGGAAAGGAGGGAGGAGATGCTGAGAGGCTAGGTCAAGTGCTTTCCAGGGCCAGGTAGACCAGTGGTCTGTGGCAGAGTTGCTCACAGAACAGGATGAAGGATAGCATTGTGGGCTGAGCCTGTGACATGTGGCTTTGACAAAGCCTCTTGAGAAAGATTGGTTCAGACAGTGTGGTGAGGAGGAAGGAGAGCAGCCCTAGATTAGGGGGCAAGTTGTGTGGGATCCTTAGCAAGTGACTGAAACTTTCTGATTCCAATCCCCCTTCCTTTTCGTCACCTGTAATGAGGGGAGATGAATTCCTGTCTCATGGGATTGTGGATGGTTTCAAATAAGATTTTTTTACATTGTTTTTTACATCATGACTGTAAAGCACAGTCATTTAAAATCCAGCCCTGATATCCCCTCTCCCACAGAGCTCACTGCTGCTCCTCTTTCCCATCCCTGTGTGTCAATTGTTGGGTTTATCATTGCATTGCAGTGAGTTTGCCTGCATGCTTGTCTGCCCACCAGAGAGTGAGATCCAGGAGAATGAGTGACTAGGTCTTATTCATGTGGGCATCTCCTGTGTTCAGCCCAGGGCCTGGAACAGAGGACTAGAAGATGGATAAATGATAAGTTCCTTTCTTCTTCCCCTGTTCGTTATGCTCAGAAACACAGATCATTCAGCTTGGAGGTGATGATGCTTATTTCAAAATGACCTGTTGCTCTGAGGATTCCAAATTTAGCAAGTCAATAAACAAACAGCTTCTTTATTGGTAGGCAAACCAATTCCAGATCAACAAACCTGGCCATAATAAGATGTTCCTCTGAAAACTGGCCCAAACAGCAATGAGGAAAAGATGCAGGGGCTCCAAACAGCACGTGCCAGTGAGGGGGTATAAAAGCGAGGGCCTCGGAGAGCTCTCTCAGCTCAGGCAGTAACCTCTCATCACTCTCAAGGAAGCAGAGGCACCTCCACCATGTCTGGAAACAGCTGTTCTGGGAAATGCCCCTCTGTGCCAGCCATCTCTCTCTGCTCCACTGACGTGAGCTGCGGAGGGCCTGTCTGCCTGTCCAGTTCCTGCCGGAGCCAGAAGTGGCAACTGGTGACTTGTCAAGATAGCTGCGGATCATCTAGCTGTGGCTCCCAACACTGTCAGCCCTCCTGTCTCGTGAGCAGCTGTGCCCAACCTGTGTGCTATGAGGCCACCATCTGTCAGCCCTCCTGTCCTGTGACCAGCTGTGCCCAACCTGTATGCTGCGAGGCCACCATCTGTGAGCCCTCCTGTCCTGTGACCAGCTGTGCCCAACCTGTGTGCTATAAGGCCACCATCTGTGAGCCCACCTGTCCTGTGACCAGCTGTGTCCAACCTGTGTGTTATGAGGCCACCATCTGTCAGCCCTCCTGTTCTGTGACCAGCTGTGCCCAACCTGTGTGCTATGAGGCCACCATCTGTCAGCCCTCCTGTTCTGTGACCAGCTGTGCCCAACCTGTGAGCTGTGAGGCCACCATCTGTGAGCCCTCCTGTCCTGTGAGCAGCTGTGCCCAACCTGTGTGCCATGAGGCCACTATCTGTGAGCCCTCCTGTCCTGTGAGCAATTGTGCCCAGCCTGTGAGCTGTGAGGCCACTATCTGTGAGCCTTCCTGCTCTGTGAGCAGCTATGCCCAACCTGTGAGCTGTGAGACCCCTTCCTGCCAACCAGTCCTCTGTGTACCCACTCCCTGCCAGCCCATTGTATGCAAACCCAGCTGTTGCCAACCAGTGGTCTGTGAGCCCACTGGCTGTCGGCCAGCGTGCCCCACACCTAGCTGCTGTCCATCTGTCTGCTCTGTGGCTAACAGCTGCCAGGAGCAATCTTGCTCGGAGCCCAGCATCTGCCAGCCAGCTACCTGTGTGGCTCTGGTCTGTAAGCCTGTCTGCCTCCGCCCTGTCTGCTGTGTTCCAAGCCCTTGTGAGCCACCTTGTGTCTCCAGCACTCGCCAAGAGCCCTCTTGCTGCATCTCCAGCATCTGCCAACCCATGTCCTCTGAGCCCAGGCCCTGCTCGCCAAGTGTCTCTGTGTCCAGTTCATGTCAACCTACCCACTACATAGTCAAGCGCTCTCGGTCTGTCTGCTGTGAGCCCGTTTCCTGCCCATCTACCTCCTGCCAACCTCTCTGCTGCCGCCTGGGATCTTCTGCATCTGCCATCTGCCAACCAAGTTGCTCTCAGACTTTCTACATACCCAGCTCCAGCAAACAGCCTTGTACTACTTCAATTTCCTACCGCCCGATTTGCCGCCCAATCTGCTCTGGACCCATCACCTACAGGCAGCCGTATGTGACATCTATATCCTACCGTCCTGTGTGCTACCGCCCATATTACTCCATCCTGCGCCGCCCCGCCTATGTCACTTCTGTTTCCTACCGCCCAGTCTGCTCCCACCTGCCTTGTGCCGACCCCTGTAAACGGGATTGTAGAAAGTCCACTTCCAGCCAACCGGATTGTGCTGACTTAACATCCCGCAAAGGGGAGGTCTCAGAGAAGAGTCCCTGCCAGCCCACTGAGGCCAAACCCACCAGCCCAACCACCCGTGAGGCCACAGCCAGGCAGCCTGCTGCCACCAAACCTGCCAACTGATAAATTGGTCTCAGCTCACCAGGTTCTGCAAAGCAAGCCACTAGCTAGAGAGAAAACTTGATTGTCTTCCCCAAAGCTCATTATGACTTAGCTAGAATCTTTTGCCATCTGCACCATCACTTGTCATTTGCTTATGCTTCAAAGAACTCATCAGAAATGTCAGTATCCTAGTGGTACAAACGAAGGCCTCCTGGGCACTGAGAGGGGGATATTCTGGTTCCTGTCTGCTGCTGCCACCAACTGAGAAGAGCTACTTTGTCACATCATCCCAAGTGTCTTTCCTGGCATAAATTTTTTTCTGTCCTCATGCATGTCCTCTTGCTGGGTGTGCTCATGTTTCTTGGGGATCTCTTCAATGTGATAAAGATATTTAACTGTCCAATAAACGTGGCTAAGTTGAAGTGACACGCTGTTCTCATTGCTCTCTTGTTAATGCCATATTCTTGTCAGCTGACTTGCTTCATCTTTGAGAGCAGATTCATTCTTTCATTCATTCATTCATTTTAAAGGGAGGAAGACTATATTCTACCCACTCTGGGTCCTTTCTGGTTGGGCTACAAATTAAATTGACATGAGACCGAATAGCAGGAGAAGATCAAACAAAGCTTTATAACATGTATACATGGGAGAAACCCGGAAAAACTGGGTAACTCGACAAGATGGTGGAGGTTCTCTTCTTAAACAGATTCAGGTAAAGACAAAGGAGGATGTTGGGCGTGGGGGGAGTCAGCTACAGGAGATTACCAGAAAAGTACAGTAAACAGCAGTAAGGTTATTATGCAGATTTAAGGCCACACCTTCCGCACTGATAAGTTTCTAGAGATGAGGTTGTCCCCCCTTCTTCCTGGTACAGAGAGGGAGATACCTTTACAAATGGAGATTTCCATTATAAATGTAAACAGAACTTTGATAAGAATGGGCTTAGCAAGGACCCTCCCAGTCTATTGATACCCAGAGTTATCTATGGTGATGGCTTGCCCTGGGGACAGGTCTTCTATCTTAAATCCTTTTAGGCAGTTATTGGGGAGGAAGGTCAAAGTTTCTCTCTGAATCTTCTGAGCCTTTATTGTCTTCAGCTCAAAATAATCCACATATCAGAGTGACACATCTTGGGGCAGCCTGCCCTCAACTACATCACATTCATCCATTCATCCATCCAACAAGCATTATGAGACAGCTGTTAGGGATTGTGTTAGGCTCTAGGAATGAGAAGACAAAAGTCTCAGTCTTCACTCTCAGGGAGCTCACTCTCCATTGGGGAGACAAGCAGAGAGACAATTACTATGTTCCATTGTGCTAAGGAATACGATAGAGGTGAGCACAGGGCACTGTGAACTCAGCAGGGCATGGGGCAACCAGGGAAGGATTCTTGGGGAATACGATACTGAAGCTGAATCTTTCAGCACAAGTAGGAATTAACCAGTTAGAAACCAGGAAGGAAGAGCTTTCTAGGCAGAGGAAACATATACAAATGAATGGGGCTTGTGAACACACTGTTCATTAGGTGAGGCTTAGGCAGAGGGGTGCTTAGAGGAGTGATGAGCTCTGAGGTCAGATAAGTAGAGAGTGCCCTGCTTTTGTTGGACCTTGTAAGAAAGACAGGGGTGTTTGGTTTTGGTGCAGGGCTGACATGATGGCATTGAGGGACTGTATGCAGGGCAGTGACAGAAACAGCCCTGGGTTTTGGGATGTCCCTCTGCCCTCGGTGTGGAGAACTGAATGGAGGAGCATGGTCTTGGATATAGGGAGACTGGGGAGGAAGCCAATGGCTTTGGAGTCTACAGTATGATGCAAATAAGTGGGGGGGTCAAACTTACAATGAGGAAGTCACCTGGATTTCTTGTGCAAGAGCTTTGTTTATGTTCTCCTAGTCCCTATAAGGCACACTCTTTGTGTAAACTCTATACATAGCCTCTTACAATCTCTAAGGACAGTGTCTCTCCAAAGTAGTGACACCTTACACTTAGTACACAGAATGAAGGGCTATCTCTTGTCTTCAAGGTGCAGCTTGGGCTATCCTAAACACAGTAGGGCATAGACCAGGGCTTCTCAACTTTGGCACTATTGACATTTTGGGCTGGATAATTCTTTGTTGTGGGGGCTGCCCTGTGCATTGTAGGATGCTAAGAAGCATCCCTGGCATCTACCAACAAGATGCTAGCAGCATCCCCTGAATGTGATGGTCAAAAATCTCCCCAGACATTGGCAAACATCCTTGGGGTGGGGTGGGGTGGGGCCAAAAATTACCCCTGTTTCAGAACCACTGGGTTAGACAAGGGCAGAGGAAAAAAGTCAAAGTGAAACTTACCCTGCACATTGGTGTTGGAGTTACTGTCTCATCAGGCCCTTGGGCTTTATCTCTGTTTCTTTCTCGAGTCAAGAGAGGAGCTGGCCAGGGTTTTAAATCTCTGTGTGAAGCATGAACTCAGTGTTTCATGTACATCACAACAATTTCGTGACATAAGATTTCTTTCTCCTATTTTATAGATGAAGAATATGAAGGACAAACAATCCAAGTGGCCATCAACAGAGTCAAGGAAATTGTGGTATATTGATGCAATAAAATATTATGCTGTGGTGAAAATGACAGAACAATGGCTGCATGCAACAACATGGATGAACCTTAGCAATGTAATGTTGATTGATATAAACAAGCCTCAGAGACCACATATATATTTAAAGTTCAAAAACAACACAGACACACATACGTGTATGTATGAGTATACATACATGAATGCATATACATATGCATACATATATACAAATATATACATCATGTACCATATATACACACACATATATATAATATATATGTTCACAAGGGAATGACAAACACAAAATTCAGGATAATCACACAGCAAGTAAGTAACATACAAATGACTAAATGGGGTAACGACTTGTTCTGTCCAAAGCCCATGTGTTTTATGTATCACCATATTTCTTGATGTGATCACAACAGCCTTTGGTGATACACTAGATGTCTTTAGTGCCTTGAACGATAGCAAAACAAAAATTCTATCTATTGAGAGGTTTCTTTTCTTTTCAGCTTTATTGAGGTATAATTGACAAATATAATTGTAAGATATTTAAAGTGTATGTTGTGATGATTTAATATATGTATATATCATATTCCTCCCATCTAGTTAATTAACACATCCATCACCTCTTACAGCTGAAATTTGTACCCTTTTACCAACCTATTGAGAGGTTTTTTTAAAAGGAGAGGAGGCAAGAGCAGAATCAGAGAAAAATATGTAAATATAAATATAAAAATGGATTGCTTTGAAACAATAAAAGTGGTATGTACGGGTATAGGATATTGGCACCTTTTTCAGATGGAAGATGACATGGTTTCTCAAATATATTCATGTTCCCATTTTAAGTGACCTATTTAGTAAGACCAAAAATATTTCCTCTTGGGAGATGAGAGCTTTGGGATGTAGGCATTCGGGAATTAAACATAGTGCAGGGATCCCTGTAGTTTGGGAGATGCCAAAATGAATAGCAATGAAATGGAGAGCAAAAGAAATGATCAATGCTGTGATATAAAAAACAATGGTAGGACGAAAGGCATTTTAATGACAAGGGTGAGGGATTTCCAGGCATGGTTCTGATCAGAAAAATTTCTCTTCCTTATGAAATGGGAAGCAGGAGAATGCCAAGGAGAAGCAACTTTGCATCTGGTACTTTGAAAATCACCTTCCAGCATTTCCAATAATTGTGAGGCAGCCAATAAGAACAAAAATAACCTGAGCAACGGCAATGCAGCTGAGGGACTCTGGGTACTTTGAACATTTGGGTAAGGAGCTAACATGGCCAATAGGGTGAGTTATTAGCAGAGCTGGAAATTGAGAGCAGCTCTCTCTGGCTCCCACAGTCATGTTCTTTCCACTCCATCATGCACTTCTGGGCTGAAGCAGACCAGGACGTGGACCGGTGTGGGATGCTGAAGTTGGTTGGTGCTGCAGAGCCCGGACAAGCCCCGAGGAGGAGGGAAGAATCAGGGAATCCCCTCACAAATCCCTCTTGGAAGAGGTTGATTTAACCTAATAACTGCTTTGCAGTGAGGTCCTTACATCACTTTTGGTTGTTGTGTTTTTACATTTATAGACTTCATATGCTGTTGACTCCATAGTATGAGCTTAACATTTCTTGATGAAACATTTTGCAGTTTTTAATTTCCAAATTAAAAGATTGCTTTTGGGTGTATTGATAAGAAAAGGGAAGTACTCGTAACAGCTTGCTCCAGCTGCTGGTTACAGTCACTGTAACCCATGAGCCAGCGTGCTCATGGGTTCAGCCTTCAATCACTATACTAGAGTTGTCCCCCCACCAAAATCCAGAAGGTCTAATCAGTGGTTAAGATCAGACGTTTCAGGGTCAACCCAACCTAGGTTTGAATCTTATTTCTACCTGTTATTACTTGTGTAATTTGGGGAACATGATTTAAACTCTTTAAGTTAGTTTTGCTACCTCCAGCAAAGTGGTGACAATTATACCCACCAACTAGGATCACTGCAAAGATTCAATGAAAAAATGCAGTCAAGGACTTGGTGCATGGTAAGTATGCTAAAAATGGAAGCATTACTCTTGTTATTATTATTAGTTGTACTAGTAAAGTTGAGTTTCAGGAAAGCCAAATGGGAAGGTTCTAGAAAGAGGTGGAGACACTGAAGTGTTCTTGGGATGCACTGCCTGATTTTCTGCTTGCCATCTCTGACATCCTCCTCTCTCAATTGGGTCAGAGCTTCATTTCCTGATGGTGCGGAACTGCATTCCTGGCGGAGGAGCGGGCTGCTTTGGCTGGGCTGCGGCCCCCTGATGAGAGGTTAGTGCAGGGGCAGGCTAGCTTCAGGGAGGCTGGAGAACATCCTGTAAAAGAGACAGCTCATCCCAGAGCAGGAGTAGCATCAAGGAATCCAAACTCAGCAGAGAAAACTGCCAACTCAATAGACAAGTTTTTAATGTGGGGACAACATCTCCCAGGCTCCTGAAGCCTGCTAACCAGATGTTTGTATGCAAATGAGTGGAAACAACAACAAGGAAAGATGCTCTATGTCATGCCAACACCCCTAGCGAAGGACTATAAAAGCCCCTAGGCATTAGATGTCTTTCTAACTCAGGTATACTGAGTTTGCAACTTCCCCGCAGGATTAGCACCAGCACCATGGAGGGCAGCTGTTGTCCTGGAGGCGCCGCGGCCGTTCCAGCTGTGGCCACCATCTCCATATGCTCAAATGACAGCAGCTTCCGAAAAGGTATCTATTTGCCTAGTTCCTGCCAGAGCAGAACGTGGCAACTGGTCACATGCCAAGAAAACTGTCAGCCATCCAGCACTTCCGCAAGTGGTTGTGAACGTGTTTCTTGCCAACCTACCTGTCTTCCAGCAACTTCTTGTGTGGGTTTTGTTTGCCAACCCATTTGCTCCTGCACAGTGTGCTATGAATATCACACTGGTCAGTCTCCTTGTCTGGTTAGCTCAAGCCAGCCTTCCTGCTCAGAGTCCACCGGTTATCAGGTAAAGTGCTGTGAACCCAGCCCCTGCCAACAAGGCTCCTGTCAGGAACATGTCTACACGTCCGGATTGTGCCAGGCAGCTTGTGGCCAATCAGTCTGCTGTGACAGTAAGTCCTGCCAGCCATCCTGCTCTGCTGAGGTAACTTCCTGTCCTGAAACATCTTGCCCACCAACCATCTGTGCGGCTAGTCCATGCCAGCCAACTTGCTGCCAAGCAGGTTCATGTCAACCTGTTGGTGGTGAAGATCAGCCTTGCAAATCAATTTATTACCAACCTATCTGCTATGTTTTCAAGTCTTGCCAATCAGTTCCCTGCCAGCCATCGACTTGTGTGTTCAGTTCTTGCAATCCTACTTACTGCGTGTCCTTCCTTTCCTGGCCACTTTACTGCGTACCAGCTCCTTCCATATCCTTCTTCTGCCAGCCAGTGGATAACTGCCAGCCCCCTTGTTCTGTAAAGAACTCTTGTAAGCCAGCCTCCTGTGGAACCATGCTTTCTGGCCAACCAACTTGTGGTGGACCCACTTCCTGCAACCAAAGTGGCTGCAGATCCCCTTCCTACCAACCAGCTTGCTGTGTGACAGGTTTAGGCAATTTGTCCAGTAGTGGCTCCAATTGCTTCCGACCAACTCCCTCAAGTCTCTGCAAAGCCTGCACCTGCTTGCCGACTTCCTAGATAGCCAGGAGTCCAGCTTCTGTAGGGGAACGCTTTGTTGAGGAAGCACTCTTCACACCTCCCCTGACGTCTGCTGCTGTCTACAAGCGCATAGCCACCACCTGGTGCCTGCCTCTGGCCAAGCATGCATGCTCTCTGCTTGCTAACTTTACTCCGAGTCCAGCTCCACATTCTCTCCAGGTGCTGACAAGGGCTTGTCAAGCCACCAAGAGATCCTCCTTAACCAAGGAGAACCTTTCAGCAACCATGGTCCACACTATAGCTTGCGTTTCCCGATGTCAATTCATTTCGCTTCAGCAAAGCTTTCTCTCCAGTTTTTCTTTCTTTTAATGAAGACTCCTTAGCTACCAACTGCTAATAAAAATATGACTGGTTAGGCATAATGAATAAAGCTCTCAGAGTGCTTTCATTCCTTTCAATACACTCCTACGTAGATTTCCTTCAGGTTACATTTGAACACAATGATGTTGGGTCCTCTAAGTCCGTAGGTCTGCATTGGTCTGCAAGGGTAGCTGGTGTCTAGAATTATAGATGCTCAAGCCGGAAGGGAGTAAGGACAAACAATTCTTTGGCTTCCAATCTTTACAACACCAAGAGCTCTTTTGAGTTGAGTGGCCTTAGTTTCCCCACAGTGAATAGACTTGGGAAGCCAAAGACAGAAATGGTCCAGGGAAGCCACAGATTAAAACAAGCATGAGGTTTCAGCCATGGAGAATAGCCAAGGGTTAATTCACTTGAAACTGCTTTTAATGATCAATTCACCTAATGGCCAATTTAAATAAAATTAAAAACTCTTTAGAAATTTTTGGAGGTTGTTTGCTAGGTTCTTGACATTTTAAGAGACAGTTTTTAAAACAATTAGTCTAAGGGAATTGTATTTCTAGTGTGTAATTATTGAATCTAAACATTTTTTAAATGGTTGGATGGTTTTCTTTTGAGGAAAGCTTAGAGGAAATTTACAGTGTGTACTTTTAGCAGTGGCACAGAGTCCTTCCTCAAGGGGATCTGCCCCCCCTTTAATCAAGGGGCTGTGGGTCTGTGAAACAATTTGTCTGAAATCCGAAAAATTCTCACACAGGTCCATGGGGGGACACATATGACGATGTTCCCTGTGGTCTTTCTGTTATGATCTTCATAGATCTTAAAGAAAATCTGTTGTCCACCACTGGGAGAGCGGGTAGGCAACAAATGGTAATTCCTTCCATGGGTATTGTGTTAGTCTGGTTCTCCAGAGAAACAGAACCAATAGGATGTATGTGTGTGTGTGTGTATAGATAGATAGATACATAGACAGACAGAGAGAGAGAGAGATTTATTAAAAGGAATTGGCTCATGTAATGATGGAGGCTGGCAAGTCCAGATCAGTAGTGTGGGCCAGCAGGCTGGAGACCAGGAGATCTGATGGTGAAGATGAAGTCTGAAGGCTGTCTGCCGGAGAACACACATTAAACAGAATAAACAGCTGTCTGTAGGAAGAGAATGGGGCATAAGGAGAACAGGAATTAAATTAATTGATATATAAATACATAAAGAAAAAAATAAATGAGACGGACCTTGCAAGCTCCAAAGATAATAATGTGTCCCATAAGAAATATGATTGACTCAATTATTTGTAATCAAAGTCCAAAAAGAAAATTAAAAAGAGGAAGAAAAAGAGAGAGGGACTTTGATATGGCAAAATATGGAATGTCTTCCAGAAAGGACATTTTGATGGATGCCATGTTTAAATTCTCTCTCCTACATTTTTCATGGAGAGTTCAGTCATGCTAGAGGAAGGATGAGGCTCTGGGAAGTGGGACGCATCTTACCTCAGTCCGGAACTGAATTTTCAACAATGTTCCTTACATTATAAGTTCAAGGAATTACATCTCCTTAAATAATTTGCTTATTGATACCAGAATTCTTGACATACCTGGAAGTTCAAATTTCATTTTGCAAGAGTTTTTTGACCTGTGTAAGTCTATCTTATTCTTTTTACGATTCCAATTACGGATTTCTCTGTTGTACTGGCAAATGTTTTTCACTGGCCATCTGCCAATGTGAAACCATACGTTTTAACCATGTCGAGTGTAAAAGGTGTGTTGGGAAGCTTTGTGTCTCTTCCTGTGCTTGGCAACAGCTTAAATGACAGCATTTATGAGCTCCTCTTAGGTTTGCTACAACTTATCCATAAAACATCTGAACTTCCTGTTACAAACAATGTTCTGCTGAGCCTGAACATGCTTGTAACTAAATCTTTATTTACATTTATGTCCAGGGTAGGGGAGTAACTTTAAAAATTCAGGAAAGTTTTGAAAAAAATATTACAAACACCCACCACCCAGAATTAATATTTTCTTACATCTGCTTTGGATCTTCAGAAAATATGACTGAAATCAAACATTACTGATAAAGTTGAAGTCTCTTTGTACTCTTCTCCAGTCCCATTTATCTCTACCCGTCTCAGGTACAACCTTGGGCACCCTTCTAGTCACTGTTTGTTTATATAAAACTATAAACAATGTATAATATTTATGAAGTATTTGAAAAATATATAATATTATATTTTGGAAATTTAAGAATTTACATACACAATATAAAATTATGTAATTTACTTTTTTCCTTCATTACCACTTTTAAGAATAAAATTTTTATTAAGAATTGAAATTTATATTAATAATTAATATAATTATCATTTGTTTATTATCAATCACAATTGATAATTCATAATTAATACAAAAATGTATTAATTATTAAGAATAAAAGATTTTAATTGCATTTTGACACACGGATCTCTTTCATTATATTGGTTATCTATTGCTGCATAACAGAAGACTCCAAAACTTAGTGGCTGAAAACAACAAACATTTATTATCTCACTGTTTCTGTGGGTTAGAAATCCAGGTGTGAGTGAGTTGGGTACCTCTAGCTCAGGGTCTCTTATGAGGCAGTTGCTGAGGTGTTGGCTGGGGCTGCAGTCATATCCTGGCTTGGCTAGGGGAGGATTCACATCGAGCTCACTCATGTGCTGTCGACACGCCACAGGCTCTCACCAGCTGTTGGCCAGAGATATTGTCTCCTTGCCACGTGGGCTTCTCCAAACACTGGTTAACTGTCCTCGTGGCATAGCAGCTGCATTCACCCAGAGGAAGTGGTCCGAGAGAGAGAGAGAGAGAGAGAGAGACAGAATGAGCACCCTCATGGAATTTGCAGTCCCTTTACAGGCTAATCTTGGAAGTGACATCCCACCATGTTCACTGTACTCTATTCACTAGAAGAAAGTCAGTAAATCCAGCCCACACTCAAGGGGAAGAGACTACACAAAGACATGAACACCGGGAGGTGGGACAATGGGAAGGCATCTTAGAGGCTGCCTACTACAGTCTGCCTTTTGGCCCTCACAATGATTCACATGCTAAATGTATTCCCTCTCTCCTAAGGTCCCCCCAAATCTCATCTTATAACAGCATAAGCTCAAAGTCTAGAATGTCACGACTGAAATCAGGTCCAAGTGTGGATAAATCTCCTCAGACATGGTTCCTTAAGAACAGCTCCTAGACAATTCTTCTAGATCTGTAGACTTGTGAAATTAGAGACAAGTTATCTGGCTCTCACATACCCAACATATAATGGTGGGACAAGCATAGGTTAACTGCTGTAGACATTCATTTTCTAGAAGGGAGGAAATGAGAGGTACAAAGAAGTCATTGGTTCAATTCTGAAATCTACTTGGGCAAATGTTGGAAGTTCCTTGATTAGGTTTCAATGCCTGGAAATACTTCTCCATGGCTCTTGGCTCTGCCCTTTAGGATCTTGGTTCCGAGCACTGAATCATCTTTCCTTTTTCATGAAAAATAGCATGAGTTTGTGGCTGAGCAGCAATCTCAGCCTGTTTTCTGCCAGTAGAATTCTGGGGGTCCAAAGACTTCTCCTCATTCTGTACTGTTTCTGTACTCCTCTGTTCAAGCTGGATATGTTTTTGCATAAATAATTTTTATAAGAAAATTGTGGTTCTCTTGCAAATTATCTTGGGGTTTACTCCATTAGACAAAAGTCACTCCCACAAATCACTTTGAGGTAAACTCTTCTCTACCTCAGGCCCCTGCTATGATAGGTGAGGACAATGTCCTTGAGGTTCTGGAAGCTCCACTGTTTTATCTGAGAGGTACTTATTTAATATCTTTAGAGGGGCTTCTGTGTCCAACTGTTTCTAATTTTTTTCATTTCTGAAATGAAAATTCTTATTTCTTAACCTTTGACTTTCTCAGATCTTAAAAGATCTTATAGCCACACCTGGGCTTCATCTTTATACCATGCTTTTCTGTCAGTGCCTTGGATTTCATATTTTCTTGGAAGTCATTTCTTAATTTTAGCACCATTTGCCATCTAAAGAGGCTGAGAATTTTCAAAACAATCAAGTTCAGAATCTTTTCTGTTTATCAGTCCTTCGCTCAATTTATCTCTCTCCTCTCACGTTTCCTTATAAGCAGCAAGAGGAAACCAAAGAACACCTTCAACATTTTACTTGGAAATTTCCTTAGTTAGATCACCCAGTTCATCAGGCATTTTTCTACTTTCCACAAAACTGCACGTGACAGTGTTGCTGAACTTTCTGCCACTGCATAACAAGGATTCTCCTTTCTCCATTTTCCAATATGCTCGTGGAATCTCTGGATCAGGAATTCAGACATTCCCCAGCAGTGATAGTCTATAATCTATGATGTCTGGGACCTCAGTTGGAAATGTTCAAATGGCTAGGGCCTAGAATCATCTGGAGGATTTCTTCACCCACGTGCTTGGTGCCTGGGCTGGGATGACTTGAAGGCTGGGCTTAGTTGGGACTGTTAACCAGAGTGCCTAGATGTGGCATTTCTGATTGACTTGGGCTCCTCACAGAGTGACGACTGGTTTTAGAGAGGGACCATCACAGGAGGGAGCACACAAATAAGGTCTGCAGCAATGCTGGCAGAAAGTGGATCCACTGCAGGTTTGGCCACAGCAGCTGGACTCATGTCAAGTGGGCTGGCAGCAGGTGGTCCTGGAACAGGTGGTCCTGCAGCAAACGGGCTGGCGCCAAACGTTGCGGCACAAATGGGTCATGATGTCAGGTGTGGAGAGTGGGCTTTTACGTAGAGCCAACTTTCCCAGAATCTGAGAATACGTTCTTCCCTGCAGCTTTTAATATATTGGTTTTGCAAAAATTAGTATCATTGAGAAGGAAAGATCCTTTCTTTATTACTATATATGGTATTCTCTATGACTCTGCAGTATGGTTTGTAGGAAGTTGTTGACTAAATGTGCTAAATATCATTAAAGAAATAGACTGGTTGATTTCTCATTTGGATAATCAAGTTGGTTCCACCTTTGTGTTGATGAGGTTCAGGAAATTATCCTGGTAGTGAGTAACTGGAATGGGATGAGAGAAAAGCTCATGGCCAATGAAGAGGCCAAGGAACTGAGAGGTCAAGATGTTAGATGAATTATCCGTATGGAAGTTGAATTCGCTAAACATAAAGACTAGTCTAGAGGTGGCAAGAAAGACAGTGATCTACAAATGAATGAGTGGAAATGCCTGGAAACTGATAGAAAACAGCCAAAAGGAAGGGTAATTGCAGTACAAGTTGATGGTGTGAACTTCAAAGCAACTAAAGTTTTTTTTTTTTTTTAACATTTTAAAAACACTTTATTGAGGTATGACTGACATACAAAAAGCTGTACATATTTAATGTATACAACTTAATGTGTTTGGAGATAATATATACCCATGAAACCATCACTACAATCAAGTCCTTAAACCTATTCATCACCTCCAAATGCTTCCTCCTGTTCTCTTTATTTTTTTAATTTAACTTCCTTTTTGAAAATACTTGTTTTCTTTTGAGGTAGGAACACTGGATTGGTGGTTACCAGAGGGGAAGGGGGGAGGAGGGTGAAAGGGATAATTCGGTACAACTAAAGTTTTTGGAGGAGGAAAGAGGAGAATGATTTTGTTAGTGGCAAAGCCACTTTGAGAAGTAGGTTTCCTACTCTGATGAGTGCCTTGGTCAAAATTCAGGACAATGAAGCCTGGATGATCATTGATTTCATAAAATCTTAATGGTTTAAGGGATCTTGTGAATCAGTTCGCCAAATTGTCTATTTATTTACACAATCATTCTGTGACATCCCTATTACTTTTATTTGAATCTATGCTTGACCATCTCCAGAGAATGGGACACTCCACCTCCCAAGGAAACACTGCTTCTCTGGACAGCTTCAAGAGTGAGTTTTCACTTATTTTTGCCTTCATTAGTATTTATAGCTCCCATGATTGGTTTTGTTTCTTGACTCCATAAGGCCACACAGAAGATACATCTTCTACAGACAGATATTTCCGTATTCAGAGACCACTGGGGCATGCCTTTCTCCCAAAGGTCTTCTTTTCTCTAAGATAGTTATCACCAGATCTCTCCATTCTTCATCATGTGATTTGAATTCCAGTTCCATTCTCAGGATAGTTGCTCTCCTCAAAGTACTTTCCAATTATTCAATATTCCTTTAAAAGGGACATGATCAGAGCCTAACTCAAGATCTAGCTGTTTTCTAACTGGCCCAGGCTGTGGAGAATCCTCCTCCTCCTTTGAGTATAGATCATATTTCCTCTAGGTCATGTCTGCCCAATGATGTAATTAAGAAGTATTTTTTAAGTTATATATCTCAGCCCCCACCAGGAAGTTAGCTGGAATTTGAATGACTAAGTCCGTATTTAGTGAGGTGACATCTGCTCTCTTGTAGGGGCTGCTTCTGTCACACCTCAAATGGTTTCCTGTTCCCTCTTGTTGATATACCCCGCTCCTGCCTTTGCATGCCTATCGCTAAGCTCATATTCCTACCCTCGTCATAGTGATGTCCTTATTGTCGTTGCATGGGAGAGAGAGTTCTTCAGGTTCAGGTTTAATATCAACCTCATATATATGGCTCTTTAATTTGAGTTTGAGTTAACCATAGTGTTTCCTCCCTAGTAACCTCTGGATGCTTTGAGTACCTGCAGAAAAGACTATCCAGTGGATCTGCTCCAAGCTGTCTGCCAATTTTCCCTCTAATACATCTCTTACCTAGGGTCTCAGCTGGGATGAGGGATCAAGTGCTTATTATTAATGTACGAAGTGGGATGCTGTCATTGGAAATGAGACATATCTTGGCAGTTGCCATGGAATTCAATCCATATTTCTGCACTCTTTTCATAAGATGAGGGTCCTTTTCAATTGCCTTGCTGAAATCCAGATTCATTTTCTACTGAATTTCACTGATAACTAATCCAGCAAAAATAAAAAATTAAATTATTTGACATGACTTGGTCTAAGTGGTCTCATGTTCTATCTTTTTCTAAGGATTCACAAAGGATCTTTTCAACAATTCATTCTAGAATCTTTTTCTCAGGTGAGATCGAACTTACAGGTGTATGGTTTGCAGAAACTCGAAAACGGAAGGGTATTTGCTTGTCTCAACATGTTTGCTGTCTCTTGTTCTCTAAGATTCCTCAAATATCAATGTGTGGTTTACCTCTAAGTGCTCTGAGACATAACGTGCACAGCATACGTGACGTGAATTTATTTAGAAAATCTGGGTGCTTGTAAAATCTATTTGTCCTTATAAATGTTTAGTCATTTTTCCCATTTGATTATTCCCTGTTGTCTGAAAAGACACACACCAAATAAGAGTCTTTCTAGCATAGTCTTCACATTCTCTGTGCTACATTCCACAGGAAGATCTCAGATCTTATCTCATTGCCAGGTCTCAGCATGAACTAAGGAGAACAGACCCCTTTTATAATCCTGGATTTTCCTTGCCAGATACTGACATGTTGATAGCTCGTGGATCATGAGTTGGGTGAGAGGTGGATGCAAATGTGTCATGCAAAAAAAAATTAGCAGCATCACAGTGAGGAACTTATATTAAACTTCTTGGTGTTATTTTGAAATGTTTAATCTCCTTATTCAGATCAAAAGGAATTAAAATCTCTCTTTTTCTCTCTCTTTCACTGTTGCAGGTTTTCCCATTTGGTTTGGAAGGAAAAATTATAATCTTCATTTTTCTTTTATTATAGAAATAATTCATGCTTGAGGGGGAAAACAATGTATGAACACAAACTGGAAAACCCTGGTACCCAATACCCCTCCCAAATCCCTCTCCCTTGGGGCAAACTACTGGTTTCTGTATATTGTGCCCTCCTCTGGGGTTTTTCTTTCCCTTTGCAGATGGTTGGTTGTTTTCCCTGTTTGAAAGATGGAAGAAAAAGAAAAAGGAATATTAATTTATATATCTCAAGCACAAACACAAGATCATCAACACAAAGTAATAGACCTTTGTCCTGTTTGATGGCATCCTTACTCTGCTTACAATCATTTTATAAAAAACATACCTTTCCATTGTGTTTTTTATTTTTTTCCTTTGTGAGGTTTTTTTGTTTGTTTGTTTTTGTTTGTGTTTTCCAGTCTCAGAGCATCCAGAACTATTTTTCCCATGGGTGTCTACCATCCCTGTTTAAAGCCCAGTTCATGAACTTTTCTTCCTAATTAATAAGTACTTTCTAATATAATTAAGTACTATTCTTTAAGTTAAATATCTTAGCCTCCACCAAGAAATTTCCTGGGATTTAGAATGTGGTGGCATCTGTCCTCTTGTGAGGGCCACGTCTGTCACTCCTCAGATATTCAATTGCAGACATTCAATTATTTTTGATCTACAAAAATGAAAGTTTCATATGGTTCAAACTAATGTATTCCCTACTTGGCATTTTTCAATCAAATCCTAATACACAGCTCCTTACAACTCTTTCTGGTATCTTTATATACCGGAAAGTATTTTAAAAGGCATTAAGACAATAACCACACACAGGAAAATATTTTAAAAGGAATTAAGACAGCTTAAGCCATTCTTTCTACCAGTGTCTTTTATTTTTTTTTTGAAGAGATTGTCCATGTACTTTTATTACAAAAAACAAAAAAAGAACAAAGATTCCTTCATGATATCAAACTGTTAAAACTATGTATTGACAATCATTGCCTTTTTATCACTAAATGAATTTATTCTTTATAGAAGCTATTCATTTTTCTTAAAATTTTTATGCATTATTCTAATAGTAGTTGTTTAATTGTACTTAAATCATGGGATCGTTAAGCCAAGAAGAGCTATACCCAAGAGATAGACGCATATAAGCAGCAAAATATAAGCCTTGATAAATCTTGCATGTAGTTGTTTTCATTATTGTAAATAATTGATTAATACTATACAGCTTTACATACTCAATAAAGACTGATAACACTTACACTTGATATAAAAGGAAAGATTGCATCTAATGACTTGAATCTAATGAGGCTTGAATTATTTGACACCTTTCCATCTTTCTGAACTCATGTGCTTTCTCACCCAATTTCATTACATCTTCTAATCTGCATTTTCTTCCCTTTACCTAAATTGACTTAGTTTGTTCCCATCTTTGGCCCTTTCACTTGTTGAGTCTCTGCCTGGAATGCCTCTCTGGACCTTTACATCCCCTACCTTTCAGTTCAAAATTTCACCATTGTCTTCTTTTTTGTTTTTTAAATTTTTTGTTTATTGCAGTAACATTGGTTTATAACATTGTATAGATTTCAGGTATACATCATTATACTTCTATTTCTGCATAGATTACATCATGCTCACCACCCAAATACTAATTACAACCCATCACCACACACATGTGCTGAATTAGCCCCTTCGCCCTCATCCCTCTCCCCTTCCCCTCCGGTAACCACCAATCCAATCTCTGTCTCTATGTGTTTGTTTATTGTTGTTATTATCTACTACTTAATGAAGGAAATCATACGGTATTTGACCTTCTCCCTCTGACTTATTTTGCTTTGCATAATACCCTCAATGTCCATCCATGTTGTCACAAATGGCTGGATTTCATCGTTTCTTATGGCTGAGTAGTATTGCATTGTGTATATATAGCACATCTTTATCCATTCGTCCCTTGATGGGCACTTAGGTTGATTCCAAATCTTGGCTATTGTGAATAACGCTGCAATGAACACAGGGGTGCATGTATCTTTACGCATTGGTGTTTTCAAGTTCTTTGGATAAATACCCAGCAGTGGAATAGCTGGATCATATGGTAGTTCTATCCTTGATTTTTTGAGGAATCTCCATACTGTTTTCCATAGTGGCTGCACCAGTTTGCACTCCCACCAGCAGTGTGTGAGAGTTCCCTTCTCTCCACATCCTCTCCAACACATGTTGTTTCCTGTCTTGTTGATTATAGCCATTCTGACGGGCGTGAGGTGATATCTCATTGTAGTTTTGATTTGCATTTCCCTCATAGTTAATGATTTTGAACATCTTTTCATGTGTCTGTTGGCCATCTGTATATCTTCTTTGGAGAAATGTCTGTTCAGGTCTTTTGCCCATTTTTTAATTGGGTTGGTAGTTTTTTTGTTGTTGAGATGCATGAGTTCTTTATATATTTTGGAGATCAACCCCTTATCAGATGTATGGTTTGCAAATATCTTCTCCCAATTGTTAGGTTGTCTTTTCGTTTTGTTGATGGTTTCCTTTGCTGTGCAGAAGCATTTTAGTTTGATGTAGTCCCATTCGTTTATTTTTTCTATTGTTTCTCTTGCCCGGTCAGACATGGTGCTTGAAAATATGTTGCTAAGACCGATGTCGAAGAGCCTACTGCCTATGTTTTCTTCTAGAAGTTTCATAGTTTCAGGTCTTACATTCAAGTCTTTAATCCATTTGGAGTTAATTTTTGTGTATGGTGTAAGGTAAGGGTCTACTTTCATTTTTTTGCATATGGCTATCCAGTTTTCCCAACACCATTTGTTGAAGAGACTTTCTTTTCTCCATTGTATGTTCTTGGCTCCTTTGTCAAAGATTAGCTGTCCAGAGATGTGTGGGTTTATTTCTGGGCTTTCGATTCTATTCCATTGATCTGTGTGTCTGTTCTTGTGCCAGTACCATGCTGTTTTGGTTACTATAGCTTTGTAGTATATTTTGAAATCAGGGAGTGTGATACCTCCAGCTTTGTTCTTTTTTCTCAGGATTCCTTTAGCTATTCGGGGTCTTTTGTTGTTCCTACCAGTGTCTTTTAGAATGGAATTTTGCCTGTCATTTTTCTGATTGTTTTGGTATCTATTTAACAACCAGGATACACATCAGACTTGTCCTGAGAAATTCCATTCCCAAAGAGCAAAAATTGTGTTATTTCTCTTATTTTGGTAATTCCAAATGTGAGATTGACGTAATGGACTTTAATAAAGTTCATTTGAAGAAGTGTGAAAGGAAGACATTTTAGACGTGTGTAAAGAGCCTATGAGTCCCAAACGTAACACCTGGAATTTTCCCATCTGTGTGGCATATGACATTTGGTGTTATTTTTGTTGATTTCATTAGTTTGCCCATATAAATAGGTTCACCTTATAATAATAGTCTAGTGACATCAGGAAGTAAGTTTCTCTTATAACCCACTTTCTCAGAAACTTCTTGGATATGCCCTGAAGCTAGCTGGAGCTGGAGAAATATTTGATGATAGTGATTTAATGCTGAATAGTCCAGAGCTGTTGCAAACAAAACCAGGGTGTTGCTCTTTCAGTGGGCTACTTGCTTACACTCAAAGGCAGCCCTGGATGGGGTCCATAATCTGAGCCCAGTGCCTTAAAATTTGGCCTCTTGCCTTTGTGGTGTGGGAATAGATATGGAAGAATTTTGGAAAATACAAAATATCCTCTCAATCCAAGTGCTTATGAAGGGCACACTGTACACATAATCTAGGTTACAAAATGATATTCGAGATGAGTAGAGTTTATTAGGCGATAAACTGGGAAATGCATTAGCTGCAAAGAAGACAATTCAAATGACCATAGTGGGTAGAAAACAAATTATAAACACGTTGAAGAAGTGTGAAAGGAAGATATTTTAGAGGTGGAAAAATTAACCAATTATTCAGACAATCAGCAGGGGTGAGGATGGGGATGGAGAATTGTACCCGTATCCAATTTCTAATGATACTCATTAGCTAAAACCAAACCATCACTAGTGGCCATGAAGCCCAAGTGTTCAACAAGGGCAATGAAGACTAGGATGTGTTTTTCCAAACCAAATTCTGCTATTCCCTGATAACCTATTATTTAACCAGAGGAATAAATATAAGTACCCTGTTTTACATGTGTCTCAAACCAATGGAAAAGAAGTTAACTCCATTGAACTGAACTACCAGGAAAGGGGGAAGGAAGAGTAAGTCACTCAATGCAAGGAGGTCCACCTGTCATGGATGCACCAGGTGCACCTCTTTTAGGACAGACCTGTACGAAGAAAGTTAATATTTACTGGTTTAGAGCAAAGAGAAAGAGGAGAAAGCAGTGATTCAGGCGTTGAACAGAATGAAGATTTGATAATTTGAAATATGGAAAACCCTATAAATGCTATTATAAACAACAACAACGACAATAATAAATCCCCTATTGTATAATAGCTAATTGTGCAATAGTTGAGAGAGAGATTTTTGAAAGTCTTCACGGACATTGTAAGTTATTTTTAAGGGTCAGTAAGAAAAACAGTTCTTGTAATTCAAATCCTGGTACATAACCTGCAAATGCTCACTACTTCCTGAAAGAGTCTGTCCCCTGTTTCAGTCAGCTCAGATTGTATGAAAATTTTGTCTGATGCTGATACCCATCCAGTCTCTTTATATCTTAGATTCCCCATGATTTCCAAATTTTCAAATATCACCAACAAGAATTCAGTGTCCTCACTTGGAAAGTGTTTCAATATTTGGGAAGTAATTTGTCTAAGGTCAGGAAACTAGAACTTATTTAGAGAAACTAAATTTTCTTCTACACTGTTTACATCCATTTGGGGCCAGTAATCCTTCTTTCCAATTTTTTTGCTACACAATTCTGTTCAAATATTACTTTTGCATACGTAAGTAATATTGAGAAGTCCTCCTTTTTATGTCATAATCATAATTTTCCCAATGGATCTTAAGTGAAATCTCATTTCTTCTTATAATCACCTATTTGTGTGAGGAAAAAATACTCTTTTTTGGTCTTAGTTGTTTGTTTTAGATATTAAGTATATTTATGCTTTGCTGTATTTATTACTGTTGGGCACCTAGAGGGAAATGCTTGGGAAGAACTGGGCTGACTTTGTTAGGAATCAACCTGAAGAGGTAGAAGATCATTGAAATTTGTCCTTTTTCCACCTTGATCTTTGTTCGAAGAAAGAATCTGAGTGAGACTGAAGAGCCTGTTTTTTATCATGCCCTTATCTTGGATGAGGAATGATTTTGTTTAGAAAGAAGGTCTGCAGGCTTTCTGGTGGGGACAGGTTACAACCCCTGTGAACACAGGAGTAATAAAGGATAAATGAAGTGGGCATTCTTTCCTTATCTAGTTTACACTATCTACACTATTACGGCTTTTTTGATTTATATCTTGGGCATGAAGGAAGAGTCTGATAGTGGGCCCTTTTGGTGTTGTAAATCAGAGATCCTCAAAGGAGAAGGCTTGGGGTGAGCTAACACAGGATTCTACTCCTCCTGGAAAAGGCCTCTCATTGAGAGATTTTCGTGGTGTCAGGAAGAAAAGATTGTTGTGTCAGTCTTGAGATAGGACAGGGCCAGCCCTCTAGGGCCCAGTTTCCAGCAACATTTGTAAACAGACACATTTCTTAGTAGACTCTTTAAGATCTTCCCATAAGTTCTTGGCAATAGGGTGGCTGAAGGAATAACGATGAGAATGACCTAAAATTGTGGGTTTGATTCACTGATCTTGGAGAAGCCAAGGATCAAGGGAGCCTCCCTGAGCAGCTCAGACCGGGCTTGGAGATCTGAGGCACCAAAGGACCAGGAAAAGGGAGAGGAGTGGACTGATGGCACGAATTCCAAAATGCTCAAGGGATTTGAGGAGCAAAGACAAAAGGCCTATGTCTGAACCACAATATCAATTATGAAACATGCCCACATTTGTAACTATGTCAGATTTATATACGCAGTCTTTTTTATTCCACTTAATTTAGTCCCTCTTTATGAATGAATAATTGGGAGCTCAGCCTCATAACAAAAGGAATCAAGAACCTAAGATTAGCCTTCTGACCATAACCCCCACCCTCCAATGGTGCCTGAATCTAATGGTGTGGTGGGTGGAAACCTAGTAAATGGCAACGAAAGGACAATCCTGACTAAGATCTGTGATTAATTTTATAAAACTTGGCTCAGTTATTCTGTCCTAAATTGCAAACACCCTCAGATGACCTTCCTTATCCAAATAAGGTTATCAGTGTGGCCTCTGGTCACAGGATACGGGGAGAGACTGGAAGTACTTTGTAAATGTGTAAAATGCTTTCCCAAGGGAAGTATTTAAAGGACTCAGGGCTCATATCTGGCAGAGTTTTTAAGATGAGTAGAGATTATTAAGAGATTAACCAGAAAGGCTCTATTATAGCTAGAAAGGCCACTCAAAGTTATCATAAAAGGTAGGGAAAAGGAAACACGAATAATGCAGCAATTGGGGAAAAACGTTGCTATGTAGAAATATCGAGTGATTGCAGTTACTAGGCCCTGAACAATCAGCCTTGAGGATATGGTTTTTAAAGAAATATTAAAGGACTGAGCTGGAATCACACTAGGAAGGTAGATCTTGTCATCATTTGCAAAGGCTCTCTAACCACCTGAGCTGGGGCTACATAAAGATGTACACCTGAAATTTATACAATGTTATAAACCAGTGTTAACCGCAATAAAAAAAAAAGACTGAAGTGTTGTGAACATCTCTTTGATCAACTACAACTAACAATTCTTAATATTCTAAATTTCTCTATTTGCAGAATACCCTTTTTTTTTAGAGTAATGTCTATTTTTTATTAAAGTGGGAATCATAATTTTCTTTCTGATTCTTAATCCCATATTTTCTTTGTGTTACCTCCAAGTCTATAAGATTCCTATTTCTTTTGTGACTAATTTGACTTTTTTGTTGTTGTTGCATCAGGTGCCTTCAATAGTTAATTTGACTTTGAAATAGCTTCTTTTGTTGTCATTTCTAAAAGTTTTCCCATTCTCCTTAAATTAAATGAAATTTATCCCAGAGTTTGGGCTTGGAATCTAACATTCATTCTCTTTTCAAGCACATACACGAGAAAAATCTCAAGGCGCACATTCTGAATCATGTACAATGGGAGAGATTCCAAGGAGGAGGTTTCCAGTGATGAAAGAATTGAGCATTCCTGCTCTGAATGGAGGAAACAAAGACTGAGACTGGTTTTCTGAAATTAACTTGTTCTTTCCATAACAGTATTACATTGCACTACAGTGCCTAATCTAGGGATTGACTTTCGTGTTGGATCCAAATCATAAGAAGAGTAAATTAACTAAAGTGTAATCACTAATGTAACTCACAGGAGGGAGGGAAGGAATATGATGGGTATGTCACTCATAACAAGCTGGTGATGTTAGATTACAACCCAGTGAACAAAGACACGAGAAATAAGATCAATGCAACATTCTGATGACGACTCTACATGACTGAGGATACTTTTTTAAAAAAATATTTTGGAAAAGAAGAGAAAGGTAAATAAACCCCAAGCCATCCGAAAATACAATTAGAAATATCATAAATAGATATTATGGTAGAAATGAGCCAAAGCATAAATTTCATCCTGGATACTCACAATGCAGTCATATGAGTGAGGATGCATGACAAGTGTGGACCACAGGGAGATATCACTCAAGACTCGAAATCTACATTAAAAGAGACCAAAACCAAATTACATAAAGTTACCTTAAAAAGAAGGATATCTTCAAAGTCTGAGGAATTGATTCAGATCTTACTGAAGATACAAGAAATGTAAAACTTAAATGAGGGTGTTGGTGAATCGTGGAAACTCAGAGTTAAGACCAGTGCTGAGGCAAATGTTGGCAGTGCACAGCTAAGCACTGCTCAGAGGAGATGGATAGTTGTGGGACTGTGAGTTTTCAAGTTCCATTGGCAAGATCTATTGTGAAATGGGTGCGTCAAATGCCACCCAGCATTTGGTTCCTTTCACTTCCATACTTATTCCTTACTCATGTGGTGGTTGAGAAGTTCCTGTTACAGTTAATTCTCCTGTAAGTTCATAAATAGGCAGCCTTGCTTTATGGGCTTGGCTATGAGTCTGCTCCAAGAGGTGGCTTCACCTTTGGTATATAAACACAATCAGGTCTCCTCGAGTCTGCAGGCTCAAGGCTGGTCCCCGATAACTTTATCAAGGCTGTCAAGTCTGCCCTGAAATCCTTTTGGAAGACAGTCTTATTTTTCTTTCCAAGGGAATGCCAATTATCATGACAGTGTGTATGTTTTATTTAAAGCATTATGTATTTGAATGTTTATGGACTTTAGAGAATGATAACATGTAAGTAAGCAATCAATTAAATAATAACGGGGCAAGGCAGAGAGTGTTTCGAGACCTCAAGGAATCTCAGGCATGGAAGGAATCCTGATAAACTTCCTGCCAAGTGGTTGTCAGTTCCAATGCTCGAATGTCTAGCAATCAAAAATTCATACACCCAGGGTGGTCTGTTCCATCTTTGGGAAGCACTTTTAAAGAATTTCTTCACATTTCAGGCTACACTCACTCCAGGCCCCCTGAACTTTTTCTCCACCGGAAGCATCTGTGTCTGTACAATCAGAATGGTATTTCTGAGCACTTCCCTACCCTTGTTAGTTCTGCCCTCTATTTCAGTGCCCTTTGCCAGGAAATCACATTCTTTTTCCTTTAACCATGGCAATTATCTCCCTGCTCTGTAGAATGCAGTTCCAGTCAAGCAAGCATTTCCCTGACTGGTTATCACAAATTTTAAGACAGTCGATCTGTAGCAAGTTTATCATCATTAACTTTGCTCACCAGGTCCTCCTCATTGTTAAAATTAAGCTCAGAGTAGTTTACCTAGATGCTTAATAACTTTCTCCTGTTTTAGTTGCACTGCGGTCCCCCACGCAATACCTAGAGATGTGGATGTCCCTTCATCCCTTTTCCTTGCATATGTGCCTGTTTTGTGACCTACATTTTCGGTGCTTCATCAGTTTTCTGTGTCTGGCCAGGAACATGTATAGCATACCCACACAATGAGAGCTCATCTCTGCGTCTCTCCTTCTGTGTTCATCCGTATGTTCTCCACTGCAGAAGAGGCTAGAAGAGGCTGGGCCATGGAGATGGAAATCAGATAGATGAGAAGTCACTTCATTCACGTTCTGCTACCTGCTAACTGCAGGCTTTTGGAAAAATTACTCAATATATTGCAACCGGTTTTCATTGTTTTGCACATATATTGTTGGGGAACTTTGTATCTGAATTCTTTCAGTAATTCACCTGCTGTACTACACAGTAAGTTGATTCATGGGGTTGATACGGAATTTTTTTCTTTCTTTCCCTCCCTGATTGGGTTGGCCAGACACAGTCCTGCATAGATGCAGCCTTTTCGAACCACTCTTCCTCTATTATTAGTGATACAGGCTCGTCATCCCCACTTCTGGTGCTTAGTTTCATCTCCTGTTTGTTTTCCACTAGAAGCGAAATAAGGGTGGGGATCGTGAGTGTCTTGTTCCCTTCCATAGTCCCAGCACCTGGCACAGTACTTAACACACAGCAAGTACTCAGTGAATCTTGTTGAAATAAAGGACCAGTTTAATATCCAGATGTAACTCTTAGTTCTCCTTCTCCTGCACAAGATCCCAACCATTGATGGGAAAGAGAGATGAAAAAGTGTGAAAACACCAAGTAATGTGTTTTCATGTTCAGGGCTTCATAGACCCATGTTCCCTCCCCAGCCTGCAGAGGGCAGGGAGCACAGGGCACACAGTGAGTGCGGCACAAACAGCCTAGTGTTTGAAGCACTAAACTGTTGGCTAGTGGTGCAACTTTGAGCAAGTTACTTCATCTCCCTTAGCCTCTATTTCCATCTGTAAAATGGAGATTGTGAATTGCTAGATTATGAATTAGAAACGATGAGATAATATAATTCCTAATGCTCGTAGTCACTCAGTAAATGATGGTCCCTCAGCTCATCCCTCCAACAATCATGCATCAAGGAAACAAGCACTTAGCAAGTCAGATAGCCTGGCAGCCTCTTCAGAGAATCCCTCCTACCTGTTGGGTCTTCTAGGACCTAACCACAAGGAATTGGCTCTGGCCACAAAATAGTCTTTTCCTCCCAGAGCCAGAATCAGGTTTTTCCCCAGCAAATATCTGGGTACCCTCTTTATTGTTCAGTTCTTTTTCAGAAAATCTGGCTCCCACTTTGGAGGACTACACTCGTATCTGTTACATCCACTGCAGCTTCTAGGAGTGCTCGGTTTCTTTTCTTTTTTTCCTCAAATCCTTCTGTTTTCTGATTCTGACGCCGAATCTCTTCAGCTTCATCTTTGCCTCATAAAATCCAGAAACTGGCTGGATCGGAGGGTTATATACCCATTGCTGTTACTTCAATTCCTAGAAGTCTGTAAGTATATAATTTCCTTATAATGCTCTGATCAGGAACTAAATTGATGCAGAATTTGGAGGCATCAAAAATGTGCCTTGTGTGCTCTGCAGAGTGTTTTTTAGTCCTTTTTTTTTGGTCCATATTCTAATTGCTAAAGTTGCATAACTAATTACCCCAAAACTTACTGGTGTAAAACAACTGCTGATTGTATTTGTAGATTCTGTGGATCAGGAATGCAGACAGTGATGTTCTATGTCTGGGGCATCAGCTAGAAGATTCAAAGGCTGAGGGCTAGAATCATCTGAAGTCTTGTTCATTCATCTATCTGGTAGTTCCTGCTGGCTGTCAGCTGGGGGAGGAGGGAGCTGAGTTTTTTTCTACACGGTCTCTCTGCATAGACTAGTTTGGTCTTCCTCATAGCAGGGTGGCTGGCTTCTCCCAGAGTGAGCATCCTCAAAGAGCCAGAGAGCCAGGAAGGAGTTACATCCTTCTAATAACTCCTTCAGGAAGTCGCAGATCATCTCTTCTTCTGTCCTTTCCTTGTCAGAGCAGTCACAGGCCCAGATATTCAAAGGGAGAGAAATTAGCCTGGTAAGTGTCTGTTGAGTAAGCAGGACTCTAGCTACCTCTGTGGCCATTTCTGGAAAATATAATCTGTGAAACCAGGTCAATGAGACCAAGCAAGACTGCCATTTCCATGGCATGGAGGCAAAAGTATTTTTAGGTGAGCTCCTTCTCAATGTCCTAGGATAGTGCCAGGAAATATTTGATGGAGATGAATTGCTCAGTTGAAGACCAGAGCCCTAAGACAATGAGGGTCTCACTTCATTTACTTGAGTCCTTAACACCAGCTGCTATTGTTTATAAGTGTGTGGGAAATGGAGTTGGGAACTGTCATTCTAGGTAGAAAAGTGATTTGCACGTGCAAGCCATCATTGTTTCCAACGGTAGACAAGCAACTCAAGTTGTACACCTTCTCAAAACTCAGTCACCAGAGTTGTTTCTACTTGCAGCAAAATCTAAATAAAAATGTCCTGGATCAGGAGTCAGGCTGTCTGAATATTGGACCCAATTCTATCAATTACTCGCTGTAGAACATGAGGCAAATGACTTTTCCCATTTATAAAAAGGAAATGATCATCCTTGCTCTGCCCAGCTTGTGGGGGTTACTGTGAGATTAGAAGAGATAATATGAAATGCAACACACAGGCAAGGACTTTTAAAGGAGTAGCCGTGCAAAACAAAAGCCCAATGTATCGTCCACAACAGCAGAGACTTCGGGAAGATAATTGTCAGTGATCTTGGAAGTGAGGAGCAGGACACAGGAATAATGAATACACTGATAAAACATCAGTGATACCGATCATTTGCAGAGATATTGATCAGTTGCAGGGACTTAAGAGAACAGTCTTAAGAATTTTCTTTTTAAGATTCTTAGAGGAAAAAGGGGATGATCACCTTTCCAAGGCTGAGATCACGATCTTATGTCAAGAATAGATGAAGCAGAGCAGCAGCCGGCATGTTGATCTATAGGAAAGAACAAAGAAAAGAACAAAAGTGAAATAGGCTCCACTCCACTAAGAAGCCTCACAAATGAACGAGGTAATTAACAGAATGTTTGATTGTCAACAAAGCTGGGGGAGTGAGTTTATTGGTAAGTTTGATTGACAGGTCTCTCATTGAGGAGAAAATGCCAATTTGGGTTTCCTAAAGTGGCTGTATAAATTCATACCTCCACCCACTCCCCTCCAACCTGCAAGAGATTTTGCAGATTCACGTCCTCCCTAATTCTTAGTATTGTCAGAATTTTAAATTGTTTTCCAATACTGTGGTGTAAATTGGAATCTTGTTGAGGTCTTAATTCATATTTTCTTAATTACTTACAATTTTGAGTATTTTTTCACGTTTATTGGCCATATGTGTTGTCTCTAATGTGAAATTCACATCCATATCTTTTACTCAATTTTCTACTGAGTTGTTTATGGTTACTGGTTTATGGGAGTTATTTATATGTTCTTGACAATCCTTTGCCCCTTTTGTGAACTGTGACTATCTTCTCCCAGTCAATACCACGTGGGACAAAACAGCTGAGCTCAGTCAGCCCATGAAATCATGAGAAATAGTAAATAGTTGTTGTTCTTTAGTAATAAATAGTTTATAACACAGCAACAGGTAATTAAATTAATTTTATTTTGTTATTACTTTAAAAATCTGTCATCCATATTTTATGCCCAATTTTCTTTCATAATATTATTTAATTTTGTCTTCTATCCTTTTAGCTGATCAGAATTCCCAGTGTTTTAATCTATTTTGTTCACTTTTTTAAAAAGACTAAACTTCTGTGGGCTGGCCAGGTTGTGTAGTGGTTAAGTTCGCCTACTCTGCTTCGGTGGCCTGGGGTTTGCGAGTTCGGATCCTGGGCGCAGAGCTAAGCATTGCTGGTCAAGCCACGCTGTGATGGCATCCCACATACAGAACGGAGGAGGATGGGCACAGATGTTAGCTCAGGGCCAATCTTCCTCAGCAAAGAGAGGAAGATTGGCAACAGACATTAGCTCAGGGCCAATCTTCCTACCAAAAAAAAAAAAGACCAAACTTTTGGCTTTGTTGAACTTCACTGTTTTTCTTTTATTTTCTGTTTTATTAATTTCCACTCTTCTTTTAAGTATTTTTTTTCTCCTATGTAGTTTGGGGGCAATACTATTGCTTGTCCTTTAATTTCTTAAGATGGGCATATAACTCATTAATTTTGAGGTTTTCCTCTCTTCTAATATAAAGATTTAAACATATAAATTACCCTCAAAACACTGCTTTTGTTGCATCCCATGAGTTTTGATGTTATGTTTTGTTATTATCCAATTTTGTACATTTGGACAATTCCTCTACACATTCCACTGTTGTGTTTTGCCATTTATCCACTTTCCCCACCATCTTAGCGTTGTCGGTCACAACTAGGAAGGGACGCTACCGGTATCTAGTGGGTAGAGGCCAGGATGCTGCTAACCCTTCCTCGATGCTCGCAACAGTGCCCCTCCACCCCACCAACAAAGAATTGTCTGGCCCCAAATGTCAACGGTGCCAAGGTTGAGGAACACTGATTTAGACCAATATCTAAATATAATTAACAAATGTTATTACCTTGACGTATGCCCTTCCCCTGTCATGAACCAGGCAGTCTCTTCAGAGAATCTCAACTACATCTAGGCTTGATTCGTGCTTCAGCCTCCTCTCATCAAACTCAGGATGGCGTTTTGTAGAGATTGTGGACGGCTCAAAGGTAAAATTTCCATGATGTGGTTAGCTCAACTCCCAGTACTGTGTCCATACTTAATTCCCTCAATAATGTTCTGGCTAAGAGAAAAAATGGACTGAAAGTCTAGATGTACATAAAATATGGCCAAGAGTATGTGTTTTACTTGATCCTCCCCTTATTTTGTGAGGAAGATTAGCCCTGAGCTAACATCTGTTGCCAATTCTCCTCTTTTTTTCTTGAGGAAGACTGGCCCTGAGCTAACATCCGTGCCCGTCTTCCTCTACTTTATATGGGAAGCCGCCACAGCATGGCCTGACGAGCGGTGGGTGGGTGCGCGCCCGGGATCCGAACCAAGGCTGCCAGCAGTGGAGCGCGTGCACTTAACCACTACGCCAAGGGGCAGGCCCCTTGATCTCTTTTTTATATTCCACACTATATGTGGCCAGATGAAAGAGACCATCCTGGGATGCCATCCCCTGACATCAAAGAACAGGTGTCTGTGGATGAACCTCTGGCTTAAATGTGCCAGCACAGCTCCAGGAACACAACTAATGCTTAAACATAATGGATGGCTCTTAAAACCAGCCTATGAGCCTTACATGTGCAAGTGGTCATTGAGGTTTTGGAACTAGGTGGGAGAATATGTTCGTAAACAGAAAAATTATCCACGTATGGAAAGGTTTATTTTCAATGGTACACAGGTGATCCAAAGCACACACCTTCCTAGTGCTCAGACAACTGTTCTCTTTGTGCTTATAGCAAGATGCGAGTGCAAGACCCTGGAGCTAGAATCAGAGGCCCTAGCCCTTGACCAAATTCTGTCCATGACTAGCAAGCGTCTGTTATTCGTCTGTAGGAGGAAGGTGACCATCTTGGTTCTGTCAGTTCAGAGGTCACTGTCAGGCTCAGAATAGATAATACTTGTGAAATGAAACATGAATGTAAGGATTTAAAAGTAAATGCTGTACAAAAAATAAAATCACAATATAGGCTGAAGATAGCAAAGACTTTATTGGGAAGGAACCAGAGAAGCTTCCCCAAGGCTGGGAAGACAATGCAAAGTAGCCATGAAGAGGAGGGAGTAAGACAGAAGGACAATGAGACTATGAGAAAAAAATGACTATGGAGAGACAGAAAACATGGAAGAAACCTAAGAAAATTGTCACAAGGATTTGTGCTTTAGGTTACTTAGAGGTAAAGTGGTGACCATTTTTGCAAGGCTATCACAATGACCATAGGTCAAGGAGACCTTAGACCTGCAGCTATCACAGGGATCAACAGCAAATAAAGATGAAGAAAATTAGACTGTAGTTGACTGCATCTTACCACGCCTACTCACAGAGCCTTTTAATCAAGAATATGACTAATAGAAAGATGGTAGCAGCATGCTGGACCGAGCTTGTGGCAGTAAGGAAGAACTGACAGGTTGGTTGTCAGAAGGTTGGTTTGTGTCACACGATTCCGTGGTGAGAGGATCAGCAGCAGGAAGGCTGGCAGCAGCTGGATCCACAGCTCTGGACTTGGCACCAAGGCAGGCAGACACAGGTGGGGTGGTAGCATGTTCTCCGGCAGTACACGGGTCCAGAGCTAGCTGGCTGGCAGCAGGTGGTTTGACAGCAAGTTGAGGGGCAGCAAGGCTGGCAGCAGCTGGACCCACTGCAGGTTTGTCCACAGCAGCTGGACTCAGAGCAGCTGGGCTGGCAGCAGGTTGAGCTGTAGCAGGAAGGGCGGCAGCAGCTGGTCACACAAGTTGGCTGGGAGCAGGTGGTCCTGCAGCAGGTGGTTTGACAGCGAGTTGGGGGGCAGCAAGGCTGGCAGCAGCTGGACTCACAGCAGGTGGGCTGGCAGCAGGTGGTCCTGCAGCAGGTAGGCTGGCAGCAGGGGGAGCAGCAGGAGTGGGTCATGGTGTCAGGGCTGGAGGGTGGGCTCCTGTTCAGAGGTGAGTTTTCAAGAATCTGATGACTCCTTCTCTTCTGGGGCTTTTATACGCTGACCCCCAAAGTTGGCACCAATGAGCAGGACTTTCCTTGTTATTGTTTACATTATCTTCCACAGTCACTGGGGGAGTTGTCATGGAGGAAGCTGTTCCCTAAATATCATGAATCTTTAGAAAATAAGTGTTTAAATCTGTTTCTTAATTGAGAATAACTCATAGAAAGCTTTTTCAGATAAAAGGAAGGCGGTCACATCATCAGCATCGTTCCTGCTTCAATCACATCTGATCATGTGATCTATTTCCTGCTGGCCTCGGGAGGTCAGAGCAGGTATCTCTCCCCAGCTTTGTCCTTTGGTTGTCTGTAGATTGGGAAGTGTCCCTGGGGAGGGGCATGATGCTGACATGTTCACAGTGAGGAACTGAATCCATGCTTAGTCCAAGTCTGTTACCCACAAAGCCTGAATCAAGATAATTATAGGCATCTCTCTCTGTAGCAACTTACCCACCTATGTAGCTCAGTTCTGTCAAAGACACTGGGGTGGAGGATGTTGGCACAATCTCCTCCATATGGCAAAGCAGAACCAAAGCAGGTGGGTAGATATTCCCTTTAATAATGTCTAAAAGAATTTAAGACACTATTATTTCTTCCTTGAATATGTTTTGATTGATAAAATACACTGGCGGAAGCCATTAGTGTCTGTAGCGTGTGTGTGCATGTGGGAGAGGGGTGAGGGAGGAGACTGGCATTTATAATTATTGATTAAATTTCTTGAGTTCATATAAAAATCTTTAGATTTGTTGCTTCTCATATCAGTTTTGATAAGTTTTTTTCCTAGGAATTTATCCTTTTCATGTAAAATTTAAAATTTTGGCAGAAAGTTTTTATATTTTATTATGTTTTTAATACTTTAGAATCTGTAGTCATGTCTTATTTTCATTTGGAATATTATTTACAGATCCTACTCTCTATTTTGTTTTAATAATGTTGCCATGGTTTACTAATTTTATTGCTTTTTCATAGAACCAACTCTGTTCAAAAGAAATGCAGAAATGAGAGAGACTGGTGGAGAATTGTCTCAACAGAAGGGAACCCGTAAATCCAATAATATACATCATTCATTCACTCAAAGTTGTAGATTTTTGCTACAATATCCTGTCAAGCAGTTGTCCAGCTACCTTGAGTGACTGTGAATTCATACCCCAAGGTAGCCTATTCTATGTAGGTATATTACAAAGTATTTCTGTATATATAAATACATTTCGTTTTTTTCTCATGGGGTTCACTTGTGATTATATAGTCTGAAAGGCATATTTGCAGGTTCCTGTCCTCATTAGCCATCTTCCCTCCCAGCTCCCATTTATAGGAAATCACGTTCATCTTCCTCCAAACCTAGGCACCTGCCTTCCCACTGTGTGGGATCTACCTCTGCTCACGCAGAACATGTCCCTGCCTGGCTGTCGTGAACTTTAGCATGGTTAATTTCTTCAAGTTCCTTTTCACTGACTTTGGCAATGAACTCTTCTTTCTTGTTATAATCCAGTTCAGAGTGGTTTGCTGAATGTTTAAGATCTTCCTAGATACTATTTTAATAGAGTGAAATATCTAGTGTTTTCATACCTGTTGCCTCTCATTTCTGTTTGCATCATTTTGTGAGCTGTTTTGAGAGCACAGCATCCATTTTCTGCAGTAACCTCCGTCAATCACAGCTTTTCTATCCGTCTCTGTTTTAATTTTCATTTATTTGTTCTCCATTGTGGATGCAACAGACAATAGGATGTATCTCTGGGACTTGGGAATCTGAGTTTGGTTTTTGAGTATTCTCCTCCATGTTCTTCCACTCACGGGCAAGTTACTTAACCTAGTCAAGCCTTTTTCCAGTTGACTTCTTGTATAAATTTTTTGTCTTCCCTCTATTATTTTATAAGCATAAAAGCATAAACACAAATCTGGTTTATCTTTTTCATTCCCAGGGGATTATAGTTTCTTTCTATGCTGGTACTCATAATGAGCAAATCTCATAAGGGCCAGGGTCCTGGTCATTTTGTTTATTTCTGTACCCCCTGCATGAGCACAATGACTGGTGCACAGTAGGTGCAAAATACCTAGCTGTTGAAGGAAAAGGGCCTTTTGAATCTGCAGATTATAACTTCTTACTTCCCATTTTTTGTCTCCAAACCTCAATAGTTCATAACAAAATGAGATGAATAAGATAACGCCAAGACATTCATTTTTGTGTGCAAGACTTTGTTGCTCATAGAGTAACCTCTTTGATCTCTTCTGGTGCATCATAAATGAAAGTGCAGTGGAAACAGATTGGTTTTTGAAGCCAGTCAAGCTATTTACAAGCTGTGCAGCTGTGCGCGTTGGTGCATGCTGCATTACCTCCTAGAGCTCCATCTACTCGGCTTTAACATGGATGCAGCAAGATCTCCCTTGTAGGCTTGTTTGAGAATAAGACACTGTACGTAAAGCATAGAACTCAATATCTACTAAGTGCTCAGTAAATATCAATAAATCACTTCAAGGACTCCTCTGCTGGGGTGCACCAAGAGTGCTCACAGTCGCAAGTTGGATCACTTAGCAGGCTCTTCAGAGACCCTTGGCCACAGGCCAGGAAGACGACAAGTCTCTCACCTCTGTCAGCCTGACCAAGTGGACGCCTGGTCCTGAAATCCTATTTTCTCTTTGAGGCAGCAAGAGCCTTCAAAAGTCCCAATGCTTGTGTGTGCTCTCTAGTGTTCAGTTCTTCTTTGGGATATCTGCTTCCACCTCTTTTGCTGTCGCTCTCACATCTGTCATGGATTCTGGTGGTATACAGCGCCTCCTCATTTTCTAGTTCCCCATAGTCCTCTACTTGTGCATAGAAAAGTGCCCAGCATGTGAAAGTATTAAGATTTCCCCTGCTAGAGAAGCCAGAGCCAGGAAAGTGCATATCTTACCAGTGCTAGGATATTCCCATTTGCAGTAAAATGTAAGATAAGGTACCTCTGAGAGAAAATAAGACCTAGGTACTAGACCAGACACTGAGCAGGTACCTTTTCTCATCTATATGTTGCCAAAGATACTCTTGGCTCTGACCACCTTGTGAGGTTATTGTGAGATTAGGAAGGGATGATAGAAGTGAAATGCAGTCAGAATGTAGCCTCTTATAAAGGAAATGCTGTAGAAACAAAGAAAATGCAAGAAAATATGCAAGGTAGTGTAGATTTTATTATGAAATAAACGAGGAAAACTCCCTGTAGCTAGGAAGACAATCACCAGGGAGAGTTAAGAAAAAATCCACAGGTCTTTGTTTCCTTGTTTTCTAGGTTGCCCAAAGAAAAAGGGTGAAAATCATTTTTCCATGAAAGCACGACTCGAGCAAGCACAGATAAAGTAGACCAGGACCTGGAACACCAACCAACAGGCCAAGAGAAGAAAGTGAAGTGGACTGCACTCCATCAAGCAGACTCTCAAGACCCTTTACGAGAAGACAACCAATAGCTGGTTTGATGATAAGAAAGCCTGGAGGGTGATTTTGTTGCAGGACCCGAGTTGGCTGATGGAAGTTGGAAGGTGATGGGTGTGGTAGGTCTTCAGCATGAGGATCAGCAGCAGGACGGCTGGCAGCAGCTGGACTCACAGCAGGCTGGGCGGCAGCAAGGCTGGCAGCAGCTGGATCCACAGCTCTGTGCTTGGCACCAAGGCAGGCAGATGCAAGTGGGGTGGTAGCATGTTCTCCGGCAGTACACGGGTCCAGAGCTAGCTGGCTGGCAGCAGGTGGTTTGACAGCAAGTTGAGGGGCAGCAAGGCTGGCAGCAGCTGGACCCACTGCAGGTTTGTCCACAGCAGCTGGACTCAGAGCAGGTGGGCTGGCAGCAGGTTGAGCTGCAGTAGGAAGGGCGGCAGCAGCTGGTCACACAAGTTGGTTGGTAGCAGGCGGTCCTACAGCAGGTGGTTTGACAGCGAGTTGAGGGGCAGCAAGGCTGGCAGCAGCTGGATCCACAACAGCTGGACCCACAGCCAGTGGGCTGGCAGCAAGGGGAGCAGCAGGAATGAGTCATGGTGTCAGGGGTGGAAGGTGAGCTCCTGTTCAAGGTGAGTTTCCCAGAATCTGACGATGACTTCTTCTGCTGGGGCTTTTATACACTGGACCCCCAAAGTTTGGGCCAATGACAGGACTTTTCCTTGTTCATATTTATGTTGTTTTCCATAGTCCATGGGGAAATGGCGTGAGGAGGAAGTTGTTCTCTAAGTATTATAAGTCTTTTGAAAATTATGCTTTAAGCAGTTGATTGTGGATAATTCATTGGGAATATTTCCAGAAATCATCATCAGTATAATTTCTGCCTTAATAATCATATGGTCATGTGATAGTTCATGTTGAATTGGGGAGGGTCAGAGCAGTTGTCCCTCCCTGGCTTTGTTCCTTTGGCTGTACATAGATTGGGAAGTGTCCCTGGGGAGGAGTGTGATGCTGATAGATTCATAGTGATGATTTGAATCCATGTCTGGATCCAAGTCTGTTCATCCAGAAAATACTACAAATTATTCAAACTACAATAGGCATCCTACCTGTGGCAGCCATTGCACATATGTATCCCATTTTTATCAAAGTGTACTTGGGTAGAGCGTAGTTGGCATAATTTTTTTTTTTTGAGGATTTTTGCATCGATGTTCATCAGTGATATTGGCCTGTAATTTTCTTTTTTAATTTATTTTTTTATTGATGTTTTAATAGTTTTTAACATTGTGAAATTTTGGGTAGTACATTTTTGTTTGTCCATCACCATATACATGTCTCCCTTCACCCCTTGTGCCCACCCCCTTGGTAACCACAATCCAGTTTTCTCTGTCCATGTGTTGGTTTATATTCCACATGAGTGAGATCATACAGTGTTTGTCTTTCTCTTTCTGGCTTACTTCACTTAACATAATACCCTCCAGGCCCATCCATGTTGTTGCAAATGGGACAATTTTGTCTTTTTTATGGCTGAGTAGTATTCCATTGTATATATATATACCACATCTTCTTGATCCAATCGTCAGTAGAGGGACACTTAGGTTGCTTCCACTTCTTGGCTATAGTGAATAATGCTGCAATGAACATAGGGGTGCATAAGCCTCTTTGGATTGTTGATTTCAGGTTCGTTGGATAGATTCCCAGTAGTGGGATAGCTGGATCATAGGGTATTTCTATTTTTAATTCTCTGAGGAATCTCCATACCATTTTCCATAGAGGCTGCACAAGTTTGCATTCCCACCAGCTGTGTATGAGGGTTCCTGTTTCTCCACATCCTCTCCAACATTTGTTTTTTGTCTTGGTGATTATAGCCATTCTAACGGGCGTGAGGTGATATCTTAGTGTTGTTTTGATTTGTATTTCCCTGATGATTAGTGATGTTGAGCATCTTTTCATGTGCCTATTGGCCATCTGTATATCTTCTTTGGAGAAGTGTCTGTTCATTTCCTCTGCCCATTTTTTGATCGGGTTGTTTGTTTTTTTGTTGTTCAGTTGTGTGAGTTCTTTATATACTACAGAGATTAACCCCTTGTCAGATTTATGTTTTGCAAATATTTTCTGCCAGCTGGTGGGTTGTCTGTTCATCTGGATTCTGGTTTCATTTGTCTTGTAGAAGCTCTTTAATCTGATAAAGTCCCACTTGCGTATTTTTTCTTTAGTTTCTCTAGTCTGGGTAGGCATGCCATCCGAAAAGATTCCTTTATGACCAATGTCAAATAGTGTGTTGCCTATATTTTCTTCTATGAGTGTTATAGTTTCAGGTCTCACCTTCAGGTCTTTGATCCATTTTGAGTTAATTTTTGTGAATGGCGATAGCAGATGGTCCACTTTCATTCTTTTGCATGTGGCTGTCCAGTTTTCCCAGCACTATTTATTGAAGAGACTTTCCTTTCTCCATTGTATGTTCTTAGCTCCTTTGTTGAAAATTAGCTGTCTGTATATGTGTGGTTTTATTTCTGGGCTTTCAATTCTGTTCCATTGATCTGTGTGTCTGTTTTTGTACCAGTACCATGCTGTTTTGATTACTATTGCTTTGTAGTATGTTTTGAAGTCAGGGATTGTGATGCCTCCAGCTTTGTTCTTTTTTCTTAGGATTGCTTTAGCTATTCGGGGTCTTTTGTTGCCCCATATGAATTTTGGTATTCTTTTTTCTATTTCCGTGAAGAATATCATTGGGATTCTGATTGGGATTGCATTGAATCTGTAGATTCTGTTGGGTAATATGGACATTTTAACTATGTTTATTCTTCCAATCCATGTGCATGGGATGTCTTTCCATTTCTTTATGTCATCGTCAATTTCTTTCAATAATGTCTTGTAGTTTTCATTGTATAGGTCTATCACCTCCTTGGTAAGATTTATTCCTAGATATTTTATTCTTTTTGATGCAATTGTAAGTGGTGTTATCTTTTTGAGCTCTCTTTCTGTTAGTTCGTTATTAGCATACAGAAATGCAACTGATTTTTGTAGATTGATTTTGTACCCTGCGACTTTGATGTAGCTGTTGATTATTTCTAATAGTTTTCCAATGGATTCTTTAGGGTTTTCTATATATAAAATCATGTCATCTGCAAATAGTGAGAGTTTCACTTCTTTGTTGCCTATTTGGATTCCTTTTATTCCTTTTTCTTGCCTAATTGCTCTGGCCAAAATCTCCAGTACTATGTTGAATAGGAGTGGTGAGAGTGGGCAGCCCTGCCTCGTTCCTGTTCTCAGAGGAATGGCTTTCAGTCTTTCCCTGTTGAGTATGATGTTGGCTGTGGGTTTGTCATAAATAGCCTTTATTATGTTGAGGTACTTTCCTTCTATACCCATTTTGTTGAGAGTTTTTTTCATAAATGGATGTTGTATCTTGTCCAATGCTTTCTCTGCGTCTATTGAGATGACCATGTGGTTTTTATTCTTTGTTTTGTTGATGTGGTGTATCACACTGATTTGCTGATGTTGAACCATCACTGCGTCCCTGGTATAGATCCCACCTCATCATGATGTATGATCTTTTTAATGTATTGCTGTATTTAGTTTGCCAATATTTTGTTGAGGATTTTTGCATCTATGTTCATCAGCAATATTGGCCTATAATTTTCCTTCTTCTTATTGTCTTTGTCTGGCTTTGGTATCAGGGTGATGTTGGCCTCGTAGAATGAGTTAGGAAGTGTTCCATCTTCCTCTACTTTTTGGAATAGTTTGAGAAGGATGGGTATTAAATCTTTTTTGAATGTTTGGTAAAATTCACTGGAGAAGCCATCTGGTCCCGGACTTTTATTTTTTGGGAGGTTTTTGATTACTATTTCAATCTCTTTACTTGTGATTGGTCTATTCAGATTCTCCATTTCTTCTTGGTTCAGTTTTGGGAGGTTGTATGAGTCTAAGAATTTATTCATTTCTTCTAGATTGTCCAATTTGTTGGTATATAATTTCTCATAGTATTCCTTTATAATCCTTTGTATTTCCTTGGTATCCATTGTAATTTCTCCTCTTTCATTTCTAACTTTATTTACTTGAGCCTTTTCTCTTTTTTTCTTAGTAAGTCTGGCTAAGGGTTTGTCAATTTTTTTTATCTTCTCGCAGAACCAACTCTTTGTTTCATTAATCCTTTCTACTGTTCTTTTGGTCTCAATTTCATTTATTTCTGCTCTGATTTTTATTTTTTCTCTCCTTCTGCTGAATTTTGGCTTTGTCTTCTTTTTCTGGTTCTGTTAGGTGTAATTTAAGGTTGCTTATTTGGGCTTTTTCTTGTTTGTTAAGGTGGGCTTGTATCACTGTGAATTTCCCTCTCAGGACCACTTTTGCTGCATCCCATATGGTTTGGTATGGCATATTTTCATTTTCATTTGTTTCCAGATATTTTTTGATTTCTCCTTTAATTTCATCAATGATCCATTGGTTGTTCAGTAGCATGTTGTTTAATCTCCACATTTTTGTCACTTTCCCAGTTTTCTTTTCATGGTTGATTTACAGTTTCATAGCATTATGGTCTGAAAAGATGCTTGTTATGATTTAAATCTTCTTAAATTTATTGAGGCTTGCATTATATCCCAACATATGGCCTATCCTTGAGAATGTTCCATGCATGCTTGAGAAGAATGTGTAGTCAGCTGTTTTTGGATGGAGTGCTCTGTATATGTCTACTAGGTCCATCTCGTCCAGTTTTTCATTTAAGTCCACTGTTTCTTTATTGACTTTTTGTCTGGATGATCTATCCATTAATGTAAGTGGGATATTAAGATCCCCTACTATTATTGTGTTGTTGTTAATGTCTCCTTTTAGGTTTGTTAATAGTTGCTTTATGTACTTTGGTGTTCCTATGTTGGGTGCATATATGTTTATAATTGATATATCTTCTTGGTGGAGTGTCCCTTTTATCATTATGTATTGCCCTTCTTTGTCTCTCTTAACCTGTTTTATCTTGAAGTCTACTTTGTATGATATGAGTATGGCAACACCTGCTTTCTGTCGTTTACCATTAGCTTGGAGTCTTGTCTTCCATCCATTCACTCTGAGCCTGTGTTTGTCTTTACAGCTGAGATGTGTTTCCTGGAGGCAACATATTGTTGGGTCTTGCTTTCTAATCCATCCTACTACTCTATATCTTTTGATTGGAGAGTTCAATCCATTTACATTATTGATGTATGAGGGCTTAATGTTGCTGTTTTGTCATTTATTTTCCACTTCTTTTGCATTTCCTTTGTTTCTTGTCCCATTTGTTTCGGACTGCCAATTCAGTTTGGTTGTTCTGTCTTATGACTCTTCTAGTTTTCTCTTTGTTTATCATATGTGATTTTGTTTTGATTATTTGTTTAGTGGTTACCTTGAGGTTTGTATAAAAAATCTTGTGTATAAGATAGTCCGTTATCTGATGGCCTCTTATTTCCCTATACTAAGTCAATTCAATCTCTTTCCTCTTCCCCTTCTAAGTAGTTCTTGTTATACCTTATTCTAGCTTGTGTTGTGGGTGTGTGTTTACAGTGATGAGGTTATATTTATTTTTGGTGAATTCCTTCCTTTGATTTTTGATTTTGGTATTTAAGTGGTTGCTAACCTATTCCGGTAAAGATTACTATTTTTCTGATTTTGTCTACCTATTTTTCTCCTTGCTCCAAGCTTTGTATTCCCTTTCTCTTCTTTTTTTCAGGCCTGAGGGCCTTCTTGAGTATTTCTTGTAGTGGGGGTCTCGTGGTCATGAACTCCCTTAGCTTTTGTTTATCTGGGAAAGTTATTATTTCTCCATCATATTTGAAGGATATTTTTGCTGGATAGAGTATTCTTGGCTGAAAGTTTTTGTCTTTCAGTATTTTGATATATCATTCCACTCTATCCTAGCCTGTAAAGTTCTGTTGAGAAATCCGCTGAGAGCTTGATGGGAGTTACTTTGTACATTATTTTTTGTTATTGTCTAGCTGCCCTTAATATTGTTTCTTTGTCATTGACTTTAGCAAACCTTACCACTATATGTCGTGCAGTGGGCCTTTGCCTTTTGATGTATTTAGGTGACCTATTGGCTTCACTTACTGGTATTTCCTCCTCCTTCCCCAGATTTGGGAATTTCTCAGTTGTTATTTCCTTGAATAGGCTCTCTGTTCCTCTTTCCCTCTCTTCTTCCTCAGGAATACCTATAATTCTTATGTTACATTTCCTAATAGAGTCAGATATTTCTTGGAGACTTTCTTTATTTCTTTTTAGTCTTAGTTCTCTCTCCTCTTCCACCTGGAGCATATCTGTATTCTTATCCTCTATAATGCTAATTCTTTCCTCCATATTGTCAGCTCTGTTCTTTAAAGATTCCAGATTCTCCCTTCCCTCCTCCATTGTGTTCTTCATCTCCATCAGTACTGATTGGTTTTTCTTTATGATTTCAATCTCTTTTATGAAGAAACTCCTAATCTCATTGAATTATTTATCTGTGTTATCTCGTATTTCATTGAGTTTTTTTTTATGATAGCTATTGTGAAATCTCTGTTGTTTAGGTTATGGATTTTTGTGTCTTCAGGGTTTGTTTCTGGGTGCTTGTCATTTTCCTCTGGTCTGGTGATTTCATCTACCTTTGCATTGTGGTTCCTGTATTTGCTTTGTTTTTCCTCATCCTGGAAATATCTGGTTGCAATTTCCACCCACTGTGTGGGAGTTAAGGGCTATGTAATCTGAGCCCCCTGTGCTCTGCCCTGGCTGCTCACTGCAATCGGCCAGCCACTTGGTGTAGTCTGGTAGGCTGAGCTGCAGTGTCTGGCATGCGGGGAGGGGGGGGCTCTCCCTTTTGCCCACTGGGTCCCTGGCATGGGGGGCTTCTGTTTTGCCCCTTGTTATCTGCTCTCCTGGGGTGCTCAGATGTTGATGGTACCCCTGTAGCAGTTCTGAGTCCTCTGTGTGGGAGTTTCCCACTGGCTGAGAGAGCCTGAAGAGCTACAGTTTCCCCACAGAGGGCTGCCCCTCCCCCCTCTCTGGGAGCCACACAGACTGGAATTGCTGATCTGATGGGGAGGGAGAGGAGTTCTCCTTACCTCTCCCTACTTCCTCCTCCGCGGCAGTGTGGATCTTTCCAATCTTCCTTTTCACTGTCTAGGAATCCATTGTTGGTCTGTGACTGTCCCTTTTGTTGTATCTTATCGGGGGAAGAGTTTACAGGAAATCTCACTCTGCCATGAGACTGACGTCACTCAGCATAATTTTTTTCATATGTAAATCAGCACCAAAGCAGGAGGATGGGGCAGAATCAGGATACCGAGATTCAGAAAGTATTAATCAATTTATGCCCTAACCTTGTTTACCAGCAGGATCAGTAACTTCAGGTGGGATACTGAAACCTGCACATTGTTTGATTTCATGAAATGAGGGCATTATATGCCATGAGATAACACCTGATCTGTTCATTTTTTAAAAAATTAAAATATAATATACTTTCAGAGAAGTGATGAGTTATTAATGTACAGCTTGACTGATTGTGACAAAGATAAGAAATAGCGCAACTATCATTCATGACAGCTGATAGAGCTCAGAGTGCCCTCTACTAGCTGCCCTCATGTTTTTTCATAATTACTATCTTTCCCTCCTTCCTAAGATCAGTAGTATGTTGACGTAGAATACTGTAGAGTAGTTTTGCTAGTTTTTGAACTTTATATAAAATGAAATTATGTACCAGATATTTTTCTCGTTTGGCTTCTTTTGCTCAAAATTATATTTGGGAGGTTTATTGATCTTGTGGCATATAGTAGTCATTTGTTCATTTCCACTGATCTCTGATATTTCATTGTATGAAGGGACCACAATTTATTTATTAATTCTACTGTTGATGGATCTTTTTCCCTCATTAGGGACTTTTGTGAATAATGCTCCTATGAATATTTTTGTCCATGTCCTGATCTACATGTGCATGCATGTCTGTGGGACATATTCTTGGAGTGAAATTTCTGAGTTATAAATTGTGCATATGGTCAACATTAATAGATAGTTTGAAACAGTTTTCCAAAACAGTTGTAATAATTTGTATATCTTATTGTTCCCACTGCCTTATGTCTCATTGGTACCTGATATCTTCAGTCTTTTGAATTTTAGCCATTCTGGTTGTGTATTTTTTTAGTTATATCTCATTATGGTTTTAATTTGAATTTCCCCTAAGACTAATAAGGTTGAGTAACTTTCCATATGCTCCTTGGACATTTGGATTTCTTTTTTTGAGGTGCTGATTGTGTCTTTTAAAATTTTTTTGCTGAATTTTCTGTCTTTTTCTTATTTCTTCATCGAAGTTCTTTTTTTTCTGGTTTATTGAATTTATTGAATATAATTGTATATATTTAAAGTGTACAGTGTGATGATTTGATATATGTGTACTTTGTGAAATGATTACCACAATCAGGTTAATTAACACATCCATCACTTCACATAGTTACCTTCTCGGGTGTGTGGTAAGAATGCTTAAGATCCACTCTCCTGGCAAATTTCAGGTATACAATATAGTATTATTACATACAGTCATGTACTGAATAATGACGTTTTGGTCAATGACAGATTGCATATATGATGGTGGTCCAGTAAGGTTAGTACCCTATTGCCCAGGTGTGTAGTAGGCTCTACCATCTAGGTTTGTGTAAGTACACTCTACATTGTTCACACAATGACAAAATAATCTAATGATGTATTTCTCAGAATGTATCTCCGTTGTTAGGTGACGCATGACTCTATAGTCATATGCTGTATCTTAGATCCCCAGAAATTATTCATCTTATAGCTGAAGTTTTGTACCCTTTGACTAGCATCTCTTCATTTCCCCCACATCCCAGCCCCTGATGACCATCATTCTACTCTCTGTTTCTATGATTTCAACATAAAAAAATTTTTTTCTTTGGATTCTACATATAAATGAGATCACATAGTATTTGTCTTTCTCTGTCTGGCTTATTTCACCCAGAGCATCATGTCCCCTAGGTTCATCCATGTTGTTGCAAAAGTCAAGATTTCCTACTTTCTAGTGGCTGTATAATATTCCATTGTGTGTATGTGTATTTATATGCACACATATATATATACCACATCTTCTTTATCACTCATCTGTCAATGGACATTCAGGTTGTTTTGATGAATCATGAATAATGCTGCATGAACATGGATGTGCAGATATCTCTTCAAGATATTGATTTCATTTCCTTCGAATATATACTCAGAAGTGGGATTGCTGGATCATATGGTAGTTCTATTTTTTTTGAAGAACCTCCATACTGTTTTCCATAGTAGCTTTACCAGTTTACCTTCACACCAACAGTACACCAAGGTTCCATTTTCTCCACATCCTCATCAGCATTTACTATCTCTTGTCTTTTTGATAAAAGCCATCCTAACAGGTGTGAGGTGATATCTCATTGTAATTTTGATTTGCATTTCCCTGATAATTAGTGATGTTGAGCACCTTTTCATGTATCTGTTGGCCGTCTGTATTCTTCTTTGAAAAAATGTCTATTCTGGACTTTTGTCCATTTTTTTTTAACCGAATTATTTGCTTTTTTGCTATTGAGTTGTATAAGTTCTCTATATATTTTGGATATTAATCCTTTATCAGATATTTGATTTGCAAATATTTTCTCCCATTCCATAGGGTGCCTTTTCATTTTATTGATTGTTCTTTTGCTGTGCAGAAGCTTTTTAGTTTGGTGCAATCCCACTTGTTTATTTTTGCTTTTGTTGTTTGTGCTTTTGGTGTCGTATCCAAAAAAATCATTGTCAAGACCAATGTCAAGGGTTTTGCCCCTATGTTTTCTTCTAGAAGTTTTATGGTTTTAGGTCTTACATTTAAGTCTTTAATCCATTTTCATCAAAGTTCTTTATTCTGGACACAAGCCTTTGTTGATTGTGTGTATTACCAATGTCCTCTCCTATGCTATGACTTCTCTTTTCCTCCTCTTAATAAATATTTGCTTTTTATAAACACAAGTTTTAAGTTTTAATGTAGTACAACCAATCAGTCCTTTTACTTTCTGTGTCTTGTTTAACAAATTCATGACTATTCTAAGGTCATGTAGATATTATCCTATATTATATCCTAGAAACATTATTGCCTTACTATTCGTATTTATGTGTACAGTATCCCTGGAATTGATTTGTATCTGGTACCAGATGGGGGTCGATTTTCGCTCCCCCCCCCCAGGTGGATATCAGGTTGTCCTAGCACAATTAATTGAAAAGACCAACCTTTCTTTCATTGATCTGCTTTGCCAACTTTGCTGTAAATTAAGTAATCTTATCTGAGTAGCTCTCCTTCTGGCCTCTCCATTCTGGGTCAACTAAACCCATGGGAGAAAAGAGGCACCAAAAGCCAACTTCACCTCCTTTAATGTCCTTTCTTTCTCAGATCTCTCTTCACAATTCGTTGCATGATTGGTGGCACTACAATTGCTTTATAAAGATTAATATTTTAAAGAGATTTTGTAGTTGTTATCAAGTGAATCACTGTAGGGAACCATCTAGTACTCTATCCTCTGGTATTTAACTTTGCTTTCTTTGAGGAAATGGGAGATAAGACAGTAAAGAGGGAGGGAAGTAGAGGACTGAAAGGGAAACACCTTGACAAAGCAGAAAGCCAAATCTTTTTTTTTTTATGCATCTCCATTTCAATACTGAACCCTAACTCATTTCTCAAGCCTTGGACCAAACTGAAGTGCATGCTGGGAATAGTAAAAGCCTGGTGTTTCTTGTTATACAACTTGTGAAACTTATTCATTCATTTATTTAACAAATATTTATTGAATGACCATTATATGCTAAGAATTGTCTAAGATGATGGACAGTGAAAAACAACAAAAATCTGAAATATTATGCAAGAATTAGTTACATTTCTTTCAGGAGTATATTGTAGCAATCAAGAGCATAAGCTTGAGAAGCTGATAAGGATTCATATCTTAGTTCTATTACTTGCTAACCTTGTGATTGTAAGAGTTCTATTTCCCCCGATATAAAACAAGGTAATTTTATCCAATCAAACGGGTATAAGGTGCCTCATTGTGGTCTTGATTTGCATTTTCCTTTCTACTAATCAGGTTGAACATTTCTTCAAATGTTTATTTGCCAGATATGTTTATCTCAATATGAAATTTTTATTGGTTGGGTTTTTTTTACTTGTTTTTAACTGGGTTTCATGTGCTTTCTAAACAACTGATGTATATGAGTTTTTTCCCCTGGATACCAGTCCTTTATCGGTATATGTATTATTAAAACCATCTCCCAGTTTGCAATTTGTTTTCTCATTTTTATTAACGTGACTTTTCCAGAATATAAGTTCTATGTTTTAACATTATGATATTTGGCAATTTATTCTATTAGATATAACTGATTTTTCTTGGTCATAAAGTCCTTCCCTACCTTAAAAGTTTAAAGATATTCATCTATATTTTTTTCTAAGAGTTTTAAAGTTTTTTATTCAACTTTAAATCCTTAATCCACCTAGGTTTGATTTTTGTATATGATGTGTAATAGGGATCCAATTTCATCCTTTCCAGCTCAATTTATTGAACATTCTCTGTGAATCCATCAATATATGCCTTTTTTCATTTACAATATTATTTAAATTTGTCTTTTCTTTGTTCTTGATCAGTATTATAAGAGTTTTATCTGCTTTTTAAAAAAAAAATTTCCAAGGCACAAACTTTTGATTTGTTGATCCTCTTTATTTTATATTTTTCTATTTCACTAATTCCCATTCTCACTTACATTATCTCTTTCCATCTAAGTGTTTATTAATCTGTGTTCTTTTTCTAACTTCTTAAAATAAATACTATAGTCATTAATTTTGTAGTTTTTTTCTAGTATAAGTGTTTAAGGACTGTAAGTTTCCCTCAAAATACCACTTTTGAGATATCTCACGGATTTTGACATATAGTGTTTTCATTATCATTCAGTTTCTTTGATGCTTTAATTTCCATTTCCATCCTCAATTTTGATATTCCAAGTCAGTAATTCTTTCCTCAGCTCTATCCAGTCTATGATTTATTATCTCTGTCTATTGTTTATACCAAATGTTTCATTTGGTTCTTTTTAAATTTTTTTCAAGAAAAGAAGAGTTAACTAACATTTTAATTTTATATCACAAAAGAAAAATGAGGCTTGGAAATTCAGTCAACCATTTAATCACTTTCACTATGTCCATGAAGATAAGGTGTCAGAAGGAGATAAGCAGTTCCTGAAATATCACCTCACTCCTGTCAGAATAACTGTAATTAACAAGACAGGAAACAACAAGTGTTGGAGAGGATGTGGAGAGAAGGGAAGTCTCATACACTGCTGGTGGGAGTGCAAACTGGTACAGCCACTATGGAAAACAGTATGGAGGTTCCTCAAAAAATTAAGAATAGAACTACCATATGATCCAGCTATCCCACTACTGGATATTTATCCAAAGAACATTAAAACACAAATGTGTAAAGATACATGCACCCCTGTGTTCACTGCAGCATTATTCACAATACCCAAGACTTGGAAGCAACCTAAGTGCCCATCAAGGGACGAATGGATGAAGAAGATGTGGTATATATACACAATGGAATGCTACTCAGCCATAACAAATGATGAAATCCAGCCATTTGTGACAACATGGATGGACCTTGAGGGTATTATGCTAAGTGAAATAAGTCAGAGGAAGAACGTCAAATACTGTTTGATCTCACTCATAAATAGAAGAGAAAAACAACAACAAACAATCACATAGAGACAGAGATTGGACTGGTAGTTACCAGAGGGGAATGGGAGAGGGAGGAGGGCAAAAGGGGTGATTAGGCACATGTGTGCGGTGATGGATTGTAGTTAGTCTTTGGGTGGTGAACATGATGTAATCTATACAGAAATCGAAATATAATGATGTACACCTGAAATTTACATAATGTTATAAACCAATGGTACGGCAATAAAAAAACCCTAACTTTTAGATGGATCCAGGTTTCTGTGCTGCATGCTTGAGAGATTTTTCAAATTTCAGCTCTCAAGCCCTTATACAAATCATAAGGTACATTAGGAAGTTGTCAGGTTAGTAAGAAATTGCCATTAGTTTGCAAAATACTCCAAGATCCTGAACTGAGCTATGAAAAGATACTGATGTAGCAAACAAAGAATGTGGACCTCTTCATAAACAGTCTTAGAATCCTCAGTATTCTAATTTCTGTAATTTCAAAGTGTTCTTCGTGTGTTTGGCAGTATTTTAAACATGTTCATGTTAGTAGGAATAAGCATACTTATCCCTTTGTTTCTTAATTACCTCCCACCATTTCCAAATAATTACCTCTGGACATATCAAGGTTCTTATTGGAGGCAGAATAACAGCCCCTCAAAGATGTCCATGTCTTAATCCCAGGAACCTGTGAATACATTACCTTAAATGGCCAAACAGACTTTCCAGATGTGATTAAGTTAAGGATCTTGGGATGAGTAGGTTATTCTTGATTATCTGGGTGAGATCAATGTAATCATAAGGGTCTTTATAAGAAAAGAAAGAGACAGGAGAGTCAGTGATATGATGGAGTTGGAGGTTGGAGTGACGTGGGGCCATGAACCAAGGAATGTGGTAGCCTCTAGAAGCTGGATAAAGCAAGGAAATGGATTCTCCTCTAGAGCCCCCAGAAGGAATGCAGCCCTCCCAACATCTTGATTTTAACCCAGTAAGACTCATTTTGAACTTCCGACATCCAGAGCTATAATATAATAAATGTATTTTGTTTTAAGCCACTAAGCTTGTGGTAATTGGTTACAGCAGCAACAGGAAACTAATTTGACATTGATGTGACTTCCCATAATGACCTTTCTTAGGGCTCTCTCCTACTTGTTAAGTTAAACTGTCTATGTTATTGCAGAGTTTGTGCTGAGAGTCCACTACCCTTTCTCTTTTAAACACAAACACAAAATCTGAGAGTGATGTTCCTGGAATCTGTGTTGTGAAGGGAATTCCAAGGAGCAATTCTCTTGACAAAAAACTGAGCTTTCTCTACTTTGAGAAGAGTTGAATAAAATAAGACCAACTATCCCAAATTATACCGGGTGTTTCCCACAACATTATTAAGTTTCATCAGAATTCTTATCTTAGGTATTGCTTTACAGTCAACTGAAATCACAGAAGGAACTGAATTGCTCAACTCGCTGGAGGAAACTGATGAAGAAGAAAGTGGGTCACATGTAACAAGCTGGTGATGTCCGATTATCACCTGATGAACAAAAACAGTAACAGTCAACCCAGCTTTCTGAAAAAAGGTCTACATCATTGAATTTTATATTTAGTTTTTGGAGGTAAGATACATAGGATGAACAATTGAGGCACTCAAAATATAACTAGAAACATAGTAAATGACCAATATATATTATGGCATAAATTAACCAAATTAAAACATAAAATATGATTATAGATTCTCATGAGGCAATGGCATAAGGACCTTACCAAGCTACCTCATGCCGTTCAGCCGTAACATGAGGTGTCTCTGGTTTGAGTGTAGAGGTGGACGTCTGCCAGCCTAGTGTTGCTTTTGAAAGTGACCTCATCCATGGCTGGTGTGGGACCCAGCTGTACTGTGGCCTGGGTTCCACATTAATCCTGGGATAGGGGCACTTGCTGCAGGCCCCAACCTGGAGTCCCACCCTACCCCCTCACCATGGGGCTCAGGCAGCCACAATTGAATGTATTTTTAAGAAGAACATGCAGCTTTTCGATGGGGAAAGCCAGCAAAGGAAGATCAACTCTTGGAGTAAGAAAAAGCACCAAAGTAAATGCTGGTAGTATTTAGCCGGGTGCTGCACTGGATGATCCATTGTGCTCTGAGTCTTTCATTTCCATTGGCAACATCTGCAAAATATATGCATTAGGCGCTGTTAAATATTGAGTTCCTTGAACTTCTTGTTCCACTTCCTTAAACAGAAATCAAACTTCTGGGTTATGACTTGTCTCTCTACGCAGGTCTGCCTATGAAAACTCCAGTTCCTGTTACAGTGGGATTGTTGGAAGTCTCTACAGAGACGCTTCTCAAGGAGATGGCCTGGTCATTGACTTACTTCTTTTTTTCTTTCCAGTAGCAGTACCAGCTCTCACCAAATGCTTGAGTTCCCTATTACTGTTCATTTTCTTTCTCAGAAGATCTGGTGTTCTTTTTGGCACCACCCTCATACCTATCATGGCTCCTAGCGGTGCATGCTGCTTTTTCTGTTCTTCCTCCTCACATTCTTACTTGTCCCAGAAACTCAGGCTCTGATTTCCTTCAGCTGATTGGTTTTGACCTCTGCAAACTTAGGGAGCTGCTTTGTTCCCTTAGGCAGTCCAGATATTCTAAATGGATCAAAGGCTGATATGCCCACCACACTGTTACCCTGATTCCTATGATGTGTTATTACTTAATTTACTTAATAATATTTTGACCTGGAAACAAATTGTCTCAAAGTTTAGGTGCAAATGAAATGTGGCTGTGTTTCACAGCATGTGACTTAATCCCATATTGCTATCTCTATAGGTTCCATAAGAATGGGGACATACAAGAATGTTATTTCCATGACATCAGCAAACAAGCATTTCTAGATGAGCTTCTCCCACCAAAGTCCCAGGACGGTCTAGTAACGCAATGGATGTTTAAAAGTGTTTAAAGGAAAGGATTTGCATCAGTGGCTGAACAGAGACTGAGAAAATAAAAGGTTTACATCATTTATTGGGGCTCTCAAAACCAGCTATTGTTCTTAATATACGGCTACTGGTCCCCAAGGTGTGGAGAATGGATTTGGGAAGAGCTCTGCTAACAGACAGTGATCTGCAAATGCAAGGGATTGGTGTTTCCATTGCCAGAGAGCAACTTAAAGTGCCCGTCTTCCCAGGGCTCAGTCCCCAGTGTTATTTACTTGTGGTAAGCTGTAAATGTGACCTCACCAGAGCTGGAATCAGAAATCCTGGGTCCTGGACCTGATTCTGTCCCTCCTTAGCTATATGGCGTTATGCAGGTCACTTTACTCATCTTGATTCTGCCCAACTTTGGGGCTATCATATGACTTAGATGAGATAACAAACGTGAAATGCAAAGCAATCATAGAAACAAAACAAAACATAACATAGGAGGCAATATAGTACAGACTTTATTAGGAAACACATAGGCAGTGCTCCTTTCAGGTGGGAAACGAATACAAAGTTACCATGGAAGAGTCCCAAAAGGAGTCACAAAAAATGATGAATATTTTAAAGCAAAATGTATGAGATGTATCATTGCAAAGACCTAATAAAACAGTAATGAGTATTTTCTTTTTTTTTTCTTTTTCTAACCTCCTTAGAGTAAAAGAGCAACAATCGCTTTGTCAAGGCTAAGACCATGATTCCAGGTCAAGAACAGGTGAAACTGACCAGCAGCTGGCTCGGGAGAGAAGAAAGTCAGCGAAGAAGATTGCACTTGCTGAGCAAGGTCATAAATCTGTTAACAACACGACCTACAATCCGGCGACAGTGTGTGTGTGTTACCAGCAGAGAAAGAGGAGTGAGGATGCCACAAAAATGGGTGTCTGGCGAGTCTGAGGATGGAAGGTTATTCCATGTAGGTATTGGATCCATGGTAAACGGATCAACAGCAGGAAGGCTGGCAGCAGCTGGACCCACTGCAGCTTTGTCCACAGCAGGTAGGCTGGCTGCAAGGGGAGCAGCAGGAGGGGGTCATGGTGTCAGGGGGGAGGGTGGGCTTTTGAGCAGAGACAAATTTCCCAGAATCTGATATTTCCTTCTCTACTGTACCTTTTACACATGGTACTCCAAAGTTTGGACCAATGAGCAAAACTTTTCCTTGTTATCATTTATGCTAACTTCTCTAGTCCATGAGGAGATGCCCAAGGAGGAAGTTGTTCCTTAAGTGTTAAGAATTTTCTGTAGGTAATTGATTTTGCTTGTTTTCCTAATTGATACATAACCAACAGAACTATTTTATTGAAATGAGAGATGCAGCCATCATTCCCCAGATAAGTTAGGCACCAATCCTCATTTTTAAAGCTGAGCATAGTATTTGGTCACCTAACAGTTCCAGTATAGCTTGGTGAGAGGTCAGAACCATTGTCAGTCTCCATTTATTTTTTCTCAGTGCTGCTTACTCTGGGAAGCACCTCTGAAGGGAGGATGGTGTTGATGAGTCACAGTGATGAGTTAAAACCAAGTTTAGGGAGGCTTCTGATTCCACCTGTAGCACAGAAGCTAGTATAAGATTTATCCTCCTGTTGTAAATAATACTGAAAGCTGGGAAAATATATAAAACTACTGCTTGCAGGCATTGTACAGTAATGGACTCTGGGCTATGATCCTTGAAGAAGAGAAACACATGAGGTGAGGCTCAATTTATCCCAGGTTTCATCCTTTCTGTATTTTCCAAATGACAATGCAAGGAAATAGAGTCCAAGCAGAGAAGACAGACCGGCATTGGATGGGTTTATTACAAGTGCATTCTCTCAGGTTGAAATGTGAAATTTAATGATCAAATTTTCTTAAGTTTCTTAATTTCTAGTTGAAATTATCAATCATTTTTTAAAAAATAACATTGTTGTTTTTGTCTTGTTCAAGAGGTGTTTGCCTACCTCAAGATCCAAGAGTCATTGACATAAATTATCTAGTAAGGGTTTTAAAGTTTTGTTCTTGATTTTCAAGTTATTAATAAACCTGGATTTGATTTTTTGTATATGACATGTAATTAGAATCCAAATTCATCTTTTCCACGTGGATACTTTTTCCAGCTTTGATTATGGAACGTCCTCTGCTTTATTCCTAGATATGCCCCCGTTTTCATCCAGAATATTATTTATTTGCCTCTTCTCTCTTTTTCTTGATCAGTCCTGCCAGTGGCTTATCAAGTTTGTTAGGTTTATTTATTTATTTTTTATTTTTTTTGCTGGGGAAGATTTGCCCTGGGCTAACATCTGTTGCCAATCTTCCTCTCTCGCGCTTTTTTTTTCCTTCCCAAAGTCCCAGTACATAGTTGTATATTCTAGTTGTAGGTCCTTAGAGTCCTTCTTTGTGAGCTGCCGCCACAGTGCGGCTACTGACAGATGAGTGGTGTGGTTCTGTGTGGGAAACGAACCCAGGCCGCCGAAGTGAAGTGCATGGAATTTTAACCACTAGGCCATCAGGGCTGGCTCAGGTTTCCCCTTTTTTTTTTGTGAGGAAGATTAGCCCTGAGCTAACAGCTATTGCCAATCCTCCTCTTTTTGCTGAGGAAGACTGGCCCTGGGATAACATCTGTGCCTACCTTCCTCTACTTTATATGGGACGCCGCCACAGCATGGCTTGATAACCAGGGCATTGGTCCACACCCAGGATCCGAACCCTCCAACCCCGGGTGGCTGAAGCGGAGCGTACGAACTTAACAGCTGCGCCACCGGGCCGCCCCCAGGTTCCTTTTTTTAAAAGAAAGAAATTTTGGTTTGGTTGGTCTTCTCTACTTTATCTTTATTAACTATTTTGTTAATTTACACTTCAGTTTATGCTTTTTTGGTTAATTCTATTTTTCTTTTTCTCACTCACTAAGATGGACACTTAGTTCATTAATTTTGAGATCTTCTTGTTGTCTGTTATAAGTAATTAAGGCTATAAATTGTAGTCAAAGCACCGTTTTTACAACACCCCACAAGTTTTGATACGTAATATTGTCGTTGTCACACAGTTACCTTTACATTATGAATTCTACAGTTTTGATCTTCCAAAACTTCCAAACTGTATCTTCTACAATTTGTCTCATCTGTTGTGTACTTGGGTCCTAGAATAAATTAAGCATGAACTGTTGCTGGAAGCAAAAATGATAAAACGAAGTGGTCCTACTTTGGACACATCAGAGAAGGCAGGATTCTTTGGAAAAGACAATAATGCTGGGAAAAATAGAAGGCAGCAAGAAAAGAGGAAGACCAAATATGAGATAGATTGACTCCATAAAGGAAGCCATAGGCATGAGTCTATAGGAGCTGAGTAGGGCTGTTGAGGACAGGACATGGTGGACATCACTCATTCATAGGGCCGTCAGAAGTCAGCGCTGACTTGACGGCACGTAACAACAACAACTTATGTGCCTTAATATATGCTTTAATTTAATTTAATTTAATATATGTTCTACTTGTTGTTTTGTGCCTAATATTATGCTTGGTGCTGTCTCCTCCCCCCACTGTAGATTTTTGTATTTTCATTAACTTTTCATTTTGAGATAATTTCAGACTTACAGAAAAGTTGAAAAAAATAGTACAAAAGGTTTCCACATGCCTTTACTTGTATTTGCGAAATGTCAACATATTACCATGTTTTTTTTAACATTATCTGTATACATATGTGTAATACTATGGTGGTTTTTCCTGAACCATTTTAAGAGTAAGTTGCAGATAAAATCTCCCTTTATCAATAAATATCCCTTTATCACTAAGTACTTCAGTATATTTCTTTAATCACATAGGCCAATCACCAAATCCAGGATATTAATATTGATACAATTCTATTATCTCTGCTTGGTTCTTACTCAAGTTTTCCTGTATTTGTTTATATTGCTAATTTGTTGTTGTTAGTGCTGTCCAGTTGATTCTGAGTCCCAGCAACCCTGTGTACAGCAGAGGTAAACCCTGCCCTGTCTTTTTGCGCCATCCTCTCAACTTCCAGCACTATATCAAAAAATGCTCTGCTGCTATTCCTATGATTTTCATGGCCAATTTTTTTGGAAGTGGGTAGCCACGTCCTTCTTCTTAGTCTGTCTTAGTCTAGAAGCTGCGCTGAAATCTGTCCACCCCAGGGGACCCTGCTGGTATTTGAAATACCGGTGGCATAACTTTCAGCATCACAGCAACATGCTAACACCACAGTATGACAACCAGACAGGCAGTGTGATTCCCTGACTGGGAAAGGAACCCGGGCTGTGGTGGGAGAACACCAAATCTTCACCACTGGACCACCAGGGCTGGCTTATTGCTCAATAGTTTCCCTTATTGCTTTTAATGTATTTATTATTTTTAGTAAAAATTCAATTGAAGACTTCCCAGCCAGAAAGATGGAATGTACTTTTCTATATTCTTTTTGCTAAGCACAACTAAAAACCCTGGACATTAGTTATAAAACAAACAAAAAAAGACCGAAAGGTGGAGAGGAGAAGGCAGACAGGCTAGGGACCTCAGGAACTGAGAAATGACAAGGAGGTGAATTACTGAGGTTTTCCTTTTTGCCTCATGTATCTCAAACTTGAGCTGAAGAAGCCTGATCCTAAAGGATCAGGAAAGGGGCTTCTTAGCAAAAAGGAAAATTTTTAAACAATAATTGCTTTACTCTGGAGAAAACTGTGGCCCCCAACCATGACAGCAAGGGTGTAGTGGAGAACCTGGACTTCTATTCCTGAGGAGCTATAGTGAGGTGCCCTAATACCTCACTGGGCTGGTGTCAGAGAAGGCCAGGCAGAGACCTGAAATTTTCAGCCTGCCAGCAGTGAGTGCCCCTGACACACAGAGTGTCAGTGGAGACCACGTAAGGAGCCAGAGCTCCCATCCCCGCACGACAGTAATGAGGAGCTGGCGTAGCTTGGGTTCAACAGAGGCTGAACAGGGAAAATGGACTTCTACCTCACGAGACAGTAACGAGGCAGCGCCCCCCACAACATTCTCCTGCTGAAAGAACATCAGAGAAAACCAGCTAAAACAGCAGGTTTAAATAAGATCCAGAATCTCATAACATAATACAAAAATGCCCAGGTGTTCATAAAAAATCAGCCAGGTACTAATAAAAAATGAGCTCAAAACTCAATATACAACAACTAGGAAGATCTGTAACTAGACAAAAAAAGACCATCAATAAAGGCCAACACTGAAATGACAGAGATATTAGACTTATCTGACATAGGTTTTAAAGCTGTCATGATAAAAAGACTTCAATGAGCAATTACAAATACACTTTACACAAAGGAAAAATAGAAAGCCTCAGCAAAGAAATAGAAGATAAAAAGAAGAACCAAATGTAACTTTTGGAGCTGAAAAATACAATAAGTATTTCAAGCAACCCACCGAAGGCAGTAAAAACACAGAAACATAAAATGCAAATGGCTTAAATAAATCAATTAAAAGAGATTGGCGGATTGGATTAAAAAACAGGGCCAACTATATGCTGTCTACAAGGAACTCACCTTAAGTACAATAATATAGGCAGGTTGGAAGTAAAGGGATGGAAAAACATATGTCACACAAACATTAATCACAGGAAAGCAGGAGTGGCTACAGTGATATCAGATGAAACATATTTCAGAGCAAAGAAAACTACCGGAGACAGAGAGGAACATTGTAAAATGATAAAAAGGCCAGTCCATCAAGAAGACGTAGCAATTCATCACGTGTATGCCTAGACAACAGAGCTGCAAAATACGTGAAGCAAAAACCCATAGAACTGAAAAGAGAAATAGAAAAATCCAAATTAAAGTTGGAGACCTCAACACCCTGCTCTCAACAAGTTAATAGAGCGAGTAGACAGAAAATCAACAAAAATATAGAACTCAACAAACACCATCAAGCAGCAGGATCTAATCAACATTTATAGAACAGTCCACCCAACAATAGCAGAATACACATTCATTTGAAGTGCCCATGGAATGTTAGAGTATTCTAAGTCTCTGCTCAGAAAATAACCTTTTGGTTACGATTTAACTCTTCATGCAGTTATGTCTATACGAAGAAAATATGCTAATAAAAAAGACCTATGAAAACGCCAGCTCCTCTCTAAGTTATTTCTCATGTAAATAAATTGGCATACTGATTTATGGGCTTGGTGAAAGTGAGTCTGCCCCAAGAGATGGTTTCACCTTTGGGATGTCAATAAGATCAGTTTTTGGAACGCAAATAGGACCAATTTTCTGAGTCTGTAAGGTTGAAAGCTGCTTCGTGGTGAATTTGTCGAGGTAGTGAAGCTTTGCAGAAGACAGGCTTCCCGTTACCTCCAAGTGAATGCCTAAGAAGTGTATATAGCCCTGTGTGTTTCTTTTAAAATTTTACATATTTAGTTGCTTATGGACTTCAAAAATAATAGCTTCTCAGCAGACAGTCAGTTTTGAATCAGACAAAGAACATTTAGGGACTTTGAAGGGTCTCAAGAACAGAAGCAAACAAGTGTGCAAGGGAGTTCTTAAGTGCGCCCACGTGAAAACAGAATACATGCAGCTCAGTGAGGGGATGTAACATGCGCCAACTGGCACGGCTGCGCAGCCTGTAAAAGCTTGATGAGCTTCCAAAAACAAGTCTGTTTCTACTGCACTGTTTTATCTATGATGCACCAGGAGAGACCAAAGTGGCTACTCTATGATCAAAAAAGTCTTACACATGAAAATGAATGACTTAGTGTTTTCACATTTATCTCATTTTATTATCAATGGCTGGGGTTTGGAGACAAACAACAACAACAATAAAAACTGATTTGCGCTCTGTAGATTCAAACGGCCCTTTTCCTTCAACAATTAGGTATATGCACGTACTGTAGACCATTCACTGTGTTCACGCAGGGGATACACAGGTGAACAAGATTCCAAGGTTGTGGCCCTTTTTAGATTTGCTGAGGACAAGCATAAAAAGAAACTCTACTGTTTTGGGAGTAAAGAGAATGAACTAGATTTAGGTTTCTGGTATGATGCTGAAGAAAGAAAAAAAATAGAGAAAAACTTCCAGATTAGCCCCAATGGTCCACTTACTATGCAAAGCAGCTATTATAAAATAAACAGACGAAACCCAAAAACTCATAAAAGGAATCAACAAGAAAGAGGGTTAAATAATTTGCTCAAAGACTCCTGCCAGTGAGTGACAGAATATGGAGGTAAATATTCAACCATCAGATTCTGACTCACAGTTGAGATATACGGTATTGCTTGTCATATCTTCAATGGAGAAAAAATAAGTAGAAATTAAAACAGAGTTGAATAGATGGGCTGTAATTGATGGAAGTTACTACAGAAAATGGATCATGTGATCTCAGAGCAGCTCACAAAATGATACATATAGCAATGAGAGGGGATAAGAATCAAAAAACTAGATAGTTCATGGGGATTTCATTCTGTTAAAATAACATCTCAGAAGATCGTAAACATTTAGGAAACTACTCTGAATTTGATTCTAACAGGAAAGAAGAAATTGGTTGACAAAGTCCATGAAAAGGAAAGGGTGAAAATGACCATGTTAAATTCACGACAGCCAGGCAGGGACATGCTGTGCACGAGCAGAAGTAGATCTTACACAGTGGGAAGGCAGGTTCTAAGTTTAGAGGAAGATGGATGTGATTTCCTGTGTGTGGATGCTGCGAGAGAAGACCACGAATGCAGACGGGAACGTTGCAAAATGTCATCCCGACTGTATAATCACAAGTGAGTCAATGAGGAGAAAATGTAGGAGGCCTAGAGTAGATGAAATTTAACATAACTAAAAAAAAACCAACATTTGTTCAACATATACAAAATCAATGAATGTAATAAACCATATTAATAAAATAAAGGACAATAATATTTTCCACATTATCACCTCAATAGATGGAGAAAGAAACATTTGACAATATCTAACACCCTTTCATAATAAAAACACTCAAAAACCTAAGAACAGAAGAGGATCTCCTCAACCTGAATTATGGCATCTATCAAAACCCCACAAAGATAACATTATACTTAATGGTGAAAAACTGAAACCTTCTCCCAAGTATCAGGAAAAAGACATGAATGTCTGCTCTCACCACTTCTCTTCAACATTGTACTGGAAATTCTGCTTTCCATTGTACTAGAAGTTAAAAAGAAAAAGAAATAAAGACCATACAGATTGGAAAAAAAGAATAAAAAATACCTCTATAATCAGATGACATGCTCTTGATATAGAAAACACTATGGAATCTACAAAATAATTTTGGAACTAATAAATGAGTTTAGCAAGGTTATAGGATGCAAGACCATACACTAGCAATGAACAATCTAAAAGTGGGATTAAGAAAACAATTCCATTTATATTAGCATCAAGAAGAATAAAATAATTGGAAATAGATTTTAACAAAATAAGTATAAGACTTGTACACTGAAAACTACAAAACATTATTAAAAGAAATTAAAGAAAATGTAAAAAAAAAGGAAAAGAGTCCCATGTTCATGGGTTGGAAGTCTTAATATCCTTAAGATGGCAATAGTCCCCAAATTGATCTATAATTTCAATATAATCCCTAACATAATCACAGCTGGCTTTTTTGCAGATATTGAAACGTAACCCTAAAATTCACATGGAAATGCAAGAGACCCAGAATAGTCAAAACAATCTGGAAAATGAAGAACAGAATTGGGAGACTCACATTCCCCAATTTCAAAACGTAATACAAACCTACAATACTCAATACAATGTGGTACTGGCATAAGGAAAGACATATGGGTTAATGAAATAGAATTGAGAGTCCAAAAATAAACCCATACATTTATGCTCACTTGATTTTTCACAAGAGTCCCAAGACAATTTAATGGTGAAAGAATAGTCTTTTCAACAAATTATGCTGAGATAATATATATAAAGAACTCTTACAACTCAACAATTAAAAGATAATTCAATTAAAAGCTAGGCAAAATATTCACTAGACATTTCTCCAAAGAAAATATACAAATAGTCAACAAGCACATGAAAAGATGCTCAACATTTTTAGTCATTAGGCAAACGCAAATCAGAGGCATAATATGATACCACTTACTACCACCAAAATGCCTTTAATAAAAAGACAAATAATAATAAGCATTGGCAGGGATGTGGAGAAAAGGAAATCTTCATACATTGCTGGTGGAAATGTGAAATTGTAAGGCTACTTTGTGAAACATTTTAGAGGTTTCTCCAAAAGTTAAACCTAGATTTAACATACCTATTCACAGGTAGCTATCCAAGAGAAATGAAAACATATGTTCACATATACACAAAAAACTTGTACAGGAATGTTCATAGCAGCGTAATTCATAATAACCCAAACATGGACATAACCCAAAATGTCCACCAACTGATAAGTGGATAAATAAAATGTGGTATATTCATACAGTGGAATATTGTTCAGCCATAAAAAGTAGGAAGTGCTGATACATTCTAGAACATACGTGAATCTTGAAAATATTATGCTAAGTGAAAAAAAGCAAACACAGAAAGCCACCTCTTGAATGGTTCCCTTTATATGAAAAGTCCAGAATAGGCAAATCCATAGAGAAAGAAAGTTGATTAGTGTTTGCTAGGTGCTGAAGAAAGAAGGATAATGGGGAATGAGATATGACTGGTAACAGGTATGGGGTCTCTTTTTTCCAATGGTGAAAATATTCTGGAATAATTTAGTGGTGGTGATGCACAACCTTTTTTTTTTTTTTTTTTTTTGGTGAGGAAGACCAGCCCTGAGCTAACATCCGATGCCGATCCTCCTCTTTTTCTCTGAGGAAGACTGGCCCTGGGTTAACATCCGGCCCTGGGTGCCCATCTTCCTCTACTTTATATGGGACGCCGTCACAGCATGGCTTAACAAGCGGTGCGTTGGTGCGCGCCCGGGATCCCAACTGGCGAACCCCAGGCCTCCGCAGCTGAGCACGCGCACTTAACTGCTTGCGCCACCGGGCCTGCCCCCACAACCTTTTGAATACACTAAAAAATGCTGAAATGTACACTTCAAAGTTGAGAATTTGATGGCATATGAATTATACATCGTTATTTTTTTAAAATAGAAAACGTTATACCTGAAGAAAGCTTCCTTATCAATCAGGAAGATCTTTGTAATCACTACTTCCAGTCACATTCTTCTGGAGGTTTTATCTCATGTACAAAGGCAAGAAGAAGGAATAACAGTTAACAGGATTTACAAAAAAGTAATATGATACTCAATATTCACAAATATAATTACTGTGTACATAGAAAATCCAAAGCAATCTATGGTTGCATTGTTAGAATTAACAAGGGAGTTTAGCAAGGTTGCTAGATATTGGAAGGTGTGTATTCAAAAAAGAAAAAAAAAGAATTTTATTTATATGACAGATATATCCAAGTAAAAAAATTAAACTAATCCCACATATAATATCATAAATAAACATTATTTAACTCAAAATAAATGTAATAAAAGATGTGCAAGAACTCTACACAGACATCTATAAAGCACAATTATGAGGAGTTAAAGAAGATTTAAACAAATGAAGAGAGATACTATACTAATGAATTGAAAGACTCAATGCATGAGAAATATTGATTCTCCCCCCAAAAGATCTATGATTACAATATAAAATAGTAAAAAGGCAAGCAGCTTTTGTGGGTATGTGTGTGGAGAGGGTGGGATTTACAAGATTCTAAAATATATCTGAATATGTAAAAGGCCAAGACAATTTTGAATAAGAAGAACAAAGCAGGAGGTTTTACACAACTAAACATCAAAATATATTAAAACTTTGCTGTCCTTTAGATGGTGTGATTGATACCGGCACAAGAACAAACAAATAGACCAACAGAGCAGAATACAATGCAAGAAAAAGATCCGTGCATATAACATGACTTGATTTACAGCAAATGTAGTAGAGCAGATTAATGGGGAAAAGAGGGTCTTGTAATAAATGGTGCTGGGACAATAGGCTATCCACCTAAAAAAAAAGAAACTTGTTTTTGTCTTGAACATATAACAATTTATTACAGCTATATTTTAGATGTAAATGTAAGAGGTAAAACAATAAAGCTTTTAGAAAATAATAAGGGCGAACATTTTCATAATGTTGGCCTACTTAAAGATTTGTTAAAGACTCCAAACGCACCAAAATTAAGACAAAGGCAGATTCATCAGACTACATTAAAAGTAAGAACTTCTACTACCAAAAGACAACATTAAGAGATTGAGAAGGTAAGACACAACACAGAATGGGAGAAAATATTTGTAACATATATAATCTAAATATATATATATTTAACATATATCTAGAATCTATAAAATCAATAAGAAACTGATAACCAAGAAGAAATATGAGTAAAAGACTTGAACACAGGAACATTATGAAAAAGGAACAACAAATGTCTAATATATATTAGTCATCAAAGAAATGCAAATTTAAAACATAGATACTACCAGTAGAATGAAGTAGGCTCACAATGTCAGACAACTAGAGACACTGCTGGTAGTGAAATGTTGAAACACTGTTTCATTCTTTCTGTTAATGTTGACTATAGGCTTTCCCCATGACAAGGCAATTTCACTCCTACGTATGTACCCAGAAGAGAGAATGCGGCAGAAAAAAAAATTAAGAAATTATGGCTGATAATTTTCCACATTAGGTGAAATACATGAATTTACAAATTCAAATGTACCTTTGCTATCATCTTATCTAACCTATTTATGCCAATTTATAAAAGCAAGTACGTGCAAGTTGAGATGTCTCACCTGAGATCACTGACCCAGCTAGAAAACGGATGGAGCTTGAATGGATTGGTGCTGTCTGAAACCCAGCGTACCGTTTCTGCCCCCACCTTCTTTCTTTGGCACTAATTTGCATATGAAAAAGAATATGCCAACCATCCTCTACTTAAGAGTCTCTGATAGAACTGGGAAACAATTTTCAAATAGGTTGCCACAGATATAGACGTGTTGTAGCCTTGAGTAAGACTTTCTGAGAGATCAGACTTGGACCCAAGCAGGGCTTCGTTCATCACAGAAGGCAGCAGTGTCCTGACCCTCTCGGGGCATTTCCCAGTCTAAGTACAGCTCAAGGAACAAAGCCTGAGAGGGCCACTGTTCTGACCTTCGCCAGGCCGGTGGGAACTCTCACACGACCAGATTTGTCACATGACTAGAAATGATGCTGGTGATGATTCCTGTCTTTCTCATTTCTGGAAAAGGTTCTTAACTAGTACTTCCAATTAAGAAAAAGATCAAACACTAATTTACAGAAGCCTCAAAACACTAAGGGACAACTTCCTCCTTGACAATTCCCTGGTGACTACAAAAAAAATATAAACAACGACAAGGAAAGTCTTGCTTATTGGTCGCCACATTGGGGGTCCAGGGTATAAAAGCCCTAGAACAGAAGTCATCAGAATCTGAGAAACTCACCTCTGAACAGGAGCCCACTCTGCACCCCTGACCATGACCCACTCCTGCTGCTCCCCTTGCTGCCAGCCAACTTGCTCTGAGTCCAGCTGCTATAGAGAAACCTGTGGTGGGTCCAGCTGCTGCCAGCCCACCACCTGCTGCAGCAACACCTGCTGCCAGCCCACATGTTGTGAGTCCAGGTGCTGCCAGCCTTGCTGCCTCCCAACTTGCTGTCAAACCACCTGTTGTAGGACCACCTGCTACCAACCAACTTGTATGACCAGCTGCTGCCGCCCTTCCTGCTGCAGCTCACCCTGCTGCCAGCCCACCACCTGCTGCAGGACCACCTGCTGCCAGCCCACCTGCTCTGAGTCCAGCTGTTGTGGTCAAATCTGCAATGAGTCTAGCTGCTGCCAGCCTTGCTGCCCCCCAACTCGCTGTCAAACCACCTGCTGCAGGACCACCTTCTCCCGGCCAGCGTGTGTGACCAGATGCTGCCGCCCTTCCTACTGCAGCTCTCCCTGCTGCCAGCCCGCCTGCTCTGAGTCTAGCTGTTGTGGTCAAACCTGCAGTGAGTCTAGCTGCTGCCAGCCTTGCTGTCCCCCATCTTGCTGTCAAGCCACCTGCTGCCAGCCAGCTTGCTCTGGACCCGTGTACTGCCGGAGAACCTGCTACCACCCAACCTGTGTCTGCCTGCCTGGGTGCCAAGCCCAGAGCTGTGGATCCAGCTGCTGCCAGCCTTGCTGCTGCTGAGCCTGCTGTGAGTCCAGCTGCTGCCAGCCTTCTTGCTGCTGATTATCTCGCCAAAGAACCACCATCTGCACAAACACCTTTTGTTAATCGAACTTGGCATTTTGGAGACAAATTCACTTCCTCAACTTGGCTGACAAGCAGCATGCTCTACCATCATTTCTGTTCCTCATCTGCCATTTAAAAGCTTGTAAATCAGCTTGGTGGAGTGCAGAGGACTTCTCCTAATTCTCTTCTTCCTTGTGTATGTGGATCATGTGCCAGCTCCGTGCATCCTTGATATGGAGTAATGATCTTGACTTTGACTCTGAAGTCAGGATCACCTGCTCCCTCTAAGTAACTTAGGAAAACAAATCCTCACAGCTTTTTCACAGGTTTCTGCAACTGATCAATGCTCTTCATTATCATATTTTCTTCATCAATGAACTCATGGTTCTTGTATTCTGCTTTCTTCCTTTATGATCACTTTGAGTTGTTTTCCTAGATGCAGGAGTCTTACCTAAGTGTTTCTTAATAAATTCTATACCATAATTCACTCTATATTGTTTTTGACTTATTGTACAGAATTCCTGATCTAGGGATTTAAATACGTATTGCATACCATATGCATTAGCCACTCTGAGCACCGTAGTAGCACCCAGCCACAATTATTATCTCCATTTTTCAAAAAAAACCATTTCATTGTGTAATGTTATATAGCTAGTAATGAATAGACTCAGATCCAGAATGGAATCTATTACTGCTCAAAGGCTCTTAACTTTTATGTCCTAAGGAAGCAGAAGTCTGAGCCTCTGGTTACTATGCCTGTGGGAAGCTGTGGTTGCTCATTTATGGTTATCACTGGGCGTGGGAAGACCATGAGATACTTCAGTGAAATCTTGCATTCCAGCTGTATTCCTCTCTGCTCTCTACCTCTTCATGATAATTGTCCCTCACCAAATAGTACCTGCTCTCTTTGCCTGCTGGTCTACTGACATGAGGAGTCCAAAATGACTAGGTGACAGTTGTAACATTAGATTATGTTCCCTGACTGTGCCTTTCATAGGAATAAAACCTTTAATGTAGGAGAGCCTAAAGCCACGGGGAGGGGAAGCGCAGATTCCCAAGTGTGTCACTGGGCGTTAAAGTCAGAGGGTTCACTCCTACTCCCACCTACGGCTTTCTGAAGCCACGTAGACTACGTATTTTGGATATATATGGTACTACATATGTGTGACCCATACAATGACCATTGGATCAAGGTACATACCGCATCCAGAAGACAATATATCAATCCTGCAAGTTGTCACCTCTAAGTTGATGTCTTTGCTGTACATCTAAGAGACCATTCCAATTTTCCAACAGGCCAGCAGTTTCTCTCTGTCATTTGATGTACGGTAAGACAAGTAGATCAATGGTCTTGTGACTATGATTGACCTTGTTTATCACAGAGTAGATCCTTTGGTCAAAGTGAAGATATTCAGGATCTTATGACAATAATGTTGTAAGCTATTGGATAGTACTGCTCAGAGGGAAGACAAATCCATACACAAAACATGCAATTCTAGTAAGAAAGAATTACTGCCTTTTCAATGTGGAAGTGGTCTGATGTAGAAAACTTGCCTCCACGTGAGGTGGTTAGTTTTCATGAGTGACATTACCGCTAAGGGGTCAACACCATTCTCCGCTTCTGACTAACAGCACACACAGCAGAGACAGTGTGGTGAGAAGGAGCCCATGCTGTTGGGTCCACACAAAGCCTCTATCTCTACCACCATGGCTACTTTGTTCACGCCCTCTTCTGCAGGTACTGGTACACCTGAGGAGAGAGACTGGATGAGTTACCCAAGCTCCCAGTTGTCCAGCGCCTCCTATGTGGTGGATACTCTCTGGTGGGCATTGATGTGGGACACAGAGAGGGAACACTTTTTGCTCACACACCTATCTTCATGTGTGTGGATTCTTCTCCAGATTTCTTTATCATCCAATGTCGCTCCTTCCAGGGCTCAGATCAATCAGTCAAGCCTTTCACTACTTGCAAATAGCCAATGAACATCATATCCTCAGGCCACTTTTTCTCCAAAAAGAAAAAAATTATGACCGTATGTAATGCTCACAGTTCTTTTCATTGGGAGTATTTTCTCTTTCTGCTAGGATTTGGAGACCAGAAGTTGTAGATCTGTTGTAGTAAAAATTCTCCATCTGGCATAAAAGCTGCTATTGGGACTATCAATTGATGAAGTTTAAGGTATTCCACGTTCATATATTACAGTCAATTAGGTTTTTACAGGAGTCAAATGGAATTGTGCTGGGAATTGTCACCCATATATTCTTTAGTCATTGAGGTCAGCACTAAACTCTGCTGTTCTCCATGGCTGTGCAATAGCTTTTCATTAATACCTTGGTTTGGATGTTTATAATTTATAAATTTGAGGTTAGTTTGTGTTAAGTCAGGGATACAGAGATAAACAAAAAGGGACAAAATCTTAGATTACTGAGGAAAAAGAAAAGGAAAAGAAAATATTCTCCACGAAAAATAAGGATGATGAATAAATTTGTTTTTGTGATATCCCTTGAAAGTCGAAGTACACTCTTCAAGAAGGTATCTGTCTGTAGATTGGCTGACCCAGTAAAAGAGGGGAAAAAAGAGAAAGAAAACACTTCCAGATTAACCCATGCATGGATATAATATCAAGATGATAGTGGGAAAATAAATATTTAAAGGATGGTGTTACAATATATACGAGAAATGATTCATGAGGTGACATGAATTTATTCTATATTTTCCCCCAAATATACAGCTAGTGAATGGTAGAAGAGGAATGTCAATACTGTTCCATATGATTTTAATTCCCATAACCAAGATCTCTTGCCTTCTACTTCCACAGTAGAGAATTTATGGTTGACGATAAAATCAGAGATGAGTAGATGCACAATCTTTGAGGGAATTTAGTACAGAAAATAGATAATGCAAACTAGAAGCATCTTACAAAATTGGCACAGATGCAAGTAACAAGAATGGTAACAGATATCCATACATTTCAAGGATTTTTCATTCCACTAAACCAGATGGACCTTGGTTTAGTGGATGGATGGACCTTGAGAGTATCATGCTAAGTGAAATAAGTCAGATAGAGAAAGTCAAATACCTTACGATTTGACTCAGAAGTAAAGATACAAACAACAACAACAACAACAAATACGTAGATACAGAGATTAGACTGATAATTACCAGAGGGGAAGGGGCCAGGGCAGGGAGCGAAAGAGGTGATAGGGCACATGTGTACAGTGACAGATGGTAATTAGTCTTTGGATGGTGAACATGATTTAGTCTACACGGAAATCGAAATATAATGATGTACACTTGAAATTTACATAGTTATAAACCAATATTACCTCAATAAAAAATTTATAAAAATTAAAGAAAAGAATGATATCAAGACTAGCAGAATTTCCTCTAGCCTGGATGAAGATTTGAGAAATGAATGTGTGTTTCTTAAATGGAGGTGAGGTAATCAACCACAGAAGTTTAGGGTCAGGAGAGGCACGTCTGCAAAGGTTGGCAGTGCACAGCCAAGCACTGCACAGGGGAGAGGGACGTTACACCTGAGTCCTCCAGTTCCTTAGGAAAGAAAGACCACATGTTTGACATGAACGCGTGAGATGCCACTAAACATTCCACTGTTCTAAATTACTTCTTCCGAATCTTTGTTCAGAAAATAGCCTTCTGGGCCGGCCCCGTGGCTTAGTGGTTAAGTGCGCGCGCTCCGCTGCTGGCGGCCTGGGTTCGGATCCCAGGTGCGCACCGACGCACCGCTTCTCCGGCCATGCTGAGGCCGCGTCCCACATACAGCAACTAGAAGGATGTGCAGCTATGACATACAACAATCTACTGGGGCCTTGGGGGGAAAAATAAATAAATAAAATCTTTAAAAAAAAAGAAAAAAAAAAAACAAGCTTAAAAAAAAAAAAAAAAAAAAAAGAAAATAGCCTTCTGGTTGCCATTTGACTTCCTTTTAGGCATTCACGCACAAAGAAATGACTGGTCAAATAGATGATGAAACTATAGTTATTACAGTTATAAGTGTGATTAATAGATTGGCATATTAGTTTATGGGGATAGATATAGTTGTTATGCCCCAAGAGGAGGGGCTCATTCTTGTGAGATCAGATTTCTGAGTCTGCAAGAATCAAGTTCAGACCCTCGTGGATTTGTCAAAATGATAAAGATCAACTTGAAAGCCTTTTGGGAGAGAGTCTCTTTTTTCCCTGGGTGAGTGGATATCATAATTTCATGGTTCCCTGTATTATTATTTTTTTAATGTTATGCCTTTGGATGCTTGTGGATTTCAGAGAATGACAACAATGTCAGCAATCAATCAGCTATAGTGCTTGAACAAGACGGAGAATTGAGAGACCTCACAGAGACTCAGCAATGGAAGGGACTCTTATAGTCCCCTGATAGAATTCACTCGCAGAGACTGCAAATCAAAAATACAATACCCCATCTGCCAACTGGTTGTATAGTTGACGTTTCGATACCTGCAGTGCTGTGACTTCCTACCCCCATGGTAGCCAATTCCAGCTTCAGGCATCTCCCATACGTAGGGCTTCATTATGTTAACACCCATTGCCCCCTGCGCTCCTACATCTTTTCCTCATTGGAATCACTTGTGACGAGACAGTCAGCATGGCATTGCTAATGAGAGGAGTAGTTCCTCCTCTCATTAGAATCCTTGTTTCCTGATATTCTGTGCTGCAAAATCACATTCATTTTACTCCTACCTCTGGTATGTGCTTTCCACCCTCATGGGGTGCACTTCCAACTGTGGACAGCATTCCGCTATTGACTGCATGAATTTTAAGATGCTCACTTTTCCCCAAGGCCCCTGTCACTGACCTTGCCAACTAGATCTTTATCGTTAAGATTAAGTTCAGAGTAGTTTCCCTAAATATTCTAGATGTTACAAGATTCTGGTTTAGTGGAATGAAATATCCTTGAAACGTATGAATATCTGTCATTCTTATTACTTGCATCTGTGCCAATTTTGTAAGATGCTTCTTTACCCATTTGCACTATCCATGTTCTGTACTAAGTTCCCTCAAAGATTGTGCATCTGTCTCTGATTTTATCTTCAACCATAAGTTCTCTACTGTGGAAGTAGAAGACAAGAGATCTTGGTTATGGGAATTAAAATCATATGGAACAGTATTGACATTCCTGTTCTACCACTCACTAGCTGTATATTTGGGGAAAAATATAGGTCCATCCATGTTGTTGCAAAGGGCAAGGTTTCATCTTTTTTATGGCTGAGTAGTATTTCATTGTGTGTATATACCACATCTTCTTTATCCATTCATCCGCTGATGGGCACTTATGTTGTTTCCAAGTCTCGGCTGTTGTGAATAATGCTGCAATGAACATACAGGTGCATATATCTTTTCACATTCATGTTTTCATGTTTTTGGCTAAATACCTAGCTTGGAATAGCTGAATCATGTGGTAGTTCTACTCTTAATTTTTTGAGAAATCTCCATACTCTTTTCCATAGTGATTGTATAAGTTTACATTCCTACCAGCACTGTATGAGAGTTCCCTTTTCTCCATATCTTCTCCAGTACTTTTAATTTCTTGTCTTGTTAATTATAGCCATACTGACGGGTATGAGGTGATATCCTACTGTAGTTTTGATTTGCATTTCCCTAATAATTAGTGATGTCGAACATCTTTTTGTGTGCCTGTTGGCCATCTGTATAACTTCTTTGGAAAAATGTCTGTTCAGATCCTTTGCCCATTTTTTAAATTGGGTTGTTTGTTTTTTGTTGTTGAGTTGTGTGAGTTCTTTATAGATTTTTGATATTAACCCTCATCAGATATATGATTTGAAAATATCTTGTCCCAACTGTTAGGCTGTCTTTTTGTTTTGTCGATGGTTTCCTTTGCTGTGCAGAATCTTTTTGGTTTGATGTAGTCCCATTTTCTTTATTTTTTCTTTTGTTTCCCTTGCCTGGTGAGATGTGGTATTCACAAAGATACTGCTAAGATTGATGTTGAAGAGCATACTACCTATGTTTTCTTCTAGAAGTTTTATGCTTTCAGGTCTTATATTCAAGTCTTTAATCCATTTTGAGTTAATTTTTGTGTATGGTGTAAGATAATGGTCTGTTTTCATTCTTTTGCGTGTGGCTGTCCAGTTTTACCAACACCACTTATTGAAGAGACTTTCCTTTCTTCATTGTATGTTTTTGGCTCCCTTGTCGAAAATTAGCTGTCCATAGATGTGTGGGTTTATTTCTGGGCTTTCAAATCTGTTCCATTGATCTGTGAGTCTGTTTTTGATTACTGTTTTGATTACTATAGCTTTGCAGTATTTTTTGAAATCAGAGAGCGTGATGCCTCCAGCTTTGTTCTTTTTTCTCAGGATTGCTTTGGCTTTTCAGGGTCTTTTGTTACTCCATATAAATTTGAGGACTCTGTTCTATTTCCGTGAAAAATGTCATTGAGACTTTGATAGGGATTGCATTGAATCTGTAGATTGCTTTAGGAAGTATGGACATTTTAGCTATATTAATTCTTCCAATCCACGAGCATGGAATATCTTTCCATTTCTTTGTGTCTTCTTCTATTTCTTTCAACAACGCTTTATAGTTTTCAGTGTATAGGTCTTTCACCTGTTTCATTAAATTTATTCCTAGGTATATGTTTCTTTTTGTTGTGATTGTAAATGGGATTGTATTCTTAATTTCTCTTTCTGCTGTTTCATTGTTAGTATATAGAAACGCAACTGATTTTTGTGTGTTGATTTTGTACCCTGCAACTTGACTGTATTTGTTGATTATTTGTAATAGTTTTCTGGTGGATTCTTTAGGGTTTTATATATATAAAATCATGTCATCTGCAAATAGCGACAATTTAACTTCTTCCTTTCCAGTTTGGATCCCTTTTATTTCTTCTTCTTGCCTGATTGCTCTGGCTAGGACTTCCAATACTATGTTAAATAAGAGTGGTGACAGTGGGCATCCATCTCTTGTTCCTGTTCTTAAAGGGATAGCTTTCAGTTTTTCACTCTTGAGTGTGATGTTAGCTGTGGGTTTGTCATATATGGCCTTTATTATGTTGAGGTATTTTCCTTCTATAACCATTTTATTTAGAGTTTTTATCATAAATGGATACTGTACCTCATATGTTTTCTCTGCATCTATTGAGATGATCATGTAATTTTTATTCTTCATTTTGTTAATGTGATGTATCACGTTGATTGATTTGTGGATCTGGAACCATCCCTGCATCCCTGGACTAAAACCCATTTGATCATGGTATATGATCTTTTTAGTGTATTGTTGTATGTGATTTGCTGGTATTTTGTTGAGAATTTTTGCATCTTTGTTCATGAGTGATATCGGCCTGTAATTTTCTTTTTTGTGTGTTGTCCTTGTCTGGTTTTGGTATCAGGGTAATTTTGGCCTTGTATAATGAGTTAGGAAATGTCCCCTCCTTTTCAATTTTTTGGAAGAGTTTGAGAAGGATAGGTATTAAGTTTTCTTTGAATGTTTGGTAGAATTCACCAAGGAAGCCGTCTGGTCCCAGACATTTGTTTTTTGGGAGGTTTTTGATTACTGTTTTAATCTCCTTACTAGTGATTGTTCTATTCAGACTCTCTATTTATTCTTGATTCAGTTTTGAAAGGTTGTATGGTTCTAAGAATTTATCCATTTCTTCTAGACTATCCAATTTGTAGGCATATAGCTTTTCATAGTATTCTCTTATAGTCCTTAGTATTTCTGTGGTGCATATTGTAATTTCTCCTCTTTCATTTCTGATTTTATTTATTTGAGCTTTCTCTCTTTTTTTCTTGATGAATCTAGCCAAAGGTTTGTAAATTTTGTTTATCTTTTCAGAGAACCAGCTCTTTGTTTCATTGATTTTTTTCTTTTTTTTTTTTTTTATTTCTGCTCTGATTTTTATTATTTCCTTCCTTCTACTGATTTTGGGATTTGTTTGTCCTTCTTTTTCTAGTTCCTTTAGTTGTACTGTTAGATTGTTTATTTGAGATTTTTCTTGTTTCTTAAGGTAGGCCTGTATTGCTATAAACTTCCCTCTTAGTACCACTTTTGCTATATCCTATAAATTTTGGTATGTTGTATTTTCATTTGTCTCTGGGTATTTTTTGATTTCTCCTTTGATATCTTCCTTGATCCAACAGTTGTTCAGTAGCATTTTGTTTAATCTCCACATATTTGTGACTTTTCCAGTTTTCTTCTTGTAGTTGATTTCTAGTTTTATACTATTGTGGTCAGAAAAGATGCTTGGTATTATTTCAATCTTCTTATATTTATTGAGGCTTTTTTGTGGCCTTATATGTGATCTATACTGGAGCATGTACCATGTGCATTTGAAAAGAATGTGTATTCTGCAGTTTTTGGATGGAATGCTGTATATATCTACTAAGTCCATCTGTTCTAGTGTGTCATTTAAGGCCAATGTTTCCTTATTGATCTTCTGTTTGGATGATCTATCCATTGGTGTAAGTGGAGTGTTAAAATCCCCTACTATTATGATGTTACTGTCAGTTTCTCCTTTTATGTCTGCTAATAATTGCTTTATATATTTAGGTGCTCCTACATTGGGTGCATAGATATTTACAAGTGTTATGTCCTCTTGTTGGATTGTTCCCTTTATTGTTATGTAGTGCCATTCTTTGTATTTTGTTACAGTTTTTGTTTTAAAGTCTATTTTGTCTGATGAAAGTATTGCTACTCCAGCTTTCTTTTCACTTCCTTCTGCATGGAGTATCTTTTTTCATCCCTCCACTTTCAGTTTGTGAGTATCTTTAGGTCTCAATGTGTCTCTTGTATGTAGCATATATATGGGTCTGTTTTTTAATCCAATCAGCCACTCTATGCCTTTTGATTGGAGCATTTAGTCCACTGATATTTAAAGTAGCTATTGATAAGTATGTACTTATTGCCATTTTGTTATTTTTTTTCTGGGTGATTTGGTAGTTCTTCTCTGTTTCTTTCTTCTCTTTTTCTCTTTCCTTCTGATTTGAGGGATTTCTTTAATATTATGTTTGGGTTCCTTTCTCTTTATTTTTTTGTGTATTTATTATAGGTTTCTGGTTTGTGATTACCATGAGGTTCATATATAATAACCTTTATAAATAACAATCTATATTAAGTTGATGGTCTCTTAAGTTCACCCTCTTACTAAAAGCCCTACATTTTTACTACCCTCCTACATTTTATGTTTTTGATTAGTCTTGATCTCATTCTTTATCTTTAAAGCACTTTTGCATAAATTGCTTCTGCTCCTATTTTTACCTTTTAAGTTCAAATTTAGAAGGGCAGTCCTATCCACTGTAGTTAATATGACTTGTATATGTTACGTTTCCAAAAAAATCAATTGATAAACTATTAGAAATAATAAAGAACTTTGGTCACAACGTCAACATACAGAAATAAATTATTTTTCCATATGTCAGAAACAGTGAAAAGTTAAAATTTTTAATTGTAACCTATAATAGCATAAAAAATAAAATACCCGGGAATAAATCTAATAAAATATGGGAAAGACCCCTACAGAAAACAGTATAAACACTTTCACCAAGCAATTCTATGAACAGTTCTACTTGTAGATGTTTATCCAACAGAAATGTTTGTGTATGTTTACCAGAGGACCTGTACTATAACATTCACAGCAGCACTATTTTTATTAGTCTAAAATTGCAAACAATCCACATGTTTATCAACAGTAGAGTAAACAAATAAATTATGTCATATTCATGCAGTAAAAGATTATACAGCAAGGGGAATGAATGAACTACAGATAATCACATAATTACACGGATGAGTCTCACAAGCATAATGTAAACAGAAAGTGGCCAATTATACACTATTTCATTTATGTAAAGTTTAGAAACAGCCTAAACTTACCTACCTTTGGGAATGAGTGAGAGATATGATTTGAAGGAGACGAGCTTAAGTTCTATTTCTTAAACTGGTAATAGTGAGACAAGTGTATTCACTTTGAGATAATTGATTAAGTTGGAAATTGATAACAATTTATTGAGTTGGAAATAAAAAATTTGGGCACTTGTTAAAATGAATGCTAAACCTCAAAAAAGTTTTAAACATATTAGAACTCAAAGATACCTCAGATATCATCTCACCTAATCTAATTACTTCATTAAAAAAAGAAAAAGAAAGGAAGAAAAGGAAATACAGTCAGTGACCAGAATGACTCTGGTAGTAAACAGACTAGGCATAGAGTCACCACCTGCTCTGATCTCCCCAGGCCGTCAGGAACCATATCACCCAACCGGACTGTGATTGAAGCAGGAACAATGCTGAGAATGTCACCATTTCTTTTTATCTGAAAAAAAAGCTTCTATGAGTTACTGTCAATTAAGAAAGAGATTAAACACTTATTTTCAAAAGATTAATAACGTTTAGAGAATAACTTCCTCTTTACAATTCCTGCAGTAACTATGGAAAACAACGTAAACAAGAACAAGGAAAGTCCTGATAATTGGTGCCAACTTTGGAGGCCCGCATGTATAAAAGCCCCAGAAGAGAAGGAGTCATCAGATTCTTGAAAACTCACCTCTGAACAGGAGCCCACCCTCCAGCCCTGACACCATGATCCACTCCTGCTGCTCCCCTTGCTGCCAGCCTGCCTGCTGCAGGACCACCTGCTGCCAGTCCACCTGCTGCCAGCCTTGCTGCCGCCCAACTCGGTGTCAAACCACCTGCTGCAGGACCACCTGCTCCCAGCCAACTTGTGTGACCAGCTGCTGCCGCCCTTCCTACTGCAGCTCTCCCTGCTGCCAGCCCACCTGCTCTGAGTCCAGCTGCTGTGGACAAACCTGCAGTGGGTCCAGCTGCTGCCAGCCTTGCTGCCCCCCAACTCGCTGTCAAACCACCTGCTGCAGGACCACCTGCTGCCAGCCCACCTGCAGTGGGTCCAGCTGCTGCCAGCCTTGCTGCCCCCCAACTCGCTGTCAAACTACCTGCTGCAGGACCACCTGCTGCCAACCAGCTTGTGTGACCAGCTGCTGCCGCCCTTCCTACTGCAGCTCTCCCTGCTGCCAGCCCACCTGCTCTGAGTCCAGCTGCTGTGGACAAACCTGCAGTGGGTCCAGCTGCTGCCAGCCTTGCTGTCCCCCATCTTGCTGTCAAACTACTTGCTGCCAGCCAGCTTGCTCTGGACCCGTGTACTGCCGGAGAACCTGCTACCACCCCACCTGTGTCTGCCTGCCTTGGTGCCAAGTCCAGAGCAGTGGATCCAGCTGCTGCCAGCCTTCCTGCTGCTGATCACCTTCCCAAAGAACTACCATCTGCATACAATACCTTTTGTTAACTGACTTGCCATTTTGGAGCCAAATTCACTTCCTAGACTTTGCTGACAAGCAGCATGCTCTACCATCATTTCTGTTTCTCATCTACCTGTTGAAAAACTTGTGAGCCAGCTTGATGGAATGCAGAGGACTTGCCTCAATTCTCTTCCTCCTTGTGTACGTGGATCTTGTACCAGCTTTATGCATCCTCAATATGGAATTATGATCTCTGCTTGGACTCTGAAGTCAGGATCGCCTGTTCCCTCTAAGTAACTTAGGAAAACAAATCTTCATAACTTTTTCATAGATTTCTGCAACTAATCAATGCTCTTCATAATCATATTTTCTTTTTCAATGTACTCATGATTCTTTATTCTGCTTTCTTCTTTCCATGATCACTTTGAGTTGTCTATATATTTCTTAATAAATTCTGTACTATTTTCATCCCATACTGTGTTTTGTTTTACTGTACAGTATTCTTGAATTAGGAACTTATATACATATTACATGCCATATGTGTCATCCAACTTGAGCTACAAAACTGCTCACTATAAATTATTTTCCACATTTTTAAATGAGAGAATTTCATTGTGTAATATCATGTAGCTAATAATGGACAGACTCAGATCCAGGACTAGATCTTTGGTTCCTTCTCAAGAGCACCCACATTACATGTCAATAGAAGTCAATGATGTTGAGTCCTGAGGACTAGTAAAATGTGCAACCGAATTTCTACTTTAACAATGGAAGGAACAATCTTTCATATATACAGACAATGTCTGCTTACAAAATCCTTCCTAAATCAGTTTCCCACCCCTCAGCAAGCAGCAGCTGCATGTTAGGGCAGCAGGGACTGCATTTTAGGGCTCTTGTGAGTTCAGGGAGCCTTTCCTGTCAATTTATCCACATCAAATATTGTTAGCATCTATTGTGTCCTCGCAAGAGTCTCATCTAGAGGGACTTGCTCCTTAGCATCATGTAAATCAAATTCTGAATTGCCTCCTTCTGAGTATCTATTGACAGAACGAGGATTAAATAACTCCCTCCAAAAAAAAAAAATGGACCATATAATGTATTTCTCCAAATTTATGGCAATTTGTCCTCCTGATTAAAATGTTTTTAAGAAAATTAAATAATGATAAAATTGGCGATTGGGAAACTATGCAATGGACTTCTATGACTCTGAGCACTCCATACCCTCTGAACTATCTAGGGGAACAAAACAACCTCCTGTATTTTGTGAGGCAAATAGGAAACATCTGAAGGAAATAAAAACTTGTGATTCTGTGGGAATCAGAAGAATATGAGAAAGAAGAAAAGTTGCAGAACCTGTGCATTCATAGGAGGGATGACAGACAGAAGTCAGATGCTGTTGGCACTGAACTAACGATGCTGCCCAAGCATTCAGTGAGATAAGGCTTGATTCCGCCTCTGAGGAGAGTAGAAGAGTTTGGGATCTGGGTCACCTCCTTGGGAGCAGGAGAGGTACTTCTGATGAGCTAACAAGGCTGATGTCCTGGACACATGCCAACTTCTGAGACTATGTATCTGGGATGCTCTGAAGAGACTGCCAGGACCAAACTTGCTGACTGCTGTTTCTTGCTGAGTCTTTGGGTGAACGAGATGAAGAACTAACATGTTCTGGGTTGCCTACTATTTGCTAGATATTGAATAAATGCTTTATGTACATATCTTTAATTCTTTTTGTGTGTGTGTGTGTGTGTGTGAGGAAGATCAGCCCTGAGCTAACATCCATGCTAATCCTCCTCTTTTTGCTGAGGAAGACCGGCACTGTGCTAACATCTATTGCCAATCCTCCTCCTTTTTTTTTTTTTCCCCACAAAGCCCCAGTAGATAGTTGTATGTCATAGTTGCACATCCTTCTAGTTGCTGTATGTGGGACGTGGCCTCAGCATGGCCGGAGAAGCGGTACGTCGGTGCGTGCCCGGGATCCGAACCTGGGCCACCAGCAGCGGAGCGTGCGCACTCAACCGCTAAGCCACGAGGCTGGCCCCATATCTTTAATTCTTGAAGAAGCTTTCAAGGTAGGTATAAATGTTTCCATTTTAGAAGACAAGTAATTAAGACTGAGAGAGGTAAATTAAAGTCACAGTTCATTTTCTCAGAAAATATCCTAAGAAAAAGATTCAAGTGAATATAGTGTATTTAGGATATGCAGATCACACTGGCAGAGAACTAAGGAAATGATGCAGGCAAGGGTGTATATGAAGCCAGTGTCACAGTTTGTAACCAAAGCTTAAACCTGAGGGAAAACTAACAAAAATGATGTAAAACATACACTTTAGAATCATCCTACTTGAGGAACAAAGGAGTCTTCAAAAACGGCTCTCCAGAATCATTAGTTGAGTGTTTTTTTCCATGTGGCGTGCACAGGCAGCACGACTTTCTGCTCTTGCATGAAGAGATCCCTTAGACACAGAGATGCACATCTGGCAGATGGAAATTGGTCTGAGCATACTAAGATCCAAGATATGTGGGTGGGTGTCTCAGTCAGTTTAGGTTGCTGTAACAAACTACCATAGACTGGGTAGCTCAAGCAATAACATTTATTTCTCAGGGTTCTGGAGGCTGGGAAGTCCAGGATCAAGGTGCTGTCATATTAGGTGTCTGGTTGGACCCCTTCCTGATTTGCAGATGGCTGCTTTATTGCTGTATCCTCAAATGGCAGAGAGAGAGTGAGAGGGCTCTGGTCTGTTTCTCTCATTATAAGAGCACTAATCCCCTCATGGGGGCCTCATCCTCATAACCTCACCCAAATTGAATTACTTCTCAAAGATCCCAACTCCAAATGTCTTCACATTGGGGATTGGGGCTCCAACATATAAAGGGAGGGAAATATGAAAAATTTCCTGAATAATCCAGGAGTTGACATGCTATGTGAGATGGAAGTGGGAAATAGAAAGAAATATACTTAAAGGAGGATGACACAATATATATGAGAAATGATTCATGAGATGGCATGAAAGTATTCTACATTTGCACCCAAACAAATAGCTACTAAGTAGCATAACAGGAGTTGAATACTCCCGTTATGAATAGTAGAGTCTATATGACTCTAATTCCCATGACCAAGATCTATAGTCTTCTACTTCCACAAGAGAGGACATATTTTTGAAGATAAAATGAGAGATAAATAGATGCACTCTCTTTGAGGGATCTCACACAGAAAATAGATGATGCAAACTAGAAGCATCTTACAAAAGCGGCACAGAAAAAGTAATGAGGAATGAACAGAAATGTCCATATATTTCATGGAAACTTGATTCCACTAAAACAAAATCTAATAAATTTTAGAATATATATATTGTAAATACTCTGAACCTAATCTTAACAATAAAGATCTAGTTGGCACAGTCAGTGATAAGGACCTTGGCCAAGAAGGAGAAGGGAGGGCAAGGGATGAGCACCTTAAATTTCATGCAGTCAGCAAGGAACTGCTGTACGTAACCAGAAGTGCATCCCATGAGATGGGAAAACATGCCAGAGATTAGAGTAAAATGAACGTGATTCTGCGGCACAGAATATCAGGAGACAAGGTGTCCAATGAGGGGAGGAACTTCTCAACAATGCCATTCTGACTGTCTAATCACAAGGGATCCCAATGAGGAAAAGATGCAGGAGGCCGAGAGGGGATGGATGCTAACACAATGAAGCCCTATTTACGGGAGATACCCCAAAATGGAACGGGCTACACTGGGGATAGGAACTCACATCACTGTGGCCATCTGTATGTCAGCTAAACAACCAGCTGGCAGATATTGGTATTTGTATCAAGGATTTTCAGCTTCAGGGGGTGAATTTTATCGGAGGATTCTAAGGATCTCTTCTACTCCTGAGTGTCTATGAAGTCCCTAAACATCTCTTTCTTGTTCAATCAGTACAACTGATTGATGGATTGCTGATTTTGCTGTCATTGTCTGAATTCCATAAGCATTCAAAGGCATAACATATTTTTAAGAAAAATACAAACTGATATGAAATAAGTTATCCACTCAACTTGGGGATAAAAGGAAACTGTCTTCTATTATCTTAAGAAATATACCAGAGCTTAACTTCATTCTTGGAGATTTAAAAATCTGATCTTATTTATGTGGAAAGGGTGAGTCCACATCTTGGGGCTTAACAATTTTTTCCAAGTCTGTAAAACTAATATGGCAATTTATTAATTATATGTTAAGTGTAATAACTGAAGTTTTCATAAGTCTTTGGGGTCAGTCGTTTCTCTATGCCTAGAGAGAACTCAAATAAAAACTAGGAGGTTATTTTCTGCAGAAGGAATCAAAAGAGATAAGTTAGAAAGACTGAATATTTAGTGGCATCTCATGCATTCATGTTAAAAAACATGGTCTTGCTTAAAGAACTAGAAGACACATGCACAGTGTCCCTCTCCCCTGTGCAGTGCTTGGCTGTGCGTCGCTAACCTTTGCAGGTGTGCCTCTTCTGACCACAAACTTCCGTGGTTGACTACCCCACCCCCACTTAAGAAACACACATTCATTTTTACAAAATCTTCAACGAGGTTAGAGTCAATTCTGCTAACGTTTAAGCCATTCTTTCTTTTTAGGTTGCCCTTGCACAATTTTGCTCTGTTTCTTTTTGCGGCACTTTTAAGTTCTACTTTCCAGGGCAATCACAGATCTCTTGTTTTCCTGTTCTTTGGACATCCCTGTAGCCCCCAAATTGTATCATTTCTGACACGTTAGTGTAAACTTCCTCTTGGTTCATTTCTGCCATAACATTTAACAGCCAATTATGATATTACATGTCATAGAAGCCTAAGTATATTTTTAGGTAATGCAGGATTTCTTCTCAAATCTCTTCCAAACTATACATGGAGAGCTCAGTGAAATAGGTCTGTCTTAGAAAGTTGCAAGGGCTATAACGTCTTATGTGTTTGTTGATTAGGTGATAATCTATCACCAGCTTGTTATTTCTGATCCATCAATCACACTTTTCCCCCCAGATTCTCTTCAGTGAGTTGTGCTGATGCTTACATATTCTGTCGGAATTTCCTCTTCCTATAATTTGAGTTGAAGGTTAAAGACAATTCGTTACTTAAGTTCTCCAGAATAATACAATATTGTTGTAGAAATGACCAATTATTAATTTCAGAAAATTAGGAATTTGTTGCCTCTGCTCAAAGTAGATAACAAAATTCAGCAATTTGGTTACATGTTTCTCCTTGGGATTCTCTCCATGGCATGTATGCCTGAAAATGACCAGTGGAATATTCTAGCGTTTCCAGTTTAAAAGAGAGCTGTTGTTCCTCAAGCCCTGCTCTGCAATAGGACTGCTGGTTAATCTCATGGAGCATGAAAGTGCATTCAGAAATTCCAATACAGGGAGTCACATCGGGTTCAAATTGGGTCACAGGAAGCAGGGAGGGGGATGTTGCCACGTTCAGGGCTGACATTTAAAGAAGTTAGAGGAAACTGAGTAAGAACAGAGGAATAAATTTGTGGGATACAATCAGAGCATGTATCCTATAAGCAAATAAAATCCAGTGCCATAAACATATGATCATAACCACATTGAATTGTTTTCAGAAATACAAGGTTGGTTTAACTTTTGAATATTAACCAATGTTTTTTAATCACATCTACTGAAAAAACAAGAGAATAATCATAAAATTATCTCAATAGGTAAAGAAAAAGCATTTTATAAATTTCAACACATTTCCAATGTAGAATATCTTAACAAATAAGGAATAGAAAAAGCTTAGTTACTCTGATGGAAAGAATCTACAAAAAAGACAGAAAGTTTCCTGTTTAATTGTGAAATATTGAGAGTTGTCCCTGCTCTATAAAGAATACACAAAGATATCCATTTCACCATTTTATTCAACATTGTACTCTGGGCCCACTAGTGGACTAGGGAAGGAAAAAATTTACAAGATAAAAAGGCTGCTATGAAATGAATAAAGCCAACATCATCTGCAGATGATGTGACTGTCCATGTAAAATTTCAAAAAAAAACTCTATTGGTAAACTATTAAAAATAATAAGGGAGGGGCCAGACCCATGGCCTAGTGATTAAGTTCAGCGTGCTCTGCTTCGGTGGCCTGGGTTCGGTTCCCGGGCGTGGACCTACACCACTTGTCGGCAGCCATGCTGTGGCAGCAACCCACATGCAAAAGAGAGGAAGATTGGCACAGATGTTAGCTCAGGGTGAATCTTCCTCAGGAAAAATATTAATAATAATAATAATAATAATAATAAGGGAGTTTGGTTACAAGATCAACATACATAAATGAAGTTTCTCAGAAGTATATGTCAGAAGCAGTTAAAAATTAAAAATTAAAATTATAACATATATAGTAGCATAAAAATTAAATTATCTGGAAATAAATCTAATGAAAGATGGGCAAGACATCCACAGAGAATAGAATAAGCATTTTGACCAAGCAATATTATGAGTAATCTACTTCCAGGTGTATATCCAAAGAAACATTTATATGCATTTACCAAACACCCTGTACAAGAACATTAATAGAAGCACTATTTTTAGTAATCCCAAACTTCAAAACCTACATGTTTATCAAGAGGACAGTCAATAAATCAATGTGCCGAATTCATTCAGTGGAAGATTATACAGCAACAACAATGAATAAACAACAAATGATTCTGTTGTTGAATCTCACAATAATAATGTAAAGAGAAAACAATTCTATATATTTTTTCATTTATATAAACGTCCAAAAAAGGCAAAACTGGCGTATAGGGTTACAAGTCAATACAGTGATGTATGGACTTAGGGGATGAGTGAGGGGGTATAATTTGGAGGGAGTGGGGTTAATTTCTATTTCTTAACCTGGCAGTATTGACATGGGTGTGTTCATTTCATGATAATCTATCAAGTTGGAAATTAATAATTTGCAAACTTTTTAAATGAATGGTACACCTAAAAAAGTTTAAACACGTTAGACCCCAAAGATAAATCAAGTATCATCTCAACTAATCCAATTCCCTCATTAAAAGAAAGAAAAAAATAAAGAAAAATAAAGAGAGAGAGAGAGGAAGGAAGGAAGAGAGGAAGGAAGGAAGGAGGGAGGAAGGGAAGGAAGGATACAACAATAAATGTGTTGTCAGTGATGTGAGGTCACCGACTTGGCTGGTAAACAAGGTTAGGACTAGAGGCACCAACTCTTCCCATTTTCCCAGCGTTGCCCCAGTTCCATCGCTGAAAGGCCCAATTCTAGGAAAAATCCTCAGTCCTGGGCAAATCAGGACAACTGGTCACCTGGGATGAAAATTGACTGATCCTTCCCTAGTTCCAGTGCACTGCCTCTGCTTCAGCCCACCTACTTTGGCTCTGCTTTGCCATATGGAGGAGATTGTGCCAACATCCTCCACCCAAGTGTCTTTGATAGAACTGGGCTACACAGGTGGGTAGGTTGCTACAGAGAGAGATGCCTGTGGGTGTCTTGATTCAGGCTTTATGGGTAACAGACTTGGACTCAGCATGGATTCAGTTCCTCACTGTGAACATGTCAGCATCATGCCCCTCCCCAAGGAGGCTTCCCAATCTACAGACAACCAAAGGAACAAAGCTGGGGAGGGACAACGGCTCTGACCTCCCCAGGCCAGTGGGAAATAGATCACATGATCAGATTGTGATTGAAGCAGGAATGATGCTGATGATGTGAGTGCCTTCCTTTTATCTGAAAAAGCTTTCTGTGAGTTATTCTCAATTAAGAAACAGATTTAAACACTTATTTTCTAAAGATTCGTGATATTTAGGGAACAGCTTCCTCCATGACAACTCCCCCAGTGACTGTGGAAGATAATGTAAACAATAACAAGGAAAGTCCTGCTCATTGGTGCCAACTTTGGGGGTCAGCGTATAAAAGCCCCAGAAGAGAAGGAGTCATCAGATTCTTGAAAACTCACCTCTGAACAGGAGCCCACCCTCCAGCCCTGACACCATGACCCACTCCTGCTGCTCCCCTTGCTGCCAGCCTACCTGCTGCAGGACCACCTGCTGCCAGCCCACCTGCTCTGAGTCCAGCTGCTGCCAGCCTTGCTGCCCCCCAACTCGCTGTCAAACCACCTGCTGCAGGACCACCTGCTCCCAGCCAACTTGTGTGACCAGCTGCTGCCGCCCTTCCTACTGCAGCTCTCCCTGCTGCCAGCCCACCTGCTCTGAGTCCAGCTGCTGTGGACAAACCTGCAGTGGGTCCAGCTGCTGCCAGCATTGCTGCCACTCAATTAACTGTCAAACCACCTGCTGCCAGCCAGCTTGCTCTGGACCCGTGTACTGCCAGAGAACCTGCTACCACCCCACCTGCGTCTGCCTGCCTGGGTGCCAAGCCCAGAGCTGCAGATCCAGCTGCCGCCAGCCTTGCTGCTGCTGATTGCTTCACCAAAGAACCGCCATCAGCACAAACCAAACTTTTTATCACCTGACTTGCCATTCCTAGCACAAGTTTACTTACCAAGGTTGCTGAAAGCCAGCATGCTATCACTAAATTTTTGTTACTCATCTGCCTGTTGAAAAGCTTGTGAATCTAGCTTGATGGAGTGCAGAGGACTTCCCCCAATTCTCTTTCTCCTTGTGTCTGTAGATCATGTGCCAGCTTCGTACATCCTCGACACAGAGTTATGATCTCTGCTTTGACCTGAAGTCAGAATCTTTATCCTCTTCCTCTATGTAACCTAGAAAAACAAATCCCCATAACTTTTATGTAGGTTTCTGCAACTGTTGACTAATCTTCACAATCTTGTTTTTTTCTTTTCAAGGTACTCATGGTTCTCGTATCTTGCTTTCTTCTTTTCATGATCACTTTGACTTGTCTCCCTAGATGCAGGGAGTCTTACCTATATTTCTTAATAAAGCCTGTACCATTATTCATCCTAAGTTGTGTTTTATTGTACAGCATTTCTGACATAGGGACCTATATACATATTGCATACCATATGCATTATCCATTCTGAGCCTCATGATAGCATCCCTCAAGTTATAGTCTCCATTTTTCAGATGAGAAAATTTCACTTTGTAACATTATGTACCTAAAAATGGACATATTCAAATTGAAGACTGGGTCTTCCGCTCCTGCTCGAGGGTGCTTACATTTACATATCAAGACAAGCAGAGATGAAACTGGGACTGAGCACCAGCAAGATGAGCACTTGAGTTTCTTCTTTAACAATGGAAGGAATAGTTTTTCACATATGCAGATAACATTTGTGTTTACAAAGTTTTTCCCAAATCAGCGTCCTACGTTTCAGCAAGCAGCAGCTGTTTTAGTTAGAGAAGCAATGGCCGCATTGAAGGACTCGCATGAATGCAGGGAGACTTCCTTTGTCTCAGGCTCTGACCAACCTCTCATGCAATTCATCTACATCAAATAATCTTGAGCATCCATTCTGCCCTCACGAGAGAGAGGCTCACGTATGGGCACTTGTTCTTTGGTATCATGTAAACCAAATTCTCGTATGGCCTCCTTCTCCTGAGTGCGTTTTAGAGCAAAATGAATTAAGCAATTGCTGGCAAAACATAGACCCTGTATTGCGCTCCCCAACTTTAAGCCAATCTTCCATAGAGTGGTGTGATTAGTTTTTATGAGGGGTGTCACCATACGAAGAGCCCTAACAGTACATTCAGCAGAGGCAGCCGTGGTCAGAGAGAGCTCATGCTGTTGGTTCCACACAAGCCTCCAACCCGGCTACCAGGTCACGTTGCTCGTGGTCTATTATCCAAGTACTAGAGTGCCCGAGGAGGGAGACGGGATGAGTTACCCAAGCTCCTTTTTGTCCAGAACCTCCTAAGTGGCAAATACTCTCAGGTGGGCATTGACGTGGGACACAGAGGGGGAGCACATTCTGTCCACACGCTTAGTTCTATCTACATGATTCTTCTCCCAATCTCTGTATCTCTGATCTTTCAATCTTGCCACTTTCAGGTCTCAGACCAATCAACCAAGCTTTTCACCGCTTGGTAGTAGGCCATGAACATCATTTCCTCAGTCCACTCTTCTTTCCAAGCAAAATTTATAACCATGTGTACTGCTCACAGTTCTTTTCACTGGGAGTATTTCCCCTTCCACTGCCTTTTCAGACCAGAAGTTGTGGATCTGTTGTAAAATTTCCATATGTGGCATAATAGCTGCTCTTGTCGCTATCAGTTGATAAAGTTTAAAATAGTCCATGATCATATATCACATTCCATTAGGTTTCTGCAGAAATCAAGTGGAGTTGTAAACAAATCATGTCTCCTTTAGTCATTTGGGTCAACACTAAACTCTGGACGTGCTATAGCTTCTTATTAATAAGTTGGTCTGGAGGTTTAATATGTAAATTTGAGGTATTGTTTATGTTAAGTCAGGGATACAGGTGTAAACAAAAAGGCAAATCCCAGATTATTGAGGAAAAAGAAAGGGCAAATAAATTATTCTCTACTATTAAGGGTTTTGAATAATATTCGTTATCGTGATATCTCTTGAAAATATAAGAATTGTGATCTCTTAAAGAAGGTATCTGCCTACCGACTGGCTGACACAGCAAAGGAGGAGAAAAAGAGAAAGAAATAACTCCAGATTAACCCACGGGTGGACATAAAATTTAAGATGGAAGTGGGAAAAAGAAAGAAATATACATAAAGGAGGATGACACAATATATATGAGGAATATTCACGAGGGGGCAAAAATATATTCTGTATTTTTCCCCCCACACACAGCTAGTGAGTGGCGGAACAGGAATTTGAGCTCTTCTCTATGTTTCTCATTCCCATAACCAAGATCTCTTGTCTTCTTTCCCACAATGGAGAACTTCTCTGTAATGGAGTCGGAGTGGGAGCTAGGAGATAGATAGAACTTTTTCCTATGTTTCCTTCTAGAAGGTCTGTAGTCTTAGGCTTTACATTTAGGTCTGTGATCCATTTTGAGTTGGTATTTGTATACGATGTGATGTATAGGTCAAAGTTTATTTATTTATTGTTTTGCACACAGATGTTGAATTGTTCCAGTGCCATTTTGTTCAAAAGACCACACTTTCTCTGCATATTAATTTAGCACCTTTTTCAAACATCATTGCAAATATATGTGTGAACCTGCTTCTGGACTCCCAGTTTTGCTCCATTCATCTGTATCTTCATCATTTCACTGGTACCCCTACAAAATAGCTCTGTTTTTGAAGCCAGATGGTGTTTTGCTATTCATGCAATTTCATGGAAATTACTTTGCCTCCCTCAACACTGATTTCCTCAGTTCTGATGTGGGGACAATAATACTCACTGTTTAGGATTATATGAGAATGAGAGCTAAAGTAGATAAGCATCTAGCTCAATACCCAGTGTATGACAGGCCCTCAATAAATGTTAGAATTCTTCCCATCCATTCTCCATGTTGGAAAGCTTAGTAATCTGGCAGAGAATTCCAGATACATCCTCTAGGAAGATCACACTCCCTGTCACATCTAGTGTGTTAAGTAACCCAAAACACCTTTACATCTCTTAAGAAGATGGCCATTATCAAAACTTTTTATTTTTCTCCCAGAGCTATATCAGCCCTTGTGCTGTTGGGTGCTTTCACTATTCTCTTTATTATTCAGTTTTTCATCTGAAGATCCAGGTTCTCCCCATTTGGGAACCAACCTAATGCCCATCTTGACTTTGAATAGCACGTCCTTCCTTCTTTTCTTCTTCCTACCTTTTCCTCTTTTTTCCTGAAAACTCTGATTTTGATTTCCTTTAGCTTATGTGTCTTTATCTCATAAAATATGGGAAATTGTTCTCTTTCCTTTTTTGGCCTAAATATTATGATTGGATCAAATAGGTTATATGCCTATTGCATGGTTTCCTCAATTCTCAAAACTCTACAAATTTATCTTCCTTTAACAATGTCCTGCTCAGGAGACCAAATTGCCTCAAAGTTTGGTAGCCCAGGAAATACGGCCTGAGCTTGTGTGCTTTGCAAGGGTGATTCTTAATTCCATTTCTGTTGAGATGAGTGAAATGATACCAGGATGCCAATTCCATGACATCAAAGAACAGGTTCTTCTAGGCAAGGGTAGGGCCAGGAATACCAATGACCCTCACGTTACTTGTTGGTAGTAGATTGAAAAAGTGGTGGATTAGGACCCAGAGAAGATGTAAGGGCTCCCTTCATTGACTAAAATTCTTTTTTTTTGTGAGGAAGACTGGCCCTGAGCTAACATCCATGCCCATCTTCCTCCACCTTATATGGGACGCCGCCACAGCATGGCCTGACAAGTGGTGAATGGGTGCGTGCCCAGGATCCGAACCTGGGCCGCCAGCACTTAACTGCTACGCCACAGGGCCGGCCCCTAAAATTCTTAAAGGTAGTCTCTACTGGTCATAAAAGTGGGAAGAATATTTGGGAAGAGCTTTGTGGACAGAAAACGGTTCTGTATATGAAAGATATAATTATTTCCATTGTTAGAGAAGCAACTCAAAATGTACACCCTCCCTGTGCCCAGTCACCAGTGTTACCTCTACTTGTAAAATACGTGTATAAAAGTGCCCTTGACCTGGAATCAAAAGTCCTGTGCATAGGACCTGCTTCTGTAAATCACTAGCTGTATGGCAAATCATTTTCTGATCACTGAAATGAGAACGATAATGGAATGATAATCTTTTCTCTGCCTAACTTGTGGGGCCATTGTGAGACTTGAATGATATAATAAACATAAAATGAAACTCAAAAGTAAGGCTTCATAAAGAAAGTACTGTAAACAAACAAACAAACAAATAAAAACATACCAAAGGATGCAGGAGAATACAGATTTTATTAGGAAAGAACAGGTAGGAAGACAATTCAAGTGATTGTGAAGAGTTTGGTGACCTAGCAGAAGTTACTAAATGTAGTGTGTGTATCTAAAAAGATGATCCATGTTGATGACTGTGGAGAGTTAAATATGCAGTCATAAGAATCTGTTTAAGTGCCATAGAGGCAAAAGGTGATGATCATTTTCTCGAGGCTGAGACCATGAATCCATGTCAAATTCAGGTGCATCTGACCAGTATCTGCTACAACAATCAAGAGGAAATGAAGAAAAATGAGATCAAAGTGAAGTAGACTGCATCCCTCAGTAGACTTGCAAGCACTGTAGAAAAAGATGACAGCAAAGCTCAGTGTCAGCAGGTTATTTCTCAGCAAAGCTTAGGGAGCAAGTTTCTTGCGGGAACAGTAACTTTGGCAAAATGGTCTAGGAAATATGTCTCTGGCGGGTGGTGGGTCTGCAGCAAGTGGATCAGCCGCAGGAAGGCTGGAAGCAACTGGACACACAGCAGGAGCTACAGCTGCGGCGGGGCCGGCAACAGGTGATCTGACAGCAGACACGGCGGCAGCAAAACTGGCAGCAGCTGGATCCGCAGCTCTGGGCTTGGCACTCAGGCAAGCAGATGCAGGTGGGGTGGTGGCAGGTTCTCCGGCAGTACACGGGTCCAGAGCAAGCTGGCTGGCAGCGGGTGGTTTGACAGCGAGATGGGGAGAAGCAAGGCTGGCAGTAGCTAGACTCTCTGCTAATTTGTCCACAGCAGCTGGACTCAGAGCAGGTGGGCTGGCAGCAGGGAGAGCTGCAGCAGGAAGGGCGGCAGCAACTGGTCACACAAGTTGGCTGGGAGCAGGTGGTCCTGCAGCAGGTGGTTTGACACTGCGTTGGGGGGCAGCAAGGCTGGCAGCAGCTGGACCCACTGCAAGTGGGCTGGCAGCAGGTGGTCCTGCAGCAGGTAGGCTGGCAGCAAGGGGAGCAGCAGGAGTGGGTCATGGTGTCAGGGGTGGAGGGTGGGCTTCTGAATAGAGACAAATTTCTCAGAATCTGAAATCAGGTTCTTTACTGAACCTTTTTATACACTGGGTCCCAAATTTGGGACCAATGAACAGAATTTTCCTGGTTATTATCTATGACATTTTTTCATGACCCATGCAGAATTGCCCAAGAAAGGAGAGTTCCCTAAATGTTATGAATCTTCTGAAAATAAATGATAGAGTTGTTCTCTTAGTTAACAGATAACCCGTAAGAACTTATTTCCAGAAGTGGGAGAGGCAATCAACATCAATAGCATCATTAACTATGAATCATAATTTTTCAATAAACAGTACATCCTCTGGTCACCCGACAGTTCAGGCTGACTTGGAGAAGAGGTTAGAGCCATTGTCACCACTACTATTTTCCCCTTGGTGCTACTTATTTTGGGACACACCTCTGAAGATAGATGAAACGTGGTGATGAATTCAAACCATATTTTAACACATTTTGAATTAAAACCATATTTTAATGAGGTTTTCATCTGTGTCACATAAAATTCAATGATAGATAAATCTATTAGTAGCAAGCAGCTCCAGTTGGGTATCACATTTCCTGCAACAGGGGACTGAATTCGACTATAATTGACAATCTTTTCATTATGAGCCCCAAAGCTGTTGACAGACCTGATAACAAACCTGCTCTGGGGGCACTATATTTACATTTAGTGGTGAAGAGAAAGGTTTCAAAGCAATTAGTCTGACAACTAAAATATTTTGCTTTGAATTGCAGTTTAAAAATACAAAAGCCAATAAGTGTGTTAAAGGCAGGAACAGAATGAATAACAATGACTCCGTGGTCTGTTTCAATGTATCAAAGCAGAAGAAAGCATATAGTATTTTGGCAATTTCCATATTTGTAACCTTTTGAAAGAAAGAGCCTCTTTCTTTCACTGGCAACAATGTGGCTCCTGATACAACTTCATTTGCTCTGACTCAAATGTGGCTGTGGATTTCTGGTGCCTCTGCTGCGGAGGCGTCCTGACCTTGGCTGCCAAGAAGGATAAACGCCCTGTTTGCAGATCTACCATATGGGTAATGGCAATACCAGTTCATTCTGTTGAATAATTTGCTGCTGTTCACTGAGTCAGAATGGAGTCATAGTGGAAAGGGGATAGGGTAGATGTTATTCACTTCTGTGTCTCTGTCCTGAGAAAAGCTCTGGCACAGAGTGGGAATCTATGTACAATTATTTGAATAAAGGAGAACACAATGTTTACTAGCTTGAAAACTTGGACTAACGGTAATTTGTAATAGGACTGGATAATTAGGGTGTTGGTTTGGAAAAGGGACAGAACGACCAATTCTATTTTGAAGAAGGTAAGTTTGAAGTTACTTGCCTTAAGCCCAGTTACATTTCTTAGCTTCTTCATAAGTTACAAGTGTGCCATGCTGATGTTACCACCAGCCATTTTGCTATAGTGTACTGAGGTCTGATGTTTTGTGCATTAGTATATCCATGTTTGTGTCTACTTCAAGGACTGTCCAAACAGAAGGAACTGTGGCTCCATGTCTCTTTCAGATACAAGAAGTTAAATGGTTGTAGGGACAAAGATGACTTGAACTATGCTCAGGATATCAATGACACACTCTGAAAAGTAGAAGACGGAACAGATGAGAAGATGTTGAAACAAAAAGAAAGGCACATGGTGCTTTTAGGGATAAATAAATTATTAAATGAAAATTATGTAAGCATCCGTTTTAAATGCCAAGGCTAACACTACATCAGAGTCATGCCACAGTCAGAATGTCTGATAATTTCTCTTTAAACATGATGAATAATAGCAAGAAAATAATCCAAGACACGACAATGACAGCTCCTCAGCAAGGCATAAAAGAGGATTTGAGAGAAGACTTCCATCTGAGAATCTCACTTTCCTGGAAACCCAATAAGAACCTCCACCCTCTGACACCATGGTCAGCTCCTGTTGTGGCTCCATCTGCTCTGAGCACAGCTGTGGCCAAGGTCTCTGCCAGGAGACTTGCTGCTGCTGCAGCTGCAGCTGCTGCCAGACCACATGCTGCAGGACCACGTGATGCCACCCCAGCTGCTATGTGTCCAGCTGCTGCCCCAGCTGTTGCATTTCTAGTTGCTGCCGCCCCTTCTGCTACAGTTCCAGCTGCTGCCATTCAGTCTGTGGCCGGAGCACCTCTGGTTGTCCCAGTCTGCTGTGGATCCCCTTGTTGTTGAACTTTGTTCCTCACAACCACCCTGAGTCAACCACCATCATGCCAGGATCAGCCTTGTTCTCATTTCCTTTGTCCACATCACCCGGCCTTGTTCTGATCTGTCACTCCGTTTATTCATCCCATCAGTCACGCCACCACGCTTTTAAAAAGCAATAATTTAAACTAAATACCACACAAAACCTCCAAGTTCTATGCCTATTACTTTGGCATTCAGGCAGACGACCAAATGTCTACACTACCTCGTGGGACAGGCTCCAATTCCTATTATTGCTGTGCATGGCTTGGCCTTCGCAATGAATTATGTGTGGTAATAACTATGTGTCAATAATTACTTACTCTCTTGGAATCAGAAACATTTGGGGCCCTTAATTATTTTTCAGTGTTGATTATGAACTGGAGATATTTGTGTTTCTGTCATGCAAACAAAGAAAACTGATTTTGCTTTTCAGTCAAAGCCTACATCAGAAAAAACTTCAAATAATTAATTTTTTCCCCAAACCAGATTGCCCATCTTGCCTGCCATCAAGTTAACTGAGAGAAAACAAGAATGTCCTTTTTCCTATAGTTGAATTATAGACCACCTAGCAAGGGCCTTGCGCCATCGGGCTCTGAGAAGCGAGTAAATTGAATGAGACCCAGTTCCCATCCCTCAGGTAACTCACAGTGAGTTGTTGGATTTAATAGGACGATAGATGTCAGGTAGAGTATGTTGGTAATATTGGTGAGAAAGAGGAATCATTCTATTGGAGGAGGGTAATATGTAAGTATTGATTCCTAGAAATAAACTGTGTCAAGTGTGAAAATTCAGGGGAAGGTTTACAGCTCACAAACACACAAGACAAGACAAAATGAATGAGAGGATTGGCTGAGAGCAGAGGGTTTATATTATTATGAAAGTAATTATTTTAAAAGTACCAAAAAGAATGATATTCATTTTAAGGAGGAGGGATATCTCCAGTCTCTTCGCCTTCAGACAGAGGACCAACCATCTCTACACAAACAAATGACCATGGGACTGTGGCCCAATTAGATCAGAATCCTAAGCCTATAATGCCTGTACTTTCTTGACTTTGATAGTGACTTCTCATTGATATATTAATTATGTCTCCATAAATATTAACTTTCCTGTTGTCATAAGCACTTTGAGATACATTGAAACTAAGTGCAAAAAAGCTGTTATAAATACAAGGAAAAATGATAAAAATCACAATCGTAGCAGCAGAAACTTTAACGCACTATTTCAACAACGGGCATTTGAGGGAGAAAAATAAACAAGGATATAGAGAATTTGAGTAGGACCATTATCAACTTAGATGTAGTTGATATTGATATGCAATCTTATGCTTAACAAATTGTTTCCCTAATTTTCATACACACCCAGAATATTCACAAAACGTGCAGGCTGCAAAGAAAATCTTAATAGCAGAAATAACATAAGCCTTTTTCTCTTACCAAAATGCAATGAAATTAGACTCAAGAACTGGAAAAACAGCACAACCAAATATGTTCTTGTGGCTTTCCTTCCTTCCCTTTTTCCCTCCTTCCTGAATAATTCAGTCTAAAAGGCAAGATGGTGTCTGTATTGGACATAGATGGCCTGTTTTGCCTTAAAAGTGTACTTAGTTTTTTTTTTTTAATCAAAATAATTTTAAAGTTACATAAAAGTTGCAAGAATGGTTCAGAGAGTGTTCTTCCTCATGACGAAATGATACCCCATCACTCCTAAACACTATCTGCGTTTCCTACATTAAGGACATTCTCCTCCATAACCACACTACAGCTCGATCTGACTTTTGCTCTTACAAAGAATGCTGCAAAGAACGTCTTGAATTTATGTCTTGGAGCACATGTATATGGGTGTCTGTTGAATAAATTTCTAGAAGTGAAATTGCTCAATCAAAGGGCACGCATGTTTAAAAATCTTATAGAAACTGTTAAATTATCTTATAAAGAAGTTGCCCCAATTTATTTATTTATTTTATTTTTTATTTTTTGTGAGGAAGACCAGCCCTGAGCTGACATCCAATGCCAAACCTCCTCCTTTTTCACTGAAGAAGACTGGCCCTGGGCTAACATCTGTGCCCATCTTCCTCCACTTTATATGGGACACCGCCACTGCATGGCCTGCCAAGTGGTGCGTCAGTGCACACCCGGGATCCGAACCGGCACACCCCGGGCTGCCGCAGTGGAGCGTGCGCACCTAACTCCTTGCGCCACCGGGCAGGCCCCAGAAGTTGTCCCAATTTAGATCCCTGCCATCTGTGTATGAGAATGTCTGTTTCCTTATAACCTCACCAACTTATTAAAGATTTTAAAATTAAAAATTTTATATTCATCATTATAAACTATTCACCGTTCTATCTCCAGAGCATAGGGCAGGACCTGGCACGCAGTAGGCGTTCAATAGATGAACAAGTGGATAAGTTGTTCAATTAAAAATTTTGAAGTTACAAGTGAGTCCGAACATCTTTCAAAAGCTTAAAAGACATTTATATTTCTTTTTCAGTGAAATGACCATTAATGTCATTTACTCAATTTTCTATTTGGTTTCGGCCTTTTTTTCTTATTGAATTATAAGATGTAGTCACGTGTTAAGGAAATCAGCTCCTTTTCTGTTATATTGGTTAAGGTATTTGTTATTTCTTCCCCATTTTCTCTTTAGCCTTCTTGTTTGTTTAAGGCTTTATTTTTTTTTTAATTTTTTGTTTATTGCAGTAACATTGGTTTATAACATTGTATAAATTTCAGGCGTACATCATTACACTTCTATTTCTGCATAGATATTGTTTAAGGCTTTAAAAAACCAATTAGGCGTTTAAACTGCTGTATAATTTTTCAGTCTTTTCCTTTATTGTTATTAAGTTTTCTATCTTAGAAAAGCCTCTTCACTTCAAATGTTTTAAGAAAAACTCTTCCAAGTGTCCTACTATGCTCACAGTCTATGTTTCTCAAAAGAGTCTTTAGAAAATAAGACACACTGCCCCCCTTGAGGACTGGCGTGAGACAAAGCTTTAGAGATGACACATCGTGTGTTTAGTTCCAAATGATGTGTCACATGACAACCAATCTGATGAGGAACTCAGGAGTCTTTGAAATTAGATGATACACAGAAGGAAGAAGACAAGAAGTGACTCAGGAGGAAAGATTGGATTGAAGGAACGCTAACACAGAGAAAGGAAAAAATGCATTCTATCCAACTTTGTATAAATTCCCCACAATTAACTAATTTGATAATTGCCTGTCTACTAAGATAAACAATGACATGGAAATAGCCCTTAATATTGTGACAGCAGCCCCTCAGCTGGGTATAAAAGTGGACACGGGATAAGGACACTCCCACATTTGGGAAACTCACTCTTCTGAAACAAGAACCTCCATCCTCTGACACCATGGTCAGCTCCTGTTGTGGTTCCCTCTGCCCTGAGCAGGGCCGTGGCCAGGAGACCTGCTGCCGCCCCAGCTGCTGCCAGACCACCTGCTGCAGAACCACCTGCTGCCAACCCAGCTACAGTGTATATAGCTGCTGCCGCCCAGCCTGCTGCCAGACCACCTGCCACCCCAGCTGTGGTGTATCCAGCTGCTTCCCTCCAGCCTGCTGCCAGACCACCTGCCGCCCCAGCTGTGGTGTGTCCACCTGCTTCCGCCCAGTCTACTGCCGGACCACTTGCTGCCGCACAACTTGCTGCCGCACAACTTGCTGCCGCCCCAGCTGCAGTGGATCCTCTTGTTGAGCTCATATCTGACTAGCAACCGTGAACTAGCTACCATCACCTCAGTGTGAAAGGGTTATTCGTTTTAACGTTCCCATGTTTTAAATGACCACCAGCCTTATTACCCTGTGACACCACTATGCCGCTGGAGTAAGGGCGCCCATCGACGTTAAATACCACTCCTGCCTCCCGCAGATCTCTTCCCTGCATTCAGGCCTCACATACATGGTGCAGTTGGACTAAACCCCCGAGGCTCTGACTGTTATGCTTGCCTTGACCTTCATAATTACATGTAAACTATTTCTCAACAATAATATGATCTTGATATCATACATTCTTGTATCCTTCTTCAATTATTTCTGAGAATTGATTATCAGTTTATTTTCTAGCATTCTTTCTCTCTAGATGAAGAGAAGTGTGGGTTTCCTTGGCCGGGAAAGAAAGCTGATTCAGCTTATGGGTAGGACAGTAGGAGGTTGAGGCTAGAAATACTGGCTAACTTCTAATTTTGATGGGCTTGACTGCTGTAGTAATGCATTTATACTTATAACTGTCAAAATTTGCCCATGATGGGCAAAGCAACTTGTCAAGACTTGTTCTCCCTTCTGGCTCCACTCAGTTCAAGCTGCAGTTTACATCGGCCTCTTACCGTGAGAAGTGAGTTTCAGATACATGGTCTCACCCAATGCACTGGTCCTATACTAGTTCTAACCAAAGTTTAGTTGAAAAAGAAGAAAACAGCAAAAATTAAACATCAGTAGACCAATATGTCATTATTTTCATAAAGTCATACCTTTAAACTCAGTATTTTATTTTTAGTCATTTATTTAAGACAATAATTGCTCTCATTAAGATTCTCATTGCAGCATTCCCTCTCTTGTTAACACATACAAGAATGTGCACACACATCTGTTTCAAGTAATAAAGACTGAGAAATCTGTTAAAGCAAACTCAGGACATTTGTGATCTTATTCTCTTATCCCTAACAGTTTCATAGTATATAAAAATACCTCCTCCCCCAAAATCCTCTTTTGTTTTGTTTAATATTTATTTTAATTTTATTACTTCTTATGTCAATTACATCAATCAAGATACAGAACATTTCCATCACCACAAAGATCACCTGTGTTGTCTTTTTATAGTCACAACCATCTCCCTCCCACTCCCGCCTCCTCCTTAACCCCTAGCAGCCACTGAACTGTTCTTCATCTCTATAATTTTGTCATTTCAAGAATTTCATGTAATGGAAACATACATATTTAACTTTTGAGGATTGCCATTTTTCACTCACTCAACATAATTTTCTGTGGAGTGTTCCAGGTTATTGAGTGTATTAGTAGTTCATTCTCTTTTATTGTTGACAAGTATTCCATAGTATGAGTGTGCCACAGTTAGTGTAACCATTCACACTGTTTTGGAGGTGTGAGTTCTTCTTGAGTTCTCATGGCTGGACTAATAATAAACTTGACATAGGACCAGATTAACAGGAGAAAAACCAATTTAATAAATATGTAGAGGAGATCAGAGAAAACAATGCTCAGAGAGTGAACAAAAAAAGCAGTTTATGTATCTTTTTACACAAAGAGACAATAAATTTGTGAGGATTTGACAGTACAAAGAAACTTAGGTTTGGAGTACATAACTGGTGAGGAATTTAAGCAGAGTTTGGCTTTGAGGTAGTAAATTAGTAAAAGTAACAAGGTTTGTTTACACAGGCTTCTCAGCCCTGAATTCTCTAGCTCTGGTGATAAGACTGTCTCTATTTCCTGGTGCAGAGAGCATACCTTTCACATGAGAGATTTATTTCCTGTTTTCAGGGGGAACAGAGAGAACAGGATCAAAACTTAACCAAGGCAAAGAAGAAACTTTCATTCAAAATAATCAATATGCCATAGTGGGATATTTTAGGGTGACCTGACCTAAACCCCAACATTTCCTTCCTTGCAAACTTCCCTCAAAGTTTCACATATTAAAAGCTGAGTTGGCAGTTGTGGAGAGAGAAATCTTGTTAGTAACTGAGTAATAAGAGATCTGCAAAGGGAGAAAAGAACATAGATTAAAATGAGAATGAGCAGACAGAACAGAACAAATTGAAACACATTTCTTTTTTTTTTTTTTTGTGAGGAAGATCAGCCCTGGGCTAACATCCATGCCAATCCTCCTCTTTTTGCTAAGGAAGACTGGCCTTGAGTTAACATCTGTGCCAATCTTTCTCCATTTTATGTGGGTTGCCGCCACAGCATGGCCTGACAAGTGGTGCGTTGGTGTGCGTCCAGGATCTGAACCCAGGCCACCAGCAGGGGAGCACGTGCACTTAATCGCTATGCCATGGGGCCAGCCCCTGAAACACATTTCTTTATACCTCATTAAATTAGCTTTCCAACCCTGGGAATAGGTTGGTCCAATAAAATGTCCTTGCTTCACTTATCTGGTAGAAAGTATTAATCCTTTCTTTCAGTAGATTTAAGTTAGACATTACTTGTCGCGTTTGATTTACATAGAAGCAACATTTTTCACCAATGAGTGTGCAAGTTCTTCCTTGCTGGGAAGTCAGTGTATCTAAGGCATGACGATTTTGGCATACCACAGAGGCTAAGCTGTTGACTTTGGACTGGAGTATTTTCAGTTTGCATAGTGGTATTGAACTCTTGTTCCATTACCCATTTCCCACTTCTTTTTTTTTATTTTTTGTTTCTTGTTCCATTGTCATAGAGTGATTTAAGATTGCTTTTCCCAGTTTATAATCTCCAAAGCTTGGGACTAAGACCCTCAATGTTGAAAAGAACTTGGAGTTGTGATACACAAGCAGATTTTCTACGATTTTTTTTTGACGGACTCATTTATGTAGCACAACTTTATGAACAAAGGAGCCAAAATTTTAATTTGGTTGGCATTTATATGGAAACAAAGAAATCAATGGTTAATAACTGGAGCAAATTATAAACCAGTTTCCGAGCCTAGGAGGCAGCCAGTCAAGGAGATTTCTAGATGTCACGGTTTAAGCATTTTTTGCAGTTTGAAATGTCTCTGATGATGTTGTTGGGTGTTCAGGTAAATTTCTGAGTGTGTTACACAGCAACAAGCATGATGATTGTCTAAACAAGGGCAATTGTGGTGATCTCTCCTAAGTTTATATCAAGCTTCAGTTCTCAGGGCTTCAGGGAAAAGGGTAGCTATAATTCTCAGCGATTCCAAGTCAAAAGTGGGATAAAAACTGGAAATGTTACTGGAGAGTGGTATCCACATATTGAAGGAAACTAGAAGAATTTAGGATCCAGTCCAGTTTTTAGGTAAATAACAAAACTCCAAGGAAAATTAACAGTGCTAGAATCTGATATCCACAAGTGTATATTATAGTTTCTATTGAAACATAATTATGCTCTGTGAAATTATGCTCATTTTTTAACCAAAGATAGTCACATTAAGACTAATTTGTTTGCAGAATAAGTCGAGTTTCAATAAACTTGGCTTAATTACATAAGTACAGTAAGAATAGCAATTGATCATATAGGATCTTTTAAATTTGCTTTGGTGAAACTTTTTATAAAGAATATCCAGACTGAATTTTTAATAGTTTTTTGATGTTAAAAAGCCAAGCCAAATACTTGCCTTCACACTCTGCCTGTAATATCTATAGATTTTGGTTAATACCTCTTTTTTTGAGATTCCCAGCGTATCTTGAGCTTCTTGCATTTGCCAGGAATTGACTTTCTTTAATCACCTGGGTAGGCTGCTGGGAACCCTGTAAGTAAGGCACCAGGCTATTTTTCTAAGGGGCTTTACTGGCTTCATAGAGTCAACCTTAGCTCCTTAAAGCTTTTGGTCATATCTGAGTTTATACACGTCTCTCTCAAACAGGATTCTAGTCAAAGCCTTCGTAACATAACCAATGTTTCCAATCGTGTCCTGTTATAAGGAGAAGAGATTCTTATGGAATTTATGAAAAGAAATATTTTGACATGAAAATAAGAACACTCACTGAGAGTTTCTGAATTCTAGAGGGATCAGGTAGGGAGAAAAAGTAATTGCTTCAATTCTGTTTACAAAGGTATAATTCACCAAGGCAAAGGCCTTCACTTCACATGTGGTAAGGATGGCGTAGTTAAAACAGTGCCTCTGGTCTCCTCTGTGAACATGGGATGCCTCCAGTCATAAACCTGATAATTTGTGACGCCAGACAGGTGCTACCAGAATGGGATTTTTTCCAGCACTAACAAGCAATGAGTGTTGAGATGACAAAAGCCCCTCATGAACTGGGACCCCTCATGACAAATTCCCCTGAGAGCTGGCACAGCCAGATAAAGAGAATGCTGCTTGTGACTTTGTGTCTCAGAACCCCAATATACTTGCCTGGCCACCAGGTGCACTCCGGTAATACACCTTTTGAATAGCAGAGACCAGAGAAAATATTTTCACTAGTCACAAAGCCAAGGTCTCAAGACACAAAACAATACAGAAGGAAAAACCTCATTCAGTTTTTACATAGAGGACCCATAGCAGAGTTCATCTAAATAGACGCTGGTCTGGTGAGAACCATAAAACCCATCAGTCTGTGAGGCCAGCTTGATCAGCAGGCTTATAAAGGGCCTGTACCTACTGTCTTGCCCTATAATTTTTCCTCCTCATGACAAACAACACAATAGACAGAGACAAAGGAAAACAATGACCATCTCTGGGAGGAAAGAATCAACAACAACAAAAAATATCAAGAGTACTTATTTACCAAATACAAGGGTCACTAAAGTCCAACGAACTAATTCTACAAATATTTTCTCCTGCTAATCTGAATTTAGAGAGAGAGAGACAGCGAAACTTTCACCACTTCCGCTGCCATTGGACCCCATAGCCAGAGATCTGGGGGGCTGACATGGTAAGAAAGCATAACTTTTTTTTTTTTGCTGGCTTCATGCCAGATGTCCCAGACTTTCTTAACTACAGTGGTCTCAGGGAGAAAGCAGTTTTCCTGTCGGTGATTATCCTGGTTGGCTTGCCAAAATTGTTGGGGAGAGGGACATTCCCTCCTCTACTCCTGAATTCTTATGGGTGGACTAATAATAAAATTGACATAGGACCAGGTTATCAGTAGGAAAACCAATTTAATATGTACAAATGGGAAATCATTTAAAAATGATGCCCAGAGAGTGAACAAAATAGGCAGTTTATATATCTTTTTACATAAAGAGATAATAAACTTGTGAGAATTTGCCAGGACAAAGAAACTTAGGTTTGGAGTATGTAATTACTGAGGAATTTAAGCAGAGTTTAGGTGTGAGGTAGTAAATTAGTAAAGGTAACAAGGTTTGTTATACAGGCTTCTCAGCCTTGAATTCTCTAGCTCTGGTAATAAGGATGTTTCTATCTCCTGGTCTCAGCCTTGAATTCTCTAGCTCTGGTAATAAGGATGTTTCTATCTCCTGGTGCAGAGAGAGTATCTTCCACATGGGAGATTTATGTTCTACATTCGGGGGAGCAGAGAGAGGAGGGTCAAAACTTTACTAAGTCAAAACAAGAAACTTTAATTCAAAATAATTAATATGCCATTGTAGGATATTTTAGGGCAGCCTGCCCTGGGCCCCAACAACCCTTTGAAGGACATCTGGGTTGTTCCCATTCTTTGGCTATTATGAATCAAAATGCTATAAACATTCATGACCAGGTCATTGTGAGAACAAAAGTCTTCATTTCTGTGCTATAAATACCCATTGTGAGAACAAAAGTCTTCATTTCTGTGCTATAAATACTGAGTGCAATTTCTGGGTCATATGATAGTTACATGTTTAGCTTTTTACGAAACTGCCAAACTATTTTCTAGACTGCCTATATCGTTTTACATTCCCATCAACATTATCCAGGTGATACAGTTTCTCCACATCCTCGCCAGCATTTGTGGTTACCTATTTTTTATTTTAGCTACTATGATAGATGTGTAGTGATATCTCATTGTGGCTTTAATTTGTATTCTCCCAATGGCTATTGGTTCTGGACATCTTTTCCTGTGCTTCTTTGCTTCAGTAAAATCTCTCTTTATGTGTTTTGCCCATGCTCTAACTGGACTGTTTGCTTTTCTTACTGTTGAGTTTGAGAGTTCTCTATGTATTCTAGATACATAATTCTTTGTCAGTTATGTGGTTTGCAAATATTTTCTCCCATTCCGTAGCTTGTCTTTTCATCCTCTTAATAGCGTCTTTTGCAGAGCAAGAGTTTTTACTTTTGACGAAGTTCAATTTATCAATTTTTCATTTTATGGATTGTACTTTTGGTGTCAATAGCAAGAACTCTTTGCCAAGTCCAAGATCCCAAAGATTTTATCTTATGTTTTCCTCTAAAAGTTTTATAGTTTTACTTTTTACATTTAAGCTTGGGATGATTTTGAGTTAATTTTTTTATAAGGTGTGAGACTTAGGTGGAGGTTTTTCTTTTTTCTTGCTTTTTTGCCTGTAGATGTCCACAGTTCCTTTGTCAAGAAATTAGTTGGGCATATTTGTGTGAGTCCGACTCATCATTGTCTTTTAATTGAAGATTTTATTTCTATGATATTTAGATAACTAACATATTTATCTTTAATTTTTAAAGAGCTTTATTGAGATGTAATTCACAAACCACTGAATTTACCTATTTAAAGTTTACAATTCAATTTTTTTAAGAATCTAAACAGAGTTTTGCAATGATCACCACATCTAATTTTAGAACATATTTTTTCTCCCCAAAAAGAAACTTCATATCCATCTAGCAGTCACTCTCCATCTCCCCAACCTCCAGTCCAGCTGTAGGCAAACACTGAGCTACTTTCTGTCTCACTAGATTTGCCTACCTGGACATTCCTATACATGGAATCATACAGTATGTGGTCTTTTCTGACTGACTTCTTTCACTTAGTCTATTGTTTTCAAGCTTCGTCCACGTTGTAGCATATGTTAGTACTTCATTCCTTTTTATTGACAAATAATATTCCACCATATGGATATACTACATTTTGTTTATCCAGTCCTCAGTTGATAGACATTTGGGCTGTTTCCACTTTTGGGCTATTATGAATAATGCTGCTATGAATATTTGTGTATGTTTTTTTGTGTGGACATATATTTTCATTTCTCTCTAGTATACATCCAGGAGTGGAATTGGTGGGTCTCCATGCCTGGTACTCTACGGTTAATTTCTGAGGAACTGTCAAACTATTTTCCAAAGCAGTGCACCACTGTATAATCCCACCAGCAACGTATAAGGGCTCACATTCTCTCCCACACTTGTTATTATCCGTCTCTTAAGTTATAGCCATCCTAGTGGGTGTAAAGTGGTGCTGTGTTGTTTTGATTTGCGTTTCTCTAATGACTAATGATGTTGAGCATCTTTTCATGTCCTTATAAGCCATTTGTATATCACCTGTGGACACGCGTCTATTCAAATTCTTTCTCCGTTTTTAATTGGGTTATTTTGCTTTTTATTATTGAGTTCTAAGAACTCTTTATATATCCTGGATACAAATCCATTCTCTTATATCTCTTCTTTATTTCCTTCTATTGTATCAAGTGGATATTTTCTAGTGTAACATTTTAATTCCTTTGCTGAATCTTGTGGGTATATGTGTATAAACTCTCTATCTATTATATAAATGTTTAAGCTTTAGGGCTTACAATATATACCTTGATTTTTCAGAGTATACTTCAGATTTATACCGATTTAGTTTCAGCGAAATATAGAAACTTTATTCTTATATAACTCCGTTCTGTCCCCCTTTCTTGTGCTATTTTTGTTATATATATTATGTATATATATGTACAAACTCAACAACACATTGTTATAATAACTCATATAATTTTATATCTTTTAAAATTTTAAAATACAAGGTGAGCAAAGAAAGGAGAGCAAGTGTATATTTATAGGGTTATATTGACCTTCTTATTTAACCTTTTTTTTTTTTTTTTTGAGGAAGATCAGCCCTGAGCTAACATCCATGCTAATCCTCCTCTTTTTGCTGAGGAAGACCGGCTCTGAGCTAACATCTATTGCCAATCCTCCTCCTTTTTTTTTCCCCCAAAGCCCCAGTAGATAGTTGTATGTCGTAGTTGCACATCTTTCTAGTTGCTGTATGTGGGACTTGGCCTCAGCGTGGCCGGAGAAGCGGTGCGTCGGTGCACTCCCGGGATCCGAACCCTGGCCGCCAGTAGCGGAGCGTGCGCACTTAACCGCTAAGCCACGGGGCCGGCCCCTTATTTAACGTTTTTGGTTCTCTTCGTTTCTTCCTGCAGATTCAAGTCACCATCTGATGTCATTTCCCTAATCCAATACAGCTTTGCTCTCCTCTGTTTTCTTTGAGCTGTTATTGGCAAATGCATTACAGATCCAATTGTTATAGGCCCAACAGTACGATTATCTGCATATTGTTTTATGCAATTGCTTTTAAATCGGTTAAAAGAAGAAAGAAGAAGGAACATGCAGTATATAAAATTGTCTACACAGCCTTCCCGACCACCAGAGTCAACTACCCTCCACTGTTTGCATGTGTCAGGGGCTACTGGCCTTGTTTTAATTAGTCTCCACAGAGATCTCCACTCTTTTCGACAATGCCCTTAGGTGTGGAGTTCTCCAAACTCTGTTCCAAATATAGTCAGTCTTCTCAGGCAGAGGTGCAAAACTCTTAGTCTTTAAGACCTGCCCTTCCCTCTGGGCAGAGTCTCTGTGCCACCGCACCCAGGACCAGGGCAGGGACCCACTTTTCCTAATGTGACACCCCCACACCACTAGTGGGTACTCAGGTGGGTCACCTTTCTCATCATCTCAGCTTGCCTCTCATGACATGCAACCTCTTCTCTATGAGCAAGACGGGGTAGGGGTAATGAGACTGCTTCACTGAGAGCGAGTAGGCTTGACTGAGTGTGATCAGGGAGACTTCGTCCTTCTATAATTGGATGGAAGAGAAGCTCTTGTATCCATCAGTGCATCTCCTCTCAGGGACACTCTAAATCAGCAGACTTCTCAAGAACTGCAGATAAGAAGCAAACAGAGGTGCCTCTCCTTGTGTACTAAGTCTCCATATGGCTCAGGGAAGTAGCCATCCTCACCCAGATACAAGGGGAGTGATCTTTGATCCACATTTGCTCTCAAGTCACTAAGCCCTGGGTGTTTCCCACCTTGTCGTAAAAACCGTGGCCTGTTAGGCCACACTTTACAGAACTCTCCTCCTGTCCCATCTTCTTGAGAAGACGAAGTCTCAGTGTATTTAACTTTAGGCCCTATTATTATTGATTGAATTGTACCAGCAGACCTTGCGAGAGAAGGTCATGGCCCTGGGCTCTCCTGGGCACCTCCCCAGAACATCCTAGGCAGCTTTTGAAAAATACAGATTTCCAGGCTGCGCTACTGGGGATTATGTGTCACTTGGTTACTCTAGAAAGAAGAGATATGGTAATTTCATATGCAACTTTGATCCTAAATAGAGCAATAGTACCAATAAGAATCAGTAACAACGTGAGGAAATATGCCAAGATGCATTGCTCAGGATTCCTTTCTCCAACTCCCTAATCACCAGCCTGCACCTAGAGCCATACCATCTCTCACTGCTCAGGAATCACTCACAGTGCGGCCTTCTTCTCCTCTCCATGATCTCTCAGCACGTCATGTTGAAGTGGGAATTATTACATTCTCATTGACCTTCCCCAGCTGTGGTCCTGTCTGCTCCGTGTCCTGAACTCGTGAGACTCAAAGCTTAGGCCTAGCTCTCTCATGGTTGAAACAGAAGCATATGAGCACCTAGTAACAAATGGTCAGTCACAGTCAATTGGAGGAGAGACCTGCAGTCTTGAATTAGATGAAACACAAAGGAAGAAACATCAGAATTGATTTGGAAGGAAAGATTAGAGTGAAGACACATCATAGAAACGAAAAATGTATTCTATCTAACTTTCCAAGAAAAAAATGCTTACAGTGATCTAACTGAATAATTGCTTATCTCTTAGGATAAACAATGACAAAGAAGAAGTTCCCTCAACAGAGTATAAAAGGGGATCTGGGGCAAGGAGACTCAGGAAACTCAGTCTCCTAGAAACTCGTCTAAAACCTCCACCTTCGGACACCATGGTCAGCTCCCGTTGTGGCTCTGTCTGCTCTGACCAGCGCTGTGGCTGAGGCCTCTGCCAGGACACCTGCTGCCGTCCCAGCTGCTGCTGCCCTAGATGCTGTGTGTACAGCTGCTGTCACCCCGGCTGCTGCATTTCTGCTTGCCACTGCCCCTTCCGCTACAGTTCCAACTGCTCCCATCCCACCTGCTGTGTGACCAGCTGCTGCCGCCCGGTCTGCTGTGGATCCCCTTGTTGTTGAACTTTATTCCTCACAACCAGCTGAGTCAACCACCATCATGCCAGGATCAGCCTTGTTCTCATTTCCTTTGTCCACATCACCTGGCCTTGTTCTGATCTGTTTATTCATCCTGTCGGTCATGCCACCAAGCAACTGTTTAAAAATCTATAATTTACACTAAATACCACACAAAACCTGCAAGTTCTATGCCTATTACCTTGGCATTTAGGCAGATGACCAGATGTCTACACTACCTCATGGGGACAGGCTCCAATTCCTACGATTGCTATGCATGGCTTGGCCTTCACAATGAATTATGTATGGTAGAATAACTGTCTCAATAATTACTCACTGTCTTGGAATCAGAAACATTTGTGGTCCTTAATTATTTTTCAGTGTTGATTATGAACTGGAGATAAGTTTGTGTTCCTGTCATGCAAACATAGAAAACTGATTTTGCATATCAATCAAAGCCTACATCAGAGAAAATGCCAAGAACTTCCCCAAACCAGATCGCCCACCTTGCCTGCTATCAAGTTAATTGAGAGAAAACAAGAATGTCCTTTTTCCTATAATTGAATTATAGACCACCTAGAAGGTCCTTGCCCCATCGGGCTCTGAGAAGCACATAAGTCGAACGTGACGCAGTTCCCATCCCTCAGGTAACTCACGGTGAAATCTCGGATTTAAAAGGAAGATAGACGTCAGGTAGAGTATGTTGGTAATATTGGTGAGAAAGGGGAATCATTCATTGGAGAAGGGTGATATGTAAGGATTGATTCCTAAAAATAAACTGTCAAGTGTGAAAATTCAGGGGAAGGTGTACAACTTGCAAACACACAAGACAAAATGAAGGAGATGATTGGTTGAGAGCAGGGCGTTTACATCCTTGTGAAGCCAATCTTAATTTAAAAAGGACCAGGAAAACATTATAGCCATTTAAGGAGAAGTGTATCAAGATTAATTCATGGAGTGGGATTAAGAGAAGACAAGAGCTGGGGAGTTTAGTTTGAAGCTACAGATGTAGTGGGAAATAAGTTAGTATGATGGGTGAATCATGTTGCTTATGGGAAGGAAAGTAATGAAAGTTAAGGTGCAGTTGCTGGTTGAGTTCTATTTTTGAGGAGCAGCATCTCAGCTCGGTATAAAAGGGACAACATATAAGGAGATAGCTCAGAAAGTCACTATCTGGAAACCCACCCGGCACCTCCACCCTCTGACACCATGGTCAGCTCCTGTGTGGCTCTGTCTGCTCTGACCAGGGCTGTGGCCATTGCCTCTGCCAGGAGATCTGCTGCCCCCCCCCAGCTGCTGCCAGACCACCTGCTGCAGGACCACCTGCTGCTGCCCCCAGCTGCAGTGTGTCCAGATGCTGCCGCCTTTCTGGTTGTGGTTCTAGCTATTGTCACCTCAGCTGTTGCATGTCCAGCTGATGCAGCCCCAGCTGTGGTATGTCCAGTTGCTGCTGCCCTAGCTGCTGTGTGCCCAGCTGTTGCTGCCCCAGCTGTTGTCAGATCACCTGCTGAGATACCACCTGCCACCACCCCAGCTGCCAGGGATCCTCTTGTTGCTGAGCTCCCTGTCCCACACCCCTACTTTCCCCACCAACATTCTCTTCACAGAATCAGGAGCTTCTGGTCTTCAAGGCACTAGGATACAGAGTCCTGGGTGATGTTACTTAAATCAATACCCACGGTTGTGTGTCCAGTCTCTGGCTTTGCTCCCACATTGGCCCTAAGCCCCTCACTCTGAGTGTCTCTGTATGTGACTAACGGGAGTCCCAGATTGCTGCCCTCCTCCCAGGCACCCAGACGTCATCTCCCATTACTCAAGAAGAAAGAAAGTATTGTCTAGGCTTATATGAGCATGGGTAACTCATTTAAATTCTCAGCTTACATTGATGACATTTTCTCATATTTTTCTCTTCTATTGATAATCCCATTTATTTATTTATTTTTGGTTCTACCTTTACTTTTCTGACTACAAAAATAAAATGGACTTACTTTTCATTCTTCTCCTGTGTTCATAACTAGATTCTGAATAATTGATTTTATATACAGATACAGACAAGAATTTAGATATGGGTCACTATATAACAGAAATTCCAGATTTATTTTGAAAACAAAAAGGCACCAGATAACACAAACCAACTCATCTCTTTGATTCCGCCATGCACCAGCACTGTCCCATTTTTCCCACTGGCCCTACCAGGCAGACAGAGGCTGTAGAAAACTTTTGGGAAGAGTTCTTCTCCATCCATGTATCAAATGCAGATTTCAATTACATTTCAGTTTCTTTTTCTTTTTTTTTTTTTTACATTTCAGTTTCTCTACCCTTAGGTGATTCAAGCTAAAGAGGAAAATCCATCTCTCCTGCCCCACCAGTGGCGCTCTGTGACATTCCAACATCCCCCAAAGTATACATCCTTTGGGGAAAAAAGAAAACTCATTTGCCTTCTGTTACTCTTCATCATGACATTTCTGCTGGGTTCACTCCCCTACCCCCATCCCAGGTATTTTGTCTCATGAAGAGCTCACCCAACCGGAGGATACTGCCTTTCCCAAAGGCATCCTTTCCCCAAGCAGTGTATTTGGGGGATTGATTAAATGCATCAGCCTAGCTTACTGGCACCTTTTATTCAAATGAACATGAAATCAGGACTCAAATAAGTTATTGTACCCAGCTTGCCTGGCTCTGTTGGCTGGAACAGTAGTTTTCCAGATGGGGTACTCGGACTTTTGCAGAAGTGTCTCACACACTGCCGCACTTTGGGCTGGGAGCTGGGCTGTCTCCCTCCAATTGGAGTGGCTCCTTTTTATCTGATTTGTATATAGTGAGTTTCCAAGAAAGGAAGCATTTTTTAAAAGCTTTAAAAGGTTTGAAAATCATTAAGTTAAAACAAGAAATTCACACTAATAGGCATAGTGTGAATAAAATACTAAGAAGGTGGCATAAGTGGAAAAAATAACACCAGAAATGTTATATTTAAAGTACTACCACAAAAAGAACACTGAACTGGCAAAATTCTCCAATTCTTCCCTGGTCTACGGGTTTTCATTTAATTCTACTGCAGTGAGCACGGAAAGTCATTGCAATCTGATCTTTCTGATACCGCTTCTCCACCCAAATCCTGAACGATGTCCAGGGACAACCTGTATTGGAATTAATGGAGGTGCTTATTTAAAATGAAAACTCCTGTGGTCTAAGATTTTGTATATCAGAATCTTTGGGGGACAGGCTAGGAATTTCACATTTTATCAAGTTCCCAAGGTAACTCTAGCTCTCCAAAATCACTTACCACTCCGTGAACATGCCATGCCCTCCCACCCTCTGTGCCTTTGTATGTGTTGGCATCTCTGGCTCAAGTTCGCTCTCCACCTGTCCCCTTCTTTAAAGTCTATGTCTAATGTCCCTTTTCTGCATGACTTTTAGATAGTTAGTTACTCCTCCTACCATGATGGTGTCCACAGAGCTCAATTCTCTACATAGAATTATTCTTTGTACTGTGACTGCTTACTCACCTCTCTCCCTATCCACACTGAGTTTCTCAAGGGTATGATATGGGACTATCTGATTTATTCAACAAACTTTTTGTTGTTGTTGTTGTTTTTTTTGTGAGGAGGACTAACCCTGAGCTAACATCCATGCCAATCCTCCTCTTTTTGCTGAGGAAGACTGGCCCTGGGCTAATATCCGTGTCCATCTTCCTCTACTTTATATGAGACACTGCCACAGCATGGCTTGACAAGCGGTGCATCGGTGCACGCCCGGGATCCGAACTGACGAACCCCGGGCTGCCACAGCAGAGAACGCGCACTTAACTGCTTGCGCCACCAGGTCGGCCCCTCAACAAACTTTTATATAGAGCCAGCTCTTGGCCATGCTGTGAACTAGGCATGGAGTGTGAAATGTGAAACAAAACAGTCACTCATGTCTAAGGACTTTGAAATGGAGCTGGGAAGCCATTAAGGAAATGGGTCTTATGCATGTCCTCACGGGGCAGAACATGCACTTTTGAACTGAGTGAAGAGACAAAAATTCTAACCTGCAACTCATCGCCGTGACAGACTTTTAACCTCCCTTTAGCTATAGCCCTGGCAATCAATTATGTTTAACCAGAGTTAGCTTTCTGCCCCCAATCCCAATTAACATTCTTTGTGATACAAACCTCCCTCTTTTGTCTTTAAAAGCCCCTGCCTCTTACTCCCTAGCAGCACGCTATTTGGGATGCTACCCAAATCTGTGTACCCCAAATTGCAATTTTTGATCCCAAAATAAATGCCTCTCTTCCTCTCATTTTGGCTCTTTATTTTTGGGTTCACAGGGGTTATAAAGAAGACCAAAATGAGAGTAGCTCATTTGGAAAGCTACTATTGCTGGAGCTCAAGAAAAGTGATGATAAAACAATGTGAAACACACATGATCTCAGGATATTAGAGGAGGCTAGCTAAGGGATACGTGGTTTGGGTGGAGAGTATAATGTTTGCTGGAGGAGATAATGACCCATAATCTTAGAGAACAAGTAGTATGGAGGTCCATGCATAGTGCCTGGAACAGAATGGGGGAGCTATCAACCAGTTTGCTGAACAGATGAGTGAGTGACAATCTACAGTTCTAAAGGACTCCAGTTTTATAATTCTATTAACCCCAACAAAGACCTTCCAAGAAGAACATCGACCAATGTAAAGCCTGTCTGCAAACATGGGCCTGCTATTGTGACCCCAATTGTGAGTCACCTGGGGTTCTTTTAGGCCCAACCCAATCCCTACATGACTCTGTGCACATTCTGAACATTGAAGACTGTGGGATCAGTGACTCACTTTTGCTCTCAGGAAACTGATTCTATTCTAAGAGCGTTATGAGTTCCTGGGAGTGTTATGTATTGGGGCAATAATCCATCACTTGGTTGACATATTATCTAAATCATCAGAAAAGGATTAGGACAACGTCTTGAATGCCCACTACACCCTTTAAATCTCTTGCTATGACATTCCCACAATAAAATCTCATTAATTTGGACACATTCCATTTGGGACATGTGCAGGCTAATTTTCCCTGGCCTACACCCATATGAAATTTGGCATCTTCCATAAAATGATTGTTTGTAAGGCAAATTGAGGAGGTAAAGATAATTACAGAAAATATATGTAACTCAATGTGGACCTACCTAGTGCTAATTACAAGTGAATCATGTCATTCTATACCTAAGCCTTCAGGGAGTCAACAGCTTTTCATCTTAAGGTCCTGCCCCAAGTCACACCAAATCTAGCACAGAGGTCACAACAAGAAACCATAGTTCACAAGATGAGTTTCTTGGCTAAGCCAACTCTCTTGTTTGTTTTAAAACTTGATTTTATTTGAAAAATACTGAAAAGAAGACAAAAATACCCCCAATAATCCCAACATTAAAATCATATAAAGTAAGAAGTAAAATCTCCCTAATGACTTTCCTCCCATCCCTAGATTAGATTGATGGATATCCTTCCTGACTTTTTTCCACTTTTGTACAAATATTTCTTTGTATAAATATGTATACACACATATCATACTCTCCTCTTACGGAATCACGTGGTACATTTATCCATTCATTCCATGAATATTTATTGAATGCTTACTGTATACCGTGCATTGTTCAAGCTGCTGAGCCACAACACCGAGAGTTTACATTCTAGAAGGACAAAGACAATGAGCACAAGAACAAATAAGGTAATTTCAAATAGAGATAAGTGCTAGGAAGACAATCACAAGGAAGACATCACAGTTGTGATGGGAGGGCCTGGGGAGGTTCTTGAGATTGGGAGATTGGAGGTGGCTTCTCTAGGGGAAAGGATGATTTAAGTTGAGACTTGAATGATGCTGAGAAGCCAGAGGTCGTGATCTGGAGGTCAAGCCTTTCAGGAAGAGGAAACAGTAAATGATAAGACCCTATTGTGTGAACAGGGACAGAAAAGCCACCAGTGTGACTGGAGCCCAGTGAGTGGGTGGTGGTGGGGAGGTTTCTAAGGGATAAGCCCAGAGAGGTGGGTAGAGATCAGCTTAGGAAAGGCATCGCAGGTCAAGAACTTGAGATTATTTTTCCTAAGTTCAAAAATAACCCATTGAAGGGTTTTATGGACAAGAATAGCATCTTAAATTTCGTATTTAAAAAATATAACTGTGGCTGTTGTCTGAGAAAGGATTGTAGTAGAGCAACGGAGAAAGCAGAGAGACTAGTGAAAGGGTTTAGAACAGGCCTCCCCAAGATGTGCGACTTTGGCATGTGGAATATTTTGAGTTAAAGGCGATTAAGACCTTGTGGGCTCAAGAAATTTTTACCTCTCCTTTAAAGAATTTAAATTAGGGGCCTTACCCATAACAAGAGTTATTACCAGAAATACATTTTTTTTTTTTTGTGAGGAAGATCGGCCCTGAGCTAACATCTGCCAATCCTCCTCCTTTTGCTGAGGAAGACTGGCCCTGGGCTAACATCCATGCCCATCTTCCTCTACTTTATACGGGATGCCGCCACAGCGTGGCTTGCCAAGCGCTGCGTCGGTGCACGCCCGGGATCTGAACCGGCAAACCCCGGGCCGCCGCAGCGGAGCACGCACACTTAACCGCTTGCGCCACTGGGCCGGCCCCCAGAAATACATTTTTACGACCTATCTGGATGGCAGGGCAAACCTCTAATTACAAAACATCTGCTCTTTTTATCGTGCTGTGACTTACACTCCTCCCCTCTGAAGCCTCAGGCTCCTATCCCATTCCTTAGCTCAAGATGGCATAAATACCTCATTTTACCTTTTTATCTTTGAACTTCTCATGTATGTGGGGTCTCTGACTTCTTCATGTATGTGGAGTTCGTGTATGTACAAAATTAATTGAATCTGATTTTCTTCTATTAATGTGCCTCATGTCAACTTAATTCTTAGACCAGCCAGAAGAACCTAGAGGGTAGAGGAAAATTTCTTCCTCTCCTACACTAGTTAAGAAATTATTACATTAGTACAAGTGAGAGAAGACAGTTGCTTGGACAAAGATAGTGGCAATGGAGATGGAGAGAATGTACAGGGAAATGTTCTGGAGACTTAGTAGAGGCTTACTGATGGCCTGGACATGAAAGGTGAGAGAAGGGATTAATCATGAGTCATCTAGAATTTTAAGTTAACAATCAAGACTACGGTAGTGCCATTTAAAGACATGAAGACTGAATGAGGAATACAACTGGGGAAAGAGGGAGATCAAGGGTTCTGTTTTGACCATGTGAACTTGAAGACAGATATTAGTGTTATCACACCAGGTCCGTTTTTGCCCACTGCCCAGAAAGGCAAGCGCCAAGACAATGAGATTACAGAGAGAGAGAGGGTTTATTAATCACAAGGCAGCCAAGTGAGGAAACAAGAGAATGAACCTCAAATCTGCTTCCCTGAAAATAGGAACTCAGGGATATCTACGGGGTAGGGGGTGAGGTGGTCTGAAATGATTGGAGGTGAGGAGAGATGAGGTAATTGATGATCTGTGCAAGTGGAGTCAGGCTTCATGCCTCTTTGTAGGATGCATGTTCACAGAATGGCGGTGTTAGCATGCTCTGAGGGTGGTCTCAACCAGCCTGAAGTGGACAGGAGGTTCCAATTCCTGAAAAAAAAATAGCTCAAACACCCACTACCATGGTGACCCAGGCTCCAGGGAGATGTTATCTATAGGAACCTAGTGGCAGTCAGATAGCATATTGCCTAAACAGCACAGTTAACAATGGATAAGTTTTTCATGCGGATTTAAGTCCTCGCCTTCCACTCTGATAAGTTTCTAGGTAAGGCCATCTCCCTCTTCTTCCTGGTACAGTGAAGAAGATATCTTTACAAATGGAGCTTTCCTTTACAAGTGTAAATGTCTCTCATAAAGGGTAACCAGAACTAAGAGTGGGCTTAGCAAGAACCCTCCCAGATACCCGGAGATGTCTATGGTGATGGCCTGTTCTGGGGGCAGGTCTCCCATCCAAAACTCTTTTGGTCAGTTAGTAGGGGTAGAGGTCAAAGTGTCTTTCAGGCAGAGATATATTTTGAGGTGGCCAATTCTGATCCCCCACAGTTACTAGCTGCTTAATCATCAATGGCTAACTGTTTGCCGGTTTCATTAGTCACTCAAATGAAGATAGCAAGTAGGAAGTTTGCGGCTCAGTGGCAAAGTCAGGGATGGAGATAAAAATGTGGTGTTCTTGGTCATTATGGAGTAGGGTGAAATCACACAGAGAGAGTGTGAAGGTAAACAGAGAATAAATGGAAGAGGGTAAATTCAGAGCCCAGGGGGTATCTCAACATGTCCAGGTCAAGGAAGGAGAAGCTGCAGCAAAGGCAGATAAGAAAGGATAGACTTCAGGATTATCAAGTGGGGTTATTGGACCACAAATTTGCCTTTATAATTTTAATAATGTTAAAAAACAAAATTCTACCAAGTAAATTTGAACATCTAATTGGCTTTATTTGGTGATTCATGAATCAGGCAGCATTCCATCTAGCAACTAGAAGCGCACTCAGAGGAGTTGTACAAAATGGGAGGCTTTTATAGGAAGAATGGTGGGGCAAGGGAGCTACTAGCAAAAGAAAAGAAGGGATTATTTTTAGCCCAGGAGATCTTCTTTTGTGGGGAAGGGAATGGCAAGGATTTTATCAAACAGACTGCCTCTTCTTCCTCTGGGGGGATGGAGAGGGCCCACATGGCAGATGACCTCATTGGTGCTAACCCGAAACTTTCAGATTGGTTGACTAAAATTACATTTCAGGGAGAGGTTGAAACTGTTGGTATCACTTACGTAAACAGTAATCTTTACTATGCATGTTAAAGATTTTGTTCTTACTATCTTTAAGCTAAATCAGCGTGTATTGCTCCAATCTCTGATGCACATCCAGTAAAACAAAAGATTATCAGGAATTAAGCCCAGATATCTACCCCACCTGAAAACCAGATGTCTGCCCCACCTGAAGACCAGATGTCTGCCCCACCTGGAGACCAGCCTCCTTCATGACTGGCCTGTCATCTTTGCTCTGTAAGATGATTCTTTTGGACATTAGTCAGCCATCTTCCCTCTTGCTAGCAAGCTGTAATAAAACCCTTTCTCTCCTACCACCTTGCCTCTTGACTATTGGCATGTCTTGCAGTGGGCAGACAACCTCTCTTGGGTGGTAACAGAACTGCAATTAGATTAGGTATTAAATCTAGGTTTGATATCATGGGCTTTTAGAGTGAGTCAGGCTGTATTGGGCCCATGATCTCTTTTTTTTAACAAAACTGTTGCCAACTCATCCTCCAAAGAGCGGCATCAATTTACACTTTCACCATACATTTATAAACCTTCCGGTTTCTCCACATTATCACCAGCCCTGGCTATGATCAATCTTATTAATTTTTTTTTTTTGCCAACCTGAAAAGAGAAAATAGTATTTGGTTGTTTTAAGTTATATGTTCTTAATTACAAGTTGATTTAAACATCTTTTCTTATGTCTTTTAGCTATTTGCATCTATTACTCTAAGGGGAAGCAGTGTGCCACCCCAAAATATGCCTCTTAAGCATAAGGATTATTTTAGGCTGATTATTTTTAAGAACCAATAGACACAGGAGAAGCTCTGAAAACTGAGTAGAAGATACCTTTTTGTAAAAGATACTTACATTTATAAGGGAAATCTCCATTTGTAAGGGTATCTCTCTCTGTACCAGGAAGAAAAGGATAATTCTAAATCTCTAGAAACTCTTACCCTGGTAATCTTCCGCAACTAGTCCCCACCCCCACCCTGCCCCCAACCTGCCCCACCCGAACATCTTCTCTCTTTAGCTGGAGATAATATTTAAGGTGGTGGCTTGCGCCATTTTGTGGAGTTATTCAATTTTCTTGGGTACCTCCCACGTATACAGGAGGTATAGATGTTCTTAAACTTCTATTTGTTTTTCTCCTTTAAATCTGTCTTTTAATACAGGGTCATTCAGCCAGGAACCTAGAAGGGTAGAGGGAAAATTATTTTTCCTCCCCAGCACCCGCCCATACTGTGCTCCATTTCTGCCAGTGCCACATGTGCCTCTGCCTCATTCTTTAAGTTGCCCAGTTGCTACAGCTGCACTTCAAACTTAGGCATCTCATTCTGGTGTTTGAAACTCTAGCTCTGCATCAGAATTACCTCAGAGACTATAAAGAATAAAGAGGGGGAGTCTAGGCTCCTCCCCAGAAACCTTCTGAGTCAGACTATCTAGAGCTGAACTGAGAATGAAGTCTAGTACCTTGCCTCCTGCCTAGGACTCCGGGCTTCCTTTTCCAGTTCATAGCAAGCCCCTTCCCACTGGTGAGGCATTGGTGTCCTGCCTCCCAAGCAGTTTAAAGGCGTATGTGTTTGTCGAATGCCCCCTTGTGAAATGTACCACTGGGCAGCCTCAGGATTGTGAATCGGCATTCTGCGGCAGGAGTGAGATTAAAAATATTTGAAAACCAGTAGTTCAAAGTCACCAACTAGGTCAGAATGGACTTCAGGCTTAGCCCTAGAGGAGGAGCCTAAAGCCCTCTCTCAGATTCTTGTCTTTAACTTTTTCTTGCTGGATCACAGGGATGTGGCATTGAGGGGGACATCCAGGGAGCTCAGGGCAGGGGCTGTTTACCAACGGAACTTCAATATCTTAACAACCAGTACAGCTGAACTTGTGCTACTGGCTGAGCACCATGCTGGCCTGGAACCCCCTAACCCCCAGCCCTGGAGAGTCATGGTAGATATCTCTAAATAGTGTAGTAGCTTGACAAAGTTTCCTTTAATTTTTTTTGTGTTTACAAAAGAAAAACAAGTCATCAAAGAAAAAGGAGATAAAAGTGTTAAGAAGAAAATTAAAAATTTCCATGAGCCTATCAGCCAGAGATAATTACTACTACTATTTCTGGTAAATATGTCAATTATTTTTCTATGTCCTTTTTACGTAATTGAGGTTACACGGTATATTCTATTTTGTATATAAATATAAAAATTTTCAGTAACATAAACACGGTTATCAATTCCAGTGGTGATTCCTGAAGGGCTATGTCTATTCCAGACACATTTGTTCTTTACGAAGAGGAAATGTGCCAATATTTTCAAGTCCAGGAAGTGGGATGAGAACACAGTCTGGGTGGCCCGGGGATGGTCCTGACTTCCCGCCTGACCATTTTTGCTTACAACTAACCACACTGGTGGATTTTATCTTGTTTTTCCACGATAAGATTCCATCCTTCGGAGATTTCCTTATATCTGGATTGGACCTGTGACTAAATCTCTTTTATACAAGGAATGCTGCACAAATTGAGGGCATGGTAAGACCCACAGGTGGGAAAAAGTGACAGCTGGACTCCCCCATTTCAAAGTCCGCACGACAACTGCTCTATGGCAGGAGCTGCAGTATCTATAAACATAGATGATGCCTTCAAGGAAGGAATGACAGGAGATGATTCAGGAAGAGAGAGTCAACACGCTCAGCTTAGAATATTTAACCAGCATCTGAATGAAGATGGTACACACATAGAAAGACAGTTGAGATGTGGTGCAGGAAGAGTCAATGGGATAAATCCTAATCCATCAGGAAAAGGAAACGATGCTTTCCACCCAACTTGGAAAATATAATTGCCTAATTTAACAATTGCTTAATTATTTGGGTAAACAATAACAAGGAAAGACCTCCCTCAGCAAAGGATGAAAGGGGACCCGGAGCAAGAAGACTTCCAGATTCAAGAAATACACTCTCCTGGAAACCCACCCAGAACCTCACCCTCTGACACCATGGTCAACTCTTGTTGTGGCGCTGTTTGCTCTGATCAGAGCTGCGGCCAAGGCCTCTGCCAAGAGACCTGCTGCCCCCCCAGTTGCTGCCAGCCCACCTGCTACAGGACCACCTGCTGCAGGACCACCAGTTGCCGCCCAAGCTGCTGTGTGTCCAGCTGTTGCCGTCCCTCCTGCTGCCAGACCACCTGCTGCAGAATAACCTGCTGCCGCCCCAGCTGCTACAGCGGTTCTTGCTGCTGAGTGTCCTGCTCTGGACTCATGAACTTCCTTGTCCCCATCCTTCAGTCCAGGCAGAGAGTGTCTAATTCAATAAAACATGTGGCACTTCCTTAATATTATGAATTTACAAACAGACCCATGGACTGATCTGGAAACTTTTGGTCTCTATATTATTATTTATTCTCTTTTGTAGAAACATCTTATTACTAGTGAATCAGAATTTACAGTCAGATTTTGCATTAAATTGTTTTAGAATTCCTAATTCTGATTCAAAATATAGGAGTCTTCAAATGTTTCCCTTCTATATTTTTTCTTTCTAATGTTTTTATATGGAATTCATTTTCATGTAGAATTGCTTGATGTTCTCCAATAAAACGTTTTAGCATTCAAAGGCACTAAAATTGCTCATCTCTCATTATTTCTTGTTAATGAAACATTCAATGCATAGTGCTGTCTCTTTTTCTGCACAACACAGGAGTACATGTTCTCAGGGGACTCTACAATAGAAAAGTTAAATTGGCACTCGCCAATGAGTTTTTATCCAGACCAGAATTCAGTCTCAGAGCAGAAATTAAAAAAGATTTAAAGGAAGGCATCTTTGAACCTAATAATGTATAACATATGTAATACATATAACATATACATGTAGTTATAGATTATAACTGCTGCCAAAAAAAAAGAGTCTTCAGTAAACTGTAATCCATGAATTGATTTAAACCAATTAAATAGAGGCCGCTTAGTCCAGAGGATAGCCCATGGACTTGGGAATTAGAGTTAGATCTGAATTCTGACTGTACTGAATACCAGCTGTGATGTTGGACATGTTACTTGAATTCTCTCAACCTAGGATTGCTTTGCTATAAAGAAAGAATCGCAATACCCACCTACCAATGTTGTCATACATCATTAATCAAGAGGGAAATGCAAATCAAGACCACAATGAGATATCACCTCACACCTGTTAGGATGGCTATTATTAAAATAAACAAAAGAGAACAAATGTTGATGAGGATGCGGACAAACGGAACCCTGGTACACTGTTGGTGGGAACGTAAATTGGTACAGCTATTATGGAAAACAGTATGGAGGTTCCTCAAAAAATTAAAAATAGAACTACCATAGGATCCAGCACTCCCATTTATGGGTATTTATCCAAAAGAATTGAAATCAGAATCTCAAAGGGATACCTGCACTCCCATGTTTATTGCAACGTTATTCACAGTAGCCAAGCTACGGAAACAAGCTTAGCGTCCATCAGCAGATGAATGGATAAAGAAAATGTGGTGCATATATACAATGGAATATTACTCAGCCTTAAAAATGAAGGAAATCCTGACTTTGACAATAACAGATGGACCTGGAAGACATTATGCTAAGTGAAATAAGCCAGATGCAGAAAGACAAATACTATATGATCTCACTTATACATGAAATCTGTAACAGTCAAACTCACAGAAGCAGAGAGTAGAATGGTGATTGCTAGGGAAGGAGAAAATGGAGAGATGTTGGTCAAAGGGCACAAAGTTTCAGTTATGAAAGATAAGTAAGTTCTGGAGATCTATAATACTGCATAATGCTTAGAGCTAACAATACTGTTTCGTACACTTAAAATTTTCCAAGAGGTTATATCTTATGTTGTGTTCTTACACTTAACCAAAATAATAATAATAATAATTTTTTAAAAAACTGTGTCTGACTTCAAGGCAGCAGACTAGAATTTTCAGATTTTATCTCATATCTACTAGAATCCTTTCATTTCTCAAATAAAAATTTGATTGATTGAAGGGAAAGAAAGTTGTTATAAACATTGAGATAAAGGTGCATGGTAGGCAAATAAAGGCATGCTCCCTTTTACTTCCAATTAGCTTCATTTGTTTTTTTTTATTTAAATTTTATTTGGAAACAACTATAGATTCATAGAAAGTTTTAAAAAAAGGGCAGCAAAGTCCTGTGTACCCTCTACCCAATTTCCTGCAATGGTCACATCTTATATAATTGTAGTACATATCAAAATTCAGAAATTGACGTTGGTACAGTCCATAGAATTTGTTCAGATTTTACCAGTTTTACATGCACTTGTGTGTGTGTGTGTGTGTGTGTGTGTGTGTGTGTATGTGGTTCTATGCAATTTTATCATGTGTATAGATTTGGGAAACCACCATCACAATCAAGATACAGAGTTGTTATGTCTCCATAAGGCCCTCTCACGGTACTCCTGTTTAACCATACCCGCTCCTCACTCCCTCTTACTCAGCATCCATAACCCCTGGCAACTACTAATCTGTTCTCCATCTCTATAATTTTATTTCAAGCATGTTCTACAAATGGAATCTTACAGAATATAACCTTGGTGATCGGCTTTTTACACTCAGTATCATTCTCTTGAGATCGTGCAAGTTGTTCAGTCAAATAGCTTGTTCCTTTTTATTGCTGAGCAGTATTCCACAGTATAGATGTACCACAGTTTGGTTTTTTCAACCACTCACCTGTTGAAGGACATCTGGGCTCTTTCAAGTTCAGAATTATATATGTATGTAAGTATGCATGTATTAATTTATTTATTTGCAAAAATTTATTGGAGCTTCCTACTTGCAGGCAAACATTGCCACTTTTCCGTTGTAAGACATGCTGTCTAATTCTAACAGTGTTGGGTTTAGTACGTATGTCTTTACATTTCTTTATCTCTTGTACCTTATGGCTTTTAAAACTTTCATCACAAACCTATCTATTTTCTTTTTTTTTTTTTTTAGCTTATTTGTTTATTGCAGTAAATTTGGTTTATAACATTGCAAAAATTTCAGGTGTACATCATTGTACTTCTATTTCTGCATGGACTACATTATGTTCACCACCAAAATACTAATTACAACCCATCACCACACACATGTACCGAATTATCCCTTTCACCCTCCACCCTCCCCCCTTCCCCTCTGGTAACCACCAATCCAATCTCTGTCCCTATGTGTTTGTTTATGGTTGTTATTATCTACTACTTAATGAAGGAAATCATACGGTATTTGGCCTTCTCCCTCTGACTTATTTCACTTTGCATTATACCCTCAATGTCCATCCATGTTGTCACAAATGGCTGGATTTCGTCGTTTCTTATGGCTGAGTAGTATTCCATTGTGTATATATACCACAGCTTCTTTATCCATTCGTCCCTTGATGGGCACTTAGGTTGCTTCCAAGTCTTGGCTATTGTGAATAAGGCTGCAATGAACACAGGGGTGCATGTACCTTTGCAAATTGGTGTTTTCAAGTTCTTTGGATAAATACCCAACAGTGGAATAGCTGGATCATATGGTAGTTCTATCCTTGATTTTTTGAGGAATCTCCATACTGTTTTCCATAGTGGCTGCACCAGTTTGCACTCCCACCAGCAGTGTATGAGAGTTCCCTTCTGTCCACTTCCTCTCCAACACGTGTTGTTTCCTGTCTTGTTAATTATAGCCATTCTGACGGGCGTGAGGTGATATCTCATTGTAGTTTTGATTTGCATTTCCCTGATAGTTAGTGATTTTGAACATCTTTTCATGTGTCTGTTGGCCATCTGTATATCTTCTTTGGAGAAATGTCTGTTCAGGTCTTGTGCCCATTTTTTAATTGCGTTGGTAGTTTTGTTGTTGAGATGCATGAGTTCTTTATATATTTTGGAGATTAAGCCCTTATCAGATGTATGGTTTGCAAATATCTTCTCCCAATTGTTAGGTTGTCTTTTCGTTTTGTTGATGGTTTCCTTTGCTGTGCAGAAGCTTTTTAGTTTGATGTAGTCCCATTTGTTTATTTTTTCTATTGTTTCTCTTGCCCGGTCAGATGTGGTGTTTGAAAAGATGTTGCTAAGACCAATGTCAAAGAGCGTACTGCCTATGTTTTCTTCTAGAACTTTCACAGTTTCAGGTCTTACATTCAAGTCTTTAATCCATTTGGAGTTAATTTTTGTGTATGGTGTAAGGTAAGGATCTACTTTCATTTTTTTGCATATGGCTATCCAGTTTTCCCAACACCATTTGTTGAAGAGACTTTCTTTTCCCCATTGTATGTTTTTGGCTCCTTTGTCAAAGATTAGCTGTCCATAGATGTGTGGGTTTATTTCTGGGCTTTCGATTCTATTCCATTGATCTGTGTGTCTATTTTTGTGCCAGTACCATGCTGTTTTGGTTACTATAGCTTTGTAGTATATTTTGATATCAGGGAGTGTGATACCTCCAGCTTTGTTCTTTTTTCTCAGGATTCCTTTAGCTATTCGGGGTCTTTTGTTGTTCCATATGAATTTTAGGATTCTTTGTTCTATTTCTGTGAAAAATGTTGTTGGAACTTTGATAGGGATTGCATTGAATCTATAGATGGCTTTAGGAAGTATGGACATCTTAACTATGTTAATTCTTCCAATCCAAGAGCATGGAATATCTTTCCATTTCTTTGTGTCTTCTTCAATTTCTTTCAGAAATGTTTTATCGTTTTCGGTGTACAGATCTTTCACTTCTTTGGTTAAATTTATTCCTAGGTATTTTATTCTTTTTGTTGCAATTGTAAATGGGATGGTATTCTTAATTTCTCTTTCTGCTACTTCGTTGTTAGTGTACAGAAATGCAACTGATTTTTGTATGTTGATTTTGTATCCTGCAACTTGACCATATTCGTTTATTACTTCTAAAAGTTTTCTGGTGGATTCTTTAGGGTTTTCTATATATAAAATCATGTCATCTGCAAATAGTGACAGTTTCACTTCTTCCTTTCCAATTTGGATCCCTTTTATTTCTTTCTCTTGCCTGATTGCTCTGGCTAGGACTTCCAATACTATGTTAAATAGGAGTGGTGAGAGTGGGCATCCTTGTCTGGTTCCTGTTCTTAGAGGGATAGCTTTCAGTTTTTCACCATTGAGGATGATATTAGCTGTGGGTTTCTCATATATGGTCTTTATTATGTTGAGGTACTTTCCTTCTATACCCATTTTATTCAGAGTTTTTATCCTAAATGGATGCTGCATCTTGTCAAATGCTTTCTCTGCATCTATTGAGATGATCATGTGATTTTTGTTCTTCATTTTATTAATGTGGTGTATTACGTTGATTGATTTGCGAATGTTAAACCATCCCTGCATCCCTGGAATAAATCCCATTTGATCATGGTGTATAATCTTTTTAACGTATTGTTGTATGCGATTTGCTAGTATTTTGTTGAGGATTTTCGCATCGATGTTCATCAGTGATATTGGCCTGTGATTTTCTTTTTTTGTGTTGTCCTTGTCTGGTTTTGGTATCAGGGTAATGTCAGCTTTGTAGAATGAGATAGGAGCTTCCCCCTCCTCAATGTTTTGGAAGAGTTTGAGAAGGATAGGTATTAAGTCTTCTTTGAATGTTTGGTAGAATTCACCAGGGAAGCCGTCTGGTCCTGGACTTTTATTTTTGGGGAGGTTTTTGATTACTGTTTCGATCTCCTTACTGTTGATTGGTCTATTCAAATTCTCCACTTCTTCTTGATCCAGTTTTGGAAGGTTGTATGATTCTAAGAATTTATCCATTTCTTCCAGATTGTCGAATTGGTTGGCATATAGTTTTTCATAGTATTCTCTTATAATCTTTTGTATTTCTGAGGTGTCTGTTGTAACCTCTCCTCTTTCATTTCTGATTTTACTTATTTGTGCCTTCTCTCTTTTTTTCTTGGTGAGTCTAGCTAAAGGTTTGTCTATTTTGTTGATCTTTTCAAAGAACCAGCTCTTGGTTTTATTAAATTTTTCTATTGTTTTTTTGGTCTCTATTTCATTTATTTCTGCTCTGATTTTTATTATTTCCCTTCTTCTACTGATTTTGGGCTTTGTTTGTTCTTCTTTCTCCAGTTCCTTTAGGTGCATTTTTAGATTGTTTATTTGAGATTTTTCTTGTTTGTTGAGATAGGCCTGTATCGCTATAAACTTCCCTCTTAGAACCGCTTTTGCTGTATCCCATAAAGTCTAGCATGTCGTATTTTCATTTTCATTTGTCTCCAGGTATTTTTTGATTTCTTCTTTGATTTCTTCATTAACCCAGTCGTTGTTCAGCAGCATTTTGTTTAATCTCCATGTATTTGTGGCTTTTCTGATTTTCTTCCTATAGTTGATTTCTAGTTTCATACTGTTGTGGTCAGAAAAGATGCTTGGTATTATTTCAATCTTCTTAAATTTATGGAGACTTGTTTTGTGGCCTAATATGTGATCAATCTTGGAGAATGTTCCATGTGCATTTGAAAAGAACGTGTATTCTTCGGTTTTTGGATGGAATGCTCTGTATATATCTACTAGGTCCATCTGTTCTAAGGTGTCGTTTAAGGCCAATGTTTCCTTATTGATCTTCTGTTTGGATGATCTATCTGTTGGTGTAAGTGGAGTGTTAAAGTCCCCAACTATTATTGTGTTACTGTCTATTTCTGTTTTTATGTCTGTTAATAATTGCTTTATATATTTAGGTGCACCTACATTGGGTGCATAGATATTTACAAGTGTTATATCCTCTTGTTGGATTGTTCCCTTGATCATTATGTAATGCCCTTCTTTGTCTCTTTTTACAGTTTTTGTTTTAAAGTCTATTTTGTCTGATATGAGTACTGCTACCCCAGCTTTCTTTTCATTGCCATTTGCGTGGAGTATCTTTTTCCATCCCTTCACTTTCAGTTTGTGAGTGTCTTTAGGTCTGAAGTGTGTCTCTTGTATGCAGCATATATATGGGTCTTGGTTTTTTATCCAGTCAGCCACCCTATGCCTTTTAATTGGGGCATTTAGTCCATTGACGTTTAAAGTAGCTATTGATAAGTATGTACTTACTGCCATTTTTAACTTTTTTTTTCCTCAGTGTTTAAGAGTCCTTCTCTGTTCCTTACTTCTTCTATACAGAATTGATGGTCACTTTAGTTTGACCTCTGTCTGAAAGCTCTACTCTTTAACTACCCTCCTCCCTCCTTTTATGTTTTTGATATCATATCTAACCTCTTTTTTGTGCATTTGTATCCATTACGTTCTAATCGTGGAAATAGATAATTTTTCCTATTTGTGGTCTTCTCTTTTCCCCTTAAATCAGTCCCTTTAACATTTCTTGTAACACTGGTTTCTTGGTGACAAACTCTTTTAATTTTTGCTTATCTGGGAAAATTTTGATCTCTCCTTCCATTTTGAATGATAACCTTGCCGGGTAGAGTATTCTTGGCTGTAAGTTTTTTCCTTTTAGCACTTTAAATATATCATGCCATTCTCTTCTAGCCTGTAAGGTTTCTGCTGAGAAGTCAGCTGATAGCCTTATGGGGTTTCCTTTGTATGTAACTTGACATTCTCTTGCGGCTTTTAGGATTCTCTCTTTATCTTTAATTCTGGACATTTTGATTATGATGTGTCTTGGTGTGGGCCTCTTTGGGTTTATCTTGTTTGGGGCTCTCTGTGCCTCCTGTACCTGGATGTCTGTTTCCTTCCTTAGGTTAGGGAAGTTTTCATCTATTATTTCTTGAAATAGATTCTCTGCCCCCTTGTCTCGCTCTTCTCCTTCTGGGACACCTATAACACGGATGTTAGTGCGCTTGATGTTGTCCCAGAGGTCCCTTAGACTGTCCTCACTCTTTTTAATTCTTTTCTCTTTTACCTGTTCACCTTGGGTAATTTGTTCTAGTCTTTCTTCCAGCTCACTGATCCGTTCTTCTGTATCCTCTAGTCTGCTTTTGAGTCCCTCTAATGAGTTTTTCATTTCCAGTATTGTATTCTTCATTTCTGATTGGTTCTTTTTTATATCTTCCATTTCTTTGTTGACATTCTCACTGAGTTCATCTATTCTTCTCCCCAGATCAGTGAGCATCCTTAACACTCTTAGTTTGAACTCTCTGTCAGGTAGGTTGCTCATTTCTGTTTCACTTAGTTCCTTTTCTGGGGTTTTGTCCTGTTCCCTTACTTGGAATGTATTCTTTTGCCTCCTCATTTTGCCTCTTTCCCTGTGCTTGTGTCTACGTATTAGGTAGGTCAGCTACGTCTCCTGCTCTTGGATAGGTGACCTTATGTAAGTGATACCTTAGGAGGCTTCCAGTGTGCTTCCCTCAGTTCTCAATGTTCCAGGGGTGGCCCCTATGTGGGCTACGTGTGTCCTTCTATTGTGGCCTGTTAGCTCTCCCTATAGGCGCCCAGGGAGGCTGAGTTATGCTCCTGGCCAGCTGTTGAAATGCTCAGCTGCTTGTAGTTGTTGTGGGCCCTTCAGTCTCTTTATCAGGTCTGGGGAGCCCCAGCACAGTTGGCTGCAAGTTCTAATACCACATTTGTGTTGCAGTATTTCTTTTAAGTGAGTAGGCCCCCAGTGTGGCAGGTTGTTAGGCTCAGGGCCTTAGAATTGCTGTAAACCTCTAGCCTATTAGGTCTCTTGTCAGCTCTCTGAGGATTGCAGCTGGGTGGGGCTGGCCTCAGGCACAGGAGCACCCAATTGTTTCAGGCTTTGGAAGGTGGGGCAAACCTCCTATGTGGGTCTTTGAGAAGCACAAGTCTTCTGCAGCTGACAAGCCCTGCCGCCCAGAGGTCCACACACACAGTCAACACAGTCCTGCCCCATGTGAGCGCCCCGACCTCCCCAAGCGGACCCAGTCTCTCCACAGTGGGAGCCCCACACACTCCGCCAACACCCCACACTCTCCACCCGCTCCTCGTGCACACCCTGCCCCGCTCAAGTCAGCTCAGTTGCCAGGCTGCAGAAAATCCAGTCACCAATCTATGCAGGCCCACACGTTGCCTGAGGGCTTGTTGTTAGGTGGGGCCAGTCTCTAGGGTGGGCTGCCTGCCCTGGCTGAGCTGGATTAAATCGGTGCTCTAGCGGGTGGAGCAGACCCTGGGCTAGCAGGTCTCAGGGAAAACTCCAATGGCGTCTGTGTCAGCATGCTCACACCAGGCCACAACAATGGCCGCCGCCAATGTCCCAGTCCCTGGAGAGGTCTCACCCCTCACCAAGATGCACTCAGGGCCTATTAGGTGAGTCTCTTGTCACCAAAGCAGTGTGCACCTTTCTTTCTGGTGATTTTAGGATGCTTTCTGGAACGGGTGAGTTTGTGCGTGGGCCCTTTAACAGCCAGTTTTAGTTTCTTTGTGAACCGGGTTTTCTGGGGGTGCTCCCCAATGCTTTAGTAGCAGGCAAAGTCAGATATTATGCCACTGGTGTCAATTGTGCTGGGTCCACAAAATGCCCACAGCGGGGGCTCCCCGGCTCAGGGCCCCGCGCCTCCAGGGAGGCTGCGTACCTGTGAGCTGCTCCCGGCGGTAGTGACGCTGGCGGCTTGTGAAGGCGGCGTTTTTCCTCTCCGGAAGGGAGTCTCTGCCTCTTCCACCCCAGTTAGGATTGTCCGTTGTTGCAGGAGTTCCTCTTATCCAGTTTTCAGTTCTGTCTCAGGGGTAATTTTTCCACGAGTAGTTGTAAATTGGCTGTGTCCACGGGAGGAGGTGAGTTCAGAGTCTGCCTACGCCGCCATCTTGACTCCGCCCAGTCTATTTTCTTCTTGGAGTAAAAGGTTCTAATATTTTAGTCTTTCTTGCAAGAGAATCACTCTTTTCTTCTGAGAATCAAAATAATACTTTTTTGGTATAACCATCAGTTTACGTCTCACTTAAATTTTGAAAGGCAGACAGGCATGAAGCAGGTAAAATATGTTGCTAAAAATAGAAGCACAGATTGTATTTATTTCTGTAGCCTACTTAGTTATGTTCAGTGTTTAGGGGACATTGGTGGATTTAGCATTAACTACCAATATAGCTGTAGGGAAAAATAATTTCCCAAGAGTGCTATAAAACTTTTCCAAGTCATAATTTATCTCAGACAGGATTACCTTTTGGGTGTTTATGGCTGGGTATTTTATTTTTAACTCTATCCTTTGGATGAACAAAGGGATGCTTATTATATCCTATAAAAGTGAATACTCTTAAAAATGTGATTTTGCATGACTAAATTTGAGAACAATTATAAATTCTAGAACATAAACATGAACATACATAAGAGGAAGAAAGGAGAACAATGAGTAGTCAAGTAAAAGGGAATTGAAAAAATAGTCGTAAATTTATGGGTTTGTAGAACTGAAAGTCATATTACAGACCCTCCAACCCAGTGAGGTATGTTACTGAATAGAGTCCAGAAATAGACCTAAAAGCCTTTAGGAATTAAGTTCACGATAAAAGTGGCAGTTTAAAATCGCTATGGAAAGAGGTTTATTTAAAAATGGTGTAGGACAGCTGTCGACTTGTGGATAAAGAAAGAAAGAAAGGAAGGAGAGAAAGACTACTTCATTCACTACGCCAAAACAAATCTCCTGTGGATGAAAAACTCAATCCAAAAGTGAAATAGTTCAAGTGCTAGAAGAAATCATGCAGGATTTCCCAACATATCTTAAGCTTATTCTAAACAACATACGCATACACACAGACTATGAAGGAAAAAAATAGCCAATTAATGTAAATAAAAATGATCTCTACTGAGTCAGCAGTAAGCCCCATTCATCAAGGCTTCTTGGGGACAACCCTCTTTCCCCAAAATACAAGGTCTTATGGAAATCTTAGAGTTATTTTCGTACTCTATAATGGGGCTTTCAAGGGTCTTTGCCCCCACAACAACTTGGAAACTGCTTTTGTTTCCTCATCTTCTTGTGACAGAAGAAGAGGCTCAGACATTTCCAATAAAATGCTGCCTCTGGTTCATCGGGGTTGTATACAGTGCAGGCTCAGAACACCAGCCAAACCTCCAAGCAGAAGTCCAATCAGGAGCCCAGGTTGTTAGCATCCTGGTTGTATCAACCTAGAAATTAGGGCCGGGGCAGGAGTAGAAACCGGCTAGGAACAAAAAAGGATCATAAGGACTTTGGTTTATTAGACTTATAAGCCCCTAAAGGTAGAGAGGGATCCTCAAAGTCATTTCATCCAATCTCTTCCATCTGGTTCTTGAGTCTTCCTCTGCAACACCAGCTTGCACTTAAATCCCTCCGCTAGCTATGTATGGCGGGAGCCATTCCATGGTGAGTCAAAATTTGTTTCTTTCCATGAGCCACTCACTTATCCTATATCAGCCTGTTGCAGCCATTTGGGGAGAGCCAATCTCTCACATGCAGCAACCATATGACTAGCTGACTAGTGTTTCAAAAAATGAGGGGTACTGCCAGTTCATCGGTTGGATCTTTATATACATTTTTCCCCTTGGGGGTCAAAGAAACCCAGAGAGGGAGGAGAAGCCTCACTGTAAAATCCTGTCTTTGTACTATGTTCTTCTAAATACGTATCATTTTCAACTATCGGGTGGTTTTCGGGTAGCTATGCCTGTCTTGAACTGGTCTTTCTGAGAACAGAGCCATGGAAATCTCAGCTTTGTCAAGAGTCTTTTCAGAAAATATGTTTATCAAAAATATTTGGAGGCTGTGAAGTTGGGGGAGACTGATTATGTTGAAAGACAGAATCACGGTTCCAAATGCTTTAAACATCCTTGCACAAGAGACTAAACCTAACTAGATGAAATGTCAGAGCCTTTCTAAGATCTAAAAGAGTAGTTATTAATGCAACACGGCACATGAGATTTGGGAGGAGTGAATATATCTAAACTTCTTGGGAGAATTTATTTGAGCTATGTACACACACCCTCAGGTTGTATTCACCCTCAACACCTCTTCCTCAGTTATAATATTATCACCGAAATGAACCATGTTACTCCTGGTATTGGGTAGAAAAAGAGATTGAGAGTTGCTGGTCTAAAATAACCACTGCACATCTATAAGAAGAGATTGAAGCAGTTTGTAATGAAAAAGACGTAGCTGTTTCACATGACAGTGACTCCAGTATAAGCCCACACTTACTGCCAACCTTTTACCGCCATTAAATCTTGAATGTCAACACTGATACATTAATGGAAGTGAATATTATTCAGCCTTAAGAAAGAAGGGAATCCTGCCATTTTGGACAACAGGGATGGACCTGAAGACATTATGCTAAGTGAAGTAAGTCACAGAAGGACAGATATTGCATGATTCCACTTAAATGAGATATCTAAAATAGTCAAACTCATAGAAGCAGAGGATAAAATGTTGGTTTCCAGGGACTGCAGGGAGGAGAAAATAGGTGCAATGGGTATAAAGTTACAGCTATGCAAGATGAATAAAGTCTAGAGATCTGCTGCACAGCACTGTGCCTATAGTTAACAATACCACATGGTGCACCCAAAAACTTGTTAAGAGGGTAGATCTCATGCTAAGTGTTCTTACCACAGAAAAAATCAAACGGACACAAGAAATCTTTTGGAGGTGATGGATGTGTTTATTACCTTAATTGTGGTGATGGTATTAGGGGTGTATGCATATGTCCAAACTCATCAAAGTGTATACATTTAACATGCAATTTTCTGTATATTAAGCATACCTCAACGAAGATGAGGGGAAAAAAAGACACACTAAAATTTCACAACTTAGTTTTCCTCCTAAGAACAGTTATTTGTTTCCTATCACAAAGTCTAGAAAATGGGTCATGATTCACTGTGGGGAGGGGGATATGTCCTAATAAGACTATTAGTCTTATTCTCGTGCCAAGGATCTCGTTTGACATGCAAACCTTCTCTGCCCACCTGATCCACAATGAATGAGCCATCAGACTGAAATGCAGTTTTATCCTCCCAGGTCAGCAAAGAGAATGTGGGCCTATAAGAATTATCATCACCCAAGGGTAGACATGATATGCTATGCAAAGTTAGACTAACACACATACCATCTGCAGGCAGGGCATCATGTGACAGCTTTCTTTGAGGAAGCTAAAGCAAGACAGACACATAAGAAGTGATTCAGGAAGAGCTGACGGAATGAATCCTAAAGCATCAGGAAAAGAAAATAATATTTTCCATCCATCTTGCAAAGTTTTACCAGGAAAACAAACTTGCCTAATTTGATAATCGCCTATTTACTAGGACAAACCATGACGAGGAAAGAGTGCTGCGTCCGAAAACAACAGCCACTTAGCAGGGTATAAAAGGGGACCTGGGGCAAAGAGCCTTCAAATCTTACAAACCCACCCTCCTGGAAACTCACCCAGAACCTCTACCCTCTGACACCATGGTCAGCTCCTGTTGTGGCTCCCTCTGCCCTGAGCAGGGCTGTGGCCAGGAGACCTGCTGCCGCCCCAGCTGCTGCCAGCCCACCTGCTGCAGGACCACCTGCTGCCAACCCAGCGGCAGTGTGTCCAGCTGCTGCAGGCCCCAGTGCTGCCACTCTGTGTGCTGCCAGCCCACCCGCTGCCGCCCCAGCTGCTGCAGCTCTAGTTGCTATCGCCCCAGCTGCTGCCAGACCACCTGCTGCCGCCCCTCCTGCTGTATCTCCAGCTGCTGCCACCCCTCCTGCTGTGGTTCCAGCTGCTGCCGCCCCTCCTCCTGCATCTCTAGCTGCTGCCACCCCAGCTGCTGCCAGACCACCTGCTGCCGCCCCAGCTACTGCATTTCTAGTTGCTGCCGCCCCTCCTGCTGTATCTCCAGCTGCTGTGGCCCCTCCTGCTGTGGTTCCAGCTGCTGCAGGCCCACATCCTGCATTTCTAGCTGCTGTCACCCCAGCTGTTGCCAGACCACCTGCTGCCGCCCTATCTGCTCTAGCGGTTCTTGCTGCTGAGCGCCCTGTACTGTACCATCAATCAAACTTCTTGATGTAGTCCATCTGTGAGCTGAATTATGAGAGGCCAGTCGTAAAACCTCAGTTCCAGCTGATTCTTAGACTGAGTTTGGCTTCCAAATATACTGCCCCCACCATGTTATTATCTCTCTCCCAAGTGAACACAAAGTTTACATTTTCTCTAAAATCTGTCAACCAACGTATCATCCCAATTGATATATTTGTTCTGTGCCAGATTTTCTCATATGGAGATATTCCCAAATCTTAAATAAATCTTAAATTTCCAGGCATACACATAAAAGAGCATCGCATCTCATTATTTTTCTTTCTTGAATTGTCATGCTTAGCTGACAATTGTTCTGTTGTTCTGCTCTGCAGAAGGAGTAGACTACAGCAGGTGATTTCCGGTTTCTACCTCTAGCCCCTCAGCACTCCGCATTCTAATATAAGAAGTTTCCTATGGCAAGCACCTGGAACTCTCTGCCTGAGGACTTTGGCTGAAGGAGCAGTCTCTGGGTGGGCCATAAGTAGGGGAGTTGAAGTCTCTAGGAGCAGTGCTCCACCAACGGACAGGAGTTGATGGATAAACACCCTAGATTCTTTCCCCTTGAGTGGGGGCATGTTGTACCAGTCTCCAGAGGTCCTCAGTGGGATTGGACCCCGGCTGCCTACAGGAGTAATCTGCTCTTGAAATCATTCTCTATTGGCCTCTGTCCCTTCCCAGGATCACCTCCCAGGTTCCCTACAATGCTTCTTAGGATCATCTCCCAAATAAACTACTTGCTCTCAAACCCCTTTTTTTGGGTCTGCTCTTGAAGGCACCCTATCTAAGACATATGTGTTCCAAATCTCATCGTCGGTGCCCTCCAAAACATTTTTCATACAATATGGATGGTCACTACAGTGTCACAGTCAACTCTTGAATTTACTGTCAGCTGAACTTCTAAATCTTTTGAATATTTTGCTGTCTCTTCTTACAAGTTTTGCACAATTTTTTTTAGACTAGTAGTCTTCAATCTGTTTTTTTTTTTTCATATCATTATATCTGAGGGAAAAGACACACTCCCACAAGTCACGTGGCTCTCCGTGTTAGTAACACTCATCTGGAAGCAGGCTGTGTTTAAGGGGGTACCACTCCAAGCTGTGTGTCTTATGTTGGATTCACTAAAAGCAGAGCCTGAAACAGGGATTCTCTCACGAGTGATTTATAAGGAAGTGCTCTCAGGAGAAATCGGTAAGAGACTGGGGAAGCGGGATAGGGTAGTGGAAGAAGCTAAGCCAGTTGAATTCTGTCATCATCTGACCCCACAGATGATGGAAGTGAATGGTACCACAGACCTGCCCTCCTAGAGGAAAGGTGGTTGGGCCTTTGTACTCTTACATCAGTTGTCACCAACTGTGGACCACCCCTGGTAGAGGGAGGTGACAGAGAGGGCAGAAACCTCCAGGTGTGGTGGCTCCTTTGGGCTGAGAACAATTAATTGGAGAACAGTGTGGGTGAATGGCGTGAGCCACTAGCAGTCCATACTCACACTAGCTTGGGGATGGGGGCCTTTATGGCAAAAGGGATCTGGATAGGACGTCATATAGTCTCCCCCTGGCACTGCTCATGTCTGCGTATTTCTCTCATTAAGCTCACTCCAACTGGTTGGCCACAATTTCTAGGGAAACCCACAAGAGGAGGGTTAGTGGGCAGCACCTCTGCTGATCTAGGTGACTTGCCCAGTGGAGTGACCTAGATGCCCATCTCTGAGAGCTCTGAGCCCTTGGTTACTATGTCCTCATCAGGCTACAGCTGTTGTACTTCCCCATGTGCAGTTAGAACTGGAATTAGGAATACCAAGAATGCCCCCAGTGGATCACTTAAACGCTAAATATATTCCTCCTTGCCCCCATAGCTCCTTTCTTTGCTTGCTGATCCCCTGGCACAAGAAGCCCAAAGCAATAAGGTGACAGTCATACCTTTAATTCTGATCAGACCTTTACTATGTCCCCTCGAGGTAACGTCCCCCTCTTACAGCGGGGACCTCTAGATGCACAGAGCCTACAATTATAGGGGAGGGAGGCATAAATTCCCCCAAATGGATCACTGGGAATGAAGGTGTCTTGACATGAGTACAGCCATGTTTGGCCGCTCCATTGACCTATAGCCACCAGCACACAAAGAAATACAAAGCTGTTTTCTGTGTGGTGGGAACTGGCCTTTTCCCGGGAACTGGCCTTTCTCCCACGGAGAGAGTTGCAAGTTGTAACAGTTCAAGGCTCTTGGAGCGTCGTAGCACGGGATGGACTGGCCATCTGTGCCGGGCTAGGACGATAACCAAAGAAAACAATGCACGTACACAACTACTGGGCTGGGACGTTAGCCAAGGGGCTCAGTGCACGTACGCCACTGATAACTATTTTGTGCATGGAAACACTAGATGCTTGCTCTGTAAACTCTGTAACTGCTTATATAAACTGCTGGAAGCTGAGACCTGGTGAGAGTTCCACCTGTGGAAGGGACACCTTGCCCAGGACGTGTGATCCTTGCCCAGCCGCGTCGATTGACAGGGCTCGCCCGGCAGTGGGGCGTGGATATTGTGCATAACTGATTTGATATAAAGTAATTGATTTGATGTGTTCTCTTTTCGGTCAACCTGGTGTTTCTCTTTCCGGTTGATTTGTGTCATTTCCCTTCAGTCGATCTGGTGTTTCCCTTTCCGATCGATCTGATGTTTTTCCCTCTTATTATATGACCTATTCGGATCTGCTGCTATCTCAGCTGATCCACATCAGCTTTCCCTTTCCCTTTCCAGTCGAGCTGGTGTTTTTTCCCTCTTATTATTTGACCTATTTGGATCTGTTTGCGGACTATCGCCTTTACTATCCTCTATATAATAAAATATACCTTCAGTCCATTTGTTTGGAGTGGAAAGTGTCTTTTACATCTCCGATCGAATCCCCAAACCTCTCATAACAGAAGGTGATGGGGAAACTCCTCCTTCAACCCTGAGTTTCTGGATTAATGTATTCAAATGGGGGGCCATGTTGGCATTTTGGGGTATCCAGCTCTCAGTGTCACCTCAGATCTGCTATCCAAGAGCATCCAAACACATGAGTATTCCAGTATTCAAATATTTTAATAGAGTTTAATTTTTATTATAAAGGAACTAATTAAATGGAAATATGTTAAATTCTCTATCATTTAGCCATGCCTGTTACAAGTGTCTTTATTTAGATCATATTATAACTAAGTCACTATAATTCACTTAGTGGTAGTACATAGCTAAAGATAAAATACATACCAGGTATTTATAAAAACGATGATGAGTACTAAGGTAACGTATGTCATTCCTGGTTAAAAAAAAAGCCTTTTTTCATCCCATTTTTAAAGGATAAATTAACATGACGTGCCCAGTTTCCCTGTGAGACACAACGCAGTTTCCTCAATGGTGATTGTAAATATCACTTGAGTCCACTTCATTCAAATTTCCTTGATATTTATCTAACTGAGGTTTTCATTATGGAATTCTAAAAGACAGCAAAACAATTAGTTTAAAAAGAAAAAACATACACAAAAGAAAAAAAATTACACTTCATCTACTCTATGTAATAAAAGAGGTATATGTTACATAGACACTACATAATTTGTGTGTATGGCCCTGATGTTAACTATCAATTCTACTTCACCAGACGATGGGTAAGAATTTTTGCAAGGAGCACACAGGGTGATTTCTCTCCTGGTTTTAATTTTCGTTTTAAAAAAATTCAGCGCATAGTCTATAGTAATTTCCTGCCATGGTTCATGCCCCATTTTTCCATTCTCATCCAGGTAAGACTGTGGTCTTGGTGTTAGAGTGATCTAAAAGAGTAAAGAGAATTATCATGTTTCAGTCAGAAATTGCTTAAAGTTCAGCGCTTCAAATTCAGGATCAACCCACACATCTATGGACAGCTAATCTTTGACAAAGGAGCCAAGAACATAGATTGGGGAAAAGAAAGTCTCTTCAACAAATGGTGTTGGGAAAACTGGATAGCCATATGCAAAAAAATGAAAGTAGACCCTTACCTTACACCATACACAAAAATTAACTCCAAATGGATTAAAGACTTGAATGTAAGACCTGAAACTGTGAAAGTTCTAGAAGAAAACATAGGCAGTACGCTCTTCGACATCGGTCTTAGCAACATCTTTTCAAACACCACATCTGACCGGGCAAGAGAAACAATAGAAAAAATAAACAAATGGGACTACATCAAACTAAAAAGCTTCTGCACAGCAAAGGAAACCATCAACAAAACGAAAAGACAACCTAACAATTGGGAGAAGATATTTGCAAACCATACATCTGATAAGGGCTTAATCTCCAAAATATATAAAGAACTCATGCATCTCAACAACAAAAAAACTACCAACCCAATTAAAAAATGGGCAAAAGACCTGAACAGACATTTCTCCAAAGAAGATATACAGATGGCCAACAGACACATGAAAAGATGTTCAAAATCACTAACTATCAGGGAAATGCAAATCAAAACTACAATGAGATATCACCTCACGCCCGTCAGAATGGCTATAATTAACAAGACAGGAAACAACACGTGTTGGAGAGGAAGTGGACAGAAGGGAACTCTCATACACTGCTGGTGGGAGTGCAAACTGGTGCAGCCACTATGGAAAACAGTATGGAGATTCCTCAAAAAATCAAGGATAGAACTACCATATGATCCAGCTATTCCACTGTTGGGTATTTATCCAAAGAACTTGAAAACACCAATTTGTAAGGGTACATGCACCCCTGTGTTCATTGCAGCCTTATTCACGATAGCCAAGACTTGGAAGCAACCTAAGTGCCCATCAAGGGACGAATGGATAAAGAAGCTGTGGTATATATACACAATGGAATACTACTCAGCCATAAGAAACGATGAAATCCAGCCATTTGTGACAACATGGATGGACATTGAGGGTATAATGCAAAGTGAAATAAGTCAGAGGGAGAAGGTCAAATACCGTATGATTTCCTTCATTAAGTAGTAGATAATAACAACAATAAACAAACACATAGGGACAGAGATTGGATTGGTGGTTACCAGAGGGGAAGGGGGGAGGGAGGAGGGTGAAAGGGATAATTCGGTACATGTGTGTGGTGATGGGTTGTAATTAGTATTTGGGTGGTGAACATGATGTAATCTATGCAGAAATAGAAGTACAATGATGTACACCTGAAATTTTTACAATGTTATAAACCAACGTTACCGCAATAAACAAAAAATTTAAAAATAAATAAATAAATAAATAAATAAATAAATAAATAAATAAATAAATTTTAATACTGGAATTAACAGTAGACATGTTCAAGGTCTGGGAAGGCAAAAAATGATTTCGTCATTATTGCCATCTGTGATTGATTGCTCCTGACTGCTTGGAGTTCTGCTTTGAGAAAGACACTAAGGTCATTTCCTGTTGAAAGAGTGCTACAATTCATTAGTGATGTCTGCTAGGGAAAACGGTAGCTTGCATGCCGCCTATTTGTCATCCCTTACCTAGATACAAGAGCTGAGTTTTAGAGAATAAGTAACTTGTTCAAAGTCCAATAGCTACTCAGTGTCAAAGCCAAGACAACCTAGATCTCCTGTATCAGTGCTCATTTCATTATACAATACTGGGACTGAAGTTTGCTTGTTTGTTTTGTTTTGTTTTGTTTTTCCTATGGACAATACAATTCCCGTAGTACTAACGCAAAAAAAAAAAAAAAAAATTCAGGATCATTTTCTCTACTATTTAGATGTTACAACTCTATTTTACTATTTTAGCTACTTCCGTTCCTAATTTAATATTATACAAATTCACGTAATAGAGACATTTAAGGAGGTGGGTCTCAAACTTGCCTGTGCATTAAGGTTACCTGAGAGGAGCTTTAAAAAATTGTGACACCCAGGCTATATACCAAGCCAGTCAAATCAGAATTTTCCTGGGCGGGAGGCGGGCACCAGTTTGATTCCAAATATGCAGCCAACTTTGTGAACCACTGGTCTAGGGACTGATTCTCTATACACTTCTCTATAACAAGAATGTACTCTACCATTGCAGCTGTTGCCAAAGGGTTTTCTTAATCGTCCTGAATTTATATAGAAAACTTGCTCCTAATAATCAAAAACTCTTTTAATGTGTATATTTTTTCCTCAGCATCTCATATACAGCAAATCAAGTGAAAATCTCTCCCCTCAAGGCACCACATTGCCTCACAGTATAATTGTTTAAATGTCTCATGTTCTTTAGCTCTGCAAATGCAAGCCTATAAAATAAAAACATGTAAATCGAGTGTTTGCTAAGCAAGTGATTGTGATAAAAATATCACAGGGGTTTGCTCTTTAAACGGTCCTAATTAAGACATGTAAGGATGTCATCAGAGGGTGATCAGTTTGTCTCTGTTCACCTGGGACTTTCCTAATTTTAACACTGGGAGTCCTCAGTTGTGGGCAAACAGGGACGGCTGGTCACCCTACCATGAAATTGATTGGTAACAGTTAAAATTAAGCCTTGGTACTTCATTAGTGCAGCTGTGAATGAACTAGTGATACACACATCAACTTTAGCAATTCTCACAGACATGTGCCAAGCTAAAGGTGCAAGGCAGAAAAGAAATTATACCATGTATCACTTGTTTGAAGTTCTAGATCAAAACGAATCTATGGTGAAAAAAATGTTAAAATAGTGGTTGCCTTTATGGTGGTGGGGAGTTTATTGGGGTGACACATGGGAAACTTCTGGTATAATGGAAATGTTCCTGTCTTGATAGGGGCGGGGTTACATGGATGTATTCACTTATCAGAACTCATCAAATAGGACACTTAGAATCTGTGCATTTCAATGTATGTAATTTTTACCTAAAATGTAAAATAAATTATAAAAATTAAATTAAAAACAGTGACTAGAAATATTTATTTATGAATAAATCTATGTCTTTACCAAATTGTCATGTTGGCTAATTTGCCTTAAGAGCAATTCTTTTAGTTAAATTACACTGCTATGAGCTCTTTGATGTTGCTTTACCACATTGTGTTACAGTTTGTGTGTGTGTGTGTGTGTGTGTGGTCTTCCCACTAAACTGTAAATTCCTCAAGAAGAGACTCTACACCACATTTGTAACTCCAGTGACTGGCAACGTGTGTCTCTCAGATTATCCACTCAAGAAATCTGCTTTATAAATAAGGCAGGAACTTACTAGAGGCACTTCTTCAAAGCTCGATTGAACAGAATAAAGCAGTAGGTCTCCAAGTGTGGTCCTTGGATCTTCCACATCAACGTCATTTGGGTACTTGTTAGAAATACAGAACCTCAAGCTCCAACTTGCAATCAGAAACTCTGGGAGCACTTCCAAGCATTTTTAACAGGCCCTCCAGATGAATCTGATGTATGCTCAAGTTGGACTATCATAAATAGAGAATACGTAGAAATAGTAATTAAATAAGGTTGAATTTACTAAAATCCATTCACATTTCAAATTTACCCAAAAAATTTGTTCTGTAGATTTCCTAGTTCTGAAAAGAGGCACATTCTGATTATTCAACTTTTTTTTTCTCCATTGAGGGAATATTTTTAATTAAGAATGAGATAAGGAATAAAAATGAGGCTATGTCTTCCAGAATCTAAGAGACCAGCGGAGAGATCTAATATATAAGACAGCAAAGTAACAGCTTAAAACTATGAGATATAGTAACAGGAATCATACAGATAAATTGCCTGCCAAGGTTTTAGAATATGGAACATGATCCAAAGTTTGAAACATCCGAGGAAATCCCTTCCAGTGGTGTAGAGGTCACCAGTGTCCCTTACACCTACAGCTGTCCCCTTCCTCTTTGCTCAAAAATGACCCACAAAGTAGGGCCTTTTCCTCTTGTCCATGCCAGATGCCACACTATGCTGATGGGATTTCTTCCCCATTGGCCACTGGAAGAAATGCACAACCAGAAATATGACTGCCCAAGTTGCTTCCTGGTAGGGGATACAGGAGGGGAGAGTAAGAAATGCAATTCCAAATGCCGAATATCACATGACAGCCCACTGTGGAGGAAGATGAGGAGAGTGTGGTCTAGAAGATGCCAGCAGATGAGAATCAGGAGAAAAAGCAGATCAGGTAGAATTTATCACATCTGGAAAAGAAAATTTTGTTTCCAAGTTTAAACCACTAACTAGATAAACATTATCGTGTAATCTGATAATTACTTAAATGTTAAGTAAAGAAAAACAAAGAAATTGCGTTGACAACTCACCCTCTTCCAGCAGTATATAAGAGGCAGTAGCACAAGGAGACTTCTAACCTCAAGAACCGCACTCTCCTGGAAACTCACCCAGAACCTCCACCCTCTGACACCATGGTCAGCTCCTGTTGTGGCTCCGTCTGCTCTGAGCACAGTTGTGGCCAAGGCATCTGCCAGGAGACCTGCTACCGCCCCAGCTGCTGCCAGACCACCAGCTGCAGGACCACCTGCTGCCGCCCCAGCTGTAGTGTGTCCAGCTGCTGCCACCCCAGCTGCTGCCAGTCTGTGTCCTGCCAGCCCACCTGCTGCCGCCCCAGCTGCTGCATTTCTAGTTGTTGCCGCCCCTCCTGCTGTGGTTTCAGCTGCTGCAGGCCCCAGTGCTGCCAGTCTGAGTGCTGCCAGCCCACCTGCTGCATTTCTAGCTGCTGTCATCCCTCTTGCTGTGGCTCCAGTAGCTGTGGTTCCAGCTGCTGCTGCCCTTCCTGCTGCCTACGTCCAGTCCGTGGCCAGGTCTCCTGCCACATCACTTGCTACCCCCCCACCTGTGTCATCTCCACCTGCCCCCGTCCCGCGTGCTGTGCCTCTTCCTGCTGCTGAATCTCTGCCTGTAATCTTTGTCACACTATGGATGTCCACACAAGCCATATAAAATGTGTTGGAGCCAAACAGTGATCGGGGAATGGACTCTTAGCTGCCAACCCTTCTGATTTGGCATTCAGAGTTGGTGTTCAGTTCTAGGAAATGATGGATGAAAACACATTTGTCAAATGATTTTAACCCAGGCCCAAATGCATCTATTTTCAGACCAGCAATGTCTTCATCCTAAGTATACACTGATTGTGATGATCTCGTATTACGTTGTTTCCATGTGTTCTTGATAAACAGCCATTTCCCCTGCTACTGAAATCCCCTGATTTGTTAATGATTTGGTGTGTACATGCACGTGTGCATGTGTGTATGTGTCTTTACCTATCACTTCACACCAAGGACCATCTTGCTTCAAATGCAGCAGGGCATATTCAAGAGCAGCTGCTTATGTTGGAATCGAGACTCCACTAGACATTAGTTGTATGGCATGGGCAAAGTTACTTTACCTCTTCAAGCCTCAGTTTTCTTCTCTGTGAAATGAGGGTAATACATTATGTTCTTCAAAGGTCCAAAGACAGACTCCACGTAAGGCACTTAGCACAGAGCTGGGTGCATAATGTAAGCGCTCAATAAATATCATTTTATTGTTATTGTTATTGAAACACTACCCTTGGCTAGAATATTAAATTAGCGTAGTGTTCCCTTTGACAGAACAGCAAAGAGAGTGTGTATAATTTTTTCACTGCCCGCTATAACTCAAAATTGTTTTGATATATGTTTCAAATGTCCCTTAAAAACTCCAGTGAGTTGAACATCATAAAGTCATCTAAATTTCACTTGACTATATTTCTACTTCCAGTACGTTCCATTATTAGTTGTGTAAATTTTGGGTGTTCTACTGTGCTCAGGTACTTTTTCCTCTCTCTCACTCCCTTCTTCATTCCTTCTCTTTCTTCCTTTCTTCCCTCCTTCCTTCCCCCTTCTTTCCTCTCTAAATGTAATACTTTCTTTCAGAATACTAAGTGTACCTTCTAAATCCAGACTTCTGGCAATTTATGAAGTCTGTGGCAACTTTTCCATAAAAAATTTTTAAACTTTTTATTAATCAATGCTGAAAATTTTAGTATTCCCAGACTGAAACTCCGTCATAATTTTAGCCCTTCATATTACTGAGATTTCTCCATCTTCCTGATGGTTTTACTCTCCCATTTTAGGCTTTCATCACCTGGCTTGGTCTTAAGAGACCATAAGACTTAGTTCTCTCTGGTAAGAATGATCCTCCTTAGCTGCGAAAATGTGTCACAATATATACAATAACATCACGTTTATACAAATATAAAGGTCTATAAGTTTTGGCTCATAATTTGAAGTATATTAGAAACATTTTAAATTCAAAGTAAAATATTGCATATTAGCTGTGTTATATTTCCAAATAACTTAAAGGTGTAACTAAGAGTCGGTTGTTATTTCTAAAATTTAAAAAAAAGTTTTTTTTTTTTTTTTGTGAGGAAGATCAGCACTGAGGTAACATCCGATGCAAATCCTCCTCTTTTTTTTGCTGAGGAAGACTGGCCCTGGGCTAACATCCGTCCCCATCTTCCTCTACTTTATATGGGACGCTACCACAGCATGGCTTGACAAGCAGTGTGTCGGTGCACGCCCAGGATCCAAACCCACGAACCACGGGCCACCAAAGTGGAGCGCACTCACCTAACCACTTGTGCCACCGGGCCGGCCCCACCCCCCGAAAAGTTTGAAAGTGTCAAGACACAAACTGCATATAAAGTGGGTTTCACCCCAACACAGGTTGGGTTTTACATTCTTGTCATAGAAATGTCTCACAGACATCTTCAGCTTTACCTTTTTCACTATACTCTGAAATGTTCTACAGGATACAGCTTTGTCTTTTATACACTAGAATTAACATGTCTTTTATCCTCCCGTAGGTTCTTCTTTAATAACTGTTAATTATAGGATGCAGGCTCTGGTTTTAACATTACGCTTTATTAGCCAGAGCTAAATCAAAGTATATAGGTTCTATATTGTCTTTTTCAGCATTAAAGTATATGAAGCTTATAATTTCCTGTTTTTACAACAAGAACTGAGTCACAGCAGGAACGAGATGGCACATTGAATCTGGGTGAAAAAAGGAATATTTACAAAGATATGGATAGAGTTTAGGGAAAGCAATGAGGGATCGTTCAGTATCCAGGGTTCACAATAGTGAGGAACAGTTACTCCTAGGCCTGAGGCCTATGCAGTGGTTTGGGTGAAGTAACCAGATGGTGGCATGCACAACCTCTTAGGATTCCTGCATGCAGGCACTCCATGGACAGTAATTGCCATCAGGGAGAGTAACAGTGCTCTAAAACTTCCAAAAGTGATACAGGGGATATTGTGGTAGAGAAAACCGTGGTAGAGATAAAGTTATGAATGGCAAAGGGGGACCGGAGTGATTATTCTGTGGTCCCATCAACTTCACCTGAATGCATAGCTGGGCTGGATTTTAAGTGAACAGAGCATCAACTAAGTCTGCCTTCACTCAGTTTTATTTGGCCATGCTCAACATATACCTTCGGAATTGCTCAAGCTCTCCTGGGTAGCAAACACTAAGCAATATAGAATTCCATAAAAGCAACAAGACAGGACTGTTCTTATTAAGGAAATAGCTGAAGCATGTGTTTTATTTCCTGCAAACTCCCTTTTGACAGTCCTGTCTGGCTGGTATGTGGGAAGACAGTTCCCAGAGGTTAACAGCGGACTCTCAGTCATTAAACAAGATCAAGCCTCTGATCGCTTCAGCTGTAACTAATATATAAGAACTTTCTAGGAAGTGCAACAAGCGTAGCAAGACTGGTATGCCATTACAAACTCTGCTAACGCATTCTTTACAACACCAGTTTGAGGGTCCAGCCAGGTACAATTTACTTTCTCGTGGCGGGGAGCCTGGTATACATGTACTATTTTGACACACAGATATTTGAGTTCACTAGCATATTGCCTTCATCTAGCGAGGTGGCCTTGGACTTGTAACCATTAAGAGCAAGTCAATATTATACATTGATGACTATGGTACCAGTGCATGAGAAATCATCAATGAATTAAAAAAGCAAGTCCAGAAATTGACTCAAATACATAAAGGAATTTAGTAAATGAAAAGGTAGCATTTTAAATCAGTGGGGGAAAAATGTATTGTTTAATAAATGGTGATGGGCTCTGTTCATATCAGATTTAAAAATATTTAAACTGCATATCATATATCTTTGTAAATTCATAATGGGTCAAACATTTGAAAATATAAAACATGAAACTTTGAACTTAGAAGAAACTGTGGGACAATGTTTATGCAAATTTACAACCGGAAAGGCCTTTCAAAGTATGACACCAACCTCAGAGGCCATAAAAGAAAAGATTAATAAATTTGACTGTACCAGAAGTAAACACCTGTGTGGCAAAAACCACATAAGCAAAGTCAAAGAAGGAAGACTAACTAGGAAAAATATTTGAAATTCACATTATATAAAAAGGCTAATTTTTATAATATATAAAGAGCTTTTATAAAAATCAATGTATAAGGGCTAAACCCAGTAGGAAAACATAAAAATACAAATTACAGATAACACAGAAAATTTCCTATAATTTTCTTTACAGAAAAGGAAATATTAATAGCTCTTAAACATCTGAAGAGCTGTTCAATCTCATTTACAATGAGAGAAATGCAAATTAAAATCACATGGAGAAACTTTCAACTCTCTGTCATACTGACTAGGATAGATAGATGTCTATATATATCAACACATGTCTACATATGTGTCTATGTATCCGTGTAACATGTGTATCGTTGTGTCAACAAAAATGGGGAAAAACAAGCATTCACTCATTACTGATAGAAATGTAAATTGGTACAATCTCTGTGGAAGGTGAAGTTGGCGTTATCTAACAAATATTATAAATAAGTGCATACTCTTTGATTCAGCAGTTCTGTATCTGTGGGAATTTATCCTATAGAAAATGTTCACGTGTGTGGAATTATGTATAAACAGGCTTCTTCATTGCAGCGTTGCACATAATATCAAAAGATTGGAAACTAACTAAGCCCAGTAATGGGAGATTGGTTAAATAAATTATGGCACATTCATAAATTGAATACTGTGCAACTATAAATGAAAAAGAATAGCATAGCTGTGTAGACGCTCTCTGAATGCTTCAAGCGAAAGCAGCAAAGCTGGAAGAGCATGGCTGGGATGCCACCATTTGTCGAAAGGAAAGAAGTGGATAAATCTTACTATTTGTTTCTTGTGTGCTAAATGTCTCCAGAAGGACTCACAGAAACTGTCAAGTCTGGCTGCCTTCGAGGAGGCGACCTGGGTGACTGTGAAGAAAGGTGGGAGGGATATCTTTCACTTTGTCTTTTGACTTTTTAACATGTGAATATAGATGATATTCAAAACATTTAAATTAAAATTTAAAATATAAAAGATGCGGGGCCGGCCCTGTGGCTTAGTGGTTAAGTGCGTGCGCTCCGCTGCTGGCGGCCTGGGTTCGGATCCCGGGCGCGCACTGACGCACCGCTTCTCCGGCCATGCTGAGGCCACGTCCCACATACAGCAACTAGAAGGATGTGCAGCTATGACATACAGCTATATACTGGGGCTTTGGGGGGAAAAAAACCAAATAAATAAAATTAAAAATATATATATAAAAGATGCAAAATATAAAAACCTCTCTCCAGAGACTATTTTGTTTCATTTTTACTCTCCACTTCTTCCCTATCCAAGACAATGCTGAGCAACATTCAAACTTTTCCTGCACTCCTTCCAAAGGGGATTCTTTTCTTTTCATATCTTAGCGATAGTGGTCCTGCTGCAGCGCATATGGACACAGGGGTGGACACCGAGGGATTGGCTGCAACCCACAGCCCAGCTCAGTGAGCGTGACCAGAGGGCTGATCCAAACAGTGGGGAGACTTGGGATGGAGAAAAGGTTTCTAGACCCTTGGGAAAAACGGTGGGCTATGGTGGCATCAAATCATAATTCAATTACATCGTTTGAGGTAGCTTTACTAAGCATGTACTTTCTTTATCCTCTAAGAGAAAAATTAAATAGCGAGCAAGCATGTTGGGGGCATAGAGGTAAATTCCAAGGGAATTGTTTAAGTGTTCTATGTTCTTCTGCTTCATTGCAACATAAATAACTTACCATCTGAAAGGGACTCGGATTTTAGTTTGAATTATTTAAGAAAAATACACAACTGTCATAGCTAATTTCCGAAAACAAATAGGAAAAGATATGAATAGTGAATGTCAAGGGGTCCTTAGGCCCATGAAAGGGAATTTGACTGCAGTTACCCAGAATACAGGTCCACAGACATTTGCTGACAGTGGGGTGTTGAAAGACTAGGTGTAAGTTTCATGCACCGTATTTGTATGTTAATAACACACGTTGCTCTGATAACCTGGAGCAACATGAAGATAAAGACAATTTGTTTCACATCTGATTTTTCAGAGAGGCAGTGTGTGTAGCAGTTAAAAACGTGGACTCCAGTGCTGGGCTGGCTGGGATCAAATCACAGCTTCCTTGCTTACTGGTTTTAATCCTCCCTGTGCTTCAGTTTCCTCGTCTGTAAAGGAGGGATTATAATGAAACTTGCAGCACTGGGTTGTTGAGACGAGTAAACAAGCTAATGTGTGTAAAGCACTAGGACGACTGTATAACATGATGGTCATTCTTCCAGCATCCAGCAAAGCGTTCAGCGTACAGCACTCAGGTTTGGAGAAGGAAGGAAAGAAAATCAGGAATTCCATCATCCATTACGTTTTCATTTGCTTAGGCTCCTGAGGACAATGGATATATTTAGTGCATAATTGTGCCAAATATCCCATTCTTGTCTTTTGATGCAAATATCTCTTCCTTATCTCTAAATGGCTTTAGTTCTTCTTTTTTAGCACAAGTCCTGTCTGACTTATTTATCCTTTAAAAGTTTTAAATTATTGGCTTTTAGGAGGTAGAGGGCATAAATTATACACATAAAAGTTATGAAACATATAAAAAATAGATTGAGGTATGTTTTATAACTTTTATGAAAGATCTTCCTTATAACTCTGTTTTCAGTTTGGTCCAAGTCTCTGCTGATTCTTTCTTTGAAATGACTGCTATGCTCATTACCATCCAGCACACTTCTCACCCTGCCCCATTTCAACTTTTAAACAATGTTTCTCTCAGAAATCCAAGTGTATTTTGGCATTTATAAAGGCAGATCATACATTAAAATAAATTGTATAGGGCATATATATTATATTACATCCCTGCCTAAAGGCTTTTAAAAGATCTCCACACACAATCTCTCCTCATTCTAGCAATCTCAATTTCTCTCTCACTACTTCTTAAAATAGACCTTGCAGACATATCCTTTTCATCATCATAAGCCAGGGTTCTTCCCAATCTCAATTGTTGTTCTTTCTTTTGAATCCTCTTTCCGTCCATCTGTGTGAATAACGTGTTCTTAAGGTCACCGTGTCCTCTTTGATGACCTAGACAAAATCTTTACTCATTAAACAGACATCTCCTTTATCAAAAACTCATTCTATTTCAGCCCTTGGGGGTACAAAGATGAATAAAGCATAGTCCCTGCCCTACTGGAGTTTATATTGTAGAGGGAGCCAGACACATAGATGCATTTCTGGTAGAGAATAATATGATAGAGCCCATGCATATACAAAGCACAAAGGAAGTGCAATGGAGGAAGGTCTTTACTCTGAGTGACGCTATGGAAGATACTGGAGGAAGATGGCATTTGAACTTAACCAGTAAAAGTTAACCAGGAGAATGCTGAGCTCACAAGAGACTGCAGGAAGACTGAATGTCGTGAAGGTAATTTGTTCTTTCCTTGAATATTTTTTTCTCCTGAATGCCTGTGGCACTAAAGAAGACCTCTTATTTAGGAGCATAATCATATGTGACTTTGGTTATAAAACACTTTATGGATGCAATTTCTATGTAAGTATATGTAAGATAATGAATATGTCATTTATATTCCCCTTAATGCTTCTAAGAAAATCTTAAACATAGGTGGTACTACTATAAGAACTTCTAGACGTTTTAGCTCAGAATATTTGAAAAATATTTTAATAAAACATCCATAAAGCACAACCACGACGTATTTTGATATTTCAAAAGGCAGATCAAAAACTATTGTCCCAGTGTACTCTTTCCCAGCCTAGAAGACATTTCTGAAGATCAACACTGATTAACCCCAGATGACTCTTGGCTACTTAAAAACACTGAGTTGCTGCTAACTGTTTCAAAGTGCACCAGGATGATGAGAAATAACACAGCTTGGAATGTCCTAGGAATTTCGTTAGCTAAATGACTCCTGGTATCTGCACAGCGAATCATAAGTTTCCTCATTTCTCACACTCAAGAAGAGGAGCTTACTTCCTTTTTTCCTATTAGAATTCCATCTGATTGAAACGTGACTTTTCCAGTAGGGATCCTAATCCCATCGGAAGGTCTCCCAACATCATATCAAGGTGAGAAACAGACAAGAGACAGTGACCCACCTGTGTCAAATGATACCCAGGGATTGAAGACACGTGACACTGCAAACAAAGGAAGAAACAGAAGAGGTGATTCATGTGCGAACACTGGGGAACTTGAGAAAAGGGAAGTAATTATTTTCTATACATTGAGAGTTTTTACTAGAAAAATACAGTGATATCATTTACTAATTGCATTTGTAGTCACATAAACAAAAAGAAGGAAACAGTCTTTTCATAATCACAGAAGTCCCTCAGCTGAGTATAAAAGGGGATGTGTCACAAAGAGACTTCCAAACTCAAGAACCTCACTCTCCTGGAAACCCACCCAGAACCTCCACCCTCTGACACCATGGTCAGCTCCTGTTGTGGCTCTGTCTGCTCTGAGCACAGCTGTGGCCAGGAGACCTGCTGTCGCCCCCACTGCTGCCAGATCACCTGCTGCAGAACTACCTGTTGTCATCCCAGCTGCTGCCACCCCAGCTGCAGTGTGTCCAGCTGCTGCAGGCCCCGGTGCTGCATCTCCAGCTGCCGCCACCCCAGCTGCTGCCAATCTGTGTGCTGCCAGCCCACCTGCAGTCACCCCAGTTGCTGCATTTCTAGCTGCTGCCGGCCCTCTTGCTGTGGCTCCAGCAGCTGGGGTTCCAGCTGCTGCCACCCCTCCTGCTGCCTACGCCCAGTCTGTGGCCAGGTCTCCTGCCACACCACTTGCTATCGCCCCACCTGTGTCATCTCCACCTGCCCCCAACCCACATGCTGCACCTCTTCCTGCTGCTGAACTCCTGCCCTGAACCCACCCTCTCCCCTTTGTCTCACTCATCACAGAAGCAGACATAGATGCACCTCATAGATGCCCTAAGAGAAGCCATTCCCGCCAACTGTGTGTCCACATCGTGACCTCAGGCCAAACTCTCTCCTTTGTTGACCTTTTCTCCATGTGGACCCAGAGTGTGAAATTAGGTGGTATTTATAGCAAGAAATTAATAGAATCGCCCAAATTCAACATCAGACCTTTTGACTTCTGAGTGCCAGGTCATCCTGTCCCAAACAGGGAAATTCCTGCAGGGCCTGTAGGGGTACTGATGTCACAACCTCAGATCTGAAAGTCTGGGGGCTCCATTCTCTATCTTCTTTTACAGGGAGATTGCTGTATCTTATTGTTGCTGCTTCTGAATAAAGCTCCTCTTTCCTGGCCTAGAAATACCATGTTCTTGTTTCTGCTGCTTTGTAAGGATTGTCCTCATTTCCTGGGAAATTATATCCCTCATACAATTGAATCAGACTTTCCAATTCCTGCTCTCACCTTCAGGAAAATCTCAACACGTGGCAACATTTAAACAAACAAACAAACCCAGAAATAACAACAATACATAGATGTCTCCAAATGCATTGAAGAATAATAAAGATTTTAATTTAAAATCTTTAGGAGTATGAAGGAGAAGGGCTATATCCCACAACAAACCTTTCTTAAATATTTTAGAAGCCTATCTTTCTCTACAGTTCACTCCTCTCTTAGTTGCCTCATCCCCCCATTCTCCTTTCCTCTCTCTTTCTTCCTCCCTCACCCATCTCTTATTCTTCCCTTGTCTCTTTTTCTTGGAAAACAAGAGGGTCCACCTTAGAGTTTATTCGTCTCTCACGTAACTCGATTTATTACATTCTCAGCTTCTCTAATTTCATCTCCATCCATTGACAACAAAATAATTATCTTTTGGGAAGATCAACCTTCCTGAGAAATTTAGGGATAGCAGGAAATGCAAAATATCCAAATTTTAATATTCTCCTATCTGAATGACTTTTTCTGGGATGTGTATTTAGCATGGTCTGGAGCACTTTGTCAATAAATTCTCTGAGGAATGTGGGGACTGACAAGAAACCAATTAATGAACTAGTTTTGTTCTTAGGTAGACTCAGAACACTCCCAGATTCCTATGAACTCGGTCTTAGGGGAAAAAAATGTAAAAATAAATTTCTGATGAATTCACGCTAGTGAAAATAGGAGAAATATTTAGAAAGCTTTGTACTAAACACATATTCGAAGAGTCGTAGGGCTACTAAGTAGTACAGTGGTATTCAATCATGAATATCTTTAACTTCCATGAATTCTACTACATGAATAATAATGATTAAGGAGAAAGTAATTTCACTTGTGTAGGGGAATTATTCCTTAACCCCACTCAATGCACAGAGCTCCTAATGGATCTGAGATGGTAGATGAGAATTGCTTGCACCTTCAGTTGGTCTCAGCATAAAAAATTTTTTGTCTTCTTTTTTTTTCTTTTGGTGGGGGGAGGGGCTCTATCAGTGCTTTTTTTCACAATAAAGATTTAAAGAAAAATAATATAAGTGGAAAAATTGGAAAGAAAATGACCAAAAAACCACTGTCATTATTTGCAGATAATATGATTGCCTTCATGGAAAATCCAGGAGAATTTCACATATATGGAATTGGTGTGTATATTAGTTACCTAAGGTTGTGTAACAAGTTATCCTCAAATTTATCAGCTTATTCTCTCACACACTTTCTGAGGGTTAGAAATCCAGAAGAGGCATGTCAGGGTCTCTCATGAGCTTGCAGGCAAGTTGTTGGACAGGGCTACATTCATATGAAGGGAGGAAAGTCCACTTCCAAGCTTACTCACACGGCTGTTGGCAGGAGGCCTCAGTTATTCACCTTGTGGACTGCTAACACAACACGGCAGCTGGCTTCCCCCAGAGTGAGTGATCTGAGAAAGTGAGAGAAATAGAAAGAAATCCAAAGATGGAAGGCACAGTCTTCCTATATAAACCTAATCTTGAAAGTGACCTACCTTTGCCACTGCTGTATTCCATTCATTCAAAGTGAATCACAATGTCTGGCTCATACTCAAGGGGAGGGGATTACACAAGGACATGAGTACCAGGAGGCAGGGATCACTGGGGGTCATCTTATAGGTTACCAAACACAATATGTGAGAGAGGTGCTTACAAATCTAAAATGGGTTTTAATGCTGTGGGACTGTATATGGTTTCCCGGGTCATTGGACATTAAGTATCTAAAAAGAAGACATCTGTGACCTGAGCTGTGGGACACTCCAACATTTGTGAGTTGAAAGAGGACCAGCATCAACCACAAGAGACTAGAAGGAATAGCCAGAGAAGTAGGAAGACAACCAGTTGAGGGCAGGGTCCAAAAGAGAGTGGCCACTTGAAAAATTAAAGGACAGAATTCTGCTTCCAGGAATGACAAACAGCTAGTATCAGACCAAACCTCTCAATTAGGATAATTGAGAATTGGATAAAAGTAGGAAAATAGTTGTTGGTAAGCATTAGGAATTGACCTATGCGGGCAGGATTTGAGGGCCCCCAATCTAAGAAGAAGATGAAACCCTTTCAGATGGAAGAAGAAATTACCCAAGCCTCTACAGTTTTTCATATATACAATGTCTGGCATTCAATAAAAAAAAAAAATTACCAGGTATGTCAGAAGAAAAGAACCAAAAAAAATTACTAAAAACAAGAAAAAGACAATACAAGTAGACCAAGGATGATCCATATATAGGTGTTAACACTAACTTTAGAATAATTATGATTAATATGTTTGAAATAATAGATTTAAAAAGGTTGAATTTCATCAGAGAACTGGAATCTGTAAAAACAAAAAGCCACTGAAAAACCTAGAACTGAAAAACTGAAATTCCAAATTCAATATATGGATTTAACAGATTAGACAGAATAGAAGAGAGGAAGAGTAAATTGGAAGTAGAAAATATCCACGTTGAAATACAGAGAAAAAAAAGGTAAAGACAAGAGGATAAGACACATATGCAGCACAGTGAAAAGGTCCAACATACACATAAATGGGAATCCCAGGACGAGAGAAGAGAGAAGAAGGCAGAAGCTATAAAGAATGAGACACTGGTGTGCAATTTGACAAAACTGAGGAAAGACTTCAAGCTACAGATTCAAGAACCTCTTTGAACCCCAATTTATTTAATCTCCTTCAGAATCTCCAATTATCTAAGTTCTTGGGGGTTATATTTCCTTTTCCTATAGTTACTGTGCCACTCATGATGGATTATTTTCTTGTATATTTTATAACATTTTCTCCTGTGGACAGCCCATGCAGTCTATTGTGGTTTCTTAGAGATTTATATCTCTTCATGGTTAATGCTTTTTTATTTTGAGTTTTTCTCTAATGGAAGTTATTCCTGTGTGCTATGATTTTTGCTTTTGTTTCTGATGATTTCAAGGACATTCACTATTTTGTAATAGTCAGTTTCTCACCTTGAGATTCCTTCACTATGCATATAGTGTAAATGAAAAATTTTGGTGATGTTGCTGTAGTTTAGATGTTCCCAAGAGCCTTGATTACCACTTGCAATCCCTTGTGAGGAGACCAAGGTTTTCTTGTCCCCATTTTACTCACAAGGTGCCACTTCAAGAATGCAAACTTTATACAGAGATCTCCCTTCCTGGACCCTGCCTTATGACAGCTTGAGGTCCCATTTCTTGCCTCTGCCTGGGTTTTATCTACCAGCCTCCAGTTCTGAGAGCCTGTTTCTAGATACCAAACCTTCATAGGCCACAGGACATCAGCTACTGTTTTCAGTTTGAGATTCCTTTTTGTTTCTGGAAAATGATATTTTTTCTTCTCTTTTTTCAAGTTCAGCTATGTAAATGAAATACCTAAAAAATATTTTTCAAACATTTCGATTTGCTTGTACCAGAAGGTATACTTGTCCATATTACCTTAACCAGCCATGTTACCAGAAGTACTCTATTGTCAGGGATCTAGGAAAGATGAAAGATTTACTGCATTAGTTAGAAATATAAAAAAGAGTTCCTATAGTAGAAGCTCCTATAAAGTAAAATTTATCATATACTTTAGTATTTCTCCCCGAAGACACAAACTACTCACTCTTAATGTACTAAACACTGTAGAAAAAGATTTTTTCAATCTCAATCCCTTTGTGTATTTTTAAAAATAATGTCAAACTTACAGAATAGTTCCAAGAGTAATACAAAGTACTCCCTTATACCATATAGCTTTCACCTAGATTCAACATTTTGCCATATTTTGTTTTATTTCAATAGATAGACATAGGTCATGGGAGTTTGGGGGGGGGAGGGAGAGAGAAAGAGAGAGAGAGAGAGAGATGATAGACTTATATCCTAAGACTAAGGACATTTTCTTGCATGACCACAGTATAGATATTAATTGAATTAAATGTTGATGCATTACTATTATCTAACATATATTTCATATCTAAATGTTGCCAGTTGTAACGATAATGTCCTACAGAGAAATTTTTATCCATATCCATGTATTGCATTTAGATACTATGTCTCTAATCTCCTTAAATCTGAAACACGTCCTCCGTCTGTCTTTATAATAGATGATTCTGATATTTTTTAAGAGAACAGGCCAGTCATGTGGAATATTTCTTAGTCTGTGTCTGTCTAATGTTTCCTCATAATTAGATTCAGAAGACACATTTTGATAGGAATACTACACTATTGATGTGTGATTTCAGTGTCTGACTTAAGGAGACACATGTCAGTTTGTCCCACTATTAATGATGTGAACTTCGATCCCATGGTTAAGGCTGTGTTCTTAAGTTTCTCCACAGTCAAGTTAGGATGTTTCCTTTGGAAATTAATAAATAATCAATGCGGAAATATTTTGAAAGTGTGCAAATACCCTGTTCCCCATCAAACTTTCACCCAATAGTTATGGCATCATGATGCTATTTACTTGAATCAAATTTTATTATAAGGGTTGTAAATGGTGATTTTGTAACTCCATTTTTCCTTCTACATTTCTTAGTTGACATTCTACTGTCATGGATAAATTTCTCATCTTTTTTTATTTCTTTATTTAATTATTCTCAGAATGGACTCACGGATTCTTTTTTTATTTAATAGGTTAAAATCCGTTACGGCCAATATTCATTTTGGTGATCGAGTTGGCCCATATTGGGCAAGGGAGAGTCCCTTCAAGATCACTCCAAATGCCTTTTAGTATTTAAAAACAGTGAATCATGGATAAGGGTTTCAAATTGAGCACAGGAAGTAGCACTTAGCACGTACTTTGAAGCGGCCAGAGAGCCCACTGTCTAATGAGCATTCATGACTCACAGATGTCTTCCTCATGGCACACAGGTAACTCACAAAGATGATCATTTTTCTTTCTATTTGCCTACTATAATTCTGCCTCTCGTTTGAGATCGAAAGAGATCTCGGCGTTGAGAGAACAATTCATGCAAACAGCATCGTGGAGTGATACACAGATCGTAGGTAAATACCAGTGACTGAGGCCACGTGATGGGCCCTCTTGACAAACTAGGAAATAGGAAAGGCAATTCTGGGAAGGACCAGATGGAAAATCTTAACACACCAGGAAAAGGAAATCTTATTTTTCTTCATCTTACAATATTCAACGAGAAAAACATAATGATCTAATTTAATGACTCATATTTCTTTAGGAAAATAAAGTAGGAAGTAGTGTAAGCCATGGATGCAGCAGCCTCAGCAGAGTATAAAAGAGGACAAGCAGCAGAGGGCTTTTCAAATTCGCTAACCTCACTCTCGTAGTAACCTCCACCCTCTGACAAAATGGTCAGCTCCTGTTGTGGCTCCATCTGCTCTGACCACAGCTGTGGCCGTGGCCTCAGCCAGGAGACATGCTGTCACCCCTGCTGCATCTCTAACTGCGGCCACGCTTCTTACTGTGGCTCCAATAGCTGTGGTTCCAGCTGCTGCATTTCTAGTTGCAGTCATCCCTCTTGCTGTATTTCCAGCTGCTGCCGCCCCAGCTACTGCCAGCCCACCTGCTGCAGGACCACCTGCTCTCCCCCCAGCTGCAGTGTGTCCAGCTGCTGCAGGGCCCAGTGCTGCATTTCCAGCTGCTGCCGCCCCAGCTGCAGCCAATCTGTGTGTTGCCAGCCCATCTGCTGTCGCCCTAGTTGCTGCCTCTCCAGCTGCTGCCAGCCCTCTAGCTGTGGCTCCAGCTGCTGCCGCCCCAGCTACTCCTTTTCTAGCTGCTGCCGGCCCTCTTGCTGTGGTTCTAGCTGCTGTGGCTCCAGCTGCTGCCGCCCCTCCTGCTGCCTGCGCCCAGTCTGTGGCCGCGTCTCCTGCCACACCACTTGCTATCACCCCACGTGTGTCATCTCCACCTGCGCCCGCCCCGTGTGCTGCCCCTCCCCTTGCTGCTGAGCCCCCTGCCCCGTGATCACCATCTCTGTTTACCTCTGTCCCCACAGATGTAGACTCTCCTTTTGTGCTGGCCGTTAGGTCACATGGAGCGCAGTCGATGTCACTCAGCTGAATGTGGTCTCATGATTCCATTGAGGAGCCAGGTCTTGCTGTCGCAGAAGACGGACATGGCCCTGAGCACTTACACACAACAGATTTTACCCTTCATCCCGACCATTGGTGAAATCATTCCCCTAACTTCTTTTTTCTAGGAATTTTCTGTAACCTAACCTATTTCTCTACTGAAATAAAGTTACACTTCCCTGCATTAAAAATTCAGTGTGATTGTCGCTCCCTTAAGATTTTGTCTTCAGTACCTAGACGAGTGTGTCTGACCTACACCTGGCAGGACACACAACAAGGTCTTGTCACTTCTCCATAAAAGGTTCCATTCTTCAGTGCCTGATTCTTTCCTAGATGCCTTCTTATTTCAGGAGCAAATCACCTAAGAGTATGAATCTGTCCCAGGCAAAGAACACAAAAGTGAAAACCAGGAGTTTGGAGGACTCCGTGTATATAAAAGCAGAAAGAACACAACACTCGCTTCATGTGTCACATCAGCTGTCTTAGCTACACAAAGTGCTGTTTAGCACAGTCTGCAGGTTTCTATCAGACTTGCTCTCCACGACATGAGTGTCATCCAAGCAGCAACCAAGTGTGCGCTGATTCTGCCCCCTGTTTACACCAGGACCTCAGTTCTGTCTCAGTTTTTCTTTCAATAGGAGGTTTCAAATCCGCACGCACTCAAAGGGCAGGCGGGTGACCTAGACGAGTGAAGCATCCTTGATAAGACAACGTGTTGGGTGGAAACCGTGGCGAATCGCGGGCTGCATGACCCCGTCAGCGAGCAGTATTGAGCTCCTGTCGGTTGTGTCTATGCGGAAATGGGGGCCCAATGTGTTCACTGAAAAGTGAGTCTGCTTTCATTCATCCTCCCAAGTGTCCATCTCTTCATTCATTCAATTGAAAAGTATTTATTGAGCATTTATTATGTGGGAGACACTGTTCAAGGTGCGGGCGTAACAGTGGAGACCAACACACCCAAAACTCTGCACTAGTGGAGCCAACATTCTAGAGGAGTTTCTCAACAAAACTCCCTCTTTGATGTGTTTAGTTTTCAATATTTTTCTCTACATTTGTGCACTCAGGGTTGTACACAATATTCCCCTGTGCTTTTATTTATATGAATAAGATTGAGCTCTGGAGCTTTTCTTTAGATGCAGGTATCTGTGGTTCAAATAGGGACACCTCCCCTAAAGGACGGTTTTACTAACACGTACTCTACCCCTCAACCCCAGAGCCCCACTAAAGCCAAAGTTTAGAGAGGGAGCTAGGGGGCAGGCTTACTGATGAGAAAGAGAATGGAGATAGAGCATCAGTTACTCACTTGGGGTGAGAACTAACCAGAAAGTTGGGCTCCCTCACTACAAAACAACTCCTGAATTAGCAAGGACATGAGATATAAGGTCCGTGTACATAATTATCTGTATTTTTTACACTAGTGACAAACAACGACATGATTAAATTTAAATGAGAGCAAGTCCATTTACAAAAGCATCAAAAATATAAGATGCTGATCGAAAAAAACACAAAAACGTGGAAGACCTCTGCCCCTAAAGCTGCAACATTTTATGAAGAGAAGTTAAAGAAAATCTAAATAAATGGAGATATATGCCACATTCCTGGATTGGTAGGGTCAATATTGTTAAGACAGCAATTCTCTTTCAATCAATCTAAAGACTCAGTGCAATCTTGATCAAAATCCTAGGACACTGTTTAGTAGGTGCTTAGAGCTGATTTTAAAATTTTTATAGACCTGGAAAGGACCTAGAATTTCCAGAGCAATCATTTTTTTAAAAATTTTTTTATTGTGGTAACATTGGTTTACAACATTGTATAAATTTCAGGTGTACATCATTATACTTCTATTTCTGCATAGATTACATCATGTTTTCATGGTCACCACCCAAATACTAACTACAATCCATGACCACACACATGTGCTTAATCATCCCTTTCGCCCTCCTCCCTCCCCACTTCACCTCTGGTTACCACCCATCCAATCTCTGTCTCTCTGTGTTCATTTGTGGTTGTTTTTATCTACTACTTAAGAGTGAGATCATACGGTATTTGACCTTCTCCCTCTGACTTATCTCACTTTGCATAAGACCCTCAATGTCCATCCATGTTGTCACAAATGGCTGGATCATCGTTTCTTATGGCTGAGTAGCATTCCATTGTGTATATATACCACATCTTCTTCATCCATTCATCCCTTGATGGGCACTTAAGTTGCTTCCAAGTCTTGGCTATTGTGAATAATGCTGCAGTGAACACAGGGGTGCGTGTATCTTTACGCATTGGTGTTTTAGTGTTCTTTGGATAAATACCCAGGAGTGGAATAGCTGGATCGTATGGTAGTTCTATCCTTGATTTTTTGAGGAATCTCCATACTGTTTTCCATAGTGGCTGCATCAGTTTGCACTCCCACCAGCACTGTATGAGAGTTCCCTTCTCTCCACATCCTCTCCAACACTTGTTGTTTCCTGTCTTGTTAATTATAGCCATTCTGATGGGCTTGAGGTGATATCTCATTGTATTTTGACATGCATTTCCTTGATAGTTAATGATGTTGAACATCTTTTCATGTGCCTGTTGGCCATCTGTGTATCTTCTTTGGAGAAATGTCTGTTCAGGACTTTTGCCCATTTTTCAATTGAGTTGTTGCTTTTCTTGTTGTTGAGATGTATGAGTTCTTTATACATTTTGGAGATTAACCCCTTATCAGATATATGGTTTGCAAATATCTTCTCCCAATTGTTAGGTTGTCTTTTCGTTTTGTTGATGGTTTCCTTTGCTGTGCAGAAGCTTTTAAGTTTGATGTAGTCCCATTTGTTTATTTTTTCTTTTGTTTCTCTTGCCTGGTCAGACATGGTACTTGAAAAAATGTTGCTAAGACTGACGTCGAAGAGCATACTGCCTATGTTTTCTTCTAGAACTTTCGTCATTTCAGGTCTTATATTCAAGTCTTGAATCCATTTTGAGTTAATTTTTGTGTATGGTGTAAGATAATGGTCTACTTTCATTCTTTTGCATGTGGCTGTCCAGTTTTCCAAACACCTTTTGTTGAAGAGACTTTCCTTTCTCCATTGTACGTTCTTGCCTCCTTTGTCGAAAATTAGCTGTCCATAGATGTGTGGGTATATTTCTGGGCTTTTGATTCTATACCATTGATCTGTGTGTCTGTTTTTGTGCCAGTACCATGCTGTTTTGGTTACTATAGCTTGTAGTATATTTTGAAATCAGGGAGTGTGATAGCTCCAGCTTTGTTCTTTTTTCTCAGGATTTCTTTGGCTACTCAGGGTCTTTTGTTGTTCCATATAAATTTTAGGATTCTTTATTCTACTTCTGTGAAAAATGTTGTTGGAATTTTGATACGGATTATATGGAATCTATAGATGGCTTTAGGAAGCATGGACATCTTAACTATGTTAATCCTTCCAATTCAAGAGCACAGAATATCTTTCCATTTCTTTGTGTCTTCTTCAATTTCTTTCAGCAATGTTTTATAATTTTTGGTGTACAGATCTTTCACCTCTTTGGTTAAGTTTATTCCTAGGTATTTTGTTCTTTTTGTTGCAATTGTAAATGGGATTGTATTCTTAATTTCTCTTCTTGCTGCTTCGTTGTTAGTGTATAGAAATGCAACTGATTTTTATATGATGATTTTGTATCCTGTGACTTTACCGTATTCAATTATTACTTGTGAAAGTTTTTGGTGGATTCTTTAGGGTTTTCTATATATAAAATCATGTCATCTGCAAAAGTGACAGTTTCACTTCCTCCTTTCCAATGTGGATCCCTTTTATTTCTTTTTCTTGCCTGATTGCTCTGGCTAGGACTTCCAATACTATGTTAAATAGCAGTGGTGATTGTGGGCCTCCTTGTCTGGTTCCTGTTCTTAGAGAGATAGCTTTCAGTTTTTCAAAGCAATCTTGAAAAATGAAATGAAGAAAGACATAAAGGGTTTTGCAGGAAAAAGTGACATAGAAAATAGGCAGAGAATATTTATAATAGATATTCAAAGAAGAAAAACAAAGCTATGAAACACAATGAAGACTAAGAACTGTTATTCAAATAAAGGTTCATGTGGATACACCTGGAAAAATCAGCCCATAATGCTCAAAATTGGGACCTAGTGTTTTAAAACTACTGGATTTTAAAGAAAAAGGAAAAAAGTCATTGAAGTTGTAGGCTAAAAATCCATGTCAGTTGTAAGGAAAACAGAACTGGATTGTGTTCACACATTTTGATGGCAACACTTTATGTCAGAAGTCTTCCATTTTAAAGACACTGAAGAAGGAAAATGTGAGCCAAGGGTTTGATATCCAGCCAAACTGAACTCCAGGTATAAAGGCCACGGATACACTACTGTTAACATGACAGACCTCAGTGAATATTCGCCCATGGCCGGTCCTGAGGAATTTACTAGTGAACGAGCACAAGAACCTAAATGACTGAAGATACTGGAGAGACATCTACACGAGGACTAGCAGAGGGCATTCTATAGACATACATAGGTATATATGTGTGTATACATAATGTTCATACGGATTATTTGTAGATCTAAAATGAGTGATGAACATGAGACAGGCAATATGATGTGTAACGGCTATGTACTGACCACGTAGATGTAGTACAATTATCAAAAATTGGAGGAAAAGGAGAGAGAATACATAAAGTGGAAAAATTTTGCTGATTGCCTCTGGGTATTAATTGGGGGTTCAAATCTGATGCTGAAGGAGCAGGGGATGAAGAAATAACTAGGTAATTTCAGTGTTTCTGAAAGTAGAGAATCAGCTGACAATAGCCAAAATATCAGACTCATAGTGTATTATATAAAGAAATTTATATGAAGGTAACCGGTAGTACAAAATACAAACCTTTCTATACATCAAAAGACACACTGAGAGAGAGAGAGAGAATAAAATAAATAGGGAAATATTAGAAACACAGCTAGAGATGGAATTATTTAACATGTATATTATAATATACATAATTCACTATATGTTGTATATCATTATTCATTATATATATCACTGTTTATTATATTATATATGTGTATCACTATATATATAATAAAACTTAAAGCCAAAAATATTGATCAACGATCGTAGCAATACACATAATAGGCTCAACTCACAGGGAAAAAGAAAAAGATTTTTCAGATAGGCTAAAACGTAAACACCCAACACTATGCTCTAGACAACAGAAACAGCCAAAACAACAAGCTTCAGGGGGTTAAAAGTAAAACAAGAGAGGAAGACAGGGGCCAGCCCAGTGGCGTATGGTTAAGCTCTCGTGCTCCAATTCGGCAGCACGGGCTACACGCGTTCAGATTCTGGGTGCAGACCTATGCACTGCTTATCAAGCCATTCTGTGGCAGGTTTCCCATACATAAAGTAGAGGAAGATGGGCATGGATGTTAGCCCAGGGTCAATCTTCTTCAGCAAAAAAAAAATAATAGAGGAAGATACATCATAGAAAATGCAAATGAAAGAAAGCAGGGGCCACAATTTTGATATCAAACAAATTAGAGTCATACACAAAGCATTACAGGAGACAGGGCGGGATAGTTTATTATGGTAAAGGCCACCATGAAAATATAACTGCACAGCTAAACTTCAGAAACAGAACCTACAGGTGATGCGAGAATAAAAAAGAAACAAACCAATAATGGAAGACTTGAACACACTTTGTATTTAAAGAGAGAACATGTGGAGAAAAATTAATAAGAGTATGAAATAACTAAACAAAATCAATAAGGTAGATCTTATAGACACGCATCAAACGCTCAACCCCTCTTCGAAAAAAAAACTCCTTGTTTTCAAGTGCACAATATTATTTTAATAGTGAAAGCCTGGAAACAACCCGAATGTCCATCAATAGGGGACTGGCTGAACAAGCTATATTACGTCCACAGAGTGGACTTCTTTGTGGCTGAAAATGGAATGAAGACTATCTGAACACCCTGCTGTGAAGTGAGCTCTGGGATCAACCGTTGAGTGAAAAAAAGCAAGTTGGAGCAAAGTGTGTTAGTATACAACCATTTATCTAAGAAAAAAAGAGCTACAAATATGCAAACACAAATACATTTATATTTAAAATAGCGGTTGGAAGGAAAACCTTAGATTATAAAGTCGACTATCTGTGGGGGAGGGAGGGCACACACGGAAGGAACAGGAGTAGAAGCAAGACTTCCTTAAAGACGCTTCACTTTGTAGAATTTATTCTGGACCATAAATACTTTGCATAATTACAAAACAAAATTTAAATGTAAGAAGAGATTCCTAGAAATAAAAAGAAAACACCGATGGAGTATTCCATTCCACGCATGATGATAACAAGAGATGGTTCAAGAGTCCACCTCAGGTGTTTACCATCCAGCTGGAGACCCACAGACAAATACATTTAGAGTCGAGTCGGATGTGTGAAGTCTGAGTGTTCCACAATGTGATATCAGGCATGAAGGAGGAGCAGACGAGGTTTAAATAAAGGTATGCCAAGGAAAACAGAAGAGACGAGGAGGCATCTGGGCTGGAACTTAAAGGAAAAATAAGAAATTGCTGAGCTGATGTGAGAAAAGGAACGATCTAAGGAGATATAAGAGCCCAATCAAAGGTGAGCAGTTAGTACTGCTCACACTTCACAGGATCTAACAACCTTAACTCATTTCTATGTGACTCTAAGAGAACAAGGAGTACCACATTGTTCTTTGAGAAGAAAGATCAAGACAATAATTACAAAGCATTCAGCAGATATCTGGCATGTGGCAAGCATTCACAAATAGCAGCTGTCTATATTATCTCATTTTTCACTGAAAGTACGTGGGACTTAAATCCTTAATGCTGGTTTTGGACCCTAATCTCTTGATGCTTTGAATATTTGCCAAAATCTTGGATGTTAATATATCTTATTTAAGTGCCTATAGGACAGAGTACGTACTCTGTTTATATCCTCTTTATCTAAGCAGAATGACTTGAATTCAGATTATTGAAACTGTACAAGAGAAAGATGGTTTAAATGAAATCTTCTATATAATGCAGAATGCGTTGCATATGTTGGCCTATCAAAAGATAGGTCAAACCCACTCACCTTTAGCATATTATATGTGAAGATTCCTGGGGGATAAAGTGGCCATGCTGTGCTGGTGGCCCACATGCTAAAAAATAGAGGAAGATTGGCACGGATGGTGGCTCAGGGCAAATCTTCCTCAGCAAAAGACAAGCAAACAGAAACAAACTCTTGAGATAGAGTGGTTACAATGAGATTGGAACGTCTTTTGTAACCTCCTGACTCTCTGATCATCCAGGAAACAGATCCCAGTCTCCCCTCATTGTACAGACGTATAATGTCCACAAGTCCCCCCATATCGCAGATCCCCCCATTGTATGTATGTAACCCCCATGATGAGTCTTTCCTCCCATTTCCTTATCAGCACTCCACCTGACAGTAGCATGCATTTTTCCACTTTGGCTTAAAAATAGACTTGGCCTTGTGATATCCATCCTCAAAGTATTGTCACAGAGTCATAGAAAAGAAAAGGAAAAAAGTGACACATGTAAAAACTCAGGAGTAGAATATCATATGATAGCCCCAACTTGGAAGACACATTAGGCAGAGGAAGAAACAGGAAAGTGGTTTCACCTGGATTAACAAGATTCAATGAATCATAACACTGTAGAAGGAAATGATGCTTTTCTTAGATACTGGCATGTTTAACCTGATAAACACAATTAGTAACTTAATAATGTTAATTGAATTCCCAGAAGGAAAAACAACAAGGAAAGAGTGTTGCTCACAGTAACATCAGCTACTGAGCAGAGTATAAAAGGGTACAGGGGTAAGGAGACACTCAAACTCAAGAAACCACTTTTGTGAAACCCACTGCTACCCACTTGTGGACCCCGCTCCTTCCGTTGACACCATGGTCAGCTCCTGTTGTGGCTCCGTCTGCTCTGAGCAGGGCTGTGGCCAGGAGACCTGCTGCCGCCCCAGCTGCTGCCAGCCTGTGTGCGGCCAGCCCACCTGCTCTCCCTCTGGCTGCAGTGTGTCCAGCTGCCGCAGGCCCCAGTGCTGCCTCTCCAGCTGCTGCCGCCCCAGCTGCTGCCAGCCCACCTGCTCTCGCCCCAGCTACAGTGTGTCCAGCTGCTGCAGGCCCCAGTGCTGCATCTCCAGCTGCTGCCGCCCCAGCTGCTGCCAGCCCACCTGCTCTCGCCCCAGCTACAGTGTGTCCAGCTGCTGCAGGCCCCAGTGCCGCATCTCCAGCTGCGGCCGTCCCATCTGCTGCCAGCCCACCTGCTGCAGGACCACCTGCTCTCCCCCCAGCTGCAGTGTGTCCAGCTGCTGCAGGCCCCAGTGCTGCATCTCCAGCTGCTGCCGCCCCAGCTGCAGCCAATCTGTGTGTTGCCAGCCCACCTGCTGTCGCCCTAGTTGCTGCCTCTCCAGCTGCTGCCAGCCCTCTACCTGTGGCTCCAGCTGCTGCTCCATTTCTAGCTGCTGCCGGCCCTCTTGCTGTGGTTCTAGTTGCTGTGGCTCCAGCTGCTGCCGTCCCTCCTGCTGCCTGCGCCCAGTCTGTGGCAGGGTCTCCTGCCACACCACTTGCTATCGCCCCACCTGTGTCATCTCCACTTGCCCCCGCCCCGTGTGCTGCCCCTCCCCTTGCTGCTGAGCCCCCTGCCCCGTGATCACCATCTCTGTTTACCTCTGTCCCCACAGATGTAGACTCTCCTTTTGTGCTGGCCGTTAGGTCACACGGGCCTTGATCGATGTCACTCAGCTGAATGTGGTCTCACGATTCCATTGACGAGCCAGGTCTTGCTGTCACAGAAGACGGACATGGCCCTGAGCACTTATACACAACAGATTTCACCCTTCATCCCGACCATTGGTGAAATCATTCCCCTAACTTCTTTTTTCTAGGAATTTTCTGTAACCTAACATATTTCTCTACCGAAATAAAGTTACACTTCCCTGCATTAAAAATTCAGTGTGATTGTCGCTCCCTTAAGATTTTGTCTTCAGTTCCTAGACGAGTGTGTCTGACCTACACCTGCAGGACACACAACAAGTTCTTGTCACTTCTCCATAAAAGGTTCCATTCTTCAGTGCCTGATTCTTTCCTAGATGCCTTCTTATTTCACGAGCAAATCACCTAAGAGTATGAATCCGTCCCAGGCAAAGAACACAAAAGTGAAAACTAGGAGTTTGGAGGACTCCACGTATATAAAAGCAGAAAGAACACAACATACGCTTCATGTGTCGCATCAGCTGTCTTAGCTACGCAAAGTGCTGTTCAGCACAGTCTGCAGGTTTCTATCAGACTTGCTCTCCACAACATGGGGTCATCCACGAGCAACCAAGTGTGCGCTGATTCTGCCCCCTATTTACAACAGGACCTCAGTTCCATCTCAGTTTTTCTTTCAATAGGAGGTTTCAAATCCGCACGCACTCAAAGGGCAGGCAGGTAACCTAGACGAGTGAAGCATCCTTGATAAGACAACATGTTGGGTGGAAACCGTGGCGATTGCAGGCTGCATGACCACGTCAGCGAGCAGTATTGAGCTCCTGTCGGTTGTGTCTATGCGGAAATGGGGGCCCAATGTGTTCACTGAAAAGTGAGTCTGCTTTCATTCATCCTCCCAAGTGCCCATCTCTTCATTCATTCAATTGAAAAGTATTTATTGAGCATTTATTCTGTAGGAGACACTGTTCAAGGCGCTGGGGTGACAGTGGAGACCAACACACCCAAAACTCTCTGCACTAGTGGAGCCGACATTCTAGAGGAGTTTCTCAACAAAACTCTCTGTTCGATATGTTTAGTTTTCAATATTTTTCTACACATTTGTGCACTCAGGGTTGTACACAATATTTTCCCCTGTGCTTTTATTTATATGAATAAGATTGAGCCCATGGAGCTTTTCTTTAGATGCAGGTATCTGCGGTTGAAATGGGGACACGTCCCCTAAAGGACAGTTTTACTAAGATGTACTCTACCCCTCAACCCCAGAGCCCCACTGAAGCCAAAGTTTAGAGAGGGAGCTAGGGGGCAGGCTTACTGATGAGAAAGAGAATGGAGATAGAGCATCAGTTACTCACTTGGAGTGAGAACTTACCAGAAAGTTGGGCTCCCACACTACAAAACAACCCCTGAAACTAAGAAGTGAATTTAACAAGGACATGAGATATAAGGTCCGTGTACATAATTAACTGTATTTTACATACTAGCAACAAAAAACGACATAATTGAATTTAAATGAGAGCAATTCCATTTACAAAAGCATCAAAAACATAGGATGCTGAGAGAAAAAAACTCACAAAAATGTGGAAGACCTCTGCCCCTAAAGCTGCAAACTTTTATGAAGAGAAATTAAAGAAGATCTAAATAAATGGAGATATATGCCACATTCCTGGATTGGTAGGCTCAATCTTATTAAGATGGCAATTCTCCTTCAAACAATCTAAAGACTCACTGCAATCTTGATCAAAATCCCCGGTCACTTTTCAGTAGATGCTTTGAGCTGATTTTAAAATTTATATGGAAATCCAAAGGACCCTGAATTTCCAAAGCAATCTTGTTAATGAAATGAAGAAAGAAGTAAAGGGTTTTGCAGGAAAATGTGACATACAAAATAGGCAGAGAGTATTTATAATAGATATTCAAAGAAGAAAAACAAAATTATGAAACACAATGAAGACTAAGAACTGTAATTGAAATAAAGGTTCACTTGGATACATCTGGAAAAATCAGCCCACAATGCTCAAAATTGAGACGCAGGGTTTTAAAACTACTGGATTTTAAAGAAAAAGAAAAAAAAAATCATTGAAGACCTAGGCAAATAACCCATGTCAGTTATAAGGAAAAGGGAACTGGATTGTGTTCACACATTTTGATGGCAACACTTTGTGTCAGAAGTCAATGGACTAACATTCTAAAGACACTGAAAAAGGAAAATGTGAGCCAAGGATTTGATATCCAGCCAAACTGAACTCCAGGTATAAAGGCCACAGATAAACTACTGTGAACATGGAAGACCTCAGTGAATATTCTCCCCATGGCCTGTCCTGAGGAATTTACTAGTGAACGAGCTACAACAACCTAAATGAGTGAAGATACTGGAGGGACATCTACACGAGGACTAGCAGAGGGCATTCGATAGACGTACATATGTATATGTACGTACACATGATGTACATACGGATTATTTGTAGAAGTAAAAATGAGTGATGAACATGAGACAGGCAATATGATGTGTAACGGCTACATACTGACCACGTAGATGTAGTACAATTTTCAAAAAACGGAAGAAAATGAGAGAGAATACATAAAGTGTAAAAATTTTGCTGATTGCCTCTGGGTATTAATTGGGGGTTCAAATCTGATGCTGAAGGAGCAGGGGATGAAGAAGTACCTAGGTGATTTCAATGTTTCTGAAAGTAGAGAATCAGCTGACAATAGCCAAAAAATCAGACTCACGGGGTATTATATAAAGATATTTATATGAAGGTAACCGTTAGTACAAAATACAAATCTTTCTATACATCAAAAGACACACTGAGAGAGAGAGAGAAAGAGAGAGGGACTAAAACAAATAGTGAAAGGTGAGATACAGAGATACAGAGATAGAGATGTATTTAACATGTATATTATAGTATATAATTCACTATATGTTTTATATCACTATTTATTATATATATCACTGTTTATTATATTATATATGTATATCACTTTATATATAATAAAACTACATGAATAAAGCCAAACATATTGATCAATGATCATAGCAACACACATAATAGGCTCAACTCACAGGCAAAAGAAAACGATTTTCCGATTGGCTAAAAAGTAAACACCCAATACTATGCTGTAGACAAGAGATACAACTAAAACAACAAGCTTCAGAGAGTTAAACGTAAAAGAAGAGAGGAAGATAGGGGCCAGCTGCTGGCGTATGGTTAAGCTCGCGTGCTGGGATTCGGCGGCCTGGGGTTCACGGGTTCAGATCTTGGGCGCGGACATACACACCGCTTATCAAGCCATGCTGTGGCAGGTGTCCCATACAACGTAGAGGAAGATGGGCACGGATGTTAACCCGGGCCAATCTTCCTCAGCAAAAGAGTAGGATTGGCAACAGATGTTAGCTGAGGGCTACTATTCCCTACCAAAAAAAAAAAAAAAGATAGAGGAAGATACATCATAGAAAATGCAAATGAAAGAAAGCAGGGGCCACAATTTTGATATCAAACAAGTTAGAGTCATACACAAAGCATTACAGGAGACAGGGCGGGATAGTTTATTATGGTAAAGGCCACCATGAAAATATAACTGCACAGCTAAACTTCAGAAACAGAACCTACAGGTGATGCGAGAATAAAAAAGAAACAAACCAATAACGGAAGACTTGAACACACTTTGTATTTAAAGAGAGAACATGTGGAGAAAAATTAATAAGAGTATGAAATAACTAAACAAAATCAATAAGGTAGATCTTATAGACACGCATCAAACGCTCAACCCCTCTTCGAAAAAAAAACTCCTTGTTTTCAAGTGCACAATATTATTTTAATAGTGAAAGCCTGGAAACAACCCGAATGTCCATCAATAGGGGACTGGCTGAACAAGCTATATTACGTCCACAGAGTGGACTTCTTTGTGGCTGAAAATGGAATGAAGACTATCTGAACACCCTGCTGTGAAGTGAGCTCTGGGATCAACCGTTGAGTGAAAAAAAGCAAGTTGGAGCAAAGTGTGTTAGTATACAACCATTTATCTAAGAAAAAAAGAGCTACAAATATGCAAACACAAATACATTTATATTTAAAATAGCGGTTGGAAGGAAAACCTTAGATTATAAAGTCGACTATCTGTGGGGGAGGGAGGGCACACACGGAAGGAACAGGAGTAGAAGCAAGACTTCCTTAAAGACGCTTCACTTTGTAGAATTTATTCTGGACCATAAATACTTTGCATAATTACAAAACAAAATTTAAATGTAAGAAGAGATTCCTAGAAATAAAAAGAAAACACCGATGGAGTATTCCATTCCACGCATGATGATAACAAGAGATGGTTCAAGAGTCCACCTCAGGTGTTTACCATCCAGCTGGAGACCCACAGACAAATACATTTAGAGTCGAGTCGGATGTGTGAAGTCTGAGTGTTCCACAATGTGATATCAGGCATGAAGGAGGAGCAGACGAGGTTTAAATAAAGGTATGCCAAGGAAAACAGAAGAGACGAGGAGGCATCTGGGCTGGAACTTAAAGGAAAAATAAGAAATTGCTGAGCTGATGTGAGAAAAGGAACGATCTAAGGAGATATAAGAGCCCAATCAAAGGTGAGCAGTTAGTACTGCTCACACTTCACGGGATCTAACAACCTTAACTCATTTCTATGTGACTCTAAGAGAACAAGGAGTACCACATTGTTCTTTGAGAAGAAAGATCAAGACAATAATTACAAAGCATTCAGCAGATATCTGGCATGTGGCAAGCATTCACAAATAGCAGCTGTCTATATTATCTCATTTTTCACTGAAAGTACGTGGGACTTAAATCCTTAATGCTGGTTTTGGACCCTAATCTCTTGATGCTTTGAATATTTGCCAAAATCTTGGATGTTAATATATCTTATTTAAGTGCCTATAGGACAGAGTACGTACTCTGTTTATATCCTCTTTATCTAAGCAGAATGACTTGAATTCAGATTATTGAAACTGTACAAGAGAAAGATGGTTTAAATGAAATCTTCTATATAATGCAGAATGCGTTGCATATGTTGGCCTATCAAAAGATAGGTCAAACCCACTCACCTTTAGCATATTATATGTGAAGATTCCTGGGGGATAAAGTGGCCATGCTGTGCTGGTGGCCCACATGCTAAAAATAGAGGAAGATTGGCACGGATGGTGGCTCAGGGCAAATCTTCCTCAGCAAAAAACAAGCAAACAGAAACAAACTCTTGAGATAGAGTGGTTACAATGAGATTGGAACGTCTTTTGTAACCTCCTGACTCTCTGATCATCCAGGAAACAGATCCCAGTCTCCCCTCATTGTACAGACGTATAATGTCCACAAGTCCCCCCATATCGCAGATCCCCCCATTGTATGTATGTAACCCCCATGATGAGTCTTTCCTCCCATTTCCTTATCAGCACTCCACCTGACAGTAGCATGCATTTTTCCACTTTGGCTTAAAAATAGACTTGGCCTTGTGATATCCATCCTCAAAGTATTGTCACAGAGTCATAGAAAAGAAAAGGAAAAAAGTGACACATGTAAAAACTCAGGAGTAGAATATCATATGATAGCCCCAACTTGGAAGACACATTAGGCAGAGGAAGAAACAGGAAAGTGGTTTCACCTGGATTAACAAGATTCAATGAATCATAACACTGTAGAAGGAAATGATGCTTTTCTTAGATACTGGCATGTTTAACCTGATAAACACAATTAGTAACTTAATAATGTTAATTGAATTCCCAGAAGGAAAAACAACAAGGAAAGAGTGTTGCTCACAGTAACATCAGCTACTGAGCAGAGTATAAAAGGGTACAGGGGTAAGGAGACACTCAAACTCAAGAAACCACTTTTGTGAAACCCACTGCTACCCACTTGTGGCCCCCGCTCCTTCCGTTGACACCATGGTCAGCTCCTGTTGTGGCTCCGTCTGCTCTGAGCAGGGCTGTGGCCAGGAGACCTGCTGCCGCCCCAGCTGCTGCCAGCCTGTGTGCGGCCAGCCCACCTGCTCTCCCTCTGGCTGCAGTGTGTCCAGCTGCCGCAGGCCCCAGTGCTGCCTCTCCAGCTGCTGCCGCCCCAGCTGCTGCCAGCCCACCTGCTCTCGCCCCAGCTACAGTGTGTCCAGCTGCTGCAGGCCCCAGTGCTGCATCTCCAGCTGCTGCCGCCCAGCTGCTGCCAGCCCACCTGCTCTCGCCCCAGCTACAGTGTGTCCAGCTGCTGCAGGCCCCAGTGCCGCATCTCCAGCTGCGGCCGTCCCATCTGCTGCCAGCCCACCTGCTGCAGGACCACCTGCTCTCCCCAGCTGCAGTGTGTCCAGCTGCTGCAGGCCCCAGTGCTGCATCTCCAGCTGCTGCCGCCCCAGCTGCAGCCAATCTGTGTGTTGCCAGCCCACCTGCTGTCGCCCTAGTTGCTGCCTCTCCAGCTGCTGCCAGCCCTCTACCTGTGGCTCCAGCTGCTGCTCCATTTCTAGCTGCTGCCGGCCCTCTTGCTGTGGTTCTAGTTGCTGTGGCTCCAGCTGCTGCCGTCCCTCCTGCTGCCTGCGCCCAGTCTGTGGCAGGGTCTCCTGCCACACCACTTGCTATCGCCCCACCTGTGTCATCTCCACTTGCCCCCGCCCCGTGTGCTGCCCCTCCCCTTGCTGCTGAGCCCCCTGCCCCGTGATCACCATCTCTGTTTACCTCTGTCCCCACAGATGTAGACTCTCCTTTTGTGCTGGCCGTTAGGTCACACGGAGCGCGGTCGATGTCACTCAGCTGAATGTGGTCTCACGATTCCATTGACGAGCCAGGTCTTGCTGTCACAGAAGACGGACATGGCCCTGAGCACTTATACACAACAGATTTCACCCTTCATCCCGACCATTGGTGAAATCATTCCCCTAACTTCTTTTTTCTAGGAATTTTCTGTAACCTAACATATTTCTCTACCGAAATAAAGTTACACTTCCCTGCATTAAAAATTCAGTGTGATTGTCGCTCCCTTAAGATTTTGTCTTCAGTTCCTAGACGAGTGTGTCTGACCTACACCTGCAGGACACACAACAAGTTCTTGTCACTTCTCCATAAAAGGTTCCATTCTTCAGTGCCTGATTCTTTCCTAGATGCCTTCTTATTTCACGAGCAAATCACCTAAGAGTATGAATCCGTCCCAGGCAAAGAACACAAAAGTGAAAACTAGGAGTTTGGAGGACTCCACGTATATAAAAGCAGAAAGAACACAACATACGCTTCATGTGTCGCATCAGCTGTCTTAGCTACGCAAAGTGCTGTTCAGCACAGTCTGCAGGTTTCTATCAGACTTGCTCTCCACAACATGGGGTCATCCACGAGCAACCAAGTGTGCGCTGATTCTGCCCCCTATTTACAACAGGACCTCAGTTCCATCTCAGTTTTTCTTTCAATAGGAGGTTTCAAATCCACTTGCGCACTCAAAGGGCAGGCAGGTAACCTAGACGAGTGAAGCATCCTTGATAAGACAACATGTTGGGTGGAAACCGTGGCGATTGCAGGCTGCATGACCACGTCAGCGAGCAGTATTGAGCTCCTGTCGGTTGTGTCTATGCGGAAATGGGGGCCCAATGTGTTCACTGAAAAGTGAGTCTGCTTTCATTCATCCTCCCAAGTGCCCATCTCTTCATTCATTCAATTGAAAAGTATTTATTGAGCATTTATTCTGTAGGAGACACTGTTCAAGGCGCTGGGGTGACAGTGGAGACCAACACACCCAAAACTCTCTGCACTAGTGGAGCCGACATTCTAGAGGAGTTTCTCAACAAAACTCTCTGTTCGATATGTTTAGTTTTCAATATTTTTCTACACATTTGTGCACTCAGGGTTGTACACAATATTTTCCCCTGTGCTTTTATTTATATGAATAAGATTGAGCCCATGGAGCTTTTCTTTAGATGCAGGTATCTGCGGTTGAAATGGGGACACGTCCCCTAAAGGACAGTTTTACTAAGATGTACTCTACCCCTCAACCCCAGAGCCCCACTGAAGCCAAAGTTTAGAGAGGGAGCTAGGGGGCAGGCTTACTGATGAGAAAGAGAATGGAGATAGAGCATCAGTTACTCACTTGGAGTGAGAACTTACCAGAAAGTTGGGCTCCCACACTACAAAACAACCCCTGAAACTAAGAAGTGAATTTAACAAGGACATGAGATATAAGGTCCGTGTACATAATTAACTGTATTTTACATACTAGCAACAAAAAACGACATAATTGAATTTAAATGAGAGCAATTCCATTTACAAAAGCATCAAAAACATAGGATGCTGAGAGAAAAAAACTCACAAAAATGTGGAAGACCTCTGCCCCTAAAGCTGCAAACTTTTATGAAGAGAAATTAAAGAAGATCTAAATAAATGGAGATATATGCCACATTCCTGGATTGGTAGGCTCAATCTTATTAAGATGGCAATTCTCCTTCAAACAATCTAAAGACTCACTGCAATCTTGATCAAAATCCCCGGTCACTTTTCAGTAGATGCTTTGAGCTGATTTTAAAATTTATATGGAAATCCAAAGGACCCTGAATTTCCAAAGCAATCTTGTTAATGAAATGAAGAAAGAAGTAAAGGGTTTTGCAGGAAAATGTGACATACAAAATAGGCAGAGAGTATTTATAATAGATATTCAAAGAAGAAAAACAAAATTATGAAACACAATGAAGACTAAGAACTGTAATTGAAATAAAGGTTCACTTGGATACATCTGGAAAAATCAGCCCACAATGCTCAAAATTGAGACGCAGGGTTTTAAAACTACTGGATTTTAAAGAAAAAGAAAAAAAAAATCATTGAAGACCTAGGCAAATAACCCATGTCAGTTATAAGGAAAAGGGAACTGGATTGTGTTCACACATTTTGATGGCAACACTTTGTGTCAGAAGTCAATGGACTAACATTCTAAAGACACTGAAAAAGGAAAATGTGAGCCAAGGATTTGATATCCAGCCAAACTGAACTCCAGGTATAAAGGCCACAGATAAACTACTGTGAACATGGAAGACCTCAGTGAATATTCTCCCCATGGCCTGTCCTGAGGAATTTACTAGTGAACGAGCTACAACAACTAAAATGAGTGAAGATACTGGAGGGACCTCTACACGAGGACTAGCAGAGGGCATTCGATAGACGTACATATGTATATGTACGTACACATGATGTACATACGGATTATTTGTAGAAGTAAAAATGAGTGATGAACATGAGACAGGCAATATGATGTGTAACGGCTACATACTGACCACGTAGATGTAGTACAATTTTCAAAAAACGGAAGAAAATGAGAGAGAATACATAAAGTGTAAAAATTTTGCTGATTGCCTCTGGGTATTAATTGGGGGTTCAAATCTGATGCTGAAGGAGCAGGGGATGAAGAAGTACCTAGGTGATTTCAATGTTTCTGAAAGTAGAGAATCAGCTGACAATAGCCAAAAAATCAGACTCACGGGGTATTATATAAAGATATTTATATGAAGGTAACCGTTAGTACAAAATACAAATCTTTCTATACATCAAAAGACACACTGAGAGAGAGAGAGAAAGAGAGAGGGACTAAAACAAATAGTGAAAGGTGAGATACAGAGATACAGAGATAGAGATGTATTTAACATGTATATTATAGTATATAATTCACTATATGTTTTATATCACTATTTATTATATATATCACTGTTTATTATATTATATATGTATATCACTTTATATATAATAAAACTACATGAATAAAGCCAAACATATTGATCAATGATCATAGCAACACACATAATAGGCTCAACTCACAGGCAAAAAGAAAACGATTTTCCGATTGGCTAAAAAGTAAACACCCAATACTATGCTGTAGACAAGAGATACAACTAAAACAACAAGCTTCAGAGAGTTAAACGTAAAAGAAGAGAGGAAGATAGGGGCCAGCTGCTGGCGTATGGTTAAGCTCGCGTGCTGGGATTCGGCGGCCTGGGGTTCACGGGTTCAGATCTTGGGCGCGGACATACACACCGCTTATCAAGCCATGCTGTGGCAGGTGTCCCATACAACGTAGAGGAAGATGGGCACGGATGTTAACCCGGGGCCAATCTTCCTCAGCAAAAAGAGTAGGATTGGCAACAGATGTTAGCTGAGGGCTACTATTCCCTACCAAAAAAAAAAAAAAAAAGATAGAGGAAGATACATCATAGAAAATGCAAATGAAAGAAAGCAGGGGCCACAATTTTGATATCAAACAAGTTAGAGTCATACACAAAGCATTACAGGAGACAGGGCGGGATAGTTTATTATGGTAAAGGCCACCATGAAAATATAACTGCACAGCTAAACTTCAGAAACAGAACCTACAGGTGATGCGAGAATAAAAAAGAAACAAACCAATAACGGAAGACTTGAACACACTTTGTATTTAAAGAGAGAACATGTGGAGAAAAATTAATAAGAGTATGAAATAACTAAACAAAATCAATAAGGTAGATCTTATAGACACGCATCAAACGCTCAACACCTCTTGAAAAAACTCCTTGTTTTCAAGTGCACAATATTATTTTAATAGTGAAAGCCTGGAAACAACCCGAATGTCCATCAATAGGGACTGGCTGAACAAGCTATATTACGTCCACAGAGTGGACTTCTTTGTGGCTGAAAATGGAATGAAGACTATCTGAACACCCTGCTGTGAAGTGAGCTCTGGGATCAACCGTTGAGTGAAAAAAAGCAAGTTGGAGCAAAGTGTGTTAGTATACAACCATTTATCTAAGAAAAAGAGCTACAAATATGCAAACACAAATACATTTATATTTAAAATAGCGGTTGGAAGGAAAACCTTAGATTATAAAGTCGACTATCTGTGGGGGAGGGAGGGCACACACGGAAGGAACAGGAGTAGAAGCAAGACTTCCTTAAAGACGCTTCACTTTGTAGAATTTATTCTGGACCATAAATACTTTGCATAATTACAAAACAAAATTTAAATGTAAGAAGAGATTCCTAGAAATAAAAAGAAAACACCGATGGAGTATTCCATTCCACGCATGATGATAACAAGAGATGGTTCAAGAGTCCACCTCAGGTGTTTACCATCCAGCTGGAGACCCACAGACAAATACATTTAGAGTCGAGTCGGATGTGTGAAGTCTGAGTGTTCCACAATGTGATATCAGGAATGAAGGAGGAACAGACGAGGTTTAAAAGGATCTATGTGATGGGGCCAGCCCCGTGGTGCAGTGGTTAAGTTCCCATGCTCCACTTCAGCAGCCCGGGGTTCGGGGGTTTGGATGCCTGACACAGACATATGCTCTGCTTGTCAGGTCATGCTGTTGCAGTGTCCCATATAAAGTAGAGGAAATGGGCAGGATGTTAGCCCTGGGCCAATCGTCCTCAGCAAAAAGAGGAGGATTGGCAGCAGATGTTAGCTGAGGACTAATCATCCTCACCAAAAAATAATAATAATAATAAAATAAAACGTATGTCATGGAAAACAGAAGAGAGGAGGAGGCATCTGGGCTGGAACTTAAGGAAAAGCAAGAAATTGCTGAGTTGATGTGGGAGAAGGAAGGCTCTAAGGAGGTATAAGAGCACAATCAAAGGTGTGGAAGTAGTATTGCTTACACTGTAGACTATTACAAGATCTAACAACCTTAACTCACTTCTGTGTGACTCTTAGAGAATAATGAGTACCTCATCGCTCTTTGAGAGGAAAGATCAAGACAATAATTATAAAACATTCAGCAGAATATCTGGCACGTGGCAAGCACTCACAAACAGTAGCTGTCTATATTAACTCACTTTTCACTGAAAGTACATGGGACTTAAATACTTGGATTATATACCTAATGCTTGTTTTAGACCCTGCTCCTTTGATGCTTTGAATATTTTCCCAAATCACGCTTTTTAATATATGTAATTTAAGTGCCTATAGGACAAAGAGTATGGCTTATCTGGCTTATCAGGCCACTTATATAAGGTCACCTATCCAAGAGCAGGAGATGTAACTGACCTACCTAATACGTAGACACAAGCACAGGGAAAGAGGCAAAATGAGGAGGCAAAGGAATACGTTCCAAGTAAGGGAACAGGACAAAACCCAAGAAAAGGAACTAAGTGAAACAGAAATGAGCAACCTGCCTGACAGAGAGTTCAAATTAAGAGTGTTAAGGATGCTCACTGATCTGGGGAGAAGAATAGATGAGCTCAGTGAGAATGTCAACAAAGAAATGGAAGATATAAAAAAGAACCAATCAGAAATGAAGAATACAATACTGGAAATGAAAAATTCACTAGAGGGACTCAAAAGCAGAGTAGAGGATACAGAAGAACGGATCTGTGAGCTGGACAAAAGACTAGAAGAAGAAATTACTCAAGCTGAACAGCTAAAAGAAAAAAGAATTAAAAAATGAGGACAGTCTAAGGGACCTATGGGACAACATTAAGTGCACTAACATCCGTGTTATAGGTGTCCTAGAAGGAGAAGAGCGAGACAAAGGGGCAGAGAATCTATTTCAAGAAATAATAGATGAAAACTTCCCTAACCTAAGGAAGGAAACAGACACTCAGGTACAGGAATCACAGAGAGCCCCAAACAAGATAAACCCAAAGAGGCCCACACCAAGACACAGCATAATCAAAATGTCCAGATTAAAGATAAAGAGAGAATCCTAAAAGCTACAAGAGAAAGACAAGTTATATACAAAGGAAACCCCATAAGGCTATCAGCTGACTTCTCAGCAGAAACCTTACAGGCTAGAAGAGAGTGGCACGATATATTTAAAGTGCTAAAAGGAAAAAGCTTACAGCCAAGAATACTCTACCCAGCAAGGTTATCATTCAAAACGGATGGAGAGATCAAAAATTTCCCAGACAAGCAAAAATTAAAGGAGTTTGTCAACAAGAAACCAGTGCTACAAGAAATGTTAAAGGTACTGATTTACAGGGAAAAAAGAAGACCGCAAATAGGAAAAATTATCTATTTCCATGATAAGAGGGTAATGGATACAAATGCACAAAAAGAGGTTAGATATGATATCAAAAACATAAAATGAGGGAGGAGGGGAGTTAAAGAGTAGAGCTTTCAGACAAGGTCAAACTAAAGAGACCATCAATTCTGTATAGAAGGAGAAAGGAACAGAGGACTACTAAAACACTGAGAAAAAAAAAGTTAAAAAATGGCAGTAAGTATGTACTTATCAATAGCTACTTTAAATGTCAATGGACTAAATGCTCCAATTAAAAGGCATAGGGTGGCTGATTGGATAAAACAACAAGACCCATATATATACTGCATACAAGAGACACACTTCAGACCTAAAGACACTCACAAACTGAAAGTGAAGGGATGGAAAAAGATACTCCACACAAATGGCAATGAAAAGAAAGCTGGGGTAGCAGTACTCATATCAGACAAAATAGACTTTAAAACAAAAACTGTAAAAAGAGACAAAGAAGGCCATTACGTAATGATCAAGGGAACAATCCAACAAGAGGATATAACACTTGTAAATATCTACGCACCCAATGTAGGTGCACCTAAATATATAAAGCAATTATTAACAAACATAAAAACAGAAATAGACAGTAACACAATAATAGTAGGGGATTTTAACACTCCACTTACACCAATGGATAGATCATCCAAACAGAAGATCAATAAGGAAACATTGGCCTTAAATGACACACTTGAACAGATGGACCTAGTAGATATATACAGAGCATTCCATCCAAAAACTAAAGAATACACGTTCTTTTCAAATGCACGTGGAACATTCTCCAGGATTGATCACATATTAGGTCACAAAACAAGTATCCATAATTTTAAGAAGATTGAAATAATACCAAGCTTGTTTTCTGACCACAATGGTATGAAACTGGAAATCAACTATAGGAAGAAAATCAGAAAAGCCACAGATACGTGGAGATTAAACAAAATGCTACTGAACAACCATTGGGTCAACGAAGAAATCAAAGGAGAAATCAAAAAATACCTGGAGACAAATGAAAATGAAAATATGACATGCCAGAATTTATGGGATACAGCAAAAGCGGTTCTAAGAGGGAAGTTTATAGCAATACAGGCCTATCTCAACAAACAGAAAAATCTCAAGTAAACAATCTAACAATGCACCTAAAGGAACTGGAAAAAGAAGAACAAACAAAGCCCAAAATCAGTAGAAGAAGGGAAATAATAAAAATCAGAAAATAATAATAAAATAATAAAAAATAATAAAAATAAATGAAATAGAGACTAAAAATAATAGAAAATAAAAATAAATAAATAATAAAAAAATAAATAATAAAAAAATAAAAATAAAATAAAAAAATAATAAAAATAAATGAAATAGAGACTAAAAAATAATAGAAAAAATTAATAAAACCAAGAGCTGGTTCTTTGAAAAGATCAACAAAATTGACAAACCTTTAGCTAGACTCACCAAGAAAAAAAGAGAGAAGGCACAAATAAGTAAAATCAGAAATGAAAGAGGAGGGCCGGCCCCGTGGCTTAGCAGTTAAGTGCGCGTGCTCCGCTACTGGCAGCCCGGGTTCCAATCCCGGGCACACACCGATGCACCGCTTCTCCGGCCATGCTGAGGCCGTGTCCCACTACAGCAACTAGAAGGATGTGCAACTATGACATACAACTATCTACTGGGGCTTTGGGGAAAAAAAAAAAAAAAGAAGGAAGATTGGCAATAGATGTTAGTTCAGAGCCGGTCTTCCTCAGCAAAAAGAGGAGGATTAGCATGGATGTTAGCTCAGGGCTGATCTTCCTCACACACACACACACACACAAAAAGAAATGAAAGAGGAGAAATTACGACAGACACCTCAGAAATACAAAAGATTGTAAGAAAATACTATGAAAAATTATGTGCCAACAAATTTGACAATCTGGAAGAAATGGATAAATTCTTAGAATCATACAACCTTCCAAAACTGGATCAAGAAGAAGTAGAGAATTTGAATAGACCAATCACCAGTAAGGAGATCGAAACAGTAATCAAAAACCTCCCCAAAAATAAAAGTCCAGGACCAGACGGCTTCCTTGGTGAATTCTACCAAACATTCAAAGAAGACTTAATACCTATCCTTCTCAAACTCTTCCAAAAAATTGAGGAGTGGGGGAAGCTCCCTAACTCATTCTACGAAGCCGACATTACCCTGATACCAAAACCAGACAAGGACAACACAAAAAAAAGACAATTGCAGGTCAATATCACTGATGAACATCAATGCAAAAACCTCAACAAAATACTAGCAAATCGCATACAACAATACGTTAAAAAGATTATACACCATGATCAAGTGGGATTTATTCCAGGTATGCAGGGATGGTTCAACATTCGCAAATCAATCAACGTAATACACCACATTAATAAAATGAAGAATAAAAATCACATGATCATCTCAGTAGATGCAGAGAAAGCATTTGACAAGATACAGCATCCATTTATGATAAAAACTCTGAATAAAATGCGGATAGAAGGAAAGTACCTCAACATAATAAAGGCCATATATGACAAACCCACAGCTAATATCATCCTCAATGGTGAAAAACTGAAAGCTATCCCTCTAAGAACAGGAACCAGACAAGGATGCCCACTCTCACCACTCCTATTTAACATAGTACTGGAAGTCCTAACCAGAGCAATCAGGCAAGAAAAAGAAATAAAAGGGATCCAAATTGGAAAGGAAGAAGTGAAACTGTCACTATTTGCAGATGACATGATTTTGTATATAGAAAACCCTAAAGAATCCACCAAAAAACTTTTAGAAGTAATAAACGAATATGGTAAAGTTGCAGGATACAAAATCAGCATACAAAAATCAGTTGCATTTCGATAGACTAACAAGGAAGCAGCAAGAAGAGAAATTAAGAATACAATCCCATTTACAATTGCAACAAAAAGAATAAAATACCTAGGAATAAACTTAAACCAAAGAGGTGAAAGATCTGTACACCAAAAACTATAAAATATTGCTGAAAGAAATTGAAGAAGACACAAAGAAATGGAAAGATATTCTGTGCTCTTGGATTGGAAGAATTAACATAGTTAAGATGTCCATGCTTCCTAAAGCCATCTATAGATTCAATGCAATCCCTATCAAAGTTCCAACAACATTTTTCACAGAAGTAGAACAAAGAATCCTAAAATTTATATGAAACAACAAAAGACCCAGAATAGCTAAAGGAATCCAGAGAAAACAGAACAAAGCTGGAGGTATCACACTCCCTGATTTCAAAATATACTACAAAGCTATAGTAACCAAAACAGCATGGTACTGGCACAAAAACAGATACACAGATCAATGGAATAGAATCGAAAGCCCAGAAATAAACCCACACGTCTATGGACAGCTAATCTTTGACAAAGGAGCCAAGAACATACTGGAGAAAAGAAAGTCTCTTCAACAAATGGTGTTGGGAAAACTGGATAGCCATATGCAAAAAAATGAAAGCAGACCCTTACCTTACACCATACACAAAAATTAACTCCAAATGGATTAAAGACTTGAATGTAAGACCTGAAACTATGAAACTTCTAGAAGAAAACATAGGCAGTACGCTCTTTGACATCAGTCTTAGCAACATATTTTCAAGCATCGTGTCTGACCGGGCAAGAGAAACAATAGAAAAAATAAACGAATGGGACTACATCAAACTAAAAAGCTTCTGCACAGCAAAGGAAACCATCAACAAAACAAAAAGACAACCTAACAATTGGGAGAAGATATTTGCAAACCATACATCGGATAAGGGGTTAATCTCCAAAATATATAAAGAACTCATGCATCTCAACAACAAAAAACTAACAACCCAATTAAAAAATGGGCAAAAGACCTGAACAGACATTTCTCCAAAGAAGATATACAGATGGCCAACAGGCACATGAAAAGATGTTCAAAGTCATTAACTATGAGGAAAATGCAAATCAAAACTACAATGAGATATCACCTCACGCCCGTCAGAATGGCTATAATCAACAAGACAGGAAACAACATGTGTTGGAGAGGATGTGGAGAGAAGGGAACTCTCACACACTGCTGGTGGGAGTGCAAACTGGTGCAGCCACTATGGAAAACAGTATGGAGATTCCTCAAAAAATCAAGGATAGAACTACCATATGATCCAGCTATTCCACTGTTGGGTATTTATCCAAAGAACTTGAAACACCAATGCGTAAAGATACACGCACCCCTCTGTTCATGCAGTGTTATTCACAATAGCCAAGATTTGGAATCAACCTAAGTGCCCATCAGGGGACAAATGGATAAAGAAGATGTGGTATATATACACAATGGAATACTACTCAGCCATAAGAAATGATGAAATCCAGCCATTTGTGACAACATGGATGGACATTGAAGGTATTATGCAAAGTGAAATAAGTCAGAGGGAGAAGGTCAAATACCATATGATTTCCCTCATTAAGTAGTAGATAACAACGATAAACAAAGACATAGAGACAGAGATTGGATTGGTGGTTACCAGAGGGGAAGGGGGTGGGGAGGAGGGCGAAAGGCATAATTTGGCACAAGTGTGTGGTGAGGGGTTGTAATTAGTATTTGGGTGGTGAACATGATGTAATGTATGCAGAAATAGAAGTATAATGATGTACAGCTGAAACTTATACAATGTTATAAACCAATGTTACTGCAATAAACAAAAAATTAAAAAAAAAAAAAGAAATTGATGGACCCAGTCTTAGTTTAAACAAAAAAGAGACATGGCTCTATGATAGCCATCCTTCAAAGTATTGTCATAGAGTCATACACAGAAAAGGAAAAAAGTGATACATGTAAAAACTCGGGAGTAGAATATCATATATTCCCACTTGGAAGACACATTAGGAAGAGGAAGAAACAGGAAAGTGGTTTCACCTGGATTAACAAGATTCAATGAATCATAACACTGTAGAAGGAAATGATGCTTTTCTTAGATATTGGCATATTTAACCTGATAAACACAATTAGTAACTTACTTAGTAATATTAATTGACTTCCCAGAAGGAAAAACAACAAGGAAAGAGTGTTGCTCACAGTAACATCAGCTACTCAGCAGAGTATAAAAGGGGACAGGGGTAAGGAGACACTCAAACTCAAGAAACCACTCTTGTGAAACTCACTCCTACCCACTTGTGGACCCCGCTCCTTCCGTTGACACCATGGTCAGCTCCTGTTGTGGCTCCGTCTGCTCTGAGCAGGGCTGTGGCCAGGAGACCTGCTGCCGCCCCAGCTGCTGCCAGCCTGTGTGCGGCCAGCCCACCTGCTCTCCCTCTGGCTGCAGTGTGTCCAGCTGCTGCAGGCCCCAGTGCTGCATCTCCAGCTGCTGCCGCCCCAGCTGCTGCCAGCCCACGTGCTCTCGCCCCAGCTACAGTGTGTCCAGCTGCTGCAGGCCCCAGTGCCGCATCTCCAGCTGCTGCCGCCCCAGCTGCTGCCAGCCCACCTGCTGCAGGACCACCTGCTCTCCCCCCAGCTGCAGTGTGTCCAGCTGCTGCAGGCCCCAGTGCTGCATTTCCAGCTGCTGCCGCCCCAGCTGCTCCATTTCTAGCTGCTGCCGGCCCTCTTGCTGTGGTTCTAGCTGCTGCGGCTCCAGCTGCTGCCGCCCCTCCTGCTGCCTGCGCCCAGTCTGTGGCCGCGTCTCCTGCCACACCACTTGCTATCGCCCCACCTGTGTCATCTCCACTTGCCCCCGCCCCGTGTGCTGCCCCTCCCCTTGCTGCTGAGCCCCCTGCCCCGTGATCACCATCTCTGTTTACCTCTGTCCCCACAGATGTAGACTCTCCTTTTGTGCTGGCCGTTAGGTCACACGGAGCGCGGTCGATGTCACTCAGCTGAATGTGGTCTCACGATTCCATTGAGGAGCCAGGTCTTGCTGTCGCAGAAGACGGACATTGCCCGGAGCACTCATACACAACAGATTTTACCCTTCGTCCCGACCATTGGTGAAATCATTCCCCTAACTTCTTTTTTCTAGGAATTTTCTGTAACCTAACATATTTCTCTACCGAAATAAAGTTAAACTTCCCTGCATTAAAAATTCAGTGTGATTGTCGCTCCCTTAAGATTTTGTCTTCAGTACCTAGACGAGTGTGTCTGACCTACACACACCTGCAGGACACACAACAAGGTCTTGTCACTTCTCCATAAAAGGTTCCATTCTTCAGTGCCTGATTCTTTCCTAGATGCCTTCTTATTTCACGAGCAAATCACCTAAGAGTATGAATCCGTCCCAGGCAAAGAACACAAAAGTGAAAACCAGGAGTTTGGAGGACTCCACGTATATATAAGCAGAAAGAACACAACACTCGCTTCATGTGTCGCATCAGCTGTCTTAGCTCCGCAAAGTGCTGTTCAGCACAGTCGGCAGGTTTCTATCAGACTTGCTCTCCACGACATGGGGTCATCCACGAGCAACCAAGTGTGAGCTGATTCTGTCCCCTATTTACAACAGGACCTCAGTTCCGTCTCAGTTTTTCTTTCAATAGGAGGTTTCAAATCCGCACGCACTCAAAGGGCAGGAGGGTAACCTAGACGAGTGAAGCATCCTTGATAAGACAACGTGTTGGGTGGAAACCGTGGCGAATTGCACGCTGCATGACCACATCAGCGAGCAGTATTGAGCTCCTGTCGGTTGTGTCTATGCGGAAATGGGGGCCCAATGTGTTCACTGAAAAGTGAGTCTGCTTTCATTCATCCTCCCAAGTGTCCATCTCTTCATTCATTCAATTGAAAAGTATTTATTGAGCATTTATTATGTGGGAGACACTGTTCAAGGTGCGGGCGTAACAGTGGAGACCAACACACCCAAAACTCTGCACTAGTGGAGCCAACATTCTAGAGGAGTTTCTCAACAAAACTCCCTCTTTGATGTGTTTAGTTTTCAATATTTTTCTCTACATTTGTGCACTCAGGGTTGTACACAATATTTTCCCCTGTGCTTTTATTTATATGAATAAGATTGAGCTCTGGAGCTTTTCTTTAGATGCAGGTATCTGTGGTTCAAATGGGGACACGTCCCCTAAAGGACGGTTTTACTAACATGTACTCTACCCCTCAAACCCAGAGCCCCACTAAAGCCAAAGTTTAGAGAGGGAGCTAGGGGGCAGGCTTACTGATGAGAAAGAGAATGGAGATAGAGCATCAGTTACTCACTTGGGGTGAGAACTAACCAGAAAGTTGGGCTCCCTCACTACAAAACAACTCCTGAATTAACAAGGACATGAGATATAAGGTCCGTGTACATAAGTATCTGTATTTTATGCACTACTGACAAACAACGACATGATTAAATTTAAATGAGAGCAAGTCCATTTACAAAAGCATCAAAAATATAAGATGCTGATCGAAAAAAACACAAAAACGTGGAAGACCTCTGCCCCTAAAGCTGCAACATTTTATGAAGAGAAGTTAAAGAAAATCTAAATTAATGGAGATATATGCCACATTCCTGGATTGGTAGGGTCAATATTGTTAAGACAGCAATTCTCTTTCAATCAATCTAAAGACTCAGTGCAATCTTGATCAAAGTCCTAGGACACTATTTAGTAGATGCTTAGAGCTTATTTTAAAATTTATATAGACCTGGAAAGGACCTAGGATTTCCAGAGCAATCATTTTTTTTTAAATCTTTTTATTGTGGTAACACTGGTTTACAACATTGTATAAATTTCAGGTGTACATCATTATACTTCTATTTCTGCATAGATTACATCATGTTTTCATGGTCACCACCCAAATACTAACTATTTGGTTAATCCATGACCACACACATGTGCTTAATCATCCCTTTCGCCCTCCTCCCTCCCCACGTCCCCTCTGGTTACCACCCATCCAATCTCTGTCTCCCTGTGTTCGTTCGTTGTTGTTTTTATCTACTACTTATGAGTGAGATCATATGGTATTTGACCTTCTCCCTCTGACTTATCTCACTCTGCATAATACCCTCACTGTCCATCCATGTTGACACAAATGGCTGGATCATAGTTTCTTATGGCTGAGCAGCATTCCGTTGTGTATATATGCCACATCTTCTTCATCCATTCATCCCTTGATGGGCACTTAAGTTGATTCTAAGTCTTGGCTATTGTGAATAACGCTGCAGTGAACACAGGGGTGTGTGTATCTTTACGCATTGGTGTTTAGTGTTCTTTGGATAAATACCCAGCAGTGGAATAGCTGGATCGTATGGTAGTTCTATCCTTAATTTTTTGAGGAATCTCCATACTGTTTTCCATAGTGGCTGCATCAGTTTGCACTCCCACCAGCACTGTATGAGAGTTCCCTTCTCTCCACATCCTCTCCAACACTTGTTGTTTCCTGTCTTGTTAATTATAGCCATTCTGATGGGCTTGAGGTGATATCTCATTGTATTTTGACATGCATTTCCTTGATAGTTAATGATGTTGAACATCTTTTCATGTGCCTGTTGGCCATCTGTGTATCTTCTTTGGAGAAATGTCTGTTCAGGACTTTTGCCCATTTTTTAATTGAGTTGTTGCTTTTCTTGTTGTTGAGATGTATGAGTTCTTTATACATTTTGGAGATTAACCCCTTATCAGATATATGGTTTGCAAATATCTTCTCCCAATTGTTAGGTTGTCTTTTCGTTTTGTTGATGGTTTCCTTTGCTGTGCAGAAGCTTTTAAGTTTGATGTAGTCCCATTTGTTTATTTTATCTTTTGTTTCTCTTGCCTGGTCAGACATGGTACTTGAAAAAATGTTGCTAAGACTGACATCGAAGAGCATACTGCCTATGTTTTCTTCTAGAAATTTCGTGGTTTCAGGTCTTATATTCAAGTCTTGAATCCATTTTGAGTTAATTTTTGTGTATGGTGTAAGATAATGGTCTACTTTCATTCTTTTGCATGTGGCTGTCCAGTTTTCCAAACACCTTTTGTTGAAGAGACTTTCCTTTCTCCATTGTATGTTCTTGCCTCCTTTGTCGAAAATTAGCTGTCCATAGACGTGTGGGTTTATTTCTGGGTTTTGATTCTATACCATTGATCTGTGTGTCTGTTTTTGTGCCAGTACCATGCTGTTTTGGTTACAATAGCTTGTAGCATAGTTTGAAATCAGGGAGTATGATTGCTCCAGCTTTGTTCTTTTTTCTCAGGATTTCTTTGGCTACTCAGGGTCTTTTGTTGTTCCATATAAATTTTAGGATTCTTTGTTCTACTTCTGTGAAAAATGTTGTTGGAAGTTTGATAGGGATTGCATTGAATCTATAGATGGCTTTAGGAAGCATGGACATCTTAACTATGTTAATCCTTCCAATTCAAGAGCACAGAATATCTTTCCATTTCTTTGTGTCTTCTTTAATTTCTTTCAGCAATGTTTTATAGTTTTTGGTGTACAGATCTTTCACCTCTTTGGTTAAGTTTATTCCTAGGTATTTTGTTCTTTTTGTTGCAATTGTAAATGGGATTGTATTCTTAATTCTCTTTCTGCTACTTCGTTGTTAGTGTATCGAAATGCAACTGATTTTTGTATGTTGATTTTGTATCCTGTGACTTTACTGTATTCAATTATTACTTCTAAAAGTTTTTTGGTGGATTCTTTAGGGTTTTCTATATATAAAGTCATGTCATCTGCAAAAGTGACAGTTTCGCTTCCTCCTTTCCAATGTGGATCCCTTTTATTTCTTTTTCTTGCCTGATTGCTCTGGCTAGGACTTCCAATACTATGTTAAATAGGAGTGGTGAGAGTGGGCATCCTTGTCTGGTTCCTGTTCTTAGAGAGATAGCTTTCAGTTTTTCAAAGCAATCTTGAAAAATGAAATGAAGAAAGACGTAAAGGGTTTTGCAGGAAAAAGTGACATAGAAAATAGGCAGAGAATATTTATAATAGATATTCAAAGAAGAAAAACAAAGCTATGAAACAGAATGAAGACTAAGAACTGTAATTCAAATAAATGTTCACGTGGATACACCTGGAAAAAGCAGCCCATAATGCTCAAAATTGGGACACAGTTTTTTAAAACTACTGGATTTTAAAGAAAAAGGAAAAAAGTCATTGAAGTTGTAGGCAAAAAATCCACGTCAGTTGTAAGGAAAACAGAAGTGGATTGTGTTCACACATTTTGATGGCAACACTTTATGTCAGAAGTCTTCCATTTTAAAGACACTGAAGAAAGAAAATGTCAGCCAAGGATTTGATATCCAGCCAAACTGAACTCCAGGTATAAAGGCCACAGATAAACTACTGTGAACATGACAGACCTCAGTGAATATTCGCCCATGGCCGGTCCTGAGGAATTTACTAGTGAACGAGCACAAGAACCTAAATGACTGAAGATACTGGAGGGACATCCACACGAGGACTAGCAGAGGGCATTCTATAGACATACATAGATATATATGTGTGTATACGTAATGTACATACATATTATTTGTAGATCTAAAATGAGTGATGAACATGAGACAGGCAATATGATGTGTAACGGCTATGTACTGACCACGTAGATGTAGTACAATCATCAAAAATTGGAGGACAAGGAGAGAGAATAAATAAAGTGGAATAATTTTACTGATTGCCTCTGAGTATTAATTGGGGGTTCAAATCTGATGCTGAAGGAGCAGGGGATGAAGAAGTAACTAGGTAATTTCAATGTTTCTGAAAGTAGAGAATCAGCTGACAATAGCCAAAAAATCAGACTCATAGGGTATTATATAAAGAAATTTGTATGAAGGTAACTGGTAGTACAAAATACAAACCTTTCTATACATCAAAAGACACACTGAGAGAGAGAGAGAAAGAGAGAGAGAATAAAATAAATAGGGAAATATTAGAAACAGAGCTAGAGATGGAATTATTTAACATGTATATTATAATATACATAATTCGCTATATGTTGTATATCATTATTCATTATATATATCACTGTTTATTATATTATATATGTGTATCACTATATATATAATAAAACTTAAAGCCAAAAATATTGATCAATGATCGTAGCAATACACATAATAGGCTCAACTCACAGGGAAAAAGAAAAAGATTTTTCAGATAGGCTAAAACGTAAACACCCAACACTATGCTCTAGACAACAGAAACAGCCAAAACAACAAGCTTCAGAAGGTTAAAAGTAAAACAAGAGAGGAAGACAGGGGCCATCCCGGTGGCGTATGGTTAAGCTCTCGTGCTCTAATTCCGCAGCCCGGGCTTCACGAGGTCAGATCCTGGGTGCAGACCTATGCACCGCTTATCAAGCCATTCTGTGGCAAGTTTCCCATACATAAAGTAGAGGAAGATGGGCATGGATGTTAGCCCAGGGTCAGTCTTCCTCAGCAAAAAAAAAAATAATAGAGGAAGATACATCATAGAAAATGCAAATGAAAGAAAGCAGGGGCCACAATTTTGATATCAAACAAGTCAGAGTCACACACCAAGCATTACGGGAGACAGGGTGCGATAGTTTATTATGGTAAAGGCCACCATGAAAATATAACTGCACAGCTAAACTTCAGAAACAGAAACTACAGGTGATGTGAGAATAAAAAAGAAAGAAACAAATAACTGAAGACTTGAACACACTTTGTATTTAAAGAGAGAACATGTGGAGAAAAATTAATAAGAATATGAAATACCTAAACAAAATCAATAAAGTAGATCTTATAGATGTGCAATGAACTCTCAACCACCACCCCCCTCAAAAAAAAAAAAAAACACTTGCTTGTTTTCAGGGCACAATACTATTTTAATAGTGAAAGCCTGGAAACAACCCGAATGTCCATCAATAGGGGACTGGCTGAACAAGCTATATTACGTCCACAGAGTGGACTTCTTTGTGGCTGAAAATGCAATGAAGACTATCTGAACACCCTGCTGTGAAGTGAGCTCTGGGATCAACTGTTGAGTGAAAAAAAGCAAGTTGGAGCAAAGTGTGTTAGTATACAACCATTTATCTTAGCAGCAAAAGAGCTACAAATATGCAAACACAAATACATTTATATTTAAAATAGCAGTTGGCAGGAAAACCTTAGATTATAAATTCGACTATCTGTGGGGGAGGGAGGGCACACACAGAAGGAACAGGAGTAGAAGCAAGACTTCCTTAAAGACGCTTCACTTTGTAGAATTTATTTTGAAATCATAATTACTTTGCATAATTCAAAAATTTAAATTTAAGAAGAGATTCCTAGAAATAAAAAGAAAACACTGATGGAGTATTCCATTCCATGCTTGATGATAACAAGATATGGTTCAAGAGTCCACCTCAAGTGTTTACCATCCAGCTGGAGACAGACAGCAAATTCATTTAGGGTAGAGTCAGATGTGTGAAGTCTGAGTGTTCCACAATGTGACATCAGGCATGAAGGAGGAGCAGATGAGGTTTAAATAAAGGTATGTCAAGGAAAACAGAAGGGACGTGGAGGCAGCTGGGCTGGAACTTAAAGGAAAAATAAGAAATTTCTGAGCTGATGTGAGAGAAGGAACGCTCTAAGGAGATATAAGAGCACAATAAAAGGTGAGCAGTTAGTACTGCTCACACTTCACAGACTATTACAGGATCTAACAATCTTAACTCACTTCTATGTGACTCTAAGAGAACATTGAGTACCTCGTTGTTCTTTGAGAAGAAAGATCAAAACAATAATTACAAAGCATTCAGCAGAATATCTGGCACGTGGCAAGCACTCACAAATAGCAGCTGTCTATATTATCTCATTTTTCACTGAAAGTACATGGGACTTAAATACTTAATGCTTGTTTTGGACCCTAATCTCTTGATGCTTTGAATATTTGCCAAAATCTTGGCTGTTAATGTATCTTATTTAAGTGCCTATAGGACAGAGTACGGCTTATCTGTTTATATCCTCTTTATCTAAGCAGAATGACTTGAATTCAGATTATTGAAAGTGTACAAGAGAAAGATGGTTTAAATGAAATCTTCTATATGACGCAGAATGCGTTGCATATGTTGGCCTATCAAAAGATAGGTCAAACCCACTCACCTTTAGCATATTATATGTGAAGATTCCTGGGGGATAAAGTGGCCATGCTGTGCTGGTGGCCCACATGCTAAAAAATAGAGGAAGATTGGCACGGATGGTGGCTCAGGGCAAATCTTCCTCAGCAAAAAACAAGCAAACAGAAACAAACTCTTGAGATAGAGTGGTTACAATGAGATTGGAACGTCTTTTGTAACCTCCTGACTCTCTGATCATCCAGGAAACAGATCCCAGTCTCCCCTCATTGTACAGAAGTATAATGTCCACAAGTCCCCCCATATCGCAGATCCCCCCATTGTATGTATGTAACCCCAATGATGAGTCTTTCCTCCCATTTCCTTATCAGCACTCCACCTGACAGTAGCATGCATTTTTCCACTTTGGCTTAAAAATAGACTTGGCCTTGTGATATTCATCCTCAAAATATTGTCACAGAGTCATATAAAAGAAAAGGAAAAAAGTGACACATGTAAAAACTCAGTAATAGAATATCATATGATAGCCCCAACTTGGAAGACACATTAGGCAGAGGAAGAAACAGGAAAGTGGTTTCACCTGGATTAACAAGATTCAATGAATCATAACACTGTTGAAGGAAATGATGCTTTTCTTAGATACTGGCATGTTTAACCTGATAAACACAATTAGTAACTTAATAATATTAATTGAATTCCCAGAAGGAAAAACAACAAGGAAAGAGTGTTGCTCACAGTAACATCAGCTACTCGGCAGAGTATAAAAGGGGACAGGGGTAAGGAGACACTCAAACTCAAGAAACCACTTTTGTGAAACCCACTGCTACCCACTTGTGGACCCCGCTCCTTCCGTTGACACCATGGTCAGCTCCTGTTGTGGCTCCGTCTGCTCTGAGCAGGGCTGTGGCCAGGAGACCTGCTGCCGCCCCAGCTGCTGCCAGCCTGTGTGCGGCCAGCCCACCTGCTCTCCCTCTGGCTGCAGTGTGTCCAGCTGCTGCAGGCCCCAGTGCTGCCTCTCCAGCTGCTGCCACCCCAGCTGCTGCCAGCCCACCTGCTCTCGCCCCAGCTGCACTGTGTCCAGCTGCTGCAGGCCCCAGTGCCGCATCTCCAGCTGCTGCCAGACCACCTGCTCTCGCCCTAGCTACAGTGTGTCCAGCTTCTGCAAGCCCCAGTGCTGCATCTCCAGCTGCTGCCAGCCCACCTGCTCTCCCCCCAGCTGCAGTGTGTCCAGCTGCTGCAGGCCCCAGTGCAGCATCTCCAGCTCCTGTCCCCCTCCCTGCAGCATCTCCAGCTGCTGCCAGCCCTCTAGCTGTGGCTCCAGCTGCTGCCGCCCCTCCTGCTGCCTGCACCCAGTCTGTGGCCGGGTCTCCTGCCACACCACTTGCTATCGCCCCACCTGTGTCATCTCCACCTGCCCCCGTCCCATGTGCTGCCCCTCCCCTTGCTGCTGAGCCCCCTGCCCTGTGACCACCATCTCTGTTTACCTCTGTCCTCACATTGTAGACCCTCCTTTTGTGCTGACCATTAGGACACATGGAGTGGGGTTGATGTTGCTCGACTGAGTTGGGTCTCATGAATTTAATGAGCCTACCGCAGGCCCACTAACACTGTGAGCACATTGTGGCCCGCGTCCAAATTCTGCTTCTTCTGGGCCTCTCCCTCTCGCCCAAGTGTGAATTTGCTTGTAACATACCAACTGTTGTATTGACAAATTCTCCCCCAATTCTCCTTCTTAACTTTTGGGCACCAGGCCATCAAGCTCAAGGAGCTGAAGTCTGACTTCAGTATTTCTATGCTACAGATTTTTATAGTCTCTCTCTTGATTGTGCAATGAAAATTGTCTTTTGTAATTCTTATTCCCCCATTTTTTCTCTATTATAACCCTATGCCGAAATAAACCACTACTTTTCTGTATGAAGATTCAGTGTGATGATACTCTTCTTTAATATTTCCTCTGCAGTCTGGACAACTGTATTTTACCTATACTTGTAGCACAGACAACATGGCTTTGTCAATTTTACAATAGATGCTGAGGCACCTTAGTCACAACTTAGACTTCACTGGCAGTCTCTTTAGTTCTTAGAGAAACTTGATATTCTCAGGAATTCATACATAAAAATTAGAGAAAAACTTTTTGGAAAACCTATAAACAGTTAATGCTCTATGGGACAACATCTTTTCCATATTGCATATTTGTGGACGCAGTTAGTAATTATAAGGGTAATGGAATTGGATGTCTGTAGCAGGGAGCAATTGATGATTTGGGAAAACATAATGAAAGGCGGAGGGTGATAAATCAGAAATTAAAGGATAGATGCATAAGCCAGAGGTTTCATTGGCAGCATAGACAGGGACTCTCATCTCCTGCAGCTCGAGAGCAGATAAAGCTGAGGACCAAGCCTAGGACTTAATCATAAGAGTAGCAGAGCTCCTGAGGTGGTCATTCTGTCAGCCTAGGCAGCTCTGCCCTGTCAAGGCCGGGGCCCTAACTGAGAAAGAATGGGACCCTGAGATATGGGACAGGGGGCATCTGGATTGATGCACTTGAAGATCTTGAGCCCCCAAATTTTCCTGAACTCTCTGGGCTTGCAGAGGTGATCCAATTTCCCTGTTAACATTTAGTGCCACCTCCATTCCTGAAGACGACGCAGAAGCTTCAGTCTTAAAAGACAGCACAAGCTACCCTCACTATCTTCTCCCACCTCTCTTTGTCACCAATAACTAGAGTTAAGTTACAACACAAAGCACCCAGAGAATTGCTGAACCTGCTAATGGGAGACTGCACCCCAAAAGGTCTGCAGGACTCAGAGACTGCTTCATAGATAGTGGTGTGCTTTTCCGTTAGGAGGCACACATTGTCCGATTGTCTCTTTTTGTGATGTTCGCAGCTGTTGATGACCATTGCCTAGAACCATTATTTCATTAGGTATAGCAAAATTGTGATATGGCAATTCTGTAATTCCTCCACCTTTTATTAGCTGGAATAATTCCATGAAGAGAAACGTCCCCTCATCAACATTTGGTTATCCTGAGGAATAGTATGTACAGGAAAGGCGAAATAAATGCTTGATTCTTTCCCTTTGTTTACCAGTTTGCATCCTCCAAAGGTGACCAAAGAGGTGTTATTTTTTAAATTTGTGCCAATACGAACTCATGGATTTCAATGTACTTGATGGTATACCAATCCATTCCAGTTCATATCTTTACTGATGCTCAGATAAGCAACTTCAAGTTGGCCTTCGAGTCCTTTTGACATGAATCTAGCAGTCTTGCAAGATTTCCTTGTTTTTTTGATATAACAAGATATTCCAGACTCATTTGTACATTTCCTTCCCCAAACTTCTAAACAACCATTTCTCCAAGGAGCTCCAGTTCCTTTAAGGAGAAAACTGTAATTGAGACCATAAATTGAAATATGAGAATGTTTATTATTACTAAGTCCTTTTCTTTCAGGTTTTTCAATGTTCACAACTAGAAAATATATATTTAAATGATAAACCATGTCATGAGTTTCTACTGAGAATGACAAGATTTTTACTTAACCTCATATATCTTACTTATAAATCTCATTTCTCCCATGCCAAAAATACTAATTCTCAGTAACACCAATGTAATTACTCATTTTCTTTATTCTATGTTTGCCCAACAGTCTCAGAATAACATTACCAATACAGTCATGTACCACATAATGATGTTTTGGTCAATGATCGACCACATATACAAGGGTGGTCCCATAAAATGAGTACCATACAGCCTAGAGGTATAGTAGCCTATACCATCTAGGTTTGTGTAAGTACATTCTATAATGTTTGCAAGACAAAATTGCCTAACAACCATTTCTCAGAAGTGTCCCCATGGTTAAGCAATGCATGAATGTACTAATAACAGCAATATGGTTACTGAAAACAAGCTTAAGTTCATTTTTCAGTTGTTTTATTTATTTATTTATTTATTTTTTTCATCCTGGAGTAGTTGCTTTTCTGAAGTTATGCCTCGATATACAGTTAGACTCCTTTGTTATTGTTGTTTTAGTGATTTTGAGAGATTTTCAAATTTTTAATTGCTTTTTATAATTATTTAAAATATTTACATGGGTCTAAAGTCAAAGCTACAGAACAAGGGATATTCAAAGAAACTTAGCTTCTATCCCTGTCTTCTCCTCCTCATCCACTCCACCTTCTCTTGGTCAATTTGAAAAAAAAATTACGGTTGATACTTCCATTATTTTTTTCTTTTCTTCCCAGCTTTATTAAGGTATACCTGATATACAAAAACTGCATATACTTAGTGTACAATTTGATGTTTTGATATATACTCATGAAACCAACACCGCCATTAAGATAATGAACATCCCTCGCCCCCTTCGTAATTCCTTCCCATCCCCTCCCCCAGGCAACTACTGATTTGCTGTCACTATAAATTTGTTTACACATTTTAGAATTTTATATAAATGGAGTCCTATATTGTGTACTCTGTCTGGCTTTTCATTCAGCATAATTACACTGAGATTCACATTGTCGTGTATCACCAGTTCATTTCTCTTTATGACTGAAAAGTAGTCATCGTATGGACATACCACATTTGTTTATCCATTCATCTGCTGGTGGACACTTGTTTCCAGATTTTTTTCTTTTACAAATAAAGTCACCAAGAACATTTGCAAACAAGTCTTTGTGGATTTACGCATTTATTTCTCTCGGGTAAATACTTTAGAGTGGAATGGGTAGGTCACATGGTAGGTGTATCTTTATCTCAAGAAACTGTCAAACTGTTTTACAAAGTGGTTGTGCCATTTTATGTTCCTTCTTTGTATGAGAGTTCCAATGGCTTCACATTACCACCAGCTCTTGGTAAGGTCAGTCTTGTTAATGTTAACCATTCCAGAGAGTGTACAATGTTATCTCATTGTGGTTTTAGCTTGAATTTCCTTAATGGTTAATGATGTTAAACGTCTTTTCATGGGTTTATTTGCCATTTGTATATTTTCTTTGGTGAATGTCTGTTCGAATCTTTTGCCCATTTTTTGTTGTGTTGTTTATCTCATTATTGAGTGGTACGAGTTCTTTACATGTTCTATATACAAATCATGTTGGATATACATTTTGTAAGTATTTTCTCCAAGTGTGTGGCTTACCTTTCTACTTCCTAAATAGTATCTTTTGAAGAGTAAAAATTTTTTATTTTGTTGGAGTCCAATTAATTGCTTGTTCTGGGATCCAATTAAGTTGACTTAACAGTTTGATCCTTTCAAGACTTGCTTATAAGCTGTGTGAGGTGGGGCCGGAGCAGCTTTCAGTCTAGGGAAAAATCTGCCCCACTCCTGAGACAATATTCTTCAGAGGCCTCTAACCAATGAACCGAGAATTATGAGGTTTTTCACTCCGGCGTATGGGAGTATGTACTATTTCTGGCCCTGTGTCAGCTCCAAGGATTGTTCCCTCTGCCTTTTATGGGGTTGGGTTCTCTGTCCTTAGGTAATTTCTTCACACACACGCCCTCATCAGTACTCAGCTGAAGACTCAGGTGGACCTTCTGCAGATCTCTGTGGTTCTCTGTAACTCTCTCCTCTCTGCTACTCTGCCCTGTGAATTCCAGCTATCTTGGCCTCCTTCATCTCACCTCCATCTCCTCAAGTCAGGATGACTACCTGGCTCTATCTGGTTCTCTCTCCCGGAGCTGCACCCCAGAAACTCTCTTCAACAAATAAACTGAGGCAACCCGAAGGATCACCTCATTTGTTTCCTTTCTCTAATGCGCCCGTTTTCTTCCCTGCCTAATGGCCAACGTCTAAAACCATTGTTTAACTTATTTTTGCCTGCCTTTTCAGTTGTTTCAGGCAGGAGGGTAAATCCAACCGCTGTTAGTCCATCTCGGCTGGAAGTGTAAGCCCCTCTTTCTTGTTTTCTCATCTCCTCTCTCTTTATTCTTTCATTATTAAAAAAATAATGTAATGTAAGCAAATATATTTTCTATATTTGTTCCCTTGTTTTTAGACACATTGTAGAACACCACAGACACTTTTCTTCATCTGCTTTATTGTCTCTGAACAACATATCCTGGGGATTACTTCACGGCAACATATAGAGAGACTCCTCATCCCTTTTTACCACTAAATCATACTCCACCCTGGGGAATGCAGCAGTTTATTCCCCAGGACCCTGTTGAAGGACCCCTGGGTGGTATCTGGTTTTCATCGTTGTTGTTTTGTTTTTACAAATAGCACCGCTGTGAATAATCTTGTGTAACATCTCTTCCTATTTTTGCCTGAGTACCTTTTGGATAATTTACAGAATTGGGATAGCTGAGTCAAAGAATAATGCTGCTTGTTGTCAAATCTTCAAGAGAAAACTATGAGCATGCCTATTTCCACATAGTGTCGCTATTAGACAATACTGTCAAAGTCTAAATTTTTGACAGTCTCACAGGTGAGAAGTGGTATTCCATATTATTTCATTTCTATTCTTATGCATGAGATTGGATATCTTTATATGGTGAAGAATGATTTCATTTTATTTTTCCATCAGACTTTTGGCCTTTTTGCTAATCTAATTTTAAAAGTGCTTTATATATTAAGGCCCTTAACCCTTTATCTTTGGTATATATTGCAAATATTTGTATTCATTTGTCATTTGTCTTTTTACTTTATTTATGGTATTTTTTCTATGTAATTTTTATTACAAATGATTGTCTTTTTGCTATCAGAATTTAAGTGCAAAATGTGTGTATATACAACTGAAAAAATATTAAATTATGAGCCTTCTTCAATGATGAGGTCTCCTGATACCGCTATTGCCCATTCTGTAAGTGGTTCCGGTTGACTTTCCTTGAAATATTGCATCAATATCTTCCTTACCACATCATTGTCACCCACCTAAACAGGCATTCATCTCTCACTGCCAGACTGCAACCACCACCTAAACTTTCTTCTTGCTTCCTGTCACTCCACCCACCCCCAGCCAAATAATATTTTAAAAGCCTAGATATGTGCTCACACTTTTCTCCCAACTGTGTGATGATATGATATCCCCTTTCTTTGTATAAATTCAAGAATATCCTTACATTCTTCTCATTCTATCAATGGAGTACTATATTTCTCTACTCTCCTACACACACCATCCAGACAAGTCATTTGTTCCATCAAAAGCCAAAAATATACTTTCATTCTATCATGTCTCCATTGCCTGAATGTTCTTTTTATTTTTTTAAATTTTTTGTTTATTGCAGTAACATTGGTTTATAACATTGTAAAAATTTCAGGTGTACATCATTATACTTCTATTTCTGCATAGACTACATCATGTTCACCACCAAAATACTAATTACAACCCATCACCACACACATGTACCGAATTATCCCTTTCACCCTCCTCCCTCCCCCCTTCCCCTCTGGTAACCACCAATCCAATCTCTGTCCCTATGTGAATGTTCTTTCTTCTCTTCTCCATCCATCTAGATTATCTATAGTATGTTATAGGGTGAATAAATGCCCCATGTTTTCAATAAATCCCACATTCACTCAGTGCAATTGCTAGGCACCATATTTATAAATGTGAATAAGACAGTCTCTGACCTCAGGGGGTATACAGAAAGATGGGAAATAGAGATATAAACCAATTATGATAAAGTGTGATACCCTAGACCACAGGCATATTTGGGAACAAGAGGGAGGGAAGAGTTCATTTTGAATGGGGTAGATGTCAAGAAAGATATTAGAGATGAGTTGGTATCTGGACTGGACATTTGAGTATGAACACGAGTTTGCTGAGTTGACAAGGGAGAAAGTATATTTACACAAATGAAACAGCATGAGAAATGACATGGGTTTACTGTTCTTCATACCTTCTTTGAAGATTCTAGGAGAGAACCACCTTCCCTACTGACTTCAGTGTGACTTCAATCTGTCTAAGCCTCAGTGACTTCATGTCTAAAGAATTCAGAAAAATTGTGTCTACCTCATAGAGTCCTTGTGAAGTGTAAGCAAGATAACAATTAGAGAGAACTCAGAAAATTCCTGACACACAGTAGACACTCAAAAATAGTAACTATTAGTATTATCTCATATTTCATAAGAAGTATATGGATTTAAATACATAATTATTTTGTTTACTAATCACATAGTGCTCTAATTAGTGCCAAACTCCTATGCATGTGTCTCCTTTGTCTTATTCAAGTGTCTATGGGACAGAGATTAAAGATTAACCCCTATATCTCATTTATATCAAGCAAAATATCTCAAATATATCTTGTTGAGAGGCAATAGCTCAGAATATAAGAAAATATTTAATTATACATATTCCATTGGGTATGCTGACCTACCAAAATAAGATAAAAAATACTCCCTTATGATACCCTATCTCTGAAGAATACGTCAACAATAATTTAATAATTTTAAAAAGGACAAATCATGCCAATGCATTTTTACTACTTAAAAGTAGTGAATCATTGCATTGTAACTGTTTCAAATTGAACAGATTCAATAAGACAAAACAGATAGGAACTTTGTTTTGATCCTTTGCACCTCACTGACCATCTAGGAAATCCAAAGGAATCACAGTGTTCCTCATTGCACACAAGTGACTGCCCTTCCTCCAAGATGGGTCTTTCATCCTATTCCTACCATTCCTACCAGCATTTCCTGTGACTTGCTCTTAACCTCTTTGACAGCAGAGGAGATTTAGTCATCACAAAATCCATTCTCAACATATTATCCTGGAGTGAAATACATGAACGAAGAATTAACACATGTGAAATCCAGTGAAACAACATCATATACTAGGTCTACTCTAAAGACATATCAGACAAGGGAAGGAATATGGGAGCTGATTTATTTGGCTGTAACCAAATCAGATAGCTCATAATAACAGGAAAAGGAAATGGTGCGTTTTTTGTTTATAGGAATATTTACCAGATAAACACAGTTGTATAATTTACTAAGACTAACTGATTTTCCATTAGGACAATCAACAACAAGAAGAGTCCTGCACATGGTCACAATAGCCCTCAGCAGGGTGTAAAAATGACAGAGGGCAAGGAGAGATCACGCTCCAGAACCTCTCTCTCCTGGAAAGCCACCCAGAGCTTCAGCCCTCTGACACCATGGTCAGCTCCTGTTGTGGCTCCCTCTGCCCTGAGCAAGGCTGTGGCCAGGAGCCCTGCTGCCGCCCCAGCTGCTGCCAGACCACCTGCTGCAGGACCACCTGCTGCCACCCCAGCTGCTGTGGCTCCAGCTGCTGCCGTCCCCGCTGCTGCCTGCGCCCAGTCTGTGGCCGGGTCTCCTGCCACACCACTTGCTATCGCCCCACCTGTGTCATCTCCACCTGCCCCCGTCCCGTGTGTTGCCCCTCCCCTTGCTGCTGAATCTCTGCTTTGAACACAGCACTTCCTCACTGCCTCCCTCCCCACAGATGCAGACCCTCCTTTTCAAAAATGTGGAGTGCTTAAGAGAATTGATCTCTTGAGTCCCACAAGCAAACCCCAGTCCTATTAATTCTGTGTCCTCATTCCAACTTCTGTCCAAACTCCCTTCCTTCCAAATGAATTCATTTAGAATTTCCTAATAAATTAAATACCCACAACTTTCCTCCCTTTGCCTTCAGGGCATCCATTCTTCATGCTCAAGGAATTTAAAGATTGTCTCCATCACTTGTGGGGCCACAGATTTTAACCCCTCTGACATGGAAGTCCAATGAAGTCTTTCTGTGTACTCCTTTGCAAATATTTTCTTATATCTTGTTATTTCCATGTACCAAAATAAATCTCTTTCTATTGGAACTGAAAATTGAATGTGATTGTTACTCTCTTTCTCTCTCTGTCTTTCTTTTTTTTTTTTTCTGTGAGGAAGATCAGCCCTGAGCTAACATCCGTTGCCAATCCTTGTCTTTTTACTGAGGAAGATTGGCCCTCGGCTAACATCCGTGCGCATCTTCCTCTACGTTATATGGGACGCCGCCACAGCATGGCTTGACAAGCAGTGCACCTGTCCACGCCCGGGATCTGAACCTGGGAACCCCGGACCGCCAAAGTGGAGTGTGCGAACTTAACCATTACGCCACACGGTCGGCCCCTGTTACTCTCTTTTTTCAAAGGTTTTATATTTGGGTCCTGGGTAATCATATTTTGCCAACACCTGTCAGCACAAATTAGTCAACCTCCAGTAGAGGCCAAATGGCATTGGTCACTGCCTAGTTTTCTCTAGAAAGTCATTTTAGTCTCAGGCAAATCAGCTAATCATTTTCTTGTCTTCATAAAAAAAGAGTGAAACTAACATCATGGAACACCATGAATATAGCAACAGGGAAAAGTTTTGGAAAGATTGATCACAATTCATGATTTTTAAAATATATCAGCTTTCAGTTTTTTTAACCCATAAAAGCAGCCAATAGATAGCTTAGCAAAGTCTATGTACTTTCTACTTAGAGTCACATGCAATGAATCCTTCCTCCACATACACCATGGTTCTGCTTTATTCTGACAGTCAGAGCTTCAGGGGAGGATTTATTCCGCCTTATAGAGGGGCTGGCTTCAGCGCCAGGCAGGTGATGTAAATGAATGGAGCAGGCCTGGTGGAAGTTCAGATGTATTGCTGAGTTTTTGGCCAAGAGACCCCTTTCCGGGGTCACTCTCAGGAGAGTCAGCTGAGACCTCTACCGAGACTGTATCGCAGTTTGATTTCTCCGTGTCCAATCCTGCTTCATTCCCTTCCCTTCCACAGGTGTTAATCCCAAGAGCGCCCCTCAACAAAGCTCCTGCCTGCCAACCTCCATCTCAGTGTCTGCTTCCAGAGAACCCAAACTGTCCCCCAAACCAATATGGAATTCATGATAGCTAATTGGAGAGCTGGAATGATTAACTGAAATGTACTTTTAATCTTTTAGTGCATGATAAGTAGGACTATAAACCTAATAGCAGAATACATATTTAACTGAATCAACAGAGAAAGTTGTGAATTTTATATAAATCAAAATGATTCTTTCCAACGGACTTTTATATCACTTATACACAAACACAGGCTTTTTAAAAATTTAAATAACACAAAAGCATGTGATCAGAAGTGAGTTCCCTTCATTAGTCTTTGCCAGTCCCATGAAGACGCACTGTTACAATGGAGGTACATCCTTATTAAATGCATTTATATCACACCTATGTATTTATTCACAAACCTGGCTTTGCCTGGACATTTCTTGTTCAGACGTTTATTCAAAGAATATTTTATGTCCTTCAGGAGATGTTCAGGCTTTCCTCCATACAGGCCAAGTGTAGTGCTTAGCAGATTTACTGACATATTTTTTTATGTTTATTGTTGAGAACTGTGAGTACGTTTTTTCCTTTACATTTTACAGAGGAATATTGCTGGTGCATAAGAAATCTATTGATTTTATGAGTCTGCCTTGTGTCCGACCTTGCTGTTAGCATTAGGCCTCAGTTGATTCTCTGGGATTTTCCAGGCATATGCTCACGGCCGCTAACTACCTCCGGCCTCAGGCATGTCCCCAGCTTTCTTCCCCAGTTGCCCACAGTGGTAACGCCATCATGCATGCAAACTTTCTGGGTTTTTCTTCCTCTCCTGTCTACTTTCCTCCACTTCCTTCCTTCCGCTTCCCAGGAACACCTCCCAAGTAAACTACTTGTGCTCATGTCTTTGTCTCACAGTCGGCTTTGGTTGGAATTCAAGCTAAGACAATAGATGTTCAGCAGATACTTTTGGCTGATTGACATCAAACCAGTCATAGTGGTTATTTCCAGCAAAAAGAGCAAAACTGGGAAGTCAGGAGGTTAAGGAGAACCAGTGTTACCATTTGGTGTTTATCTCCTTCCTATCTGTTCTGTGTGTGAACGTAGGCAAGTGTACTAAGCACAGTATCTATGGTTATCTGTAAACAACAAGAGTCATTCCATAGATCGAATCTTAACTTCCACAACTTTCCACATACATTATTAATCAGATGACACGTTACTTACCACATAAATAAATGTGACTTTCCTCAACTGTAACTAGGAGCCCTTTGTTTGGAATGTTTCTCCCTCTTTTCTCCATCAGTCAAAAGATACATATTTTTAAAGGACCATGATATGCCCCCATGGCATCAAAAAACCTTCATTCACTCAACAAACATTTATCACTAGTGTGCTCTGTCCCAGCAGAGCACCATGGTAACAAAATGTCATAGCTCATACCTTCAGGGTATCTGCATTGGAATGGGGGAAGGACAGAAACAAATAACTGTGAGTGTGCTAAATTAGAGCACAAGGCATGGAAGAATTATATATGAATGGGGTAGTTTGTCAGGAATGATATAATTATATCATTGAGGGGGAAGCATTTCAGCTGGGTTTTGAGAGATGAATAGGAGTTTGCAGAGATGAAAAAGAAACATTCCAGCAAAATGAAAGAGCTTCAGCAAACTCTTGCAAGTTTTTTTCACCCCTTCCTTGACTAGTCTAAGACTAAGACAAGCTTATTTTCTGTTTAATCTTGCACGAGTTTTTTTATTCTTTTAACTTCTCTATGCTCCTTTTGTCTTTTCCACTAAAATAGCATTAAGAATATACACTACTTTATAGGGTTGCATTAAAGATTAAAAAATAAATATATTCAGCATAATGCCTGGTACATAGTGAACACTTCATAAATGATAGATGTTAGAATTTCCTCACCTTTCACTGAGGGTATATGGAACTTATCCACATAGTATATATTTCGATTTTAGTTCTTTAACGAAAGTAACTGTCATTCTTTCAATTGTTGCCAAACTCCACTTCCTACGCATGTGTCTTATTCAAGTACCTACAGGAAAGACATGAGGGTTTATCTGTTACGCCCCCATTGTAGCCAACAGAATGGCTTGGATATGTGTTATCGAAGCTTAATAATCCTAAATACTGTTTACATATAATGAATGCTTCTGTAATGAAATATCCACTGTGCAAGTTTGACAATCAGAAGATAAACCAAAACTTCCCTCTCTTAATGCCTATCCTGGAAGAAGTACAGCAATAATGTGTTTTTACTACTTAAAAGCAGTGAGTCATTGCTAAGTGCTGCAGCTTGAGACAGTGGAATAAGATCTGGCACAGAGCTTGAAACTTCCTGGGGGTCCAACCATCTCCCTGACCATCCAAGATGCCCACAGAGGCTCACAGTCATCCTCATTATAGATGAGACACTTTCCCCCCAGATGGGTCTTTCTTTCTAATTTCTTTCCAGAATTTCACCAGACCAGCACATGTGCCCCTCATCTTTGACAACAAAAGATATTTTAGCATTATAAGAACCATTCTCCATGATTTTCAGGGAGTAGTGTCAGATAGGAGGAAATGTCATATTAAAAAAAAAAAAAGTCAGGGACCAGCTCGGTGGCATAGTGTTTAAGTTCGCATGCTCTGCTTCAGGCATGGGGCATGGCCTGGGGTTCTCGGGTTCGGATCCCAGGCGCACACCTACACACTGCTTATCAAGTCATGCTGTGGCAAGCGTCTCCCATATAAAGTTGAAGAAGATGGGCATGGATCTTAGCTCAGGGCTAATCTTCCTTACCAAAAAAAAAAAAAAGCGTCAGAGTCATGTGACGAGTGCATTGTAAAAGACACTACAACCACCAGAAACAAAGTGGTCACCCACTAAGGAAGAGATGTGACAAATCTTTCAATTGGCAACATGGGAGTACACCAGGAAAAGGAAATGCTAAGTTATTTTCTCCATTTTGGACTATTTAACTAGAAACACACAATTATGTAATTAAATGATGAAGTTTTCCAGTAAAGTAAACAATAACAAGGAAATAATGACATGGTGATAGCAGCCCTTTAGCAGGGTATAAAGAGGGATGTGAGCCAAGGAGATTCCCAGACTTAAGAACCTCACTCTACTAGAAACCCACCCAGAACCTCCAACCTCCGACACCATGGTCAGCTCCTGTTGTGGCTCCGTCTGTTCTGACCAGGGCTGTGGCCAAGGCCTCTGCCAGGAGACCTGCTGCCCCCCCAGTTGCTACCAGACCACCTGCTGTAGGACCACCTGCTGCTGCCCCAGCTGCAGTGTGTCCAGCTGCCGCAGGCCCCAGTGCTGCCCGTCTGTGTGCTGCCAGCCCACCTGCTGCCGTCCCAGCTGCTGCCAGACCACCTGCTGCCACCCCAGCTGCAGTGTGTCTAGCTGCTGCCGCCCCTCCTGCTGCCTCCACCCAGTCTGTGGCCGGGTCTCCTGCCACATCACTTGCTATCGCCCTACTTGTGTCATCTCCACCTGCCCCCGCCCTGTGTGCTGCCCCTCCTCTTGCTGCTGAGCCCCCTGCCCCGTGACCACCATCTCCGTTTACTCATGTCTTCACAGATGTAGATCCTCCTTTTGTGTTGACCATTAGGACACACAGAGTCTGGTTGATGTCATTCAACGGGTTGGGCCTCGTGATTCCAAGGAGCCCACCACCGTCCCACTGACTGTGAGCACATTCTGGTTCATTTTAAACTTTCTCCTTTGCTATATTTTCCTTTCAATATTGGCACCAAATATGAATTAATTTGCAATCCACCAGCTAAGAAACTGTACCAATCCTCTAAAGTTCTCATTCTTCCTTATCACGTTGGGGCTGTAGATTACCCTTCCATCAAGATGGACACGATCTGCAGCCCCTGCGGGGCGCTGATTTGACACCCTCAGACCTGGGGGTACAGGTACACCTTGTATTTTCTCCTGGAGTGAATACCTTATGTTTTGTTGCTTCTGTGCTTTCTAATAAACTTTCCTGCACAGAAGAATTCATTGGCATCATTCCCTATTGTGTTCATGATCAATAACTTAGTAACTAGGCAATTATATTTTACATGAAGACACAAGAATAACTACGTTGAAATCACTTGGAAAATAAATGTTATATCAAGTATAGGTAATTTAAGATATCAGAAAAAAGTGCATGTGTGTATGTGTATGTGCACATGTATGTATGTATGTGTCTTACTATCCTAAATTAGGACAGATTTAACTCATGTTTTTAGCTCTTCGTTAAAACACATTACGTTATTCACAATAGCCAAGACTTGGAAGCAACCTAAGTGCCCATCAAGGGACGAATGGATAAAGAAGCTGTGGTATATATACACAATGGAATACTACTCAGCCATAAGAAACGATGAAATCCAGCCATTTGTGACAACACGGATGGACATTGAGGGTATAATGCAAAGTGAAATAAGTCAGAGGGAGAAGGTCAAATACCGTATGATTTCCTTCATTAAGTAGTAGATAATAACAACAATAAACAAACACATAGGGACAGAGATTGGATTGGTGGTTACCAGAGGGGAAGGGGGGAGGGAGGAGGGTGAAAGGGATAATTCGGTACATGTGTGTGGTGATGGGTTGTAATTAGTATTTGGGTGGTGAACATGATGTAATCTATGCAGAAATAGAAGTACAATGATGTACACCTGAAATTTTTACAATGTCATAAACCAATGTTACTGCAATAAACAAAAAATTAAAGATAAAAAAAAAAAAAACACATTACATCCTTAACACGTTACACTCCTTAAAACCGTTGGCCCTATTTTGGAGAAAAAGTTAAACCAAAATTCTAAGTGCATGCCAGTGAAAGAAGGAAAATCTCTTGTAAAGAATTTAATATACTCAATTCATTTCACACAAGAAACGTTTCAGAATTTATAATCACAAAGTGAGTTATATTTCCCATTTAGTTCTGCTGAGAAGAAATGCATATTTCATTGTACTTTTTCTAACCACTTTATTAAGGAATGAATGATGTGTAAATAGCTATACATATTTAATGACTAGAACTTGATGAGCTATATTTCCTTGCATTTTTAAGGAATTATGCCTCCTCTGGATGGTGTGGTATGTTTCTGAGAGTAGTCTCTCAGGGTTTTCCTCATAATTCAGACCTCTCCTCACTTAACATTCTAACATATATTGACCCTGGGAGGCTGGAAATTCAGAACTCATTTTCTCTTTTCAAGGATTTTTAATTGGCATTAATTTGTGGTGTTCAGTAGTTCTCAGCTGGGATGCACATCAGAGTTATACTCTCCAGGAGTGGTGCCAGCATTTGAATTTGAAAATATACTACAAGAGATTATGACATGGCCCTTGCTAGGAACCTCTGCTCTTGATCTTTCTTACTTACGATGAGATTAGCCAATTACCAGGCTCTGAAAAATGTCCTAAACTACTGAACTGATCAGGTTTAAGATTATTTGTTCAGACACTACTAGTCTGCTTCTTGTTTCCTCAGACGTCTTTAGAGAAATGTTGCCAAGATGTTAACCATAGAGACATGGCACCTTCCTGTAACGATATAATTCCCTTATTACACAACTCATTTGGAATCTGCCTTACCTAATTTGAATCAAGACCAAATACAGTAAGAGGAAATATCCTCTAAATTTGACAAGGGAGAGTTAGGAGTATTGTCATGATCTCACAAGTTCTGAAATCATGGGGGAAGTTGTAGACTATAATACTGGGGGTTGTACATATCCAAAATTTTTCTGTTCAGATTGGAAGAAGAAAGCTTACGTTTTATTTTATCTTATTTTATCTGTGACATTGGAGCAGTTTAGTATTATGAGTTCATACTTAAAGTCATGCTTTGGAATCAAGTTTTGAGATTCCCTGTTCTATTTTTTTTTTATTTTAAATTTTTGTTTATTGCAGTAACATTGGTTTATAACATTGTAAAAATTTCAGGTGTACATCATTGTACTTCTATTTCTGCATAGATTACATCATGTTCACCACCAAAATACTAATTACAACCCATCACCACACACATGTACCCAATTATCCCTTTCACCCTCCTCCCTCCCCCCTTCCCCTCTGGTAACCACCAATCCAATCTCTGTCCCTATGTGTTTGTTTATTGTTGTTATTATCTATTACTTAATGAAGGAAATCATACGGTATTTGACCTTCTCCCTCTGACTTATTTCACTTTGCATCATGCCCTCAATGTCCATCCATGTTGTCACAAATGGCTGGATTTCATCGTTTCTTATGGCTGAGTAGTATTCCATTGTGTATATATACCACAGCTTTTTAATCCATTCATCCCTTGATGGGCACTTAGGTTGCTTCCAAGTCTTGGCTATCGTGAATAACGCTGCAATGAACACAGGGGTGCATGTACCTTTGCAAATTGGTGTTTTCAAGTTCTTTGGATAAATACCCAACAGTGGAATAGCTGGATCATATGGTAGTTCTATCGTTGATTTTTTGAGGAATCTCCATACTGTTTTCCATAGTGGCTGCACCAGTTTGCACTCCCACCAGCAGTGTATGAGAGTTCCCTTCTCTCCACAACCTCTCCAACACATGTTGTTTCCTGTCTTGTTAATTATAGCCATTCTGACGGGCGTGAGGTGATATCTCATTGTAGTTTTGATTTGCATTTCCCTGATAGTTAGTGATTTTGAACATCTTTTCATGTGTCTGTTGGCCATCTGTATATCTTCTTTGGAGAAATGTCTGTTCAGGTCTTTTGCCCATTTTTTAATTGGGTTGGTAGTTTTTTTGTTGTTGAGATGCATGAGTTCTTTATATATTTTGGAGATTAAGCCCTTATCAGATGTATGGTTTGCAAATATCTTCTCCCAATTGTTAGGTTGTCTTTTCGTTTTGTTGATGGTTTCCTTTGCTGTGCAGAAGCTTTTAGTTTGATGTAGTCCCATTTGTTTATTTTTTCTATTGTTTCTCTTGCCCGGTCAGATGTGGTGTTTGAAAAGATGTTGCTAAGACTGATGTCGAAGAGCGTACTGCCTATGTTTTCTTCTAGAACTTTCACAGTTTCAGGTCTTACATTCAAGTCTTTAATCCATTTCGAGTTAATTTTTGTGTATGGTGTAAGGTAAGAGTCTACTTTCATTTTTGCATATGGCTATCCAGTTTTCCCAACACCATTTGTTGAAGAGACTTTCTTTTCCCCATTGTATGTTCTTGGCTCCTTTGTCAAAGATTAGCTGTCCATAGATGTGTGGGTTTATTTCTGGGTTTTCGATTCTATTCCATTGATCTGTGTGTCTGTTTTTGTGCCAGTACCATGCTGTTTTGGTTACTATAGCTTTGTAGTATATTTTGAAATCAGGGAGTGTGATACCTCCAGCTTTGTTCTTTTTTCTCAGGATTCCTTTAGCTATTCGGGGTCTTTTGTTGTTCCATATAAATTTTAGGATTCTTTGTTCTATTTCTGTGAAAAATGTTGTTGGAACTTTGATAGGGATTGCATTGAATCTATAGATGGCTTTAGGAAGTATGGACATCTTAACTATGTTAATTCTTCCAATCCAAGAGCACGGAATATCTTTCCATTTCTTTGTGTCTTCTTCAATTTCTTTCAGAAATGTTTTATAGTTTTCGGTGTACAGATCTTTCACCTCTTTGGTTAAGTTTATTCCTAGGTATTTTATTCTTTTGTTGCAATTGTAAATGGGATGGTATTCTTAATTTCTCTTTCTGCTACTTCGTTGTTAGTGTACAGAAATGCAACTGATTTTTGTATGTTGATTTTGTATCCTGCAACTTTACCATATTCGTTTATTACTTCTAAAAGTTTTCTGGTGGATTCTTTAGGGTTTTCTATATATAAAATCATGTCATCTGCAAATAGTGACAGTTTCACTTCTTCCTTTCCAATTTGGATCCCTTTTATTTCTTTCTCTTGCCTGATTGCTCTGGCTAGGACTTCCAATACTATGTTAAATAGGAGTGGTGACAGTGGGCATCCTTGTCTGGTTCCTGTTCTTAGAGGGATAGCTTTCAGTTTTTCACCATTGAGGATGATATTAGCTGTGGGTTTCTCATATATGGTCTTTATTATGTTGAGGTACTTTCCTTCTATACCCATTTTATTCAGAGTTTTTATCATAAATGGATGCTGGATCTTGTCAAATGCTTTCTCTGCATCTATTGAGATGATCATGTGATTTTTGTTCTTCATTTTATTAATGTGGTGTATTACGTTGATTGATTTGCGAATGTTAAACCATCCCTGCATACCTGGAATAAATCCCACTTGATCATGGTGTATAATCTTTTAACGTATTGTTGTATGCGATTTGCTAGTATTTTGTTGAGGATTTTCGCATCGATGTTCATCAGTGATATTGGCCTGTAATTTTCTTTTTGTGTTGTCCTTGTCTGGTTTTGGTATCAGGGTAATGTCAGCTTCGTAGAATGAGTTAGGAGCTTCCCCCTCCTCATTTTTTGGAAGAGTTTGAGAAGGATAGGTATTAAGTCTTCTTTGAATGTTTGGTAGAATTCACCAGGGAAGCCGTCTGGTCCTGGACTTTTATTTTTGGGGAGGTTTTTGATTACTGTTTCGATCTCCTTACTGGTGATTGGTCTATTCAAATTCTCTACTTCTTCTTGATCCAGTTTTGGAAGGTTGTATGATTCTAAGAATTTATCCATTTCTTCCAGATTGTCGAATTGGTTGGCATATAGTTTTTCATAGTATTCTCTTATAATTTTTTGTATTTCTGAGGTGTCTGTTGTAACCTCTCCTCTTTCATTTCTGATTTTACTTATTTGTGCCTTCTCTCTTTTTTTCTTGGTGAGTCTAGCTAAAGGTTTGTCTATTTTGTTGATCTTTTCAAAGAACCAGCTCTTGGTTTTATTAATTTTTCTATTGTTTTTTTGGTCTCTATTTCATTTATTTCTGCTCTGATTTTTATTATTTCCCTTCTTCTACTGATTTTGGGCTTTGTTTGTTCTTCTTTTTCCAGTTCCTTTAGGTGCATTGTTAGATTGTTTATTTGAGATTTTTCTTGTTTGTTGAGATAGGCCTGTATTGCTATAAACTTCCCTCTTAGAACAGCTTTTGCTGTATCCCATAAATTCTGGCATGTCGTATTTTCATTTTCGTTTGTCTCCAGGTATTTTTTGATTTCTTCTTTGATTTCTTCATTAACCCAGTCGTTGTTCAGTAGCATTTTGTTTAATCTCCATGTATTTGTGGCTTTTCTGATTTTCTTCCTATAGTTGATTTCTAGTTTCATACCTTTGTGGGCAGAAAAGATGCTTGGTATTATTTCAATCTTCTTAAATTTATGGAGACTTGTTTTGTGGCCTAATATGTGATCAATCCTGGAGAACGTTCCATGTGCATTTGAAAAGAACGTGTATTCTTTGGTTTTTGGATGGAATGCTCTGTATATATCTACTAGGTCCATCTGTTCTAGTGTGTCGTTTAAGGCCAATGTTTCCTTATTGATCTTCTGTTTGGATGATCTATCCGTTGGTGTAAGTGGAGTGTTAAAGTCCCCTACTATTATTGTGTTACTGTCTATTTCTGTTTTTATGTCTGTTAATAATTGCTTTATATATTTAGGTGCACCTACATTGGGTGCGTAGATATTTACAAGTGTTATATCCTCTTGTTGGATTGTTCCATGATCATTATGTAATGCCCTTCTTTGTCTCGTTTTACAGTTTTTGTTTTAAAGTCTATTTTGTCTGATATGAGTACTGCTACCCCAGCTTTCTTTTCATTGCCATTTGTGTGGAGTATCTTTTTCCATCCCTTCACTTTCAGTTTGTGAGTGTCTTTAGGTCTGAAGTGTGTCTCTTGTATGCAGCATATATATGGGTCTTGTTTTTTTATCCAGTCAGCCACCCTATGCCTTTTAATTGGAGCATTTAGTCCATCGACATTTAAAGTAGCTATTGATAAGTATGTACTTACTGCCATTTTTTAACTTTTTTTTTTTCTCAGTGTTTTAGTAGTCCTTCTCTGTTCCTTACTTCTTCTATACAGAATTGATGGTCACTTTAGTTTGACCTCTGTCTGAAAGCTGTACTCTTTAACTACCCTCCTCCCTCCTTTTATGTTTTTGATATCATATCCAACCTCTTTTTTGTGCATTTGTATCCATTACGTTCTAATCGTGGAAATAGATAATTTTTCCTATTTGTGGTCTTCTCTTTTCCCCTTAAATCAGTCCCTTTAACATTTCTTGTAACACTGGTTTCTTGGTGACAAACTCCTTTAATTTTTGCTTGTCTGGGAAATTTTTGATCTCTCCTTCCATTTTGAACGATAACCTTGCTGGGTAGAATATTCTTGGCTGTAAGTTTTTTCCTTTTAGCACTTTAAATATATCATGCCATTCTCTTCTAGCCTGTAAGGTTTCTGCTGAGAAGTCAGCTGATAGCCTTATGGGGTTTCCTTTGTATGTAACTTGACATTCTCTTGCGGCTTTTAGGATTCTCTCTTTATCTTTAATTCTGGACATTTTGATTATGATGTGTCTTGGTGTGGGCCTCTTTGGGTTTATCTTGTTTGGGGCTCTCTGTGCCTCCTGTACCTGGATGTCTGTTTCCTTCCTTAGGTTAGGGAAGTTTTCATCTATTATTTCTTGAAATAGATTCTCTGCCCCCTTGTCTCGCTCTTCTCCTTCCGGGACACCTATAACACGGATGTTAGTGCGCTTGATGTTGTCCCAGAGGTCCCTTAGACTGTCCTCACTCTTTTTAATTCTTTTCTCTTTTACCTGTTCACCTTGGGTAATTTCTTCTAGTCTTTCTTCCAGCTCACAGATCCGTTCTTCTGTATCCTCTACTCTGCTTTTGAGTCCCTCTAATGAGTTTTTCATTTCCAGTATTGTATTCTTCATTTCTGATTGGTTCTTTTTATATCTTCCCTTTCTTTGTTGACATTCTCTCTGAGTCCATCTATTCTTCTCCCCAGATCAGTGAGCATCCTTAACACTCTTAGTTTGAACTCTCTGTCGGGTAGGTTGCTCATTTCTGTTTCACTAAGTTCCTTTTCTGGGGTTTTGTCCTGTTCCCTTACTTGGAATGTATTCTTTTGCCTCTTCATTTTGCCTCTTTCCCTGTGCTTGTGTCTACGTATTAGGTAGGTCAGCTACGTCTCCTGCTCTTGGATAGGTGACCTTATGTAAGTGATGGCTTAGGAGGCTTCCAGTGTGCTTCCCTCAGTTCTCAATGTTCCAGGGGTGACCCCTATGTGGGCTACGTGTATCCTTCTGCTGTGGCCTGTTTGCTCTCCCTGTAGGCGCCCAGGGAGGCTGAGTTATGCTCCTGGCCAGCTGTTGTAATGCTCAGCTGCTTGTAGTTGTTGTGGGCCCTTCAGTCTCTTTATCAGCTGTGGGGAGCCCCAGCACAGTTGGCTGCAAGTTCTAATACCACATTTGTGTTGCAGTATTTCTTTTAAGTGAGTAGGCCCCCAGTGTGGCAGGTTGTTAGGCTCAGGGCCTTACAATTGCTGCAAGTCTCCAGCCTATTATGTCTCTTGTCAGCTCTCTGAGGATTGCAGCTGGGTGGGGCTGGCCTCAGGCACAGGAGCACCCAATTGTTTCAGGTTTTGGAAGGTGGAGCAAACCTCCTATGTGGGTCTTTGAGAAGTACAAGTCTTCTGTGGCTGAGAAGCCCTGCCGCCCACAGGTCCACACACACAGTCAACACAGTCCTGCCCCGTGTGAGCGCCCCGACCTCCCCAAGTGGACCCAGTCTCTCCACGGCGGGAGCCCCACACACTCTGCCACCGCCCCACACTCTCCACCCGCTCCTTGTGCACACCCTGCCCCGCTCAAGTCGGCTCAGTTGCCAGGCTGCAGAGAATCCAGTCACCAATCTATGCAGGCCCACACGTTGCCTGAGGGCTTGTTGTTGGGTGGGGCTAGTCTCTAGGGTGGGCTGCCTGCCCTGGCTGAGCTGGATTAAATCGGTGCTCTAGCGGGTGGAGCAGACCCTGGGCTAGCAGGTCTCAGGGAGAACTCCAATGGCGTCTGTGTCAGCATGCTCACACCAGGCCACAACAATGGCCGCCGCCAATGTCCCAGTCCCTGGAGAGGTCTCACCCCTCACCGAGATGCACTCAGGGCCTATTAGGTGAGTCTCTTGTCACCGAAGCACTGTGCGCCTTTCTTTCTGGTGATTTTAGGATGCTTTCTGGAACGGGTGAGTTTGTGCACGGGCCCTTTAAGAGCCAGTTTTAGTTTCTTTGTGAACTGGGTTTTCTGGGGGTGCTCCCCAATGCTTTAGTAGCAGGCAAAGTCAGATATTATGCTGCTGGTCTCAATTGTGCTGGGTCCACAAAATGCCCACAGCGGGGGAGCTCCCCGGCTCAGGGCCCCGCGCCTCCAGGGAGGGTGCGTACCTGTGAGCTGCTCCCGGCGGCCGTGAAGCTGGCGGCTTGTGAAGGTGGCGTTTTTCCTCTCCGGAAGGGAGTCTCTGCCTCTTCTACCCCAGTTAGGATTGTCCGTTGTTGCAGGAGTTCCTCTTATCCAGTTTTCAGTTCTGTCTCAGGGGTAATTTTTCCACGAGTAGTTGTAAATTGGCTGTGTCCACGGGAGGAGGTGAGTTCAGAGTCTGCCTACGCCGCCATCTTGACTCCCAATCGAGATTCCCTGTTCTAACGCATTCCCATTCCATCAGTCAATAAACCCAATGTAGAAGAAAGGTTATAATGAGAAACTTAAAATTAATAATAAAGTATTTTTTAATTTTAATAAAATTAATTATATAAATACAATAAAAATAAATAAATGAAAAGTTTGATAAAATCAATTATATAAACACAATAAAGAACTAATAAAATAGAAGTCTGGCAAAGCTGATCAAAGAGAGAGAGAAGAGTGAGAAATAATGTCATGTTTGAGAAGGAGAATAATCAGCTACCAAGAGAGTAGAGATTTTCAAAAACAAATTAGAACATTATGTGTAAGTTTATAACCATATGTTTGAAAATTATGATTAAATTGACTTTTAGAAAAATATAAATTAGCAAAATTAATTCCATAAGGTAAACAAAACATAAATGTATCAATAACTATTAAAGAAACTAAACCTATAATCCACAATCTACCTTCCATGTATATTGATATTAAAAATACCACCTATATTGATTTAGGGGTACGTTTACTAAACATTAAATGAAGTTCTCTCCCATTCACACCAAGAAAAAGAATAGAAAAAAAAGGAAAAGCTTCCCAAGTCGTTTTAACGGGCTTGTATAACCATAATATCAAAACCAGACAAGAACAGTGTGATAAAGGAAAATTATCAGCCTATAGTATTGGAGATCATAGATGCAAAAATCCAATAAACATTTGGGGCTGGCCCAGTGGCATAGTGGTTAAGTTTGCATGCTCCAGTTCTGCAGCCCAGGCTTCGCAGTTTCGGATCCCAGACGCGGACCATCGCACCGCTTGTCAAGCCACGCTGTGGTGGCATCCCTTATAAAGTAGAGAAAGATGGGCATGGATGTTAGGCCAGGGCCAATCTTCTTCAGCAAGAAGAGGAGGATTAGCAACAGATGTTAGCTCAGGGCTAATCTTCCTCACACACACACACACAAAAATCCAATAAACATCAGTAAGTGAAATTTAGCAATATGTAAAAGGAATAACACATTATAACCAACTAAAGTTTGTCCTAGAAACTCAGAAATGCTTCAAAATTAGAAAATATTTAAATGAACTTTATGATACATTAAAAGAGAAAAACTACATGATCAGAAAAATAATTCAGTAATATATAATAGCTGTATTAGTCAGGGTTCTCCAGAGAAACAGAACCAATGTGAGATACAGATATAGATGCACACACACACACACACAGATTTATTATAAGGAATTGGCTCACACGATGATGGAAGCCAAGGAGTCCCAAGATTTGCAATCAGCAAGCTGGAGACCCAGGAGAGCCAATGGTGTAGTTCCAGTCCAAAAACCAGCAGGCTCAAGACCCAAGAAGAGCTTGTTTCAGTTCGAGTCTGAAGGCAAGAAAAGACTGATGTCAAAGCAGTCAGGCAGGAGGAGTTCCATCTTACTCAGCCTTTTTGATCTATTCAGAATCTTCAATTGACTAGATGAGCTCTACCCACATTAAAGAGGGCCATCTGCTTTACTCAGTCTAGAGATTCAAACTTTCATTTCATCCAGAAACACTCTCACAGACACATTCAGAATAAAGTTCAACCAAATGTCTGGAGACGCTATGGCTCAGTCAAGTTGACATATAAAATTAACCCTCACAATAGCCATTCACTATTTTAAAAACTCTAAGTAAACTAGGACTAAAAGAGAATCATTTTATTTATAAATGCTGTTTATCAAAACTTCACAGCAAGCGTAATAGTTAATAAACTTTAGATGTATTCCCATTAAAGTCAAGATAAGACAAGGATGACTAATATCACTTGTATGATTCATTGTTGCATTTAAAGTCCTAGCCAATGCAATCTGATAAGAAAAAAGTTATAGAAACAGTTATAGGAAAAAAAAAAACAAAAAGTGTTGATGTTTGTAGACAATACTATTGTTAACATAGGAAATCCAAGAAAATCTACAGACAAACCTGCGCTAAAAAGAGAGTTTAGAAGAGCCACTATATGGAGTATTAACAAACAAAAAACCAATAACATTCTTATAACCTGCAATAGTCAATTAAAAATTCTAATGTAATAGAAAGGAAAATCTCACTCATAATAGGTACAAATATTATAAACTTCTTCAAAGTAAGTCTAACCAAATTGTGCCATATTTATAAAGAAAAGTTCAAAGCGTTCTTAGGAGATCTTACATAAATGAAGAGTTAATGTCATGTTTATTATTGGGAAGATTTAATATTGTTAATATGTGAATTCTTCCTAGTTGAATCAATAAATTCAGTGCCATTCTGATCCAAATTCCAATGAGATTTTTTTAACAGAATGTGATGAACTGTTTCTAAAATGCACGGAAAAGAGAATGTCCAAGATTAGCCAAAGGAATGTTGAGAAAGGTAAGTAGAAGAGATTTTTCCTATCAGACATTGAAATTTATTATGAAAATACAACATTTGAGGCAGAGTGATATTGGTGGGGTAATGCACAAATAGATCAGTGAAATATGATAGGGAGCCCTGAAAGAGACTCCACTTATATGGAACCTTAGAATTTATGAAAGGAGACATTACAAACAGTGAAAAGATTATAGAAAATTGAATAAATGACATTGGGCATGGCATTCAATATTGAAAAAAATCAGTTCCCTCTTACCATGTTCAAAAAAATCCAAATGGCTCAAATAGCTACACATTAAATAAGAACGTTAAAACTATTAAAAGAATATATAAAACCTTTTGACTTCAGTGTAGTAAGGGTATCTTAAGACACAAAAAAGGAAAATCGTAAAGAAAAAGATTGATAAATTTGATTTCAATAAAATTTAAAATGTTTGTAATACCCTGTGATAAATTGGAATGAGATTTTCGTGGCATATAAAACAGATAAATTAATATTATCCATAATATATAAAGAATTCGTAAATTCAGGCCAAAAAATGTCAATGGGCAAAGTATACAAAAGACAATTTACAGAGGAGGAAACCGAAAGGGCCAATACGTTTATGAAAATGTGTTTAACCTCACTAGTAAACAGGATTCTCATTAAAACAATAATGAAACGAATCCACATCTAGTCAGTTGGCAAAAATTTAAGACTGATGAAACCAAATATTGGTGAAGATATGAAGAAAAAAGATATCTCATTTATGGCTGATATCAGTGTAAGTTGGTATATCTGTTGTTATGGGTTGAATTGTGTCTCCTCAAAATTCATATGTTGAAGTCCCGAGTACCTCAGAATGTGACCTTATTTGGAGATATGGTCCTCACAGAGGTGATCAAGTTAAACTGGGGTCATTAAGGTGAGCCCTAATCCAATATGACTGTTGTCCTTATAAAAAGGGGAAATTTGGGGCTAACCCAGTGGCGTAGTGGTTAAGTTCATGTGCTCCACTTCAGTGGCCCAGGGTTCGCAGGCTCAGATCCTGGGAGCAGACTTATGCACTGCTCATCAAGCCATGCTGTGGCAGGTATCTCACATATAAAGTAGAGGAAGATGGGCACAGATGTTAGCTAAGGGCCAATCTTCCTTAGCGAAAAGAGGAGGCTTGGCAACAGATGTTAGCTCAGGGCTAATCTTGCTCACAAAAAAAAAGGGGGTGTGGGTGGAATTTTAGACAGACATGCACACAGGAAGCTGCAGCACCAGTTCACAGACTGAACATTCTGGTCCGGGGTTCCTTCTTCATTCTGGCACTTGAGGATTTTTATTTTCTTTATTTTAAGCTAAAAATTTATTATTTTAAAAATTGTATCCAGAATTCCTAAATATATGACGTCAAAGGGGGATTTCATGTTAACTTAGTATCTGTATTGCTGAAGTCTCTCAATCAATTTTTCCCAAGAGAAAATTTCATCTGTTAGTCATTGGAATAATCTGTACTTATAGTAGGCAATGAAATACAATTTCTAATGAAATATTTGATTAAATCAATGGCCACTTTCCTAAAATCAGTGCTATCCCCAGGAGATTTTTTTTTCTTTTGAATACCAAATCTAACATAAACTAATAGGAGGTTGACAATGTGAATTTCTTGTAGAGGAATCAAGCAGTCCGTGTTTAATCAATAACATTTCTTGGTCGACCAGGAAGAGAAGGAGAAAGAGGGGTAAAAGTCATGCAGGTGAATGGAGACCCAGTGGACATAATCGAATTTGACTTTCTAAAAGTCTTTGTCCAAGCTTCAGAACAACGTGGCTTATCAGTTAAGTGCACGCACTCTGCTGCTGGCGGCCCGGGTTCGGATCCCGGGTGGGCACCGACGCACTGCTTCTCCGGCCACGATGAGGCTGTGTCCCGCATACAGCAACTAGAAGGCTGTGCAACTATGACATACAACTATCTACTGGGGCTTTGGGGGAAAAAAAATAAAATAAATAAAAAATAAATAAAATAATTGATTCACCACTCTGATAGACTAGATCATTCTTCATTAATATTTATTCTCTCCCCCTCCCACCCTTCTGGGAGAAGTATCCTCTCTCTCTCTCCCCACTCCATGACTGGGACTTCACCTTGTGACTTGTTTTGGACAATGGGATATGAGAGGATGCGACCAAGCAAAGACTTGAAATGTGTTCGCATGATTGGGGTTACACCCTTGTGCTTGTGTCATGAGAAATAGGGTTGCCAGCTAAAATATACTCATTAAATTTGAATTTCTGATCAACAACAAATAAATTTTTAATGTTAAGTATTCCCTGTGCATACTCAGACATACTTATACTAAAGATTTATGTATTGTTGCTCTGACATTCAAATTTAACTGAGAATCTGTATTTTTATTTGATAAATCTGGCAACTCTAATTTGGAAGAAGTCCCAAACGAACCCATAGCCAGAACCCAGGACCAGCCTTAATCAGTCAAAATCCAAGTGACCTGCAGAAATGTGACCAAGAAATACATACTTGTTATTGTATGCTGTAAGAGTTTGTGGTTGCTTGTTATGCAGCAATAGCTGACTAATTCAACTGTGGTGACAATGAGAAACTAGCTTAATACGACAGTCAGTGTGAAAAGATAAGCAGATAGTTTTCTATAAAGAAAATAAAAACAGGAGAATGCCCAAGTGTTTGTGCTGGGTTGGTTTTATTTTAATAAACTTTCTGGAGAATATAGGTTAATAAATCCGTGGGTTTACAGAAAAAACTAAGCTCTTATGTGTAGTAAAAAGTGACACTATTCATGTAAAATTGGAGGAAAATCCCATTCGTTTTTTTAAGCACATTTGTTAAAGCACAAGCTTAAGGGTAGGACATGCTGGGGTTGAATCCAAACTCTGTTATTTAAGAGCCATGTGACCTCGGGCAAATTAGTTACCCTCAGATTCAGATTCCTCACCCGTAAAGTGGAGATAATAATCCCTAACCCAGTTGATCATGATGAAGATTAATCAGATAAGATAGGTAAAGTAGCTATTATAGTTCCTGGAACATACCAAATCCTCAATAAATGGTAACTTAAAGTTTTTACATAGTAGGAAGAAGAAATGGCAGCTAATATCTAGCATCAACAAAAAGACACAATACATCCAGAGGGAACTATTATAAACTGCTTTGAGAGGACAATGAGTGTAAGCTTCCAGTAAGAGCCTAGTCAGAAAAGAAAATAAGACTCCTTGTAAAACTATGATACCAGACGTTAATTCAAAGGACTGTTGAGGCCAAAAATGTCCACAGAACATTGGTCATAACCAAACAGGCTATTTGTAAACAAATCAGAAAACATTATCTTTATACCAAATTATAATATACTTTTCCTAGAATAATGCGTGAAAAAATCAACTAACATTATAAAAGGAGCCAAGAGGGAATCTTGGCCTGAGAAATATAGCGAATGAATTTGGTATAAGTCACATCCATGATATCTTCCATGGTATCGTCAAAGCAAAAGTGGAACTAATTCCCCCATGACGACAAGAAAAAGCGCCCCCTTAAAGCTTGAGAGGGTAATTTCAGGACAAATGGCATACAAAAAGCATTTGTGTGGTGGCTTACAAGCTCTCGTCCCTCCTTTTTTCATTTAGGGCAGTAGGGTTGACTGGATAGGATTCTTTTTCTCTTTTTTTTTTTCAAATCTAAAGGAAAGTGTAGATTTACTTCATAAGTAAGAAATGAATTCATGGAACTCATCATAAAAGGTAATGTATAGGGTGAAGTTACAATAAACAACAAGAAAAGGATTTAGACAAGCGTGTATCTCACAGCACCACGATGAGTTACCAAGGGAAACCAGACTACACCTTGAGACTGACATCAGGGAAACGAGCCGGCCCCCCATAAGTCCACCTCGGTTGATCCTCAGTGGGAAGCCTCTGTGCTGGTGCACACCTGATCCAGCATGGAAGTCCTGAGGCCCCCTCGGATTATTTGTCATTGGGGTACAACATTTCCCTAATTCTCTGCTGGTATCACTTGTAATGATACTACATTAAGACTTGAGATCCTCTCTGTCCTGTCTGAAGACTCTGGTCTACTGAGGCTGATACACATAAAACTCACAGAGGCTGCTCACTGAGGATTGAAGACACCTGGACGCCAGACCTCATTCTGTGACCTCATGTGTGACTGTGGTGAACACACACAACCCCTCCTGTAAAATGAGGGGACAGGTCTATATATCCCCTGCAGTCCCTTCCCAGATTCCCCACATGCAGTGACTAATCCCAAATAAATTATGAAGATAAAAATTGCAGTGGATCCTTGATGAGGGCTTTACAGTCAAGGCAGAAGTTGAGTTTGGGTTGGAAGGATGAGGAGGTCATTCCAGGTGAATGAGGAGACATCAACAACCAGGAAACGACAGCATAGGCCCTCTTGGGGGACAGTGACTAAACCAGGGTGGCAGGGATCCAAGTACCTTGTGGTTCCTTCTCATACGAAAAACCACAAACTTGTCTTTCAGTGAGTCTTGGAAGGAGACATCTGGGCAGCGTGGCTGTTGGTCTGCACTGGAGTGCTGCTATTAACCTGTTGCTGTCATGAGCATGGGTGTAAACAAGGCAAGTCACTGTTTGGTGGTAATTACGAGAATCTTTGAAGTCAAGGAACAAAATGCTAACTTCAGGTCCAAAGGGCACAGTGATTAGATACTATTCTAATTTAGAAAACACATTCTTTTCCTTTTATGAGTTACGAATATTTCAAAGGGAAATTCATCAGAATCCAATCCAATGTCTAAATTTGGTTAGAATAAACACTAGGAGAAAACGAATATTTTTGGTGTGAGTGCGTGGATATGTATGAGGCGAAGGATTACCAAAAACACCATTAGTCAAGGCTAAAATCCTCACTTAATTGGTCAGAAGATTAACAAGGAAATGACCGTGTGTCCTGGGGGTCATCAGCACCGGGCCAGGGTATATAAAGGGCGCAGAGCAGGAGGAAGGCATTCACACCTGAGAACACTCAACTCCTCTCATCAGCCCAACCCAACCCAGCCCAGACACCACCATGACCGGCTCCTGCTGTGGCTCCTCCTTCTCCTCCCGGAGCCTTGGGGGAGGCTGCTGCCAGCCCTGCTTCAGCCGCGACCCCTGCTGCGGCCGCCCCGTGTTCTACCGGACCACCGTGTGCCGCCCCGTGACCTGCGTGCCCCGCTACACGCGCACCATCTGCGAGCCCAGCCGCCGCCCCCTCTGCTGTGACCCGTGCTCCCTGCAGGAGGGCTGCTGCCGCCCCATCACCTGCTGCCCCACGTCCTGCACGGCCGTGGTCTGCCGGCCCCGCTGCTGGGCCTCCACCTGCTGCCGGCCCATCTCTGTGCAGTCCCCCTGCTACCGCCCCTCCTGCTGCCAGCCTGCCCCCTGCCACACCATCTGCAGGACCTCTCACTGCTGAAACCCCTCTGTACCCACAGAACAACACTCTGGAGCCTAAGCGCCTATTCTGCATTTTAATCAAGTTGAAAGAAAAATAGATTTTTTCATAAGGTGACAACAGTGATTTTTATGTCTTACCATTTGGATACACTGAGATACACAAGCAGATGTCTATCACCACCTCACCAAATTCCTAGATGTCCCCATGGATGCCAAGTCCACCTTTAAAAGTCCCCAAAGTGGACTTCACACACCCATCCTGAACTCCGGAGGCTGCTCAAACCCTCCCCATGATCTTGTGTAATGTGCTGCTCCCCTGTTTTCAATAAATTAATTTTCCTGCAAACCTCCTGCTCTCTGATTCATTCATTAGCACATGTTTATTAGTGTACACAGATGAGCAGACAATGAATAGGAAGGAGGGTGAAGAGGAAGAAGGTAGAAGAGACGGAGAAGATGAGGAAGGCAGAAGAGAGAAAGAGAGACGGGTAGGAGTCCTGGTACGAGTCTTGGCAGGTGGTACAGGACTGCCAGGCTGGTCCTTAGACTGCTCACATGGTAGGAAATCCGTGCACACCAGGTCCTCTGTGGCACGTTCTTTGCCCACATCTCCAGGTTCATGTCTCAACACACCTCACTAAGTTTTACTTCAAGCAACACTGAACTTCTCACAGTAACTGTAACTCACGTGCCTTGAGCTTCCATATGTCTTTACTTTTGTCCTGTTCTTTCATTTTTCTGGAATGTTCTTTTACCTCCCCCCTCCCTCCACCTTCTTCACATACCTAACTCTGAGTCATTTCCACGATTCAGCTCAGTCTTCTCCAATAGTCTTGTCCGAACCCCTCCACCACACACACACACACACACGCACACGTAGGTTAGGTGCCCTTAATGTATGCCAATAGCATCCTGAGTTTACGTCCCTCCCCATAAGTCATTGTATTGAGATTATTTCTCTGCCTCCAAAGAAGTGACCACGGTTTATTTATCCTAGCTCCCAGTACTGAACTCAATGTTTAGTATATATCTGTTACTTGATTTCTATTTGTTGAGTCAAACTAAATTGGAAAGGAATTGTCCTTACAACAAGAATTGTAAAAGGTAGATGTTAAAGCAAAACTTACGCATCAGTATAACTTTACTTCTGTGACCCTCAGTTTTCCTCATCTGCAAAATGGGAAAATTGATACTTATCAATATAGCTCGCTGGGAAAGTTAAATAACTTTGTGTATATAAAGTGCCCGGCACAGAGTAAGCAACCAGTACCATTTATTTATGTTCCTTCTTGCATATTTGAGCATCACTGTATCAAATAGACTCAAAAGATGTGCTATTTAGCACATATCATGTCATTGAGAGTAGGAAAGGATTCAGGAGAAGCTTTTGTTTTTTTCCAGGTAGTCCACATCCTCTGCAGAAACAGATTTCCTAACAGATATAATAAAGAAGGCAAAAATATTCATCATCAGATTGAGGCTGTCTCAGAATGAAGGGGCTCTTTAAAAGCTGATCTTAACCGCTTGCGCCACCGGGCCGGCCCCAATAACTCATGCATCTCAACAACAAAAAAACTACCAACCCAATTAAAAAATGGGCAAAAGACCTGAACAGACATTTCTCCAAAGAAGATATACAGATGGCCAACAGACACATGAAAAGTTGTTCAAAATCACTAACTATCAGGGAAATGCAAATCAAAACTACAATGAGATATCACCTCACGCCCGTCAGAATGGCTATAATTAACAAGACAGGAAACAACATGTGTTGGAGAGGATGTGGAGAGAAGGGAACTCTCATACACTGCTGGTGGGAGTGCAAACTGGTGCAGCCACTATGGAAAACAGTATGGAGAGTCCTCAAAAAATCAACGATAGAACTACCATATGATCCAGCTATTCCACTGTTGGGTATTTATCCAAAGAACTTGAAAACACCAATTTGCAAAGGTACATGCACCCCTGTGTTCACTGCAGCGTTATTCACAATAGCCAAGACTTGGAAGCAACCTAAGTGCCCATCAAGGGACGAATGGATAAACAAGCTGTGGTATATATACACAATGGAATACTACTCAGCCATAAGAAACGACGAAATCCAGCCATTTGTGACAACATGGATGGACATTGAGGGTATAATGCAAAGTGAAATAAGTCAGAGGGAGAAGGTCAAATACCGTATGATTTCCTTCATTAAGTAGTAGATAATAACAACAATAAACAAACACATAGGGACAGAGATTGGATTGGTGGTTACCAGAGGGGAAGGGGGGAGGGAGGAGGGTGAAAGGGATAATTCGGTACATGTGTGTGGTGATGGGTTGTAATTAGTATTTTGGTGGTGAACATGATGTAGTCCACGCAGAAATAGAAGTACAATGATGTACACCTGAAATTTTTACAATGTTATAAACCAATGTTACTGCAATAAACAAAAAATTAAAAAAAAAAAAAAAAAAAAGCTGATCTTCACGTCCAGGGGAAAGCATCCTAGATTACAGGATTTCTGAATAGGGGTTTAGCACCAGGAGCAAAGAAGAGCGGGGGATAATATATGCATCTGATAGATTTTTCCTTTCACCTGAACCACCCAAAGGAATGAAACAACTCAAAGCTGTAAGAGACTCCAAAAGATTACCTGGTCTAGTCTTCCCTGGCTTTAGGCAGATGAATATTTAAACTACTTAGAAGAGATAATTACTTTTTAAATTCCAGAAATAAATCCCACCAGCTCTCTGGTCATCTAGAGTTTTTCTGTCTTTTTCAATTGAAATATTTTCTCTTTTCAATTGATGGTATCCATCTCCCCTGTCTTTCATGTTTATGTGGATTTTATGATAAACCTGGACTACAAAGTACACCAGGGACAGAAGACTTCCCATTTTACAGATGAGGAAGTGGGGCTGGCAGAGCATCAGTATTTGCTCTATGTTACCCGACTGCTCAGTGAGAGAGGAGGGATTTGAATCCTTCCTTGTCTTCCCCATCCTCCTCCTGCCCTTTCTCCCTCAATCTTCCCCACACCCATCTCTGACTCGTATGATTGGAGGATATTTTAAGGATCATTTTGGAGAACAGGGAACTCGTATTCTGTTTTCAGAATTTTAAATTTTTCTTAACATCCAGTGGCCCCCAAACTAGTTCCTAACAAAATACAACTCATGAAACTATTAGGATGAGGGCATGGCTCAGCATCACAAAAGTCATCAACACTACATTCTTTTTCAATCCAACCACAAAAATCCTATAATTTATCACCACTGTGGTTAACGATTACTTGCTGCGACGCCAGTGATTATGCGCCTGCAGCACGTCCGGAATTCCAATAATATGACTTAAAAAGCCCACATGGTAAAGATTTTAATTTTTAATTTTTTTTGAGGAATCTCCATACTGTTTTCTGTAGTAGTTGTACCAGTTTAAATTCCCACCAGCAGTGCACCAGGGTTCACTTTTCTCTACATCCTATCCACACATCTCTCGTCCAACAAGCTTAGGTTCATTGATGTGCTCCAGCCAGGGAGACCACACAGCACAGGACCACAGGGCATCCCACCGAACGAAGGAAGAGAAAAGGTTTTTATAGGATTTTGAGGAATGGTGGGGTTTAGGTAAAATTACACGAAATGGTTTCTGATAGGCTCAAAGCAAAACAAGGCTTTGTACAAAAGAGTTAACATCAGGACTGGGCTGTGAAAAGGACTTATGGTCTTCTTTCTTTAGAAACTACATAGTTAAGATAAATGGGGAATGTCATATCTGAAAATCTCTTATCTGAGGCTCTACCTCTGGGTTGGATTTTGGGGCTGCTTCTCTGTGTTAAGGTGATTAAGATCCCATCCATGAGATAGTGGAATGTTCCTTTCTTACTAATGTGACTTTAAACAGCAGTTTCTGATGGTCTATGATTTTAGCACACAAGATTTCTTAGTACTATGTCCTTTCCTTAGTTAACAAAAGCAGTAACTTAGACATACTCTTATTCCTAGTATTTGGATCTCTGTATACATTCTAACTGAAATAACAATATGCTAAACCATAAATCAAGCAAGTTCTTTTTATTTCACTAGATGGGATAGAATTTTTGATAACTACTACTCCATGTTCACGATTTTGAAGTGACTCAGAGTTGGAAAAAGACCAGAGGTCAGTCATCAGTGTTTATACGCAACAGAAAACCTGAGTTATTGTTAAAGCTTTGCCACTCTTTTATCTGGATGACCTGGAGAAATCATTTCACAAATGTGGCCTGCCAAAAACTGGGTGATGGGTCACAAATTCAAAAACCTTCAAGGACCAGAGCTATGGTGGACCAAAGAGTGTATAAAAAGCGATCACACCAAATAAAACACACTTCGGAGACAAATTTTGTCTGAGGGCCATCAGCAACCCTTGCACAATGTTATCTTTAATCTACATTCCAACTATAAATGTATTTTCTATACTCCCACTTTTCTGAGCTGTGGCTGAAAACGACAAAGCTATTTTATCAGTCATCAGTTAATTAATTCTGCTTATCCTTTTCAGAAGCTCACCTTCACCCTTCATATGCAATCAAAACCCTCAGCCAATAAATGAAAGCATCTACTACTGAAAGATAATTGATTCTTTTATAAATATTTTCAGTATGTTTTGAAGAACTCAACACAAGTGCTTTTGTCACACCTAGAAAACAAGAAATACTCCAATTTCAATTTTATTTCTAAGACCATGCTCAGGGAAGGGCGTTCAAAAAGGTATGATATGAATTAAATCTTCATTTAGTTTTACCTTACTGTCCCATGAAAAGTTCTCCTTTAATTGTTTTCCCTGCCTTTGTCTTGCCTCCCTAAAATTTGCAATTACTGTGTGATGAGAAACTATAGTATAGCACTGTTTACATAGTGAGTGTCTCATAAGTCACTATGAGTTATAGGCCAACTCAGTTTCTAAACAATATCACTCTGTTGGCTTTGGTGCTTATTTCCTTATAAACAGTATGTTTATGTGAAGCAATATGTTGTTTTACAGAAGCACTGGGCCATTCTTTCCAAAGCAGAAGTGGTATACATCTCCTTTTATGAGCCATTTCGGTTTTTCAGAAATTCTTGCTTCATCTCAAGGTCAATCAGAAACCAGGCCCATGACCTCATGAACATTATAGTCTCACAGTCATGGATGGTGAACAAGAGGAAAGTGTGATGGTGGCAACAGTGGAGTCTTCAAACTTTCAACTTGTTACATGACATGGCTGGGAAGGATTGGCTATTCAATGAGTAATATTTTTGATGATATAAATTATCAAGTATTCATTTCAAGCAAAAAAGCAAACAGGAAGAAAGGAAAGCATCCTTCAGTGATGTTGGAATTGCTACCTCAGCAACTGAATCCACCAATCTAGAGTTCTCATTTCAATGGGCAACCACGACTCCAGGAAATGACCGTGTGTCCTGGGGGTCATCAGCACCCGGGCAGGGTATATAAAGGGCGCAGAGCAGGAGGAAGACATTCACACCTGAGAACACTCAACTCCTCTCACCAGCCCAACCCAGCCCAGCCCAGACACCACCATGACCGGCTCCTGCTGTGGCTCCTCCTTCTCCTCCCGGAGCCTTGGGGGAGGCTGCTGCCAGCCCTGCTTCAGCCGCGACCCCTGCTGCGGCCGCCCGGTGTCCTGCCGGACCACCGTGTGCCGCCCCGTGACCTGCGTGCCCCGCTACACGCGCACCATCTGCGAGCCCAGCCGCCGCCCCCTCTGCTGTGACCCGTGCTCCCTGCAGGAGGGCTGCTGCCGCCCCATCACCTGCTGCCCCACGTCCTGCACGGCCGTGGTCTGCCGGCCCCGCTGCTGGGCCTCCACCTGCTGCCGGCCCATCTCTGTGCAGTCCCCCTGCTACCGCCCCTCCTGCTGCCAGCCGGCCCCCTGCCGCACCATCTGCAGGACCTCCTGCTGCTGAGCAGCAGGAAACATTCGCAGGGGTTCGGAAACATGTGCAAACTCTTCCCACCCTTGATGGATCAGATGAGAGATATTACCTTTAAGCCTACCTGCTCTTCAATAACTAACTCAACAGTAATTGTCTATCCGATACCTACATAGTTACGCAGCTAATCCTGGCCCTCTGACAATCTTTAGAAAAATTCCAGCTTTCATCATTTGAATTCCTGGCTTGAGAAAACAAGTAAACAAAGATCAAAATTCTTCTTGAATGGAGCTCTAGCCCCCTGACTCCTCATCACTTCTCTACTATTTCAAGATGGGATATTTTTCCAGGATAATATTACATTTATGCTGGGTTTTTGCATGGTAAAATAATAAAATTGTATTTCCGGGAAGCAAATGTGTTTCTCTTTATTGTTTATTAATCTTTGAAAGCTTATTTTAGCTTCAGTTATGGTGTACAGAACCAGAAGAACCAAAGGAAGAAGGATTTTTGAAGGGCCATTTTTTTAGCTTTAGGGAAAATTCAGGTGCAAGGTCTGTAATTAGCAATTCAAATAATTTTTATGTGAAGCACCTTCATGTTTCAAGCCACTGGTTTTGTGTTGATGCTATGGAAATGGAGAGACTATAGCAGGTCTTTCTGATCATGAACTTGACTCATGAATCATCCACACACATGTGATAAGGTGGAGGAAGCCTAAGTCAGAGCCCTCTTCGTTCCCTGATTTAGAAAACTATGCAGTGATTAATATCAATTGGTACCTGGGCATCCCTAACCACTGAACACATATGCTGGAAGAACCCCTATCCCATCTTTTCCATGGCTCACTCCAGCAGCACTAAGGCCAATTCTGATTCCGGTGGAGTCACTGCTGCTGAGAAGAGAGGGAGAAATGTAGCTTGGTTGGAATCATTCTAATTTAGAACTCCAAGCAATTTTACCATTAAAACAATGCCAACGGGACCGGCCCCGGGGCTTAGCGGTTAAGTGCGCGCGCTCAGCTACTGGCGGTCAGGGTTCCGATCCTGGGCGCGCACCGATGCACCGCTTCTCCGGCCATGCTGAGGCCGCGTCCCACATACAGCAACTAGAAGGATGTGCAGCTATGACATACAACTATCTACTGGGGCTTTGGGGGAAAAAAAGGAGGAGGATTGGCAATAGATGTTAGCTCAGAGCCGGTCTTCCTCAGCAAAAAGAGGGGGATTGGTATGGATGTTAGCTCAGGGCTGATCTTCCTCACAAAAAACAAACAAACAAACAAACAAACAAACAATGCCAACGTATTTGAAATAGTGATAACATTAATCCACACTGGATGTTTTTGTTGTTGTTAAAAACACTTTTAGGCTGGTCAGGAAACTAACCACTATTGTTTTCTGGAGAAATGTGTATTGAGTTCCCAACACCTGATCTAAAAGCGTTTTTTGGAAGGGCTGCTTATATGCTTGGGCATATCTCCCTGCCCAGCGAGAGGAGTCGGGCAAGATAAGCATTGTCCAGGCCTGGATCTAGATTGACTTTGTTCACTGTTGGATTCCCACTGATCCACACAGTGTTTGGCACATAGTATATACTCAGAAATTATTTGTTGAATGATTGAGTAAGCTCTAAGGGGTTGGAAGAGAGAAACACTTCATCCCACCCCAGCTCTCTCCTCACACTGGACATGTGCATTCTTACAATAAAACAATAAGCCACCTCATGAAGAAAGTATTTTTCTTGAAATATGGTCCAAGTTTCTCAACAAGTAGCCCGTTATATTAAGAACTTTAACATTGTCAGTATGTGCGCAATGGAGTTTTCTCTTTATTAAGGGTTTGATAGTTTACTAATGGATGGGCTCACAAGTCCAATTTCTTTCTACATATTCTTGATCACCATTTTTTAAATTCTCTAACTACATCTGTTTTCCTTCATCCCAGAATTTTTACTGCTAGCCTTCTAGAGGCCTCTTCATCTTACAATATTTCCTCAGATGTAGAGTGCTTTGTTTTCTCTCAAGCTCATCATTATTATTGGATCATGTTTGTTTCCACAGTAACTCAATGCCCTGGTCAGCTACAGTTGCTGGTGCAGGTCTGAGTAAGCTGCAAGGGACTGTGCAAGCAGAATGATCAAGAAGAAGGCTGAAACTGGAGGCTTCAACCACAGACCTGGAACAGACTTTGTTGTAAAGCAAAAGGTCAGAACCAAGAAAATCCAGAGGAAGAAGCTACGAAATGGCTGAGTGTCATGATTTTCCTACAGGCCCTGACAGTTTGAAACAAGTGAAAATCACAACTGGTTCTGTAAGCAGGAATGAGCTCAAGCATAGTCAACGGGGATACATTGGAGCAAGAGACTCTAGGGTATGGGCAAGGTGGGCCTGGAGACTACCGCTGGCGGGGATCGCTGCCTGGAGGTTTTGTCATGCTGGCAGACTGAGCCTTCATCTAGATGGTGGCTTTGTTCACGGTGCCCCATGACCACACAATTGCGTCCAACTTTGATACTGTCTCCTTCAGGTGTGTTTTGGAATTTTGATAAGATTGTGTGGGAGATAACTCCCTCCAATTCCTGACGATTTGGGTAAGACATGGACTTCTTTCAGATGACTGTAAAAAGTAACCATTTCACTATTAAAATAAATAAAATCACTGTTATAAAACTAAATTCACTGATAAAGTTCCTAAAGAGAACAGAGGTTCCTTAATGACAAGGGTTGTGTAACCCATAATTCCATTCTTCAGCTTCTTGGGCTTACAGATATTGTTCCACAGAAGTTTTTAGAGTAAATATTGGCTCCAACATTACTAGATATCTGACCTTAGGCAAGTCACTTATCTGGTTCCTTATGTGTAAAATGAGGAATATAACAATACGTACCTCATAGGATTGTTATGAAGAATAAATTAATACATTTATTTCTTCTAGCACAATGCTTGGAACGTAGAACTCAATGATACTGACTGTCATGAAGATTATAAATAATGAAACTCGCCTTGGTTTGGAAAGATATGACTACAGAAATCAATGAGCATGCATCTAAGACCGAAAAAAAAGCCGAATTCATAGAATAGTGGTTCCCATAGGCTGGGGTATGGGGGAAAAGAGGAGACAATTTTTTAAAAAGTACAGTGGTGGTTGCCAGGGGCTGGAGAGAGCAGGACATGAACAGTTATTGTCTGACAGCTACAGAGTTTCAGTTTTGCAAGACAAAAGAGTTCTGGAGATGGATGGTGCTGATGGTTGCACAACACTGTGAATGCATTTAATGCCACTAAACTGTACACACAAAAATGGTTGAGAGTAAACTTAGCAAAATAAAAAAAAAAGTGGAAAAAACAAAACACTGATGATGGAGGCCTACTAAGATGCATTCCTATAGCTCCAGAAAGTGGACTGGAAAACTATTCTTTTACTGACAAACCACGACTTTTAAAATATTCCTATAGTATTGTTCTGAACTTGTTTTGCCCGGGAGGCTTAGCATTGGAAAAGGACACTCACACCTTGGGGAATTCACTTCCACTCTTAGTAAGTAACCCGAAGAGCATGACAGCCACTCTGTGCTATCAAGACATCAGCTGGCAAAAGCATCACTGAATTATAAAGATAATTGGAGACTCTGAAATTAGGGTCATTAAGTTCTTATTTGAACCATAAATAGCAAAATATAATGAGTTTCTATTAAATAAGGAAAACAAAGAGTTTTTTACAAGTATCTGAGCACCTAAAAAAAAAAACGTCTAGAGAGCTTACTAATCTGCCAGTGTTATTTCAAAAAGAATAAAAAAAAACAAGGACATGACCGTGTGTCCTGGGAGTCATCAGCACCGGGCCAGGGTATATAAAGGGCGCAGAGCAGGAGGAAGACATTCACACCTGAGAACACTCAGCTCCTCTCACCAGCCCAACCCAGCCCAGCCCAGACACCACCATGACCGGCTCCTGCTGTGGCTCCTCCTTCTCCTCCCCGAGCCTTGGGGGAGGCTGCTGCCAGCCCTGCTTCAGCCGCGACCCCTGCTGCGGCCGCCCCGTGTCCTACCGGACCACCGTGTGCCGCCCCGTGACCTGCGTGCCCCGCTACACGCGCACCATCTGCGAGCCCAGCCGCCGCCCCCTCTGCTGTGACCCGTGCTCCCTGCAGGAGGGCTGCTGCCGCCCCATCACCTGCTGCCCCACGTCCTGCACGGCCGTGGTCTGCCGGCCCCGCTGCTGGGCCTCCACCTGCTGCCGGCCCATCTCTGTGCAGTCCCCCTGCTACCGCCCCTCCTGCTGCCAGCCTGCTCCCTGCCGCACCATCTGCAGGACCTCCCGCTGCTGAGCAGTGTGGATCGTCACTAAGGGTCCCCCAGTAGATGGCTGCGTCCACTCTGATGTCACTCAGCACTTCGCAGCAGAACAATATGCATTTTCTTGAGAAGCCCATTCCTCATCTCTTCAAACTAGCTCATGGTAGGCACTGAAGAAGACTTTTCAGACTAACCACTGACGAAGAATACCCTGTCCTCTCAAGACCCCAGTCTAACTCCTATATCATGTTGTCTGTTTTCTAATAAACTTAGTCCTCCCAGCATAGAAATCATGGTCTTTGTGCTATTTCCTTTTAGTAGATTCTGTCTCTCTGTTTTGTCCAGAGACATTCAAAGCAAGATGTGGAGTAACCCACTGAAATTGTTCTCTGAAATAACATAAGTCTGGGTAGTTCCCTTATTATCCTTGTAAATGGCATTTATAGGGCACAGTAGCCGAGTGAGGAGGGTGGGAATGGCTATATCTTCACCGTGTATACAGGGTCACTTGTGCCTACAATCCAGACACACGCCAAACACCTGAGAAACGTCCTCCAATGATGACCACTTAGGAGGCTGCATCTGGGCTGACGCATATTCCTAGTCGGAGGGTTCATTCACTGAATTGACACCTGTTCACACATCACAGAAAGCCCGGCATATTGGAGGTGGAAAGAACCTTCGGTAACATCTGGCCAATCAGCTGTTTTTGAAGTTGAAGAGCAATGAGTAATGAAAGATTAAATAAGTTACTTACTAATTTAATTACAATGTAATTCCAACCACTGATGTTCAGAAAAGACCCAGAAGAATGCAAGCCTCCTGACAGGAAACCTTTAGGTGGAACACTTCCTCTTATGTGGTGGGAGACACGTTCCTCTGCCTGGAGTGATTGTATTCTTTTGGCTTTTGTGCCCAAGTATAACTGCTACTTCAGATAATGCACGCCCTTCTATGTGTTATAGATCAGATTGTTATTTAGAACATTATTCACAATGTTGACACTTGTGGATATTACATCCACACTGGATCCCGAGGGCTGCTTATCTTAGTGCTCAGGAAGTAGGCATTGATGGCATGTTCCAGCAAAGTAATCAATCACTGTCAATCTACACGTGATTATTGAACTTCTACTATGAATAAGGCATTGACTTGACCACCCAGAGGGAATATAAAGGAATAAAAGAGGGCTCCTGCTTCAAAGATGTTATAATCTACTTAGGACATGAGGTATAAACAAGAAAAAAGTCAAATAGTATATAAGCAATATAAATATACAAGAAATGCCAAAAATAGTTAAAAATAGTTGAAGATTATAAACCTATTAGGAAACATTATGCAATTGTTCTGCCATATATTTAACAAAAAAATAAGTAAGCCATAAAATATTAAACTATTTTGTGAGGAAAAATATGTTCTGTGTTTATGCCTAAAAAAATCTGAAATATTATGCAACAAAATCTAAGAGTAACTGGGGGTAATATTCATTTTATTCATTGTATTTTTCTTAATTACATAATTTTTTAAATGAACATATATTTTACTTTTAATGAAATGTACTGTCTAAAATCTACATCTATTTTGGGGAAAATATTCAAACCTTTCTCACGATTATGCTCTGCTTTTAAAAACCTACCTATCAAAGTCTAAATGGATTTAAAGGAGATAAATTAGACAGCAGATGTTTATACTCCTAAAGAAGTCTTTTATTATATATACTGAAGAGTAAACGATTATGTTATATATAGTAGACTTCTCTGATATCTTTAAAGTATGATCAAATTATTAAACATTGAATTCATATCTTAACTTTTTAGGATCATCTCAATAGCATAAAATAAGGTGCACTGTGGAAATGGTCCAAATTAAGAACTTTAAAAAATTGCTAGCTATTTCAGATTATATGTACAATTGTTTTTCTCCATTTGGAGAGGCAATTGAGAATTCAGAATACAAGACAATGCTTTTCAAGTTAAAATTTGTTCATAATGTTATTGTCAAGTAATATTGCTAAATAAAGTCCTAGCATGTGTTATGCAAAATATCTTGCCCATCACCACTAGAAATCTGTCTAAATCAGCTTTAAGGCTTTTTTTAAAGCATGTTTTTCAGAGACCTCACTCTGCGTTGCATGGGCTGTGGGTTCTCAGCAGGGTTTGTGCCACTGACCACGACTCTGACACATATTCTTTTTGTCGGTTCTACAACAATAGCCTGACTTTCCTTTACAGAGATCAGTGTTCTAGAAGAGGGGGCTCTGTACCTTCCTTCCAGGTATTTTTATCTAATTTCGTGCTATTAATGAAACTCCCCATTGAATAGTCTTGTTTAGTATGTATTCTGTGGTGACTGAGGAGAGAACTGATCAATTGCTATAGGAAATACATTCATCTCTGCTCTAAATTCAAAATTTAGAGTTTATAGGGCACCAATGTCACGTGACCTTTTAAAATATTTTGTTTATTTAACAAATACAAGGCACTAAGTGCCAGGCACTGTTTTAGTGCTTGACAAATATTAGCTCATTTAATCTTCATAACAGCCTTGATATGTACTATTATTATCCCCCTTGGCCCCAAGACACACAGCCAGTAAGTGGCAAAATTTTCAATGAATGTTTTAGGACAGTGGCATCAGAAAATAGCATATGACTTGCCACAGTGTCAAACCAAAGAGTTCTATGGCATGAATTACTGAAGCATGACACATATTTTCTCTGCCTGGAAATGAAGTTTGCCTACAGGGTGGGGATGAGTGTCTTAAACTGAATACACACTAGAAGAGCTTCCTGAGGGACTCGTGGACTCTCTATCTTTAGGAATCTTTGAAAAGGGAAGAGAAAAATCTCTTTGGAATGACTCTGGATCAGAAGTGCTTGGAGTAGAGAAATGAGTCTTGTTAACTTGAGATTTTATGTATCTTCCGAAGAAGCTTCTTTTGCACAAAATGTGGTCACCATGAAGACCTCCCGGAGACATAAAAAAACTGATTGTGAGACAATGTGCCTTGAAGAGAGCGAGGCACAAGCAACAAAAGCAGAAATCAACAAGTGGGATGACATCAAAGTAGACAGCTTCTGCACAGCACAGGAAACAATCAATAGAACGAAAAGGCAAGCTACGGAACCAGAGAAAATATTTGCAAACTATATATTGATAAGGGGTTAATATCTAAAATATATAAGGAACTCACACAACTCAATAGCAAAACAAACAAACAATCCAGTTAAAAAATGGGCGGAGGACTTGAAGAGACATTTTTCCAAAGAAGACATACAGATGGCCAACAGGTACATGAAAAGGTGCTCAACCTCAGTAATAATAAGGGAAATGTAAATCAAAACCACAACGTGATATCACCTCACACTGTTAGGATGGCTATCATCAAAAAGGCAAGAGATAAATGCTGGATAGGATGTAGAGAAAAGTGAACCCTGGTGCACTGCTGGTGGGAATTTAAACCAGTACAACTACTACAGAAAACAGTGTGGAGAGTCCTCAAAAAAAATTAAAAATAGAACTACCATATGATCCAGCAATCTCACTTCTGGGTATATAGCCAAAAGAGATGAAATCACTATTTCAAAGAGATATCTGCACTCCCATGTTCAGTGTAGCATTATTCTTAATAGTCAAGGCATGGAAAAAACCTAAATGTCTAATGACATAAGACTGAATAAATAAAATGTGATATATATATGAATATTATGCAGCCATAATAAAGAAGGAAATTCTGCCACTTGTGGCAACACGGATGGATCTTGAGGGTATTGTACTAAGTGAAATAGACAGAAGAAGACATATATTGTATGATCTCACTTATATGTGAAATTAAAAACATCAAACTCATGGCAATAGATAGTTGAACGGTGGTTGGCAGCAGCTGAGGGGTAGGGGAAATGAGATTTTGGTCAAAGGGTACACACTTTCAGTTATAAGATGAACAAATTCCGGGAACCTAATGCACATCACGGTGCATTATGAAATGTTGGTGCATGGTGCATAGGAAACTTTCATATGCATATGAAAGTTGCTATGACAGTAAAGCATTAATGTTCTCATCATAATGTCAATGACAACAAAATGATAACTGTGTTAAGGTGAAGGATCTGTTCACTTACCTTATTGTGGTAAACATTTTATATTATACACTTGTATCAAATCATCACAATGTGCAGCTTAAACTTACACAATGTTATATATCAATTATATCTCAGTAAAGCTGGGGAAAAAGAGAGAAGAATATGCAAATTTTTATCCAGGCTCTGGTTACTGGTTTGAAACAGTCACATGTGTCTGTGGACAAGAGAAAGAATGTGAAATGCAAGAGAGTCAAAGATCTTCAACCATGAGACTCTGCTTGATTGCTCCTCCTCTGTTTCCCCAGTTGTGACTGTACGTGCAGTCAATTTACATTCCTTTTAAAGTTTTGAAATTATGCTTGAAATTCCATTTGGGGAGCTTCAGCTCCCAGGGCCTGAGGCACATTCTTTTGAATGATGGGAATGATCCTAAAGTGATCCAAAACTCTGTCTGGTGAATAATAGGAGGGGTACAGCTGAAAAGTAACGAGTTTCCCCCATGCAACTCCTCACCCGCCTCTGGCGATACTGCCCAAAGAAGGTCACCCATCACATTGCTGGCAGTGCCATCACAGAACAGCCATGTGGCCATCCCAAGGCAACTTCCTTGAATGGTGTCTTTGATATGTTTGCAATGTTGGTTGAAAAAACCTCCATCTTGTCACTTCAAGGTCATAGCACTCATGCCAAGGTATATTAAGAAAACACTTCTTATTACATGATTCTTCACAAGAAAGGCAAGTATAAAATGTCGTGTTCCAGAGATAAAATCAGCGTTCTGTGACCAGAAGGACCAAAGGTGCACACAACCTGAACTGCAAAAAAGAAAAAAATGCATGGCGGTCTTGGATGTTTTATTCCAGTGCTTACTGGTTTACAGAAATAGATTTTTGCCTCTCCCATGCAAGTATGCGAGCTGCAGTTCCATTCAAGGCATATACATTCCACTATATCAAGCGATATGTAAATGTATTTCCATGGAATCCACATGGAAGGATATGGCTAACATTTGTCTGTTTCACATGTAGGCTTTTCAAGGGATCTCTTGGGGGTCAAATCAGTGTTCTACAAACCCCTATATGTTTAATTTCTTTTAAAAATTCCAGTTCCTTTAGGACCATCTTGTCCAGGATTCACCAGGTGCTACATACTCAAAATAAGCATGAAGAGTTGCTATCACCTCAAATGGCCATGAATGCTTAGACACTGATGATGAACAGCATGAACACATCCATACTTAGGGATGCAACAAGAGTTCTTCAATGAGATCACAAGCATGTCATGAGCAATGCAACCATTAATCAAAACAAAATTCTACTTAATTGGCCAAAAGATAAACAAGGTCATCAGCACCAGGCCAGGGTATATAAAGGGCGCAGAGCAGGAGGAAGACATTCACACCTGAGAACACTCAGCTCCTCTCACCAGCCCAACCCAGCCCAGCCCAGACACCACCATGACCGGCTCCTGCTGTGGCTCCTCCTTCTCCTCCCGGAGCCTTGGGGGAGGCTGCTGCCAGCCCTGCTTCAGCCGCGACCCCTGCTGCGGCCGCCCCGTGTCCTACCGGACCACCGTGTGCCGCCCCGTGACCTGCGTGCCCCGCTACACGCGCACCATCTGCGAGCCCAGCCGCCGCCCCCTCTGCTGTGACCCGTGCTCCCTGCAGGAGGGCTGCTGCCGCCCCATCACCTGCTGCCCCACGTCCTGCACGGCCGTGGTCTGCCGGCCCCGCTGCTGGGCCTCCACCTGCTGCCGGCCCATCTCTGTGCAGTCCCCCTGCTACCGCCCCTCCTGCTGCCAGCCTGCCCCCTGCCACACCATCTGCAGGACCTCCCGCTGCTGAGCAACGCTCTGACTGCCGGGGGCAAGCAATCAACCTTCTGAAAAAGTCAAACTCCCTTTTCTCTACCTAACAAACCTCCTGCCCTGAGCCATCAAGACCCCAAGTCAACCAGGGGTTGGATGGAGATCCAGACTCATCCATTAAGGCTTGGACTGTTCTTAAGTCTTTGTAACAGTAGCAACTCTCTTCTTCTCATCTTAGATCTTAAGTCTTGTGGCATGTTTGTTTTCTAATAAACTTCCCTTCTTTGGCCTAGCAAACACAGATTTGGTTTTACTTATTCATTCTAATTTTTTTCATTAAATTTAAACGTAACAGAAATGTACTGACTCCTTACCATCTGCAAGTCACAGACTGTACGGTATACAATAAAAATTACAATTGAGTTAAAAATGTTCCCCTCTGCGAGAAACTTCTAGGGAATGAATGAAATTCACAATAACTCAACTAAAAATCAAAATATGAAGAAAAGTACAACACACTATGGTGTCGACAGAGAAGTCACTGTTGATTGGGGAGAAAAAGAAAGATTAAAAAAGAAGCTAGCATTATATATGGGTTAAGATTTTGGTGTCTGCAGGGAAGATGCCATTCTCAACAATGGAAATAGTATACACAAAGGTATATAGAGAGGGGTTGTTCAGAGGATAGTTTGGCTGGGAGCACTGGATATATGTAGAGTAATAGTGGAAGAAAAATCTGGAAAATTTATGTGCTTTGAATATTAGCCAAAGGAGTATGCCCTTAATGTAATAAGCACTAAGGAGCTGTTGAAAGCCTTGGGGCAGGGGAATGACATGACAGGAGTTGGGCGTTGGGATGATTTCTATGGCAGCTGCTTATAAAAACAGAAGTCCAAAGGCTAGACATATAAGGACTATACAGAAACAAATCAAGAGGCCATTGCCCTGGTCCAAGTGATGCATAATAAGAGCTAAACTAAGATGATGATCATGGAATGAAGAAGATACAAGGAATATGGCAAACATAGAAACCCAGGAGGAATATTAACTAACCTGACTATGGGAAACAAGAAACAATTAGGAATCAAATGTAACTTATTGCAGTTCTAGGGGAAAATTTTCTGGACAGAAGACACAAGAATTTTAACATATTTATGCTTAGGTACTGTGTGTTTAAAATCACTACTCCATAGTGTACTCTGCCTACCACTAATATTTCTATTCTTGAGGTAGTATAAAATATTTTTTTAAAAAACCAGGAGACAAAGAGCTTTACTAACTCTAATTGATCCTGGAAAGCAGCACAGTATAAAATAAAATGAACTGATCTAGGAATGAGGGATAGGAGTTTTATACCCAGTTCTTCAGTCTACATACGGGCTGCATGAGTGGAGCAAGTCACTAACCTCTCCAAAATGCAGCCACTCCTAGACTCAATCGTATTCTAACATCAACTGATGCTAAGATGAAATTAAAAGTTGCCCATAGCACAACATCAATGTTCCAATTTAGAACTTTGAGGTGAGTGGTTCTATATTCGACTCTTTTCCTTGGTTAATTCTTTCTATCAATACTATGCTGATTTGTGCACTAGAGCAAGATATGAGGCAGGCAGATTGGATGTTGCATTCTGTATAACCCTTTAGCACTGCATGCATAATAGGATTTAATAAACATGCTATTTATAATAAGAATGATGTCAGTTTCTACACCTATAAAATTAAATGGTTGGACAAGATGATTTATTAAGGTTTTGATCTCCAGTATTTGATGATTCCATCTAACCATCTTTCAACTTCATACCTACAGTCATGGTTACCATGTGACGTGAACATCTTTATTGACACTGGCATGAATCACATTCTAATGTAATTCTATCACTGTACAAATCGATAGCTCCGCCTCATGAAAGCTAAACAAGTGCTTCTATTCATGATTGGAATGGAGGAATAAACTTACCACAAGTAGCAATAATGTGTTCTTCAGGCCACCACTTTTTTTTCATTTCCCCCCATGTAACCCTAAACTTCCAATGGAAAATCACATTCTTTCTTTTAGGAACTACCAGGAATTGTTTCAATTTTTATTTTGTTGAAATTTATCTTAGTCTCTCTGCACTTACACCTATTGAACAATATTTGATCATCTATTTTGTAACCTGCCTTATAAGCACCGTGATCCAGAAAAAGTAATTCCTAACTCCTACTTTTTCTTTTATTGGTTCCTTTTATAAATTCGATTGTCATGCTCTTTGGTCTAATATCTTTTCGTAACACATAAGGTGTAGTTACATAAAATTACATAAATTGAAAATGAATCTCACCTTTGAGAAATACTGTCCAGATAATCTGTATAGTAGTGATTTTTATCTTTCATAGAGAAGTGTAAATTACACTTAGAATTTTTTGTGATTTTTTTTCTTAATTGCTAGATATACATTTTAACCCTTCTTTTATTTTTATTTATTTATTTATTTTTTGAAGTTTGTCTTATTTTATTTTATTTTTTTTTAATTTTTTGTTTATTGCAGTAACATTGGTTTATAACATTGTATAAATTTCAGGTGTACATCATTATACTTCTATTTCTGCATAGATTACATCATGTTCACCACCCAAATACTAATTACAACCCATCACCACATACATGTACCGAATTATCCATTTCACCCTCCTCCCTCCCCCTTCCCCTCTGGTAACCACCACTCCAATCTCTGTCCCTATGTGTTTGTTTATTGTTGTTATTATCTACTACTTAATGAAGGAAATCATACGGTATTTGACCTTCTCCCTCTGACTTATTTCACTTTGCATTATACCCTCAATGTCCATCCATGTTGTCACAAATGGCTGGATTTCATCGTTTCTTATGGCTGAGTAGTATTCCATTGTGTATATATACCACAGCTTGTTTATCCATTCGTCCCTTGATGGGCACTTAGGTTGCTTCCAAGTCTTGGCTATTGTGAATAACGCTGCAATGAACACAGGGGTGCATGTACCTTTACAAACTGGCGTTTTCAAGTTATTTGGATAAATACCCAGCAGTGGAATAGCTGGATCATATGGTAGTTCTATCCTTGATTTTTTGAGGAATCTCCATACTGTTTTCCATAGTGGCTGCACCAATTTGCACTCCCACCAGCAGTGTATGAGAGTTCCCTTCTCTCCACATCCTCTCCAACACATGTTGTTTCCTGTCTTGTTAATTATAGCCATTCTGACGGGCGTGAGGTGATATCTCATTGTAGTTTTGATTTGCATTTCCCTGATAGTTAGTGATTTTGAACATCTTTTCATGTGTTTGTTGGCCATCTGTATATCTTCTTTGGAGAAATGTCTGTTCAGGTCTTTTGCCCATTTGTTAATTGGGTTGGTAGTTTTTTTTGTTGTTGAGATGCATGAGCTCTTTATATATTTTGGAGATTAAGCCCTTATCAGATGTATGGTTTGCAAATATCTTCTCCCAATTGTTAGGTTGTCTTTTCGTTTTGTTGATGGTTTCCTTTGCTGTGCAGAAGCTTTTTAGTTTGATGTAGTCCCATTTGTTTATTTTTTCTATTGTTTCTCTTGCCCGGTCGGACATGGTGTTTGAAAAGATGTTGCTAAGACTGATGTCGAAGAGCGTACTGCCTATGTTTTCTTCTAGAAGTTTCACAGTTTCAGGTCTTACATTCAAGTCTTTAATCCATTTGGAGTTAATTTTTGTGTATGGTGTAAGGTAAGGGTCTACTTTCATTTTTTTGCATGTGGCTATCCAGTTCTCCTAACACCATTTGTTGAAGAGACTTTCTTTTCCCCATTGTATGTTCTTGGCTCCTTTGTCAAAGATTAGCTGTCCATAGATGTGTGGGTTTATTTCTGGGCTTTCGATTCTATTCCATTGATCTGTGTATCTGTTTTTGTGCCAGTACCATGCTGTTTTGGTTACTATAGCTTTGTAATATATTTTGAAATCAGGGAGTGTGATACCTCCAGCTTTGTTCTTTTTTCTCAGAATTCCTTTAGCTATTCGGGGTTGTTTGTTGTTGCACATAAATTTTAGGATTCTTTGTTCTATTTCTGTGAAAAATGTTGTTGGAACTTTGATAGGGATTGCATTGAATCTATAGATGGCTTTAGGAAGTATGGACATCTTAACTATGTTAATTCTTCCAATCCAAGAGCACGGAATATCTTTCCATTTCTGAGTGTCTTCTTCAATTTCTTTCAGAAATGTTTTATAGTTTTTGGTGTACAGATCTTTCACCTCTTTGGTTAAGTTTATTTCTAGATATTTTATTCTTTTTGTTGCAATTGTAAATGGGATGGTATTCTTAATTTCTCTTTCTGCTACTTCGTTGTTAGTGTACAGAAATGCAGCTGATTTTTGTATGTTGATTTTGTATCCTGCAACTTTACCATATTCTTTTATTACTTCTAAAAGTTTTCTAGTGGATTCTTTAGGGTTTTCTATATATAAAATCATGTCATCTGCAAATAGTGACAGTTTCACTTCTTCCTTTCCAATTTGGATCCCTTTTATTTCTTTCTTTTGCCTGATTGCTCTGGTTAGGACTTCCAGTACTATGTTAAATAGGAGTGGTGAGAGTGGGCATCCTTGTCTGGTTCCTGTTCTTAGAGGGATAGCTTTCAGTTTTTCACCATTGAGGATGATATTAGCTGTGGGTTTCTCATATATGGTCTTTATTATGTTGAGGTACTTTCCTTCTATCCCCATTTTATTCAGAGTTTTTATCCTAAATGGATGCTGTATCTTGTCAAATGCTTTCTCTGCATCTATTGAGATGATCATGTGATTTTTATTCTTCATTTTATTAATGTGGTGTATTATGTTGATTGATTTGCGAATGTTAAACCATCCCTGCATACCTGGAATAAATCCCACTTGATCATGGTGTATAATCTTTTTAACGTCTTGTATGCAATTTGCTAGTATTTTGTTGAGGATTTTTGCATCGATGTTCATCAGTGATATTGGCCTGTAATTTTCTTTTTTTGTGTTGTCCTTGTCTGGTTTTGGTATCAGGGTAATGTCAGCTTCGTAGAATGAGTTAGGGAGCTTCCCCACCTCCTCAATTTTTTGGAAGAGTTTGAGAAGGATAGGTATTAAGTCTTCTTTGAATGTTTGGTAGAATTCACCAGGGAAGCCGTCTGGTCCTGGACTTTTATTTTTGGGGAGATTTGTTATTACTGATTCGATTAACCCTCATTTTAAATCTGTGCTAACAAAATAGCCACAGTAAATTGGGACGAAACAGGTTTTGTTCCATATATCTTCCTGAGCAATAAGTGTTTCTTCAAGTCTGAATGTGTGAAGTTCAGGAGAGATCTTGCAATTGGAAAGATCCAATTGCTGGGAAGATCTATGAATTCCTACGAATATGGAGTTCATCAGAGTTTCTGTCTGGCTGACTGTAGAGACTATAATCTTATTAATCTAAAAAATATAAAGATAGCCTTACATGAATGACAATCTATGGTTAATAATTTTCTTCTGGGGACATGAATTTTGGTGAACATGACCCCAAAATCGCATCATCTGGTGAGTGAGAGTCACTTTGTCAGGTGATGTGATGGTAAGTGCAGAATGGAGGCTGAGACTTGAGGGGAAATTACAGCATTGTTTGGAAACAAAGCATCAACATTTCTACCAAGAATGAACATATTTGGTGAGTATTAGCTGAGCAATAAGGAAAAATCAATTTGGAGATATATTTAAAATAACTCAGTATATGAACAATCAGAGAGTCCTGGAAAAGCTTGTTTAAAGAGTAACAAGATAAAAATGCTGTCTGCAACAAACACAGGAAATGGCCAAGGCCTATAAAAGGCCTGAGTGGAACAAGCAGCCCCAACTCAGAAACTCCTCCAAGCAACCCAACTCTCAACCCAACTCCTGACACCATGGCCTGCTGCTCCACCAGCTTCTGTGGATTTCCCTCCTTCACCATGAGCAGGACCTGCGACTCCAGCTGCTGCCAGCCAAGCTGCTGCCAGCCAAGCTCCTGCCAGACCAGCTGTGGCATCAGTGGTGGCGTTGGTGGTGGCATTGGTGGTGGCCAGGAGGGTGGCTCCGGAGCTGTGAGCTACCGCACCAGGTGGTGCCGCCCTGACTGCCGAGTGGAGGGCACCTCCCTGCCCCCCTGCTGTGTGGTGAGCTGCACCCCCCCATCCTGCTGTGAGCTGCACCAGGCCCAGGCCTCCTGTTGCCGCCCATCCTACTGTGGACAGTCCTGCTGCCGCCCAGCCTGCTGCTGCCAGCCCACCTGCTGCCAGCCCACCTGCTGTGAGCCCACCTGTTGAAAACCTCCTTCTGATGGGAATCCTGAGAAAATGGCATTTCAAAACTAGTCCATGTGGAGTCCAATAAACTTCTGAGCTCCCATACCCATAACCCAGAGTGCAACCTCTTGTTACATGGCTACATAATTTCCTTAAGATGTAAATTAATTTATAATAGAAGACCAAAAATATTTCATAGACCTGAATATCAACAGAAGTCCTACAATCTGAAAAGGATGTATAATACTTTACTATAAGTACCATCTGAAATATTTCAACAGCTCATTGGGTTCTGGATTTAATAAAATTTTTCATTTTTCAGTGATAAGTCATTGTGGGAGCTTTCTTTTCTTTGAAATTTGTTGACACTGGTGTACTAGGATTTTTCAAAATCTCAATAAATGTGACATGGCACTATGGTTTTTCTTTATTATTGTACTTTTTCTTTCTTTTTTTTTTGAGGAAAATCAGCCATGAGCTAACATCCATGCCAATCCTCCTCTTTTTGCTGAGGAAGACTGGCCCTGAGCTAACATCTATTGCCAATCCTCCTCCTTCCCCCCCCGCCCTTTTTCTCCCCAAAGCCCCAGTAGATAGTTGTATGTCATAGTTGCACATCCTTCTAGCTGCTGTATGTGGGACGCGGCCTCAGCATGGCCGGACAAACAGTGCGTCGGTATGCGGCCGTGATCCGAACCCGGGCTGCGAGTAGCAGAGCACGCGCGCTTAACCACTAAGCCACGGGGCTGGCTCCATTATTGTACTTTTAACAATGGTCTTTAAAAGGTGGTTTTCCTTTGTTTTGCCATTTAATAGACTAATATTCTACAGCCAAAATATATGACTAAAAGAATATATCAGTATCTAGGAATTATTTCCCAAGGTCCTCAGATGTGAAAATGATGGGCTAGGTGTTCTAGAAGATCAGTTTTACAATAGGGAATTTTATATTGTTTAGCTTCTTGAGATGTTGCCAAATCCATCCATTTCATTCATATATGATTCTCTGTACAGTTCTTTCCATCATCAAGGGTATAAAAAGGGTAACACAATTAGAAAGACAGTAAACACAAGAATTTACAATAATACCATAAGATGTAAAGGTATCCTGAGTTCTAGTCCCTGTTTTGTAGAGAATTATCCATGAATTTCTGAGTAAGCCACTTCACCTGCCTGAGCACCTATTTCTAACCTGGAAAATGAGAGAATTGAGTTTTATTACTTACGCTGTCCCTTCCACACATAGGATAGGAGGTCACTTCCTAAACAGTGACACATTGACAATTAGTCCCTTCAGATGCCTAAGGGGGAAAAATACTCAATGGCCAAATAATGTTGCATGTGTTATCACCAACTTGAAGTTTTATATAAAAAGCACATTAGAATGTTAAAGGAACTGAGATGTCCTACAATAAAGGAATCTCTGTAACCATCACTCCCCAACTCATTTAACCACGGAATCCTCTATTCATTTATTGCCAGCTAACATCCTGTAACACTAGTGTTCCTCAAAATATACTTTGGGAAATGATGAAAGGGAATGTCAACTGATGTTTCTATAATACCTATAATACCTATACAATTCTCTCATGTATTATGAAGTAGAAAATAAATGTCCATTACCGGATGGATTTAAATGAACATGATGCTGTTATACACTAACCCCATTCTTATTCTAATCTCCAGAGAGAGTTCTAGAATGAAGCAAGGATGAAATAAAAGACGCATAATAGAGCTTCCATTCTAATGGATAAAATCTTTGGTCATAAAATCAAAGTGGTAAGCCAATGGCTGGAGGTAGAGGGGAATGGGGAATGATTACTTTAAGGTTACTAGGTGTTCTTCTGGGGTGATGAGAAAGTTTTGAAACTAGCGTGAGGTGTGGTGGTTGCATAACATCGTGAATACACTAAATGCCACTCAACTGTACACTTTAAAATGGTTAATTGTATGTTATGTGAATTTCACCTTAATTTTAAAAAAAATCAAAGGGGTGGGGTGTCCACTAGCACAACTTTACAAGAATTAGAAAAAAGCATCACCTTTGGATGGATACAGCCCAAGAAATACACAGCTTGTTGAGCCTACAGCTCTTTGTGTGAAGGATAAGGTTCTCCTTCCTTTGAGTGCACAGAGCCCCCCATCAGGGCACAGCTTACACATTTGCACACAACACCTCTAAAACGTGGCCAACACTATTCCCCTCATATACCACTCTCTTGTCTCCCACCAGGTTGGGAAGATTTAGGTTGGATGCATATCTTACTTAGAAGGGCCTCAGCTCAGAAGCACCAAACAGACCCAGGCTGGCATTCCGGAAAGAAGAGAAAGATCTTGTTACTTGGTTTAGGATGTTGGGAGTGTTCGTTCACTTGGTGCATCAACCATGTCTTATTTCTCAGGAATCTAAGTAAGGCAGATGCAACTGATTTTGAGAACTGGTAAAATGGAGTTTAAGGAATTGGAAGAACCCCCAAAACTTATAACTGGAAAAATGAAACCCTGACATCTTAGAGAAAAATAACTCAATACATTAGTATCTATAAACAGAAGGCAAAAATTCAAGAATAACAGACAAACACGTCCTCTCTTCTTGTGGTGCTGGAATGGTCTGGGCCCCTAACTTAAATGAAGTAATGAAAACCAAAAAGAATTGGCACCATAAAAAAAAAAAAAAAGCTTTAAATGTAAAGGTACTGGCATTTTTTTTCCTAAAGAAGATCATGGATAGGGGTATCTAGCATTTAAACAGGATAGAAAATCTACAGGGGGAAAGTTCACAAATGATTATAACTTCTTACTCTGTTTGTATGAGAACCAATCAAGAAGAAGTGGATTTAAGTGGTAGTAGGAAAGAACTTTATTTTCTTGATTTATTTAGAGGAGGTAAAGGAACGTTCAGATTAGTCTTCATTCTGTAGCACAGGACTGGAATTCTCCAGTTTTAAGCATCATACCTTATGTGATGATTAATTTTATGTGTCAACTTGACTGGGCTGAGGGATGCTCAGATAGCTGGTAAAACATTATTTCTGGGTGTGTCTGTGAGGGTGCTTCCAGAAGAGACTAGCATTTGAAGCTGTGGGTTGTTTAAAGAAGATGAATCACCCTCGTCAATGCAAGTGGGCGTCAATCAATCCACTGAGGGCCTGAGGAAAACAAAAAAGGTGGAGGAAGGGCGAATGTGCTCCCTTGCTCGAGCTGGCACATCCGTCTTCTCCTGCCCTTAGAATTCAGTGCTCCTGGTGGGACTTCTCAGCCTCCATAACTGCGTGATCCGATCTATCATAATAAATCTATCTATCATCTATCTATCCATCCTATTGGTTCTGCTTCTCTGGAGAACCCCGACTAAAATAGTTTATTCTCAATAATTCTCTAAGGGCAACTAAAGACCAGAAATATGAGAAATGAGTTAAATTTTGCCCTGAAGGAGATGTTGAAACAATGCCACGGTAGAAAAGCACAGAAATGGAAATCTGATATGCGACGCTACTATCTCCGGTGCCCTTATCAATGTGTACTTCAACTGCTCAAACATATGAACTTTTCGCAAGGGAGATAAATCTTTTTTGTACCAAAGGTTCTGCTGAATTTATATATGAATTTAGATACCTCCTGAGATTGTAGTAATGACAAATCCACGTATTTCGAACATCCAAGGTGGAAAAATTAGCTAATCAAAGATTTGCTTAAGGAGAAGAAGCAAAAAATTCACAAAGAGCCATACCTTTTAATTCACATTTGATGTGGGATTTGAAAATGTCTTGATTCTGACTTGGGAAGAGTTATGATCTAAACTCAAAGCTATTATTTCTGGAGAAGCAGAACTAACACTTGGTTCTGGTTCAAACCCCATGAGCAGCATTTTAACTTCCATTTGCCTGTAATAGAGTCCATGCTCCATGGAGACCAGGTCGCCTCTCACTGCACCTAAACAAAAGCTTCACCATCACCCTCATCAATTGGCTCATTCGAATTACATAAATTTTCCAGCTAATCGGATGAGTTTGTAACATCTATAGTAAACTGCATACTGCAGATCTAACATACTACAGTATGCCATATACTCCAGTATTAATATATCAAGAATATGATTTTTATGCAGTTAAGAACATTTATTCTCATCACAGGATAAAAAATTTTGTAACTATGTGTGGTGATGAATGTTAACTAAACTTACTGTGGTGATCATTTCACAGTATATACATATATCATATCATTATGTTGTACACCTAAAACTAATACAATGTTATATGTCAATTATATCTCAATTAAAAAAATTAAATCTATAGAATATCCTAAAATCAAAGATTAGAAGAAGTCACAAGTCTTGTGGGTTAACTTTTTTGGCACTTGAGATTTTCTTGAAGTATGCTTATTATACAGTTTAAAAAATAAAATCTCTAGAGAAATCTCTAATAACCAGTGCTATTACTCACCCTCAGCTCTGCTTTTCTTCCCTTTACTCTCAAAAATGTATGAAAGAAGTAGGCAAATTTTCCCATCTGGCTTTCACCTTTCAATTTTCCCTAGAACAACTGCTTATGTGGAAAGGAGGGAATTGACTACAGCGGTTAAGAGTTTAGTGTGGAGTCAGATGGCATGGGTTCAAATTTCAGATGCAGCACTTCTCAGTGTGAACTCGGACAAATGACTTAAATCTGTTTGTGGCTCAGTTTCCTCACATGAATGATGGGACTAGCAATGATATCTACCCCACAGGATTGCCGTGAAAACTAAATGAATTGGTACAAGCAAAGTACTCAGAACCATTTGGGTACATAATAAACACTCCAAAAATGTTATCAGTGACAATTCATCCACATTTCCCAGCCCCAAAGAAAGCATCCCTTTCTGGCCAGCTGAATCACTTTGCTTCACGGGCAAAGTGAGGATGGGAAAGGTAGAGAAGGGGCAGCAGTCAACATTGGAGGCCACGTGGCTGAGAATTAAACTGTCATGTGAGACCCAAGACCTCAATTATCAGGGTCAACATTGAGTAATATTGACACTCCCTAAAGGTGAGGCAGCAGTCAATTATTCTTTGGACAATGAGCAAATTTTAACAAATACGGGGAGTTAGGGGTTATGCACCCGATGAACGCTCATGACTACTTGACCCTGGTAAAGAATCTTAATTAAAGACCAAATTAAATCAACTTTCAAAGCCTTTCAGAAGGTTGAACAAATAACTTAATTTGTTAAGGGCAATTATCTTTCAGAGACAAGTTATTTTAAACACAAACAAGGAAGAGATTTGGGGAATTATGTAAATAATAGCTGCCCAAGGCTTATAAAAGGCCCAGTGTGGGGATCACTGTCAAAACTCAAAACTTCTCAAAGCAACCCAACTCTCAACCCAACTCCTGACACCATGGCCTGCTGCTCCACCAGCTTCTGCGGACTCCCCAGCTTTACCCTCAGTGGGACCTGCGACTCCAGCTGCTGCCGGCCAAGCTCCTGCCAGACCAGCTGCTGCCAGCCAACCTCCTGCCAGACCAGCTGCTGCCAGCCAAGCTCCTGCCAGACCAGCTGCTGCCAGCCAAGCTTCTGCCAGACCAGCTGTGGCATCGGTGGTGGCGTCGGTGGTGGCGTTGGTGGTGGCATTGGTGGTGGCCAGGAGGGTGGCTCCGGAGCTGTGAGCTACCGCACCAGGTGGTGCCGCCCTGACTGCCGAGTGGAGGGCACCTCCCTGCCCCCCTGCTGTGTGGTGAGCTGCACCCCCCCATCCTGCTGTGAGCTGCACCAGGCCCAGGCCTCCTGTTGCCGCCCATCCTACTGTGGACAGTCCTGCTGCCGCCCAGCCTGCTGCTGCCAGCCCACCTGCTGTGAGCCTAGCTGCTGTGAGCCCACTTGCTAAAAGCCAGGTTACTGATTTTCAACTTCCAACTCGATTCATGAACTAAGTATCTCTTCATCCACTACTGGACCATTAACAAGTTCTTGAACTTTTATTTGGCTTTTGTTGTGGGAGTTACCAAATATTTGGGCCCCACAGACCTATCTGATTCCATTCAATACTGGAAAGACACTGATCTCCCCACTGAGGCTGCCAAAACACAAATTTGACTCAAAAAATGGGAAAACCAATTTGCCTTGGGGCTGACCTTCGGCAAATATTTGATCCTACTCTCCTTGGCTCAGTGCTGTCAAGGTCATGGAAAAACCGCCTGTCCTTCTCAGATACATTCACCTGCTATACTCCACTATCCTGCAAATTGCACTTCCTGTGAAAGGGAAATAATATACTAAGGTCTAATAAATTATATCTATTTGATGCAGCAAACATATCTCTTTTTCTTCATTGAGTGTGCTCATGATGTATGTTTCATAGAAAATCATACAAAAGATTTTATTCTGGTTTTGATATCCCACGTTGCTCTTCTCATACCATATTAGGAAATTTGATCAGATCCAGTGGAAGTTAATCCCCATAAAATGATACAGCAAAGGCGGCTACGTAGGGCCGCAGAAATGGCACAGGCTCTATTACCGTAACCTGACCTCACACAGTGCTTTCACAACCAGAAAGTTAAAGTCAGGACCTCTGAATCTAGAGCCAGAATAGGACCTATTTTTTCATATCTGTTAAAGGAATGCTCTTATAGGCAACCTTCAAACAATAGTAATGTATGCTAATAAACCACACTCTTCTATTTACCTATAGTCTTGCAGAGTAAAGCAAGAGAACTATAAGTTAGAGAAGCCTCTCTGAGGAAATATGCTTTCAATTAGCTGGAGATTTTTACTTCCAAAACTTTATTTCCAAGTTTCTAAACTGAAAGTGAGAATAATAAAGATTTTGCTCTAATTTTAGAGTCAACATATCTACTTTGGTTTAAAATTTTCACTTAACTGAAATATACATTTATTTATTATACATATACATGCATTTATATATAATACACATATAAAGTGAATTTATACACATTTAAACACAAGTATCAGGGAATGCTTAATAAATTTGGGTGGTTTTTTTGGACAAGGATCAGGATTAATTCATTAGAATTAGAACTGGAGGGGACTGAAAGTATTCCTTTTTATTATGAATATTACTTTGGTTAAAATGGCAATGCCTTATTCATTCAAGGATTCACAAAAATCAAGAAATTAGAAAGGGTGAATAAAGGATAACATGTAAGCAAAGAATCAGTTTCCCTGACATATCATCCAGAGATCTGATTCAATCCAGAAAACACCTTTGAACAACAGAACAGAAATGGAGACACATTTTGTCCTCTTTCCCCTTTGATTTTAACTACTGACCACTTAGGTAGCTATCACTACCTAACAGCTCCTGCTGAGAAAAAAATATATAATAAAACAAAAAATATAAAATAAAAGTGACTTTTGTAAAAGCAAATTTGGCTGTTTATCATTACCGTACACTGCTAATCATTCATTCCCTCTTTTATTCAACAAGCATTTACTGAGCATCTACATGCAAGATGGTCCAAAAGGTACTATGTAGGATACCAAAGTGAATCAGACATGAGCAGATCACGCCCTTAAAGAATGAATGGTCTGGTAGAGCAATTACACAATTTTAGCCCTGAGGTGTCTGAGGTGTTTTAGCCCTGTCATTTTACAGATGAATAAACCAATGTTCAGAGGGATTAAGTGACTTGTCTGAGATTCACAGTCACTTAATGGTAGAACCAAGTTGAGAAGCCTATTTAGTATAAATAACTTAATTTAATTCTTAGTTAAGAGCTCAGTCCCCTACATCATGTGACCATCTCTAATCACCTAAATATGATCCATTTAAAGTCTCCTTCAGCTTAAAATTCTATGATTTTTTTAAATTAAAAATGAAAAACTAAAAATGATTGAGGATTTATCAATAGGGGGATGATTGAATAGAGTGTGGTATGGTCAAATTCTGGAATATTGCATGGCTATTTAAAAGAATGAGTAATATGTATAGGCTAGGCCAACAAAGTGGATAACCTAGATGAAATGGATAAATTCCTAGAAACACACAACATATAAAAACTGAATCATGAAGAAATAGAAAATCTAAACAGATCTATAACTAATAAGGAGATTGTATCAGTAATAAAAAAAACCTCCCAACAGAGAATGTGCCAGTATTAGAAGGCCTGACTGGTCAATTCTACCAAACATCTAAAGAAAAATTAACACCAATCCCAATCCTCCTCAAGGTCTTCCAAAAAACTGAAGATTAGGAAACACTTCAAACTCATTCTATGAGGTCATCATTATCTTGGTACCAAAGCCAAGCAAAGACGCTACAAGAAAAGAAAATTATAAACCAATATCCCTAATAAATATTGATGCAAAATTCCTCAAAAGAATACTATTAAACAGAATTCAAAAGCACATTAAAAGGATTATACACCATGACCAAGTGGGATTTTATCCTAGCATGCAAGGATGGCTCAACATATGAAAATCAATCAATGTATTACATCACATAGCAGAATGAAGGGAGGGAAAACACATGGTTATTTCAATAGATAAATAAAAAGCATTTGATGAAATTCAGCTCTCTTTTATGATTAAAAAAAATAAAACACTCAACAAAAAAGGAATAAAAGGAAATTACCTCAGCATAATAAAAGCCATATTTGAAACGCCCACACTATCATCATACTCAGTGGTGAAAGACTGAAAGCTTTTCCTCTAAGATCAGGAACAAGACAAGGATACCCACTTTCATCTGTTCTATTTATGATAGTACTGGAAGTCCTAGCCAGAGCAATTAGACAAGAAAAAGAAATAAAAGGCAACCAAATCAGAAAGAAAGAAGTAAAATTGTCTCTGTTTGCAGATGACATGATATTATATATAGAAAACCCTAAACACTCCATCAAAAAAACTGTTAGAACAATTCAACAAATTCAGTACACTTGTAGGATATAAAATCAATGTAAAAAACCAGTTGCATTTCTATATACTAACAACCACCTACCAGAAAGAGAAATTAAGAAAACAATCCCATTTCTGATAGTATCAAAAAGAATAAAATACTTAAGAATAAATTTAACCAAGAAGGTGAAAGATCTGTACACTGAAAATCATAAGACGTTGATGAAAGAAACCGAAGAAGACACAAATAAATGGAAAGGTAGTCCATGCTCACGGATTAGAAGAATTAATATTGTTAAAATGTCAATACCACCCAAAGTAATCTACAGATTCAATGCAATCCCTATCTAAATTCCAATGGCATTTTTCACAGAAATAGAAAAAAAATCCTAAAATTTGTATGGGATGACAAAAGACTCTAAATAGCCAAAGCAAGAAGAACAAAGCTGGAAGCATCATGCTTGTTGATCTCAAGCTTTATTACAAAGCTATAGTTACCAAAACAGTATGTTACTGACATAAAGGCAGAAATATAGACAAACAGAATAGAATAGAGAGCCCAGAAATAAACTCTCACACATACAGTCAAATGATTTTCAACAAGGGTGCCAGGACCATTCAATGAGAAATGACAGTCTTTTCAACAAATGGTGTTCGGAAAACTGGATATCCACATGCAAAAGAATGAAGTTGGACCCTTACCTTACACCATATACAAAAATTAACTCAAAATTGATCAAAGATCTAAATATAAGAGCTAAAACTATAAAACTCTTAGAAGAAAACATAAAGGAAAAGCTCCATGACACTGGATTTGGCAATGATTTTTTGGATATGACACAAAAGCATAGGCAACAAAAGTGAAAAATAGATAAATTAAACTACAGCAAAATTAAAAACTTTCATGCATCAAAGGACACAATTAACAAAAAGAAAAGGCAATCTACAGAATGGGAGAAAACATTTACAAATCATACATCCAGTAAGAGGTTAATATCCAGAATATATAAAGAACTCCTAAACTGAACAACAATAACAACAACAAAACAATTAAAAATTGGGCAGAGGACTTAAGTGGACCTTTCTCCAAAGAAGATATACAAGTGGCCAACAAGCACGTGAAAAGATGCTCAATATCACTAATCATTACAAAAATTTAAATCAAAACCACAATGTCAGACCACCTCACACACATTAGAATGGCTACTCTCAAAAACACAAAAAGCATTGGCAAGGACACGGAGAAATTAGAACCTTTGTGCACTGTTAGTGGGAATGTAAAATGGTACAGCTGCTATGGGAAACAGTATGGCAGTTACTCAAAAAAGTAAAAATAGAATTACTGTATGATCCAGTAATTCTACTTCTAGGCATATACACAAAAGAATTGAAAGCACATTCTTGAAGAGATATTTGTACACCTGTGTTCATGGTAGCTGTTGGAGGAGGTAATCGAGAGGGTGTGACCACCAGTTGACCCAAGAGATGCATCTGGGCAATTGGAGGGTTCTCACTCCTTCCCCTGTCCTTGGAATATACACTCTGCCTACCATTCCCACAATGTGAGCCATTTCAAGGTTGCAGCCTTGAGAACAGAATGTGTTGTTAAAACCATCTGGACACTATATATGACTAAACCTAGCGAAGGCCTCTATATAAACTTTTAAGATTTGGTGGAGGGGTGCAGAGATCTACTCGTCTTGCAGCTGTCCAAGACAAGCTTCGTAAGTAAGTTCGCTTGCTTATTAAACTTGCCACCTACCAATCTGGAATGGTCTGCCTCTTTCTTCAGTCTCTCCTTGCCCTCTGTGTGTGGGGGCCAGTTTGCAAACTGACAGCAGCATTAATCATAATAGTCAAAAGGTGGAAGCAATCCAAGTGTCCATCAATGGATGAATGGATAAACAAATTGTAGTGTATTCACACACTACATGTGTATGTTATTATTATTCAGCCTTAAAAAGGCTGAATATTATTCAGCCTTAAAAAGGAAGGAAATTCTGACAGATTCTACAACATGTGTTAATCTTGAGGATATTATGCTAAGTGAAATAAGCGAGTGACAAAAAGATGTATACCATATGATTCCACTTATATGAGGTACGTAGAGTGGTCTAATTCATCAAGACGCAGAGTAGAATGGTGGTTGCCAAGGGCTTGGGGAGGAGAGAATGGGAAAGTTGTTGTTTAATGGACATATAGTTTCAGTTTTGCAAGATTAAAAGAGTTCTGGAGATCAATTGCACAAGTGGATGTACTTAAAGTGGATGTAGTGAACTGTACTCTTAAAAATGGTTAAGATGGTAAATTATATGTATTTTACTAGAATTTAATTTTTAAAAAAACATATATCTATAGGAAACCCAACTTTACTGAAGTAGAAGACATATATGTATATACGCTGGTTAGTGTTTGTGAAAACAAGAAGAAAAGTGTCGAAGAATATGCACTAGACTGGTAATATTGATTATCTCTGGATTACCAGTTTTGGAAGGGATATGTGTGTTTTGGGGAAGTAAGGAAAAATATTTACTTTTCTTTATATGCCTGTGTACTGTTTGACTTGCTAAAATGAGTATTCATTGCTAGCACATATTTAGTAGGAAATAATATTAGCAAAAGACATTGAGGGTTTCAGTGGAGAATATGCGCCTTGATGATTGAAGGTGAAAATGCTCATTAGAGCTCTAAGGATACTATACCTTGCAAAAATTCATCATAGAAAGACATACTCTTTTGAATGGTGATGTTGAGGTTATAGCTCATGTTTTGATGACATTAATGTTAGTCATTCCGAGTCTCGACAAATTGCCTATGAAATCATGATCCTTAATTGAGTGACCACCTAGGAAGAAAATGTCCAGTTTAGATAAACTAAAGGTTATCAAAGAACAGGTATGACAAAGCAAGCCTGGGCAACGGTTGGCCCAAGTCTACTCTGTCATGTGACTTGCATAAAGAGGTGCTACCGTGATTGGCTTCCATAATGAGCCTTCACTTGCTCCAGAGGGCAAAGAAGAAACATAATGAGACTTAATTGAGCAATGACAAAGCAGACTATTGAAATGCTATTTATAACTTTCTAAACAACTCAGGTATTAGCCAATCAGAGACTGACTTTGCAAATAGTATCAAGCAAAGACGCTAAATGTTAGGGAAGTACGCAGCTCTAGGGAATGTATAAAAGGCCAGATGTAGAAAGGGCAGCCCAAACTCAGAAACTTCTCAAAGCAACCCAACTCTCAACCCAACTCCTGACACCATGGCCTGCTGCTCCACCAGCTTCTGTGGCTTTCCCTCCTTCACCATGAGCAGGACCTGCGACTCCAGCTGCTGCCAGCCAAGCTGCTGCCAGCCAAGCTCCTGCCAGACCAGCTGTGGCATCAGTGGTGGCGTTGGTGGTGGCATTGGTGGTGGCCAGGAGGGTGGTTACGGAGCTGTGAGCTACCGCACCAGGTGGTGCCGCCCTGACTGCCGAGTGGAGGGCACCTCCCTGCCCCCCTGCTGTGTGGTGAGCTGCACCCCCCCATCCTGCTGTGAGCTGCACCAGGCCCAGGTCTCCTGTTGCCGCCCATCCTACTGTGGACAGTCCTGCTGCCGCCCAGCCTGCTGCTGCCAGCCCACCTGCTGCCAGCCCACCTGTTAAAAGCAAGGTTGCTGATTACTTAAGAATGAAAGGGGAAGCACAGCAAAACTGCACTGATCTCTAAAGAAATGTTCAATTTTACTTGGATGCTAAGATCACGATGTTTCTAAGCTGCTCAGAAATAACAAAAGTATTCGTCAGGACCCTCTTGGACATGCTGAATTAGCCCATTGAAAACATATATCAGTCAGAGGGTCTGCAATATCCTGCCTTGCTTGAGCAGGGTACAAGGGTGGGATAGTTCTTCGTTTCAGTCACATCTCTGTTCTCCTCCCTATCTCTTGATCTCCATGTATTTTCAGCCCTGCTTTCTCCTTGAATATCCCCTGTTAATTTCAAATAAAATGTTTAAATGTTCAAAGCAAACTGAGTTATTTTCTTCCTTCTACCCTTAAGCTTGTCCACCTTTAGCTAGAATTCAAGAAGAGTGGATTTGTATTTTGATAATAATCCTAAGGCATAAACATAAAGTCTAAAACAGAAAGATTAAATACAAATTACAGTATGCTTGAATCCATCAATTAATAAAATGTCCCATGCATTAAATGATCTTTATAGTTATTCAAATACTTACATGCTCTAACCTGTTACGATTAGGTCTAGACCAACGAAGCCACTTTTAGCTAAAAATTTCAGGTTGATCAAGGCTATGGGATTTCTACCCAATGTACTTCTACTATTAATCTCCTTCCATTTAATATACTAGATGTTCTCCCTCATGCTTGGCCACTATCTAAAAAAACTGTATAACCTACTGAATAGATTTTAAAATATCTACCAGATAGTCTCTCTCAGATATTATCTACTTTCCAAGAGCATTTAGATTTAATTTCTATGCCTTAGTCTGTTATATTCTTCCCACTGATCCCCAAAATGCTCTCTAAGCTTCAACTCCCAACACTCACCTCTATTTACTGTAAGTATGTGTAAGGTGTGTCTCTGGTCTACTATGGATGCCCAGTGAGGCCTACCATCACAATTTGTCAGACACATGCATTAGAAATCTGAAACAACTATCTATTTTGCACTTTGCAACCCAATTTGAAGGATGTTCTCTTAAGAAGTTAACACAAATCTAGAACAAAAAATACCTTTTACCATTTAATTTTTCAATTCTTCATTAAGCATTTGAGCACAATGTACAATATGCAACAGGACAAAATACGGGACACTTAAAGAAAAATATTTCCCGAGTTATTTACAAGCTCCCAGCACTTACCCATATCATTTCATTGGTAGCAATGATAGATCACACACAAGATTTCGCATTTCAGAGGCAAATAAAATAGATGGCAGTGCAGTCTTCAAAGTGTCATAACTCCCAGATGCTTTTTCCTGAGCCTTGGTTCAACTATTAAGCGTAGAAGAAAAATTTCAGCGTTTCCTCGCCTCTTTTGACAATAACAAGGACTCCTTCAAGAGAGGCACTACAGCTTGAAAATTCTATTTAATAATCATTTATAAGTGGTACAGCCATCCATGAATCATGTCTTTTACTCCACCCATTCAAAATCAGATTCAATAAACATTTATTAGGGTTCTCCCAGGAGCTAAGCACTCTGCTAGATGCCTGAATATATACTGTGTCAGTTGGTTCAAAAGAAAAGATTTCTGGCCTGGAACACGAATAATATTTACACATTTCAAATTGGTTGAAATCAAAGGAACTATAGTGGTAATTTGATTTGCTGTTGGAGTAGATGAGTTGAAAGCTTTTAATTATGTCTGACCAAAGGCGCTCTTTCCATTCAGTGGAAATGTCCTGATGTCTAAATTCAAGAGAACGCAGTCTGAATATCCAGAAGAAAAAATAATGGTTAAAAATAGGAGCACAATTACTCTCAGCCTTAGAGATCTTGACAGAGTGTCACATGGAACAACCTCCTCACAAAACGAGGGTGCTGACGTGGACTAAAATGGGAGGACTCTTTGAACCTGGGAAACCACAGATGTATTCCAAAGAGCAAAGGACCCATATGAGGAATCCCAATGCAATTATAAAACGACGTAATCTCCACACTGCTGCTCATAATGTGTCATAAGTATTTCAATGTAAGCCAATCAGAGGACCACTGAGGAACAAATTTAAATAAAAACAAGGAAAATCTGTTAAGAATTTTATAAATAGCAGCTGGCCCACCTATATAAAGGGCTGGACATAGAATCATCACCAAAACTCCAACCCAACACAAGTCTCAACCCAGCTCCCGACACCATGGCCTGCTGCTCCACCAGCTCCTGTGGATTTCCTAGCTGCTTCACCAGTGGGACCTGTGACTCCAGCTGCTGCCAGCCAAGCTCCTGCCAGACCAGCTATGGCATTGGTGGTGGCATTGGTGGTGGCCAGGAGGGTGGTTACGGAGCGGTGAGCTACTGCACCAGGTGGTGCCGCCCTGACTGCCGAGTGGAGGGCACCTCCCTGTCCCCCTGCTGTGTGGTGAGCTGCACCCCCCCATCCTGCTGTGAGCTGCACCAGGCCCAGGCCTCCTGTTGCCGCCCATCCTACTGTGGACAGTCCTGCTGCCACCCAGCCTGCTGCTGCCAGCCCACCTGCTGTGAGCCCACCTGCTACAAGCTAGGCTGCTGATTTTCAATTGCCCAAGCCACGGTATCTCTGAACAGTTTATCTCCTCAACCACCCCTGGACCACCAACTTCTTAGATTTCCATTTGGGTTTTTGTTTTGGGGCTACCAAGTATATATGAGTTCTGCCTGATTCCATTCTACAGTGAACACCTTGACTCTCCACTGAGAACACAGACATGCCGGAACCCACCTGCTGATCATAAACTTGCTTTGGATATACTACTTCTGATTTTCCTGCATGATTGAAAATTACTGACATATTTTGGTATTTACCCTTGAGAACTGTCCACAAGTCTAATTTTTCCCTGCTTTATGGTCTATTTTTAGCTTCTGTTTACCTAAAAATTTTTCCAACGGCAAAGGCACCAGAGTATAGCAAAGTGACATTCCTCAAATGTCACTAGAGAAAATTGAAGCTCTTCATCCAACATTCAGCTTCTAAGAAGTAGGCTCGACTTTTCTATATTTCAACATCTGATTCCATCCCCTTCTTTTTAATAAGATAATGATCTTGCCTGTTGGCTATTTCAATTATATCTGTGATACAGTGTCTTCTGTCATTTCTTAATAAATGTTATATACTGGGCAAAAAAATCATGGTCTGTGTTTCCACTTGTACATAAAATGGGTTAATGGCTTATAATTCAAGAATGCTTACTTGAAAGAAATACATGCGTTTCTTTTTAAAAGAGACTGAAGTCATATGTAGTGTATTCATTCATTCATTTATTCAATAAAAATTCACAGACACCACGTCTAAAGCAGGAACTATGGAGATCAGAAAGATGAAGAATTAATTCTTATCTTTGACGACCTTACGATCCAGAAAGAAAAAAGTGTATGTGTGAAAATAGCTGCATACAATGTGATGAGATAAACTGTATTCTCTTAGCAGTTGGTAGAAGAAACTATGCTCTATCTTAGGCATGATGCTTTCATGGCCACTATGCCTTGATAGCCCAAATTATAATAAGTGCATTCACATGGGACATACATGTTGGTAACCCCAAGAGCCTAAGAGAAAGATGTGAAACAATTACACAATTACACAAAGAGAAGAATATGTTGTACTTCAGAAATGGAGTGAGGAGAAAAAAGAAGAGAGGAGAGATCTAGTCAGGAGGTCATGAATATTACTCTATGATCCTTCCCCTTTAAGTTACCAAACTCACACAATCCTTGGGGTAGGTCAACTTTCCTTTGAAAACCAGTGAAAGAGCTGAGTTTCACGTCTGGGTTGGTTCAAGGGAAGATGGAGACAGCCCAGGAGCAAGGCAGAGCAGGGGGAACCACAAGAAAGTAACGCCTCAGGAACTCTCAGAAATTGTGGAGAAGCTCCGGATGGCCACTGCTGTGGAAAGTAATATCTTGGTTATGTGGACTGCAAAGAAGAAGACAGATGGGCCAGTAACAGAATTTCACAGAGGAAGTAATCACTTAGGGGCCAGAAGGGGCTATGCTGGGGCCAGCATCAGGGAGGACTTCGCAAGGGAGGTTATCTTTGAAGTGGGCCTTGAAGGTCATTGTAAATGGAAAGAGAAGAGTGAGTGAAAAACAACCCAACCTGCAAGCCTACTAGAATGGCTAAAATCCAAAGCAATGACAACACAAAACGCTGGTGAATGTTGGTGGAGCAACAGGAACTCTCACTCATTTCTGGTGGAAAAGCAAAACGGTACAGCCACTTTGGAAGACAGTTGAGCCATTTCTTATAAAGCTACACACAGTCTTACCATACAACCCAGTAATTTACCCAAATAAGCTGAAAGCTTATGTCCACACAAAAACCTGCATGTGAATGTTTATAGCAGCTTTCTTTGTAATTGCCAAAAATTGGTAGCAACCAAGATGTCCTTCAATAGGCGAATGGATAAACAAACTGTATTACATCTGTACAATGGAATACTATTCTGTGAAAAAGAAATGATTTATCAAGCCACAGAAAGACATAGAAGAATCTTAAATGCATATTGCTCAAAGAAAGAAGCCAATCTGAAAAGGCTGCACACTATCTGATTCCAACCATATGACATTCTGAAAAAGGCAAAAGTACGGAGACAGTACAAAGTTGCCAAAGTGTCCACCCTACTATGACCTGCAGAAGCCTGTAGTCCAACATTAAGACACAAGTTGATGAGTTAAAAAAAAAAAAAACAAAGTTACAGAAATAGAGAGACACAGGACAGGCTGATGAAATCTAAACAGAAGCCAGCTATATGCTTCTGAGAAAGCATTCCTTTGTTGATAAAAATGACACACATTGCTGGTGCTCCCACTTCCTCTTCACTCTGACTCTTCTTCTTACTTTCAACACACTAGGATTCCCGGAGCTACAAAATCCCAAGAGAGTGGAAGAGACACTGATCCTGACATAGTGGAGCCTCTGAACCAATGTTAGAAGCGGCCTTCCTGTGAGAAGAATAAGTCCTTTGATCAAGCCAATATTTATTGACTTTTCCAAAACTGGAAACCTAGACATTCTTAACTGCTACACTATGCAATAGACTCCAATAAGGTCTCAAAATAGCAACTTCCTATACATCTCACCTAAGAGGATTTGAGATGCATAAACAGTTCAGTGATGGCAAAAGGACATCAGTTACAAATTCTAAAGCAAAAGTCCTTTTTTAATTGAGGTTCATTGACCATATTATGAGTAGATGGATAACAAAATGGATAGGAGAAAATATGGGGGGGGGCATTAAGATAATAAAGGATGAAGAAAAGAATGAAAAGGAAGAGAAAAGAACAAAATAGAGAAGAAAAGACAGAAAGAAGACACAATGAAAATGACAGGGGACAACAAGCAGAAAAGACAAGGAGGAAGAATGATGGGGAAGACACACATGAAGGAGAAAGACAGGAACCAAAGTGACCTGGTTTAGTGCCATATGTTATGCCACATGCTCAATATGCCTCATGTGAACTTTATTTCATTTAACAGTTAACATCAATCCCGTGAAATAGATATTGTTATCCTGGCTTGTAGATAAGGAAAGTAAGTCTAAATGAAGCTAAACAGCTTGCTTAAGCCACATATTCTCATAAAAAATAAAATAAAATCTGAACCCAATTCTGTCTAACTCCAAAACTCATAGAGAATGAATTAAGGAACTAGATATAAAGAAAAGTGTGGTGAGGTTCAGGAGATTTAACAATGGCTATTTTATTTTATTTATTTATTTTTTTTATTTTTTGTTTATTGCAGTAACATTGGTTTATAACATTGTAAAAATTTCAGGTGTACATCATTATACTTCTATTTCTGCATAGATTACATCATGTTCACCACCCAAATACTAATTACAACCCATCACCACACACATGTACTGAATTATCCCTTTCACCCTCCTCCCTCCCCGCTTCCCCTCTGGTAACCACCAATCCAATCTCTGTCCCTATGTGTTTGTTTATTGTTGTTATTATCTACTACTTAATGAAGGAAATCATATGGTATTTGACCTTCTCCCTCTGACTTATTTCACTTTGCATTATACCCTCAATGTCCATCCATGTTGTCACAAATGGCTGGATTTCATCATTTCTTATGGCTGAGTAGTATTCCATTGTGTATATATACCACATCTTCTTTATCCATTCGTCCCTTGATGGGCACTTAGGTTGCTTTCAAGTCTTGGCTATTGTGAATAACGCTGCAATGAACACAGGGGTGCATGTACCTTTACAAATTGGTGTTTTCAAGTCCTTTGGATAAATACCCAGCAGTGGAATAGCTGGATCATATGGTAGTTCTATCCTTGATTTTTTGAGGAATCTCCATACTGTTTTCCCTAGTGGCTGCACCACTTTGCACTCCCACCAGCAGTGTATGAGAGTTCCCTTCTCTCCACATCCTCTCCAACACATGTTGTTTCCTGTCTTGTTAATTATAGCCATTCTGACGAGCGTGAGGTGATATCTCATTGTAGTTTTGATTTGCATTTCCCTCATAGTTAGTGATTTTGAACATCTTTTCATGTGTCTGTTGGCCATCTGTATATCTTCTTTGGAGAAATGTCTGTTCAGGTCTTTTGCCCATTTTTTAATTGGGTTGGTAGTTCTTTTGTTGTTGAGATGCATGAGTTCTTTATATATTTTGGAGATTAAGCCCTTATCAGATGTATGGTTTGCAAATATCTTCTCCCAATTGTTAGGTTGTCTTTTCGTTTTGTTGATGGTTTCCTTTGCTGTGCAGAAGCTTTTTAGTATGATGTAGTCCCATTTGTTTATTTTTTCTATTGTTTCTCTTGCCCAGTCAGACATGGTGTTTGAAAAGATGTTGCTAAGACTGATGTCGAAGAGCGTACTGCCTATGTTTTCTTCTAGAAGTTTCACAGTTTCAGGTCTTACATTCAAGTCTTTAATCCATTTGGAGTTAATTTTTGTGTATGGTGTAAGGTAAGGGTGTACTTTCATTTTTTTGCATATGGCTATCCAGTTTTCCCAACACCATTTGTTGAAGAGACTTTCTTTTCTCCATTGTATGTGCTTGGCTCCTTTGTCAAAGATTAGCTGTCCATAGATGTGTGGGTTTATTTCTGGGCTTTCAATTCTATTCTATTGATCTGTGTGTCTGTTTTTGTGCCAGTACCATGCTGTTTTGGTTACTATAGCTTTGGAGTATATTTTGAAATCAGGGAGTGTGATACCTCCAGCTTTGTTCTTTTTTCTCAGGATTCCTTTAGCTATTCGGGGTCTTTTGTTGTTCCATATAAATTTTAGGATTCTTTGTTCTATTTCTGTGAAAAGTGTTGTTGGAACTTTGATAAGGATTGCATTGAATCTATAGATGGCTTTAGGAAGTATGGACATCTTAACTATGTTAATTCTTCCAATCCAAGAGCACGGAATATCTTTCCATTTCTGAGTGTCTTCTTCAATTTCTTTCAGAAATGTTTTATAGTTTTCAGTGTACGGATCTTTCACCTCTTTGGTTAAGTTTATTCCTAGATATTTTATTCTTTTTGTTGCAATTGTAAATGGGATGGTATTCTTAATTTCTCTTTCTGCTACTTCGTTGTTAGTGTACAGAAATGCAACTGATTTTCGTATGTTGATTTCGTATCCTGCAACTTTACCATATTCGTTTATTACTTCTAAAAGTTTTCTGGTGGATTCTTTAGGGTTTTCTACATATAAAATCATGTCATCTGCAAATAGTGACAGTTTCACTTCTTCCTTTCCAATTTGGATCCCTTTTATTTCTTTCTCTTGCCTGATTGCTCTGGCTAGGACTTCCAATACTATGTTAAATAGGAGTGGTGACAGTGGGCATCCTTGTCTGGTTCCCGTTCTTAGAGGGATAGCTTTCAGTTTTTCACCATTGAGGATGATATTAGCTGTGGGTTTGTCATATACGGTCTTTATTATGTTGAGGTACTTTCCTTCTATCCCCATTTTATTCAGAGTTTTTATCCTAAATGGATGCTGTATCTTGTCAAATGCTTTCTCTGCATCTATTGAGATGATCATGTGATTTTTATTCTTCATTTTATTAATGTGGTGTATTATGTTGATTGATTTGCGAATGTTAAACCATCCCTGCATACCTGGAATAAATACCACTTGATCATGGTGTATGATCTTTTTAACGTATTGTTGTATGCGATTTGCTAGTATTTTGTTGAGGATTTTTGCATCGATGTTCATCAGTGATATTGGCCTGTAATTTTCTTTTTTTGTGTTGTCCTTGTCTGGTTTTGGTATCAGGGTAATGTCAGCTTCGTAGAATGAGTTAGGGAGCTTCCCCCCCTCCTCAATTTTTTGGAAGAGTTTGAGAAGGATAGGTATTAAGTCTTCTTTGAATGTTTGGTAGAATTCACCAGGGAAGCCGTCTGGTCCTGGACTTTTATTTTTGGGGAGGTTTGTGATTACTGTTTCGATCTCCTTACTGGTGATTGGTCTATTCAAATTCTCTACTTCTTCTTGATCCAGTTTTGGAAGGTTTTATGATTCTAAGAATTTATCCATTTCTTCCAGATTGTCGAATTTGTTGGCATATAGCTTTTCATAGTATTCTCTTGTAATCTTTTGTATTTCTGACGTGTCTGTTGTAACCTCTCCTCTTTCATTTCTGATTTTACTTATTTGTGCCTTCTCTCTTTTTTTCTTGGTGAGTCTAGCTAAAGGTTTGTCAATTTTGTTGATCTTTTCAAAGAACAAGCTCTTGGTTTTATTAATTTTTTCTATTGTTTTTTTGGTCTCTATTTCATTTATTTCTGCTCTGATTTTTATTATTTCCCTTCTTCTACTGATTTGGGGCTTTGTTTGTTCTTCTTTTTCCAGTTCCTTTAGGTGCATTGTTAGATTGTTTATTTGAGATTTTTCTTGTTTGTTGAAATAGGCCTGTATTGCTATAAACTTCCCTCTTAGAACAGCTTTTGCTGTATCCCATAAATTCTGGCATGTCGTATTTTCATTTTCATTTGTCTCCAGGTATTTTTTGATTTCTTCTTTGATTTCTTCATTAACCCAGTCGTTGTTCAGTAGCATTTTGTTTAATCTCCACGTATTTGTGGCTTTTCTGATTTTCTTCCTATAGTTGATTTCTAGTTTCATACCGTTGTGGTCAGAAAAGATGCTTGGTATTATTTCAATCTTCTTAAATTTATGGAGACTTGTTTTGTGGCCTAATATGTGATCAATCCTGGAGGATGTTCCATGTGCATTTGAAAAGAACGTGTATTCTTCGGTTTTTGGATGGAATGCTCTGTATATATCTACTAGGTCCATCTGTTCTAGTGTGTCATTTAAGGCCAATGTTTCCTTATTGATCTTCTGTTTGGATGATCTATCCATTGGTGTAAGTGGAGTGTTAAAGTCCCCTACTATTATTGTGTTACTGTCTATTTCTGTTTTTATGTCTGTTAATAATTGCTTTATATATTTAGGTGCACCTACATTGGGTGCGTAGATATTTACAAGTGTTATATCCTCTTGTTGGATTGTTCCCTTGATTGTTATGTAATGCCCTTCTTTGTCTCTTTTTACAGTTTTTGTTTTAAAGTCTATTTTGTCTGATATGAGTACTGCTACCCCAGCTTTCTTTTCATTGCCATTTGCGTGGAGTATCTTTTTCCATCCCTTCACTTTCAGTTTGTGAGTGTCTTTAGGTCTGAAGTGTGTCTCTTGTATGCAGCATATATATGGGTCTTGGTTTTTTATCCAGTCAGCCACCCTATGCCTTTTAATTGGAGCATTTAGTCCATTGACGTTTAAAGTAGCTGTTGATAAGTATGTACTTACTGCCATTTTTTAACTTTTTTTTTTCCTCAGTGTTTTAGTAGTCCTTCTCTGTTCCTTTCTTCTTCTATACAGAATTGATGGTCACTTTAGTTTGACCTCTGTCTGAAAGCTCTACTCTTTAACTCCCCTCCTCCCTCCTTTTATGTTTTTGATATCATATCTAACCTCTTTTTTGTGCATTTGTATCCATTACGTTCTTATCATGGAAATAGATAATTTTTCCTATTTGTGGTCTTCTCTTTTCCCCTTAAGTCAGTCCCTTTAACATTTCTTGTAGCACTGGTTTTTTGGTGACAAACTCCTTTAATTTTTGCTTGTCTGGGAAATTTTTGATCTCTCCTTCCATTTTGAATGATAACCTTGCTGGGTATTGTATTCTTGGCTGTAAGTTTTTTCCTTTTAGCACTTTAAATATATTGTGCCACTCTCTTCTAGCCTGTAAGGTTTCTGCTGAGAAGTCAGCTGATAGTCTTGTGGGGTTTCCTTTGTATGTAACTTGACTTTCTCTTGCGGCTTTTAGGATTCTCTCTTTATCTTTAATTCTGGACATTTTGATTATGATGTGTCTTGGTGTGGGCCTCTTTGGGTTTATCTTTTTTGGGGCTCTCTGTGCTTCCTGTACCTGGATGTCTGTTTCCTTCCTTAGGTTAGGGAAGTTTTCATCTATTATTTCTTGAAATAGATTCTCTGCCCCCTTGTCTCGCTCTACTCCTTCCGGGACACCTATAACACGGATGTTAGTGCACTTGATGTTGTCCCAGAGGTCCCTTAGACTGTCCTCACTCTTTTTAATTCTTTTCTCTTTTACCTGTTCATCTTGGGTAATTTCTTCTAGTCTTTCATCCAGCTCACAGATCCGTTCTTCTGTATCCTCTACTCTGCTTTTGAGTCCCTCTAATGAATTTTTCCTTTCCGGTATTGTATTCTTCATTTCTGATTGGTTCTTTTTTATATCTTCCATTTCTTTGTTGACATTCTCACTGAGTTCATCTATTCTTCTCCCCAGATCAGTGAGCATCCTTAACACTCTTAGTTTGAACTCTCTGTCGGGTAGGTTGCTCATTTCTGTTTCACTTAGTTCCTTTTCTGGGGTTTTGTCCTGTTCCCTTACTTGGAATGTATTCTTTTGCCTCCTCATTTTGCCTCTTTCCCTGTGCTTGTGTCTACGTATTAGGTTGGTCAGCTACGTCTCCTGCTCTTGGATAGGTGATCTTATGTAAGTGATGCCTTAGGAGGCTTCCAGTGTGCTTCCCTCAGTTCTCAATGTTCCAGGGGTGACCCTTATGTGGGCTACATGTGTCCTTCTGTTGTGGCCTCTTTGCTCTCCCTGTAGGCACCCAGGGAGGCCGAGTTATGCTCCTGGCCAGCTGTTGTAATGCTCAGCTGCTTGTAGTTGTTGTGGGCCCTTCAGTCTCTTTATCAGGTGTGGGGAGCCCCAGCACAGTTGACTGCAAGTTCTAATACCACATTTGTGTTGCGATATTTCTTTTAAGTGAGTAGGCCCCCAGCGTGGCAGGTTGTTAGGCTCAGGGCCTTACAATTGCTGTAAGCCTCTAGCCTATTAGGTCTCTTGTCAGCTCTCTGAGGATTGCAGCTGGGTGGGGCTGGCCTCAGGCACAGGAGCACCCAATCCTTTCAGGCTTTGGAAGGTGGCGCAAACCCCCTATGTGGGTCTTTGAGAAGCACAAGTCTTCTGCAGCTGACAAGCCCTGTTGCCCACAGGTCCACACCCACAGTCAACACAGTCCTGCCCCGTGTGCAAGCCCCGACCTCCCGAAGCGGACCCAGTCTCTCCACGGCGGGAGCCCCACACACTCCGCCACCACCCCACACTCTCCACCCGCTCCTTGTGCACACCCTGCCCCGCTAAAGTCTGCTCAGTTGCCAGGCTGCAGAGAATCCAGTCACCAATCTATGCAGGCCCACAAGTTGCCTGAGGGCTTGTTGTTGGGTGGGGCCAGTCTCTAGGGTGGGCTGCCTACCCTGGCTGAGCTGGATTAAATCGGTGCTCTAGCGGGTGGGGCAGACCCTGGGCTAGCAGGCCTCAGGGAGAACTCCAATGGCGTCTGTGTCAGCACGCCCACACCAGGCCACAACAATGGCCGCCGCCAATGTCCCAGTCCCTGGAGAGGTCTCACCCCTCACCGAGATGTGCTCAGGGCCTATTAGGTGAGTCTCTTTTCACCACAGCACTGTGCAACTTTCTTTCTGGTGATTTTAGGATGCTTTCTGAAACGGGTGAGTTTGCGCACGGGCCCTTTAAGAGCCAGTTTTAGTTTCTTTGTGAACCGGGTTTTCTGGGGTGCTCCCCAATGTTTTAGTAGCAGGCACAGTCAGATATTATGCCGCTGGTCTCGACTGTGCTAGGTCCACAAAATGCCCACAGCGGGGGTGCTCCCGGCTCAAGGCCCCGCGCCTCCAGGGAGGGTGCGTACCTGTGAGCTGCTCCCGGGCGGCTGTGAAGCTGGCTGCTTGTAAAGGTGGCGTTTTTCCTCTCCAGAAGGGAGTCTCTGCCTCTTCCACCTCTGTTAGGCTTGTCCGTTGTTGCAGGAGTTCCTCTCATCCGGTTTTCAGTTCTGTCTCAGGGGTAATTTTTCCACGAGTAGTTGTAAATTGGCTGTGTCCATGAGAGGAGGTGAGTTCAGAGTCTGCCTATGCTGCCATCTTGACTCGAGATCCTAACGATGGCTATTTTAGAAGCTGTGGGCTTCAGAATAAGTTCCTCTTTGTGCCAGTTGTTAAGTCATTGTCTCTCAGCCCACCTGGATAATCCAGGATACTCTCCATATTTTAAAGTCAACTGATTAGTAACCATAATTACATCTGCAAAGTCCCTCTTGTTATGTAATGTAACATATATATGATTTCAGGGTCATAGAGCCAAAATTCTGCCAACCACAGGGATTATTAGACACTGAGTTGACACCAATTCCTAGAGACTCAAAGTGTCACTCCAGTCCACCAATGAAAGTGGTGGCTTATGGTAGCCAGGTGATAGCTGGAGTCTTAACTCACATTTTAATCATAGTGGACTCAGTAGGTGCAGAGACCAATTCCGCAATTTGTGAATGTATAATTGGAATAATCACGCTTGACAATTGGCAGAATCCCCACCTTAGCACTCTGGCTTAAGGAATAAAGCTCATATGATAGGAAGGGCCAAGTAGAAGCCCCTGGAAATTCCCCTCACTACAAGGATAATAAACCAAAAATGATACAATATCCATAGGGAATTTTGAGGATGAATGCCATTATCAGAGATCTGAATAAAGCCAGGGTGGTGATACCTACCATCTCCCCACTTATTCACTTGTTTGTCCTGTGGAAAAAGTAGACAAATCTTAGAGAATAACAGAAAGATTATTTATTATTATTTTAAACTAATTTAAAGAGTGACCCCAGTTGGAGCTGATGTTCCAGATGGAGTGCCTTTAAATGGAGCAAAGCAACATAGCCCCTGGTACCTAATATGCAGCTTGTGACATGAAAAATGCCTTTTTCTCCATATCAGTTTGCAAGGACAATCAAAAGTAGTTTGCTTTCACCTGGTATGACTAACAGTAATTTTCCAAGTATTGCCTCAGGGCTATGTCAACTCTCCTGCTTTCTGTCATAATGTCTTCAGGAGCGATCTTAATCATCTTGACATTCCACACAACATCCTGTCAGTCCACTACATTGATGACACCATGATGAGCAGGAAGTAGCAAGTACTCTAGATGGCTTAGTAAAACATATGTGAACTCCAGGGTAGGAGAAAACCCCAGAAAAATTAAGGAGTTCACCGCCTCAGTGAAGTTTCTTGGAGTCAAGTTTTCTAGAACATGCTGAGATCTCCTTTTCAAGGTAAAAGAAAAATTATGGCACCTTGAAATAACTTCAGCTGGAAAAGCACACCTCTTGAAGTCAACATATACTATATTTCAGTGTGCCACGTTAACCATTTACTGATAATCTGAAAAAGACAGGACCACTGTGCATTCAGGCCTTTCAGGAATGAAGGTTTAAATAACTCCCACCAGGTAAAAGAAGCCTAACCAGCTGAGGTCCTGGCTGAGGGTAAAGAAAACAAGAAAACAAGAAACAGGTAGTGGAAGAAGAGAGTTACACATATCAGCTATAGTCTTGTAACCAATTACAGAAGCAAGGGTTATAGAAACTACATGTATTTTCTTCCTTGCTTATATTTCTTCGCTTTTTCCTTCCCTTGTTTGATGTTATATGCTGTACTCATGCCAAGTAATTTCATTAATTTCATTTAATGCTTATATCAGTCCTGTGAAAGAGATATTATCTTGGTTTTGTACATGAGTAAATTAAGTCTAAAAGAGGTTAAATGAATTGAAATCAGGATCTCCAAGGGACATCTGCACTCCCATGTTCATTGCAGCATTATTCACAATATCCAAAACATGGAAGCAACCTAAACGTCCATCAACAGATGGTAGATAAAGAAAATGTGGTATTTACATACACTGGAATATTATTCAGCCTTAAAAAAAAAAGGAATTCATGCCATTTGCAATAACATGGACAAACCTGGAGGACATTATACAAAGTTAAACAAACCAGACACAGAAGAATAAATATTACATGATCCCACTTACATGAGGAATATAAAATAGTCAAACTTAGAGAAGCAGAGAGTAGAATGGTGGTTACCTGGGGCTGGAGGATGAGGAAATGGGGAGATGATGGTCAAAGGGTACCAAGTTTCAGTTATGCAAGATGAAAAAGTCTTAGAGATCTGCTGCACACCATAGTACCTATAGTTAATAATACCATATTAGATACTTAAAAATTTGCTAAAAGAATAGATATTAAGTGTTCTTATCACACACACAAAAATAGGACAGGAGGAAACTTTTGGAGGTGATGGATATGTTTATGGCATTGATTGTAGTAATGGTTTCATGAATGTATACTTATCTCCAAACTCATTAGGTTATATACATTAAATGTGTACAGCTTTTTGTATGTCAATCATATCTTAATAAAGTGGTTTTTATTAAATAAATAAATGAGGTTAAATATCTTGCTTATAGTCACACAGCTCATCAGCAAAAACTGAAATATGAACCCAACACTGACTCCAAAACTCATGAAGAGATAGTGAAACTAAGGAACCGGAAGTTAAGAATGGTGTGGGGAGTTTCAGCTGATTTAAAGACGGCTGTTTGGAAGCTGTGGGCTTCAGAATAAATGCCTCTTTGCACCAATTGTTAAATTACTGTCTCTCAGCTTCACACCCTCCCATCCGTGTCAGTGCTCAGCTCTGCGATGCCGCGCTGGTGCTCTGCAAAGCACATAATGGTTTTGCCGGCTCCTCCACGTTGGGCTTTGCCACTAGGGGGTGACAGAGGAAAGCTGCAAAGCTGGAGGAGGAAGAAGCAACTTGTTCCTTCCTTTCTGCTTCCTTCTGCTTCATTGGGACTTCCTGTATGCTAGCGGTTCTCACGATTATCACCCCAGTAACACTTCTTCACTCCAGCATCCTCAGATGCCTTCCGTAGCAGCACCGAAATTCAGTTTTGTCAACATTTGTAGCACCAGCTTCATTCCCCCACCCCCTCCCCCCCATCAGAGGCTCCAGCACCAGCCGGCCAGCTCTCCTGAAACGTCTGAGTTTCAGCTCTACAGGGCAACCCTCTCTCTAAATTTCTAAGTATTGATTCCTTCCCTCTTCCCTTTAAAGAAACTGTCATTCTTTTTCTGTATTCTGCTTTCTGCAGTTCCTGCATTTGTGCTGTCTCGGGGCCTCCTTTTTACCCTTTTAGTTACCTAGTTAACAACTTAGTTAAAAATTCTTTGTATAAAATTCACTCGATTCAAATTATGGGTGTGGTTCTTGTCCCCTAGTGTACCCTATTATACTCTTAATGCCTTTAAAGACTCAGATTATTTAGTGAACCATTTGTTCAGACTTTTCACTTAGTCCCTTTGGTTAATCATAGTAGCTGATTATGGAAAAAATAAGTCTCTGTGCTTTGGAGGTGGCAGCCAGAGAATTACATCATTTTAGGCCTGATAGAATATTGTTGAGGAACTAGAAAGATTACTCAGCACCATCCAGCTCTGTAGTTAAGAAAGTTCCACCATTCCTAGTAAAAGCTTGCCATATAAAGTGGGCTGTGCCAGGGAGACCTGACAGCAGACAGACCTTTGTTAATTACTGATACTCTAAAAAACATACCTTTGACTTAAGAAACCTGCTTTCCATCATGATTATTCTATTAAGTGCAAATAGGCAAAATTAGTTTTAAAAGCCCAAGGATACAGAGGGGTTTTGAGAAACTTCAAGGCAGAAAATGTTGAATCATGACACCAACTGAAGCATGAAAGCCTTGGGTAAGGCTGGGATTAGAGAGTTAAGTAAAATTGTTTTTGTTAGGCTGAGAGAGATTAATCCAAAGCACCAAGTATTGGTTCATATTGGGACTATGCATTTCTAAGCACATTGTTTTTTTATCTTCTTTGTTCCTATATTACAAATAGGAGACAGAGAAATAGTGTTGGTATACTACATGACCCTAAAATCGAAATTTCTTGCTTTTAATAGGCTAATATTTAAAACAAAATTTCAAGACTTTTGGTTTCTCAATTTTTAATGTAGTAGTTATTTTAGGTGGATGAGACAAACCAAATCTTTACACAAAAGAATCAGAGGAATTTTGACTGAATGTGGCCAGAGTAAAGTAATATAATGTTACCTGTAAGACAGTAAAAAAGATGAGAGCTATAGACCTGGAAAAAAGATCCTCAGTAGGTTGATAACATTGTGTGATGACGAAGTGAGGGAACTCAGGATTTTCAGAGCAACTGAGGCTAGGAAACATAAGGAAGTATGAGAAGAGTCAAAAATGACAGAGGTATAGAGTAACATCTGAAGAGCTCAAAGTAGGAGGAATTCGTGGTTTTCCACTGGGAAGGTGGAGAGGGAGACAAGATAATCGAATCCCAAGGACAGAATTGAGGAAACTCTGAGGTTAGTGTTTTGAAACTTCACCCCAACACTTATTGTTTTATTGAACAGAAGAGAAAAAAATGAGAGAGAACCACGCAAAGCTTGAGACTAGAAATTAGAGTGAACCAGGAGCTGAGGCTGGAAGTAATACTGAACACTTTTTTATGTGTTAACATGTACTAAGCCAAACAAATAACTTGTTATGTTGTGTTTGAGTATAGTTTGCACACTTTGATCACCCTAAAGATGTTTTTAACTGTAGGGTGGGACAGAGAGTAGGAAGAGAAGAGGACTCAGAAGACGTGAGTTGAAAATCCCAAATCTACCCCCAACTGACTGAGACGTTAGACAAATCTTGTAGCTTCTCAGAAGCTCAGTTTTTATCTAGTCTATCAAATGAGGGTTCTAATATCTCACAGTGTCCCTGTGAGTATCAAATAAGTTTATCATTAGTAATATGCATGGCATGTAGTAGGTTCTTAATAAATTTTTTTTCCTCTTCCTCTTCTCCATTTAATTCTATGTCTTTAGGAGCAGAAAATCTTGTTGAGTTTGGGAGGATAACAATACTCAATACACACGTGTGGGGAAAAAAGCTGAGAAAACTTGGAAGAGGACCGCCCAGCATGGTGTTTTACTCTGTTTAGGTTGTTGGTCCTTCTTTATCCAACTCATCTGTGCTCTTAAAAATCAAAACACAAATTTCTGGGAATTTTGTCCTCATGTCATGCTTCTTCTTTTCTTTCTTCACATACTTCTTCCTAACTGACCAAGAACCCGAATTTCCACTGAGGAACACTGACCCTGTGATTACAGGCTGTCCCAATACATCTTATACTCCAGCTAAAATTTCTAACTGGATTTAAATGTGAATTTCATCATTTCATATAAATCACAGATATTAATGAGAAATACAAAATGGGGAGAATTCGATACTCATGCTGATAGAGATTTGCTCCAGTCCCCTCTAAGTACTATATCTTCCCGGGGATTTGCCATGACTGCCTCCACAAAAATGCAACATGACAGAAGGCACTTGAGAAGCAGACACTGATTCCTAACAGCCTCACAGGGTCCCAGCAAACCAAGGCTAAGGGCCACTCGTCCTTCCTTTGTGGAGGTGGGACGCTTACTGGTTACAAAAGTTATAGCGAAGACTATGAACAGGCAGAAGACTTTCCAGACATGAGAGACTGGAAAGCTATACTCCCAGACTTACTCCATTGTTGGATAGAAAGAACCCCTACAAATGATGGAAAAAGAGCTCTAGCTTCCCTCAGCTTATTTAATAATAATTACCACACCAATTATAACCATTTGAGGACTTACTATGTTCCAGACACTGTGTTAAATTTTTTAATGCATTATTTAATTTATTCCTGAAATATTCTATCAATGTGATAGAACATTAGCCATATTTTACAAAGGAGGGGATTAATGAAGTAACTTTCCTGCTTTAGAAAAACATATGCCAGTGGCTCTCAATGGTCTATCTAATTATGTTCAAGCTCCTCATCCTGGGAGTCAAGACTCTCTATGTCTAGCTTTTATCTCACGTGGTTGTTTTCTAGACACAGTGCCCTACTCACTGCTTCCTAATGACAATTTGTTCTTTTCCACTTCTGTGCATTAATTGCTGCTGTTCACTACTGGTGGAATGACTTTTCTGCTCCTCTGACTTTATTCAAGTCCTGTGTGTCCAATGAACCCCAGTAGAATCTGAAATGCTTGAGAGTGCACCTGGGTCCTGCTCACCCTTGAATGCCCCAAACCTCCTGGCACAGTGCAAGGCAAATAAGTACTTAACAAAGATTGGTTGAAATAAACTAAATTATATATTTCCTCTTGAAAATATAATAATCAGTAATGGAGCAATTGTGGATTAGTATACAGTGATTTAAGAATACAGACTTTGGAGCTAGGCAGCCTTGGTTCAGATCCCAACTCCATTATTTATCACCTACTGACCTTAGGCAACTTATTTAACTTCTCTATGCCTCAGTTTCCCTTATCTGTAAAACAGAGGGTAACTTTAATATCAACCTCCTAGGGTTGTCGTAAGAATTAAATTGCATAATAAATGTAAAGCAATTGGATCTGTTACATAGTAAATGCTGTATAACGGTTTGTTGATATTATATAACCAGTTGTATATTTAGTAAACTAAGCTAACAGCTCAAAATATATTTTAAAGTCATATTGCCAGCCAATATTTAAATACATAACATTTAATTCTCTTAATTAAAAAAAATTTCAAGTACTACATGAGCGCTTTGGAAAACCAGCGGTAATTTAATTCTATCTATCAATAAGATTTGTCTAACCAATGGACAAAAACATCTCTGATTCAAAATAAAATTGTAGAATATAACTATCATTAGCAAATAATTCCAAGGACAAGAACCCCAAAGTTTACTATAGAATAATTATAAGTTTAAAAATTTCAATATTAGATTTCGCATGGTAAACACCTGAAAATTTTATTTTCCCAGTGCCTGGCATATAATAGACATTCAAATTTTATTGAACATCATTTTTCCAACCAGGCTAATTTTAGTTAACACATATATTTATACCTTATTTAACTGGGTGTAATTCTCTGTTACTATCTGCATATTCTATAGCCTACAATAATACATGAGAATTAAACTGAAAGCCTAAGAGCCCCAAGAAAAATAGGCAACCCTTCCAACCAGCGGAAGCTGGGATAAGCTTGCATGTGCCATGTCACTGAGTGCTGTGATATCCGCTCTGGCATGTTGCAATGGGAACATACATGTCCACATGAGACAGGGCAGAAGAGTCACCCTCTTTAGGACATGTATACCTACACAACTATTGCCAATATCAGCTGTCCTCAAGTGACAAAACAACATTACTTCCATTTGAAAGAAATCCAACGTAAGAGTAATTTTCAGTGCAAGCTAATAAGCTGGCAGGAGTTATATCAGTCTTGACTATAACCACTCACTGGAAAAAATCTTCTGATGTAACTGGAAGGGCCCCCAAAGTCTGCCATTTTACTCAAACAAGCATCTTTTGCCTGCGTGCTCAGGAAAGGGCAAGTGGGCGTTCTGCAATGAAGGGGTTGATGTCAATGGCAGTCTTAATACCAGCCGATCTTTCTTCCAATCTAAAGGAATTCACTGGAAATTTAAAAGACCATGCAATTCAGGAAATAAAGACCAAATGTTTTTACTTACAGGAATTTTAATTAGAATGACAAACAGAAAAGGTGCCTATATCCTGCTTTTGTGAATGAACGAAGCACTCCATCAGGCTTAAAGAAAATTGAGTTGCTGTGAAGGGTGAAACCTCCCAACACTGACATCCCTGCTGAGTCAGCAGGTGTCATCATGAGAGAATTTTCTCTACAGCAATCCAGAAATGCACCAAGTTGATGGGAGACGGACGTTGGTAAGGCACACAGAGGCTCACAAAAAACTGTGACTAACACACATAAAAGTGATCTTTTATCTCAGTCCAGGAACTTGGTAGTAAGCACATTTTTCATCTGTGTGTTGAAGCCTCCCAAATTCTCATCCCTAGTCTTGCTCATGGGCTCAAGGGCTTCAGGCTGCTCACTCTCTACAAGCTTCACACTGAATCCATCATTGACCTTCTTCCCTACCACCCCAGGCAGCAGCTTTTGGGCTCAGATTTCTGAGTAAGTTTGAGACCTAAACATGATCCTTGGCTTCTCTCTCCACACATCCTCTTGATCAGCTCAACTTACCATCTCTACTATCAAAAATGTCTCCCAGACTCCACCATCTCTTACTGGTTCATCAACCACTGGCATCACTGTTCATCCTCTCACCTGGACCACTTGTGTGTCCTGACTGTTTCCGCTTTGACCTTGCTGCAATTGGTTTCCATTGACCATAGCTCGCATCTCAACACTCCCTGCTCTAACTCATCCAGTGGACTCTCAATGGCCTTAGAATAAAATCTAAACTCTGTAGAACAACCTACAAAGTCCTGCATGGCCTGGCACCTGCCTATCTCCTTGACCTCATCTCTTATCTCACTCCTTCTCTTTCACTACACTTCAGCCCCCTGGCAAAGACTGCCCCCAGCCACCCCAACCAAAGCAGGCACGCTCCCTGCAATACCTCCCCATCACCCTCTGGCACATTACTCTCTTTTATTTTCTTCTGGCACTTGTCACTGTCTGAAATTCGTATTTGTTTACATTTTTATTGTCTGTCTCCCCAACTAGAATGAACACCTCAACAAAAAGGATCTCATCTGACCTGTTTATTCCCATATGCTTAGCACCTAGCATGGTGCTAGGCATTTTGCTACATGAATTAATAAATGAAAAAAGTGAATGAACATAATTTACAATTATGCAGAATTTAATTCCACAAAAATACTGATTTTTATCAATAAGTGTGAGGTATTGCTGTTACATGGGCCATCGTTCACTAACTGTATGACTTAAAATCATTATTTAATATCCTTACTCTCAGTTTCATCATCTGGGAAATGGGTATAGTAATAGTCCTGATCTTATAAGGTCGTAATAAATAAGGAAGAAGATGTGCATAAAATACTTAGCACTATGCCTGGCACATGGTATACATTCAATAAATGCTAGCTGTTAGTGTAGGGTATGTTTAGGATGTTCTAGTTATCTTAAAAACAAGAATATTAGTTTTATTGTGGAAACTGATGAGCCACCCAGATAGTGGTCTCCAGGAAACTGAATGAGGTGATAAGAAATCCTAGGTATGTCCCCTCTTCTCTATTCCCACCTAACTATGATATCCTCTAGGATAGAAATCACATCCTCCTCATCACTCCCGTAGATCACCAAAGTAGCTTGTCAACCATTGTCCCTGCCTTCAAATTGTCTCCTTTCTACAGAATACTATTTTGGTTGAGAAACTGGGCCCTAAAATCAACTCTTCTTATTGTCTCAAGACCTTCAATAAGCTGGTTCCATCCTTCCCACCAATCTTACACGCAACTAATCTTGAGGGTCATCTTCGCTCTAGTTAGAACAATACCTCCATAGACTATGGCACAGAGGTTAGGAGCAGGGAATCTGGAGCCAGCCTGCTTGGCTTCAAATGCCAGCTCCATCACTTACTCACTTACAGGTTACTTAGCCTCTCTATGCCTCAGGTTCCTCATCTGTAAAGTGGAAAGAATGGTAACACTGCATACATCATAAGCTTGTGGTGAGAATTGTATAACACATATAAAGCACTCAGCACAATACCTAACACTTAGTGAGCGATGCTGCTGCTGCTGCTGATGGCAATGATGATGAGCGTCCACTCAAAAACTACAGTCATCTTTCTAAAATACAAATCCAATCATGTCACATATGTGTTCAAAAACCTTCAATTAATGCCCACTGCCAATAGGATGAAGTTCAAAATCCTAAGTGTAGAATACTAAGCACATTACAAATTCTTCCCACTGTGGCACAAACCCACTTTTCCAATTCCTTCTCTCATTTTTCTCCTCCAATGCCTCCCTACAGGAGATCCAGAGTCTTTGCTTTAACCAGTCAACCCCAGGACCACACCATGGCATTTTGTTTCTCTGTTTCACTTGCTGAACTTCCCTTACTATTCCCTTTTACCTGCTAAGCTCCTGTTCATCCTTCAAGACCCACATGAATGTTCCTTTTCATGAAGCACTCCTCAAATCTTCCAATCAGTGACTCCTACCCCTAAACTCCCACATCTTACCTAGAAAACCCAAATGCACAACCCTGTGTTGTCATTTGCCAGTTCACTTCTCTGTGTCTCTTCTTCTCTATGAGCTCCTCAAGGGCAGGAACCTATTTGCTTTTTTTTTGCATAATGCCTGACTTATAGCAGATGCTCAACCAATGAGTGTTTGACTGAACTAACAGATATCTATTGAAGCAAGGTGCACAAAAAGCTAAATTCTAGCAGGGGGATCCAAACTCGCAAAATCATTCTAGTAAGAAGATGGCTAAAATGAAAGCAATTTAATGTTAAACATCTTTTAGATCAATCATCTTGTTGATTTGCATCTCTTTTGGCTTCTGACTCCTACATGTTGTGCAATTTTCTACTTATTTTTAGAGCCTGAGACATTTTATCTGAAGACAAGTGAAGAAAATAAATTGCCTTTTTTAAGACTTTCAAAGTTAGATTTTCTAAAGGTTTACCAATTTAGTATTTTTCCTACTCTAAAGTAATTCTAAAACATCATACTAGGTTTTATGCCTTTATTTATTTAAATAATTTTATTATTAGGGCTTTAGTGGCTTAGATGTAATTTCGAAATCTCCTCAAGTGTGCCCCATAGAATACTGATCTATGAAGCTAATCTATGAAAACTACCAATCAAAAATGATTTCATGGTTAAGTAAGTTTGGAAACAAATACATGTTATATCTCTTTATTGAAAAGTCACACAGCACTTTAGTATATTAAAGGCTCTGAGAGGTCCACTAATGAAGAATTCAGTATCAACTTATTTACCAGAAAACCCTTTAATGTTCCTTGGGACAGGTGTTCATGGAACTCATTTTGGGAAATACTGCACCGTTTAGTCTCTAAATGGCCCAATACGACTAGTCTTTGGATCATAAATAATCTTAATTCATAAAATGGCTGGATGGAGTTTTAAAGGGCACCTATAACTGTCACCTCCCCATCTACATGCCCCCACCAAGTTATCATTCAAAGCACTTATGAAGGGAATGGAGAACAAGTGATTTGTTACAGCTTTGCTCTTTATGCAGAACCAGAATCTCTTTCTCTATAGATTCCATCCATTCATCTTAATTCAGCTTTTTGGAGCCAAGATGGATACATCTAAAAATTTTATCACTTTTTCAGCCAGAAGGCCTAAATTATCATGTAGAATCTTTGGTTGCTGGTAGAATAGCAATCAAAAAGCCTACTTATCCTTCATCTGAAAAGTAGGCAAAAAACATGGGGACGGGGGCCGGCCCGTGGCTTAGTGGGTAAGTGCTCGTGCTCCGCTACTGGCAGCCCCGGTTCGGATCCCAGGCGCACACTGACGCACCGCTTCTCCGGCCATGCTGAGGCCGCGTCCCACATACAGCAACTAAAAGGATGTACGACTGTGACATACAACTATCTACTGGGGCTTTGGGGGAGAAAAAGGAGGAGGATTGGCCATAGATGTTAGCTCAGGGCTGGTCTTCCTCAGCAAAAAGAGGAAGATTGGTATGGATGTTAGCTCAGGGCTGATCTTCCTCACAAAAAAAAAAAAAAAAACGCGGGGATGATTTGCAGGTACCCAGCACGCCAGGCCATCATTAATGATGTGTCATGATTAGAAGATAATGACTCAGTGCCTTTGAAGACTGAAATGAAGCTCTCCATGCAGTGACACACAGCCAATGTGAAGAGTCCTAATTTGACAAAACAAACTAAACCCCTTTTATGAGGTGAGGAGTGTGTCTTAAGTAATAAACACTTAAGTAATTAGATGCTTTTTATAGAGATAGTTATAAACTGAAACATGGGGGGAAAATCTTGGTAATAGGCTGACGTCCAGGGAGGTGGGTATATAAGAGCCAAGGCAGAGGAGAGAAGCATTGAGACACAAAGAGACTTCTCTTCTCAACCCAACCGAAACCCGACTCCTGACACCATGGTTTGCTGTGCTCCCCTCTGCTGCAGCGTCCCCACCGGCCCTGCCACTACCATCTGCTCCTCTGACAAATTCTGCCGGTGTGGAGTCTGCCTGCCCAGCACCTGCCCTCACGAGATCAGCCTCCTTCAACCCACCTGCTGCGACCTTAGCCGCCCACCTTGCTGTGAGCCTGACACCTACGTGCCAACTTGCTGGCTGCTCAACTCCAGATACCCAACTCCTGGACTGAGTGGGATCAACCTGACGACCTACGTTCAGCCTGGCTGTGACAATTTCTGTCAGCCCTCCTGTTAAGGGGCCACGTCCTTGCACAGGTTCAGCGACGTGCTGCTCAACATCCTACGGGGCATCCGGCCTTCAACACTGGCTCCTACCTACATCAGGCTAAATCCATCCCAATTCCCAGGGCCGTGTTTTCATGAATTTGCCCAACTTCTTCTTTCTTTCCTCCTTTGGGGAGGGTTGGAGACCTTCTTTCTGTCTTTTAGGCTATTTCACTGCTCTTTGAGAAATAACCATTTTGACTATTCATTAATAAACTTCATTCTGGCTTAGCAAATATGGCCTTCTGGTTATTTATTTCCGTGTTTCCTCTTAGGGAAAGTGGAGTACCTACCTAATCCTGAACAGCAGATCATCATACTACCCAAGATTTACCCTAGCATAATGAGAGCTCTTATGGAGGAATCATTGAAAAATTAGATACTGGCTCTTTGTGATAGGTGGAAAAGTAAAAAATTCAGTAGGTCATTTTGTAGGATCTTTTTATTCAATAGGAATTTTTTTAAGGCAACCACTATGCCAAGCACTATGCTAGAATCTAGAGATTAATATAATGTTTTCAAAATATTTTATTTATTTTAATTTCCATTACACCTGAAATTGATTTTTCTTTTTTCCTTAATTGACTAAACAAATTGATCACTTTGCTGGTATGTAGAAATAATTTTGACTCCCTTATCCATAGTCATCAATGAAATTTCAAGCTCAAAATGCAATGCAATTTTGGGAAGTATATATATCCATTTCTTGATATATGCTGTCTTCTAGTAAAATCAGTTTTGAATGAATATTAGCATTTATTGAGTATTCCTTGCTCCCTCGAATGAGGCTTGGTTTACATTAGTCATGACTATGCTTAGAAGTTTACTAGTCCAAGTGACAGATAATATCACATCATTGAAATAAACTAAAAATGTCAGGCTATAGTACAGTATTCTCTATACACCAGAAATAGGCACACAATTCTGGGAGCAAAAATACACAGTTCCTTTTATGACAAAATTATGATGACAATTAATTCATCTCCTTAGTTGTTCTGGAAAAATCCAAGTGCAGTAATGTTTTTGCAGAAAGTACCCAGAGTGAGGTCCAGACGTGTATTTGCTTGGATTTGCTTTGAGACTTTGGGCCATTCCCTTCCCTCCCAGCCTTTGTTTCCTCATTATTACAGTGGAAATAATACTCTCTTCCCTGTTTATGTCTCAGGATTATTTTGAGGATTAAATGACCCAGTGTGTCCATAGCAGTGCTCCAGATATGTGAGAGACTCTCACCATCACATGGTAGTTCCCAGCTTTCTCACCAAAAGGCATCCTTTTATTTCTTGAAAAATATGTTCTTCCCAAATAGCTTTTTAAAAATCATAATTTATTCATGCCTTCATTTTTGCTCACAAATACATTTATAAATACCAGTGAGAATTTTAGGATTAATATAAGATCTCCATTGTTACCATGCCAAGTTACCTCTTTTTTAGTCAAAAGCAAAGAAGTTTGATGTTTTCATACATGCTTATAAGGGATAAATATTTAGACTTTGCTTTTAATACTACAAATAACTCTAAATGTCTTATTACTACCTCTGTGGGCCTTTAGGCATTCAAGGACCTTCGGCTAGTTAAAAAGCCCCAGATGGAAACCAGGAGATGTGTGTTCTAGTCCTGGCTCTGCCTGGGGCTGCCTCTGCAATCCTGAGCAAGTCACTTGAGTTCTTTGGGTCTCAGGTCTTAGATCAGTAAAATGGGTTGGTTGACCAGATCCTCCCGAAAGTCACTTTCAGTTTTGACGCTGTATGGTTCTAGATTACCTAGAAGCATTTTAAGTAACAAATACTCCAGGCCACTAACCAACCCCACCCCACCGTATTACTTCTACTGCTTTCATACCTAATAGCTAACGTTTGGTGAATCTATTGGGCACTCTAATAGGTGCTTTCTGTGCATTATCTCATTTATTTCTAACAAAAACACTAAGAGGTAGCTACCATTATTCTTCCCAATTTACAGGTGAGGAAACTGAGGCTGAGAAAGTTACTTGCAAAAGTTACACAAATAGTAAGTGACAGAGGAGGGATTAAACCTAAAACTGCCTGAATCTGAAGTCCCTTCTCTTTCCACTACACCACAGCACGTGCCTCCCCTGCAGACAGCGATGCGATTACACTTGGTCCTCTTTCTCCAGGAGAAAGTATGTGCCACGTGACAATACATTCTCTACTGTCCCTCTGAATTGTATATTCAGTTGCATACAGTAACCCAGTTCTCTCTGTGGTGATTATAATTTAAGACAAAATGAGTCTAGGAAAAACTGTTTATGTTTCTGAGTGAAAACAAGTCATCTTTTTTTTTTAAGTCAGACTTGAAATACTGATTAGCACAGGAATAATGTTGGCTGGGTCTTCAACCTTGCATTGAAATGCAGAATGTTTGGCAACTCAAACACATTTTCAATTTTCTAATGAGTTTCAAGAACCTAGTTCAAAGTGAAAACAAACTACCCTTAAAGTTAATAATTGTTTATCCTTGATAATAGAATAGAAAACCCAGTTGTTTCATTTTTCTTTCAAATTGTTCCTGGTATCTTTTCTTTCCACTATCTTTCTTTCTTCACTGACTCTTGCCTCATCTAGAGCCTGACCCTGGTCACCACACCCCTGGTCACAACCACAGTCTCCTAGTCAACCTTGAATCAAGTATTCCGTGCCCCTCCCTCCACTCAAACTTTACCTCCGTCAGATCAGGCATCTGTCTCTCTATCAATATTGATTAAATTTAATTGCTCAAAACTCTAGGATGATTCAAGATTTTTGTTTTTACTGAATCAAGACTAAAGTCTTCAGTGTGCCTCTCAAGACTCTCAATAACCTGGTGTAGTCGTTTTCACCAAATCTTACTTGCTACTAATCTTGGGGCAACATGCAGCCTACATTCTAGTCAGAGCAATGCCCCCAGTACCATGGTCAAGAGAGTGGTCTCTGCAACTAGACTGCTGTGCCCTATCACTTACTAGTTGTGTGTCCTTGGTCATGTCATTGAACTTCTCTATGCCTCAGGTTCCTCGACTGTTAAATAAGATTAAAAATAGTATGTACCCTACAAAATACCTGACCAGTACACCACAAATCTGCCCAGGTCATGAAAAACAAGGAAAAACTAAGAAACTATTACAGACCAGAGGACACTAAGGGAACATGACGACTAGGTGTAATGTGGTACCTCAGACTGGGTCCTGGTACAGAAAAAGGACATTAGTGGAAAAACTAGTGATAATCTGAATAAAGTCTGAAGATTGATTAATAGCGATGTACCAATGTTGGCTTCTTCATTTTGACAAATATCCAATGGTATTGTAAGACATTGTTAAGGGAAATTGAGTGAGGGGTGTACAGGAATGCTGTACCATCTTCACAACCTTTCTGTAAATCTAAAATAATTCAAAAGTAAAAACCTAATTTAAAAAAGAAGTATGTACCTCTTAAAACAGTAGTGAAGATTAAATTAATTAAAACATGTCCTGCCTTTAGAACAAGTTGTGCTGACTGTCAACCTCTAAGTCCACCGTTTTATACTCTATAATGCTGGGTTCAGGTGCTGTTTCTCCTTTGGCTGGTTTTCTACTAGATTCCATCAACAGAGGGCGCTGGAAGGAGAATGTAAGGCCTGAGGAAGAAAGAAGGGTCTTGTCGCCCCCATAACAGTCCTTTATCTGGCAGTAGCAATAGGTTCTAGTCTTCAGTGTCTTTCTGTTACCACACAAAAATGAGGTTCTCCTACCTGATGCACATAAACAAGCCAATTAATTACGGAATCAGCTTTTGGGGAAAGAGATCAGCTTTATTCTGTGAAATCGATCTGCAGGGAGACAGGGGGCATGTGCCCTCAGATCTGTCTCCCCAGTTTAGGATTTGGGGTGAAATTTAAGATGTTAGGGAAAACAGGCTGGCACATGGAAATGCTGGCGGGACAGGTTTTGATTGGTGGGCTTCAAGCATTTACAGTAATGTTCTAAACATTTTTGATGAGGTTCTAAACATTTATGATGAGGTGAGGAAGCAATTTTAACCCTGGATCTTCCTGAATGATGGACCCCTTGCTTCTGATAAGAGTCCAACTTTTAAGTTCTGGTCATGTCCCAGTCCTTTGGTTCCATGGGGAGGATAATCTTTGGTTCTGAGTCAAGATTTCTTCTTCTGTGTATGCTCTGGCTATGTGACTTTGCAAATTTTCTGAAAGACAATTTCTTAATTACTCTGTTGATAAGATGGGGTCAGTTGAACTGGTCCCGGAGGGCCCACAGTTACATTTCCACACTCCAAAATACAGCATCATTGCACCTCCTTAGAAACACCAGCATCAGCAAGGGAGTGACTCCCTCCTCCTTCCCATGAAGGTCCAAAGCCTGGGCCCCCTGGGGCCTCCCCTGTGAGCTTCTGAGGCAAGAACACCAGCTGGGCAGCACCTGGGGTCTGAGCCTAGCTCTGCAGGGCCACTCTTCCAAGTTCTAGGTTCAGTTAACCCCAACCTCTTCTCTTCCTTCCCAGCCCTAGAGCTGGTAGCTTCTCTACCAACACCTATTTAACCAATTTCCTACCCTAAAATTCTCTCTGTTGAAATACCTTGCATGAGGATTTGTTTGTTTGCTTGTTTTCCTGACTAAACTTGATACAGAAGCATTCCATAAGTGCTGGTTATCATTATTTTCTAACCTTATTTCCTTAAATATTTATTCCGTGTGTTCCAGCCTCTAGACTCCACCCCATGATCCAGGCCTATGCTAGGGACTGGGGAAACCAAGAAAAATGAGGCATAGTCCCTGTTTTGAAGGAGATTACATTCTAGTAAAGAGAACAAACACGTGTACAAAAAATGCAGCAAAGTAGGTGCTGCATTTGTGTGGATATGAGGTACAATAGAGGCACGAGGAGGGCGTGGCCAGTTCTACCAGGGGCAGGGCTGAGAGTAGGGGCAGAACAGTGTCACAGAAGAAATCATTGTTTTCCTTGCCCCAAACGCACTTGCCTCTTTTCTAAGTCAACTTAATCCAAAGCCCCCATGAAGGTTTCTTTGATGGTTTCAGCCCTCTTCCATTGTGTTTCCTCCTGTAGGAAGTCTCATAATACCCAGAAGAGGAACTGCCATTTATTAGATAACTCTATTATGCCACACACAATGTAAGTAATTCTCATTTAATCTTTACTTAACTCTTGCAGTAAGACTATGGTAGGTGATTATTATTTTTCCCAAATTTGGGAAATCACTCTTGATTCTTTACACTCAGCAGTGATCACTTGTAAGAACAAATTCTGGTTGGTAAAGAAGAGGAAAGTCAAGGTAGATACTGATGTATGTACCTGTGACCGAGTAAGTGGAGAACCTACACTGACACTATTTTGAAACTGCAACAGGAAGCAAGTTTGAATGTAGTAACACAACCAACAAAACTGAAGGAGAGTTCATCCTGTGGACGATAAATAAGAAGTAAGTGAGTTATTTGTACGGGATTATACAAACAACAACAAGGAAACATTCTGGTGGATGGAAGCCATGTTCCCTGAGACAGGTGGATATAAAAGACCCACAGAGGACAACTTGGTAGAAGGAAATCTTCCTTTTCCAACAAAAATCTACCTGATCACTGTCCCCATGTCTTGCTGTGAGTCTTGTCTCCAAGGATGCTGCAGCGTCCCCACTGGCCCTGCCGCCACCATCTGCTCCTCTGACCTATGCTGTCAATGTGGAGTCTGCCTGCCCAGAACCTGTCCTCACGAGATCAGCCTCCTCCAGCCCACTTGCTGCGACACCTGCCCCCCAGCCTGCTGCGTGCCTGACTCCTACGTGCCATCATGTTGGCTGCTCAACAGCTACCACCCTACTCCAAACCTGAGCGGAATCTCTGTCACAACCTGCGTCCAGCCCTGTGAGTGTGAAGCACCTTGCTGCTAGCCAAAGCTGTTTCAAAGAGCTTGCCCAGATTGCTCTAAGGGACTGCAATAGTCATTAAGGGCTGCTCCGCAAATGGCCTGTAATTAGACACCCTGGAAGACAATGTTCTGACCCTGTGCCTCCAGTTTTGCAGAAGTGTTCCTTCTATGTTTTGAACGATGATTTCAAATGAGAAGTGGAAAAAATGCTACCATGGACCTCCTTATTTTAAAACTAAATAAACACCACTGCTCCCCAAACCACGTACTGTCTCAATGTTTCATGCTTTAATTACCCAATGACTCTAGACACGTGCCTGAATCGTAAACCTGTAAATGTGTCCAGCAGAATTACACTTTCTGATGACATCAACATAAATCTCATAGCCAAAAGGAGGCCTCACAACTGGAAGAAAATTGCCTGGATAATAAAATAGATTAAGCTCTAAGCTTAGAATCATTTTAAGTTACAAGGTCAGCTCCTACTTTTAATTTTAATTTTTTCCATGCCTCTTTAAGTAACTCACATACATCCTTAAAGAGGCTCAGAAACTGGCAATCGGCGATCAGCATGCTCCTGGAATGGACCCCAAAGACTGAGCTGAGCCATATTTTTTCATTGTCTCATTTGGGTGAAGCTTTGAATGTAAAACTGTTTTGACAACTGTAAAGCATTTCACAAATGAAATGAATCACTCTGCTTATGTAAAGTGTTATTATCATTAGAAGGGACTATTCTGAAAATAAATACATACATTTTTTCATTGTAATCTGTAATTTAATCCAATTCAATAAACATTTATTTATCAAATACCTACTATGCTCCAAGTATTGTCGTAAGTGCTTGACAGAGACAAAGATTAAGACATGATTGCCACATCCAAGGAGTTTGCATTGGAGTGGGGAAGAAAACTACAAATGATAAACTATAATATATAGCAGAATGACATAAGGTCTAAATGAAAAGATATGCAGCACGCTCTGTGAGAGCAGAGAAAAGAATGAAAACATCCAGAAGAACCACCTAAAGTTTCTTTATGAAGGATATATTTAGGCTGATGCTTGAGGGACGAGCAGGGTTTGAGAAGTAGAGAACCGGGGACAACAAAAGAAACAATATGATCATGGTCACTGAGGTGTAAGGTACCTAGGAGATGCCAACCTTCATTTTTATTTGATGTGTGTTAGGATAAATATCAATATTTAAGCAAAAATCAAATCAACTGCACTAACAAGTTCTTCCTCTTGTAAAATGCTTGAGGCTTACTCATCAGTGACATTTGATATTTTCCACTGATTTGTTTTAGCAGTGCTTTCTTCTCCTTTAAAAAGCCAAATTGGTTTTCAGTAATGTCTCCTCAGAAACAGCCCACCAAGGAATCTGTACTTTGTGTTTATTCAACCATTTGCCATCCAACAAATTATGTAATTTAGATTCTACTATCTGAGTAGTTTTGTGCTGATCACGACAAAGTGTGTGAAGTTGTTGGAATCATAGAACATTACACATTGGAGATTATTCGGCCCAACTTGCTCATCTGCCAACCTCCAATAAGGCAACAAGGTCAATTGAGGTGAAGAATATTGTATACGGCATTCCTCAAAGGAGTTTATAACCTAATTGAAGACCCAAGATAGGAAAACAAACAAACACACAAAGTAGAAAGTAAGTCAGTGAAAAAAAATGATTTCTATGAATGCCATAATTCTGGATGACATTGGATCCCCTTCCAGAACCCACTGTTATTTTGTGAATATTATGATTTCTCCTTTTAGTTCCTGTTTCATCTTACTTTAAACTTAAGTATATATTCTTGTGAAAATAAATGAAGACTGAGGTGATTTTCTTTTAAAGGTACATTTAACAAAAGATAGCAACCGGATGGAGCTTTCCTTCCAGTGAATTTACACTTTGACTCACTACAAGATTGGCATCACTTTGAAAAACAAAGTTTCTCGACAAACAAACCCATAGAGTAATACAACCTTTGGAAACACACTACAGATTTATTAAAAATAATGAAAAGGGGTTTCATCTTATTTCATTCTGGCTGTCACCTTGCTTGCTCAATAGAATCTGAATTATATCATCAATAAATAAGGAAAATATGCCTGAGATGCATATAGTCATATGCAACATTCTTCTATAAGTAGTCATGTCGTTGTTGACTTTATTGAGTAGACAATGGTCCAATTAATCATTCAAGTTGCGTGTTCTGAAATTAGTAATTAAAAATCGCGTTATGCGTATTATTTTAAATTAAGGGGAAAGAAAACAAGGATAAGAATTTAGCCTCTGAAACTATAGCTGAATCATCACTTGGACTGGTTATCCATAATTCACATAAGGTTCATTCCAGGACCCTGTAAAGATAAAAGGTGATCTTATGACAAAAATGACAAGTCAATGAGTCAAAAACATGATTATTTCAATAAAAGCAGGAACTCTTAATGAACAAGTAAATACCAAACTTATTAGAGAATCTTAGTGAAAAAGGGTGGCATAAACAAAAATGAGAGGAAGCCTTCTGGTTGGACCAACACCCAGCGGGGAGAGTATATAAGAGCCCCAAAGCGAGAGGAGACATTTGCATCTCAGAAACATCATCTTTCTTTCCAAGAAAGCAAAAGCAAACCAGATTCCCAGCGCCATGGCTTGCTGTGCTCCCTGCCGCTGCAGCGTCCCCACCGGCCCCGCCACCACCATCTGCTCTTCTGATAAACTCTGCCGGTGTGGAGTCTGCCTGCCCAGCACCTGCCCACACACTGTTTGGTTACTGGAGCCAACCTGCTGTGACAACTGCCCCCCACCCTGCCACGTTCCTCAGCCCTGCGTGCCCACCTGCTTCCTGCTCAACTCCTCCCAGCCCACCCCAGGCCTGGAGACCCTCAACCTCACAACCTTCACCCAGCCCACCTGTGAGCCCTGCATCCCGAGATGCTGCTGACCGATGGCTGCTTTGCTCAGTGCCTGACACTGAAGACCCCAGAAGCTATCTATTCAGTATTCACTTGCCTCAGTAGTTCATCAGATGTTGAGGCCCAGATGGCCCAGATACGGACAACCTACCTTTCATTTTAATGGAAAGAAAATCAAGAAATTTTGGTTGAATAACCGTTTGGTTCATGTGGGCAGATGAATGTCATCTATTATCAAAATACCATTGAAATCTTTAAGACCTTAGACTATATTTTCTTGGTCATGTTGCTTCTTGGATCCCATTTCTTGTATTGGGTATTTTCATAGAGGAAAAAATTTCTTGATGAGTTTTCCAATAAACTTATTTCTCTGGCAAGACGTGTTCTTTGTTTATGTTAGCATTTTTGGTATATTTCTTTCATTTTAAAACGGTAAATATAAGATGATTATTTTATTTTTTAAAAAAGAATCTATTAGAGGAATGACTGGAACTGGTTACCAACATGGCTTGCTAACTTTAAATTGGTTATCTTTTACGCTCACCTTCTCCTCTCTCTTCTTCCTCACACACATACAATTTTGGGGTGAGCCAACATTTGTTTACCTACACTTTGTTAGGTAAATCACATGTGTTAACTCATGTAATCCTTAAAACAGCACTAATCAATGAGAAAAATGAAGCTTTAAGAGTTATTCATCATTCTCAAAGTCATAAAGTTAGTTACTAAGAAATCCAGAATTCAGCTCCTTGTATGTCTGACTTTAAAGCTCAATTCTTTCCACCACATCACAGAGCCTCCAACACTAAAAGAGCCAGAAGCTTAATGAACACGGTTATGACATTAACTTAAAATATGCAAGAGAAATAAAAAATGTAAGACTCTTTAACAAAATCATCACATCCAATTGTAAAAGAAAAGGATATATTAGCTCATAGATAAAAAGTGGCACGTATTCAATTCTAAGATCAGGATCATTTAGTGAGTCTACCAATTTCGGCTTCATTTTCCCTTAGAGAGAACTTACAGTGGTCAACTGCAGTAGCAGGGCACTGGGGATATGTCTCTACTGGCCCCCATGCTCAGCACGGAAGTTCTGCTCCAGTAATCAATAGCATGCCAATATTTTTAGGTGATAGGCTGAGAACTAGAGCTAGAACTCTGATTAAACATGATTTAATCTACTACTTCATTTTACCAACATCCTTAATTTTATCTTGGGCAGATTATCCTTTTCCCAATGTTAGAGAGATGATGTATATATATTATATGTGTAATATGTACATTTATGCAATACGTATATACATATATACAATACATATACATGTATAATATAAATATAAAGACACAATGCCTTTAAATAACCTGTTTTTAAATGTCCTCAGTGTGTCTGTCAGTATCTCCACAGAAGGACTTCTCAGGGCAGCTCATAGGCTTAGTAGTAGCTCAACTTTGAATGAATAGGACTTAGAAGCCAGAAGCCATGGGGTAGATGGGACACAACCTAGAACACTGTCAACAACGGATTTAGTCCATTTACTCATTAGCTTGGCCAATATTTTTTGAGTGCTTCCTCCATGCCAGGATCCATATCCATGCTAGGAATATAAACATTAAAAAAAAATATTATTACCTAAAGCGCCTTCAAGTTTCTCTCAAATCTGGTTAAGGAGACAGACAAGTTATTATAATAACAATATATGTGCCCTATATATATTGTATGAATATAATTATAATGCTGTGTGATTTCTGCTGAGACTGAGATGTGAG